>NC_137834.1:25909361-26526634 GCF_948465745.1 Chenopodium album
GATTTAAAGTAACTCATTTAATTGAAAGCTGAAATTTCATTAATAAAACAAAATTACATTGTTAATGGAATTTAAATAAGGCTAAAATAAATCAACTTTAAATAACAATCTAATAAATCTAAAGCTAAGCAATGTTCTAGTCTTTCTTCTCCTTCTTTGCTCTTTTCCAATTCTTTTCCGTTTCCTCCTCTTCATCCATTACTTTAGCTAGTTGGCATCCTTTAGAGGACCTACATTTAATCTTAGAATAGATTGTTTCTCCCTCAGCTAGCACCCCATGCTTTTTTTCCACCCAAACCTTCTTGTCTGTAGCTTTCCTTTTCCCCTTGTCTTTAGTAGTATTCTTCTTCTTAGGCATTGCAGGTGTCTTGAACTCAATTCTTGCACCTAAGAGTTCCTTGGCCGGTGTCACCCTGTCACCTAGACGATTCTTCACATCGGTCCTACCCTGATCAATTGAAGACTTCTTCAGCAACCACTTCTTTACATCATTAGATAAATAAGGGGGAACCTTTTGGATAATCACTTCCCATAAAGGTCTAGCGCTCCAGTAAGTGTCAAATTTATCTACTTCTTGAGATATGGGATACTAATAGGGAGGGCGAAGATCCCCGGAAGGAATATTTTGAAGCAAGCCATATTGTCTCTTTACCCTGCAGGGATAATAATATGTCACGCGAGACAAGCTTGGGAGACGGCAGAAAGGTTGCTTGTTAACACCAACCATCCTTTTTTTTTTAACCATGGGACGACCCACTTGATAGCGAAATCACGTGATTCAAAGACTTTTCTCCACCCATGGCGCCCAATTTTGGGATTGCGTTTCTTCCTTCTCACAAAGCAAGTGGGAGTATAATTTTCAATGTCGTCCGGAGGGCTAATTAATCCTAGCCTCTCCATTAGCCACATCTGTAAAAACATTCCAATGCAAATAAATTAATATTACAATACAAAAATATATTTTTTGATTTCTGTAATTAAAAAATTATTTTTCTACCTGTAATAAAATTGGAGAGCCACGAAGAGATGCTTTTGGGTCCCTTTTCAATTCATCTAGACTAATCATAGTCTCTCCAACTATCAATGGCATTGGATTTCTCCCTGATTCAATTTGTTCTAGCACAGTGGTTATAATTAATTGACCCTCGTTAATTTTACCACTACTAAGACAATATTGATTAAGCATGCAGAATAAGAACGCCCTTCTTCTATATATATGAAAAGATTCAGAAAGCGGTTTATCAAAATAATAGCGTGCGAATTCTTTTAAGTTCACTACATTGCCATCTACTATTTTTGATAAATCCCTTTCCTTCAAGTTAAAGAAGCGCTCGAAATCCTTATAGTAATATGCATCTACTCTAGGGATTACTACCAGGTCTATTGCAGGGAAGCCTAAAATAGCACCAAATTCCTCTGGCAAAGGGATAATTTCATCATACCCTATTCTAAAACAATGTGTTTCAATGTTCCAATATTCTAAAGCGATATGTATGAAGTCTATGTCTAGATCTACCCCTTTAATGCCATAAATTCCCCCCAAGTGAAATAAATCCAATTCTTTTCTTTCTCTAGCATTAAGAGATCGACACCATTCATGAGAATATTGGGTGATGGTTTTAGTGGCTAAAGACATGATAATTATTTTTTCTAAAAGAGAAGAATAATTTTTTCGCTGGAATTTTGTGAATAATCGGCTGAGCAGGGGGCTATTTATGCACAAATTACGAGGAATTTTAACCTGACTGGAATACGAAGTCAGCGTTAATTGGCATCACACACCCGAAATTGGCGTCACCCATCAGCTGTTGGCGCCACACGCTAGGTGTAGCGCCTGGCGCCACGCGCCACAGGCTGGCGCCAGCTGGCGCCACATTAGCAGAAAAGTCGCGCGTGCTCAGTTGCGTTTTGATATTAAACTGGAGTCGGTTTAATGACTTTATAGCCCCGTGTTGCGCAAAATTATTATCACACTTGCACACACTAAAATACACTAACATAATAATAGATAATAGATAAATAACATAACATAAAGTACAAAGTGTCTAAATAATAAGTCAAAGGCAAAGTTCTATAAAAAGTCAAAATAAAATACATATACAGAAACAAACTACGGCGCCGGAGGACGTAGGCTCATCATGCCATAAAACTGCGCCGTCCGAAGAGTCACCTCTCCACCAGCTCCGGCCTCAACACCAGCTTCAGTCTCCGTAGGAGGAGGGAAACTCAAGACAGGACTGCTCCAGCCAAGGTCAACCTGAGGCTGAGACCGCGGAGGCTGCTGCGATGACGAGCCAACCTCGTGCATCCCACCACCTCTGAAAGCCGAGGTAGCCTCTCCTACCGGTGCAGCAGGAGCACCCTCAGAAAAAGACCCTGAGCCCTCAGCAACATCGGCTCGAGCAGCCTCGGAACGACCACCCATACCTCCTGACGAAGTGTGACGACGTCTCGAGCTAGACCTCGCTGGCTCTCTCCGCCCCTCAGGCCTCGTACGGGTGTGAGAAGCAATCAGCTGACCCTGCAAAATGAATTAAATCAGAAACAAGGTAAAACTGAAGCATAATGCAGAAATAATAAGTGAAGAAAAGTTACCTCTCGAACAGCGTCGTCTCGATGACAGGTAGCCGCGTTCCTCATCCGAACGCGTTGGCTCCGGAAGGCATCTATGCATCGTGCCATAGCCGAAACCACCTCGCGTGAGAACTGTTAAGGAAAGTTAAGTCAGTGAAAATACATGATAACTGAATACAAGATTCTGTATTAAAAACTAGACTTACCCTGGTCTGGTGACGAGGAATCGACCGCTCCACGAAGCGCTCGCCCTCAGGAGCCAGAGAAATCATCTCCTCGATCGGCCCGTACATCCCCTGGTAGTGGATGGACATACGGGGTGGCACAAACTCAGTGGGACAATCCTGATAAAATAGAAAGAAGTCAGTAAGGTATTACTTGGGGGCTACTCAGCGAAAAACAAAAAGTTAAGGATCTTACCCTCACATCCTCGGCTGGTACAGGGGCTGGAGCCAACAAAGGAAGTAGCTCCTCAGCATAACTCCGCCCAAGGATCACATGGGACCGCCAAAGGGAACCAGACTCCTCGGCCATGCTCGACAACTCTCTCTCGTCGAACATGTGACGCGGCGGAGGGGCAGGAACGACGAAAACATCAGAAGAGTGCTGGATAGCAACTCTCTCCCCTAAGTACACAACCGCTCCATAGGTCCCCAGAAAGTAGCGGCGCTCAGCAGAGTACTGTGCGGCTAATCCAGGGACTGTCCAACCACCCCATGGTCGGTATACTACCTCAAGTCCCTATAAATTACACCAATCGGGTAAGAACATGTCCAAAACATCGCAGAAGAGCAAGATAAACACTTAAAGTCGTACCGAGATGATCCGACTCCGGACACGTGCAGTAGACAGGTCCACATGGTGGCCGCCCCAAGAGGCGCTCACCGGATACCCCCTCGACGATGGTCTCGCCGGCGCAATGGAAGGAAAATACTCGTAGAACCAGATCTACAAAAAGCTAAAGCGTGAGTAAATGCTAACTAACATATAGGGTTAAACTTTATAGGGAATAATGTTTACCTCTACGACCTTCCAGAAAGCAGACAAAGCAATGTTCGTCCTAAAGGACCGATGGCGACAAGAGTCCCTCAGCGCGCGAACGAAGTCAGTGTAGGCCAAGCTGGCCCAATCATAAGTCCCGATCCGCCGGAGATTGCGAACAGCAGGGAGGTAGTAAAGCAACGCCCTACTCCCCCTGTCAGGGGAGAATGTCCCTGACAACAACATCAGCACGAAGATGCGCACTCGTTGCTCTCGGGTGGTCGCATCGTCATCAAGAGCCGCTGCCAGCGTCGAGCGGCGAATTCCCCTAGCCCTGAACTGAGTCGTCTCGACCTCAACTCGGGCCCGAACAGCAATCGGCCCCAACAGCTCCTCGACCTGCGGAGAAAAGACGTCGATACTGCCGTCGAATGGCAGCGGCATAGAAGAGAACTCCAGTCCTGTGATGAGACTGAAGTCTGTAGGAGTGACCATCATCTCACCCCAGGGAAAATGAAAGGTGTTGGTGGTGATACAGAAGAACTCCACCAGAGCGCGTACTACGTGGTGACCCCCGCTAGAGGCGACTATGGCCTCGGAGGTCTCAAACAAGGCAACCAGTCCGCAAGACTCCCATAGGAGTCTCGTCTCTCGATCTCTAGCGATGTGCATCCTATACAAATCGCCTAGACCATCACAACTAGAGCCGTGATGCCGTGTCCTCCCAGGCTCGGTTCCCCGTCTCACCCTCTCGGAAATGTGGTGGACAGGGGCAAAGAACAAGGTCAGCTCATCCCACTCTAGGAACCGACCAAGCAAAGTGGACGGTGTAGTGTCGTCCTCCACGGGCTCATGCTCCCGTCTAGTGTTTCGGGACCGTGAACCTGAGCCTCGTTGTCTAGCCATGCTACATTGTGCAGAATCATCATAAATTAAGGTTCTATAGTATCTAAGGGTTCGCCTAGCCGCATGATACTGTGTTCGCAAAAACAGAGTACGTAGTACTAAAACAGAGCACAAATTCAAATTGAGCATGACATCATTTTTTCAAGCAATCAAACAATTTCTTGCAACACTATAGTGATTATTGTGACAAATTGAACAAGAATTGCTAGCAAAAACATCAAGAACGAGTCATATTGTTCTTCACGACCTTAAGAGGTCCAACAATGGCGGATTGCTCATTTCTTCACCAAATTGAGTCAAACAAGTCTCAAATTACTCCCAAGGCAACATACAAACATAAACAAGCAATTTCATGGCATAAAACTTGATAAACAAAGCAAATTGAGCATTATAAGTTTCTAATTTTCATGAAATTTGTGAATGAACATGCCAAAAATTCATAAAAACCGGTGTGAGTTGGAGGAAAACTTACATAGATCGGGAATATGGATGAGAAGAGCTTTGATTTGCAACAAATTTGAGCGAATTCGGTTGAGAAATGAGTGAGCAACGATCAATTGAAGTTTTCGGACTTCTCTCGGGCTGTTTCGTGACGAACAGAGCAAGAAATAAAACGGAAAATTGAATTTAAAGAAGAATTTGTGCTGGCGCCAGTCCCTAGGCATTGGCGTCACATTCTGTGCTTGGCGCCAGACGCCAATGCCAGCGCATGGCGCTAATGCCATAAGGCTGGCGCTAATTGTTTTTCAGCGACGCCAAAGCAGCCAGCCACCTGTTGGGGTTGTGCTAGCCTTCTGCAATATATTTTGGGTTCCTTGGTACGCCAGTTAGCCCCTCCAAGCAATTTGACATGATTAGGTAATCGGCTTGATTACATAAAGTGATCGACCTGATGAAAAGATCGTCTCACTAAGCTTTAAGCGCCTAAGCATTGGCTCATTAGCAAAAAGCATCGACATATAGGTTCAAGAGCAAAAATCACCGACATATAGGTTCAAGAGCAAAGGGCACCGACATACAGGTTCAAGAGCAAAAGAGCGCCGACGTACAGGCATAACACGAGCAAAGTTCAAGCGAACTTTTAAGGATCGACAGGCGTGGATCTTCGGTATTTTTCCTTTGGGAAATTATCGCATCAAATGAGGATGACTTCAAGAGAAGATGTCTTCGGCATCATTCCCTGGCTTGCGGAAAGTTGTCACAAACAACTGAAGGTAATTTCGGGGCGAAATTGTCTTCGATCATAGTTCCTGAGGCATGGAAGATGATCATAATGCGGATGAGAATTATTTCAAGAGAAATAATTTTCAATGATATTCCCTTGGACGTGGAATATTATCACAGTGGGGAGGATAGTTTCAGGCGAAGCAATCTTCTAATTTGGAAGCAGTTACAAGGCGTAGCGGTTTTCAGGCGGGATGGCATTATCTAGCTTGGAGGAGGTCGTCAAAACAACAGTAAAGCGACAAATCGGTTACTTTCAGAGACGTGTGCTCGACGGTGCAAGATACGCGTTTCTTAAATCTTTTATCTGTTTAACTAATGCTAGTTTTGCAGGTATCGGCGTTACAAGATTGATTTAGGATCGCAGAACGTTCTGAATCATTCTCCGTCCCTATCGATACTTTGACTTTCGTTTTCGAAACTTGCATTTCTCCAAACTCATTCAAAGTGGGGGCTTCTGTAGACACCCATTTGTGTCTCCCCAAAACCAAACCCAATGATGAGTGCCTTTCACGTCGAATCATAGTCGAATGAAACGAAAGTGTGGAAAGGTCTAGTGTTGCGGAAAGTTTTTATTTCTTTTCTTTTCTCTCTGTTTTTGAAAACTTTATTTTAAGAGAACAGAAAATCTAGTTTGGTTGGTCCATTATATGGGTCCAATAATGGTGTAGTTGGATGGGGCTTGCAAAGACCTTTCCAACGGTATATTATAAGCCCAATTCCGATGAATATTGAGGAAATTATGGCCAATTTATTAAACTGGGACCGGTTTGAGCTTTATGTACGGCCTAATGATCTAGGGGAGGGCCTAATATAATTTATCATTCCTAATGCAATTAGGAATGGTTTTAGTCTTCTAGAACATTCTAGAAGGTTCTTTTCATTCTTAATTCAATTAGGACTCTTCAGAGTTTTAATCAAGATCAAATAGCATTTTCGATTGGAATTATATTATTTTATCTTCCTACGGAAATTTATCAGATTTTCGAAAACGTGTTAAAAGCCGATTTAGCGTCCAACCCCAGGCCTTGGCGCCTGGAATCGGGATTGGCGCAAGACGCCAGCATTGGCGCCTGGCGCTAGCCACTGGTCCTGGCGCCAATGAGCCAAGGCTGGCGCCAAGGTGGTTTTTCGATCTTCAGACTCTGTTTTGATAAATTATCTTTTTTGGATGATTTTCTCTATAAATATCATATCAAAAACTCCATTTTCATTCACCAATTCTCTTTATTCTTAAGTTTTAATAAACTCCGTTTACAAGAATCACCATCTATCTTCATCATTCATCCACAAGCATCATCGATCATTAACTCTCTTCATTAACAAATTATTCATCAATTAGCATTTCATCTACAGTCAAATAATCCTTTTTATTCATCTCTAACATTCATCTCTTCATTCTTTTCTTAAATTCTTTGCTTTTTAATACAAAATTCCGCATTCATTAGATCTTGATACACCTAGCCATATTCGAAGTTGCCTTCGCCCTAGACGTGAAAGGTTTTAATTTCTGAGGGTTT
The DNA here is from genome assembly GCF_948465745.1 of Chenopodium album. Taxonomy (NCBI): domain Eukaryota; kingdom Viridiplantae; phylum Streptophyta; class Magnoliopsida; order Caryophyllales; family Amaranthaceae; genus Chenopodium; species Chenopodium album. The sequence continues at coordinate 25,916,567 of NC_137834.1, forward strand.
GGTCCCAAATCTCTATTTCAATTATTTAATTTAATTGTTTTGATTATTATTTTCCTTGAAGTTACTAATGTGTGTATTTTGTTATTAGAAAGAGGTACGAGGCATCCAAGTAAGTATTTTATTGATTTTATTGATTTTATTGATATTATGATGTAGAAATCATGTTTATATTCTAGGGTAAATTTAATATCAAGTTTGATTAAAAGTATGATGCTTCCTATGTTCTTCCTAATATTAATTCATGTTAGTATCATGTTAGGGTTAAAGATTTGATTTTTATTGTTTAGTGACATGCTAGGGTTTGTTATTAATCTTGTTAGTATCATGCCTAGGATCTTGCTATGCTTTAATATGATTATAATTATAATTATTATTCATGATATTGATTATTTATTATTATGTTGCTTGATATGTATCATATTTTTTATTCTTTATTGCTTGATCACCTTTTATTGCATGTTTAAAGGGAATTTGTACTTGTAATCACGCTTAATAAGATAATTAATAATCTTGTTAGGGTTAATTGTGATTATAATTCAAGTGATCGCCAATAATAGTTTATTTGTGCATTAAATTCAACCAACATAGATTAAACAGGTTAGGGGTTAAACCTATTGATTGCATGTTAATCAGAAAGCGCACATGAATACGAGCAGAATAAAGTAGATGCCTATTATTAGGGCAGGTTCAATCTCTTTTAGGTTGGATTTGTACCATCATCCCCGAACCCTTATTTGGTTCATGACCTTATGGAGTTGACGATCTCTTGGATCGTTAAGGGGTGTAACCTTCACCTCGTGATGGTTTACAAGTTCCTTAAAAACTTGTTGGCGACTCTTTTGCTCTATCTTCTTCCCTTTTAGACGCCACCATACTTTAGTGTATGATCACAGTGGGGTTCAAGCTAGTGGGACTTAAAGGCTTGAAACTATTCCCTACAATTCTACATGCGTCTTAGCCCTGGGGGATTTAAGCTCTATCAACCCAAAAACGCTCATGGCAATAAGGGTTCATCCGAGTTATTAAGTCTACCCAAACCGTGGAGTTGAGTTCGATTTCATCACGAACTCGCGGAGCCGCCTGTTGGCATACACCCTCAAGGGAGGCTGCCTTGCTAATGCGTCCAAACTCTTAACCATGGTAACCTATTGACACCAAATAAACCTGACCATAGTCGAACATAGAACTTGACCTTAGGTTGCGAACTATTCTTTGCATCATTGTGCCTATGTGTTTTATGTTTGGTCGTTTTGATCCTAAACCTAACGATCTTTATTTGTCTATGGTGGATTATTTTATGACTAACGATTGCCAATGGACCGTACTCACTTAATAATTAGCGCAAACAAAAAAAAAATAAAAAATTCCTGTGCCACGTCAGCATCCACCGTGTCACGGGAAAGTTCACCGTGTCACGGTAAAGTTCACCGTGTCACGGCAATTTCCACCGTGGCACGGTGGATTTCTAGAAAAAAAATAAAAAAAAAACCCGTGCCACGGTGGACTTTCCCGTGACACGTCAGCATCCAGCGTGCCACGGGAAAGTTCACCATGTCACGGCAATTTCCACCGTGGCACAGTGGAATTCCTGAAAAAAAAAATAAAAAAATAAAAACCACTGCGCCACGGCAGCTTGTACTGTGACACGGTACAGTTTTCCGTGTCACGGTGCCCTTGAAGCTTTTTTTTTAGTCTTCCGTGTTAATTTGGTCCTCGCGTCAGTCATTTTGGTTATTTTTCACGTGTCTAGCCATACGATCATACCACGAGTCTTATAACATCACTTAGTCACTCACGAGTCAAGTATAATCCTCACACTTTCTTTATGTTCCGACTTGAGTCGTGCACCAGGTCGTTTATGATCGTATATTAGGTTCTTGTACCCTTTTTTCGTCATAATAAAAAAATGAGTGGAGTTTTCTCACCTGTTTTCAAATGTCTATTTTTTCCTTCCTTTCCTATCTTGAGCAATGCGTCAAACAATTAAGTGAATTATTTTATTTCACAGTACTTGGTCAAGAAACAGGGATAGATTAATACGGTTTGAGTCATTACCGCAACAATCTCTCAGATCTAATAGGCGTTCAAAGAGAACTTTGCCATCTCCATTACTTATCACCTTTCAATGCCCACTAAAGAAGATATTGAGAACATCAACAAATCCATCGAGGCACTGTCTGCCATGATGCAAACCCTTACCACTAGGGTCACTACCATGGAATAAAACAAGGTCACTGTTTCCACCCTTGACAAGCTGAAGGAAACAAATGAGTAAGATTTATGAGGATTTCACTTATGTAGAACGGCCTCCCACTCCTTTGGATGTGAAGGACAGACTCCCTGAAAAGTTCTCCACTACTGATATTCCAAAGTTCAAGCCTACTGACAATCCAATATTCCATCATTTGAAGGCGTTCTCTGCAACCATGGCTCTTAAGGGATTGGACGTAACACTCTTCCCTACGGTGTTCCCTCTCTCCTTAGAACATGCTTGCCAACAATGGTTTTATTCCTTAGATGCTAAGCATACTGCGACTTGGCAAGATGTCACCGACAGTTTCATGAATCGTTACAAGTGTAACATTCAAACTAAAACTTCTGAACGTGAACTCTCCATTCTCAAACAGAAAGAGAATGAAGGCTTCACCGCTTACCTGAACAGGTGGAGGGAAACAGCTTCACTCTTGGTAGATCCTCCCAAAGAAAGAGAGATGGTTCGCCTCTTTATTCAAAATCTGACTCATAAATATAGGGAACATCTCAAATTTCTTCCACTGAACACTTTTGAAGCTGTATACGACATCGGCATCAATATTGAGGATGAGCTAATAAAGACTGCTGGTAGTAACAATAATAACACTTGGAAAAACAAGAAGAACGACCATACTTCTTCTTCGTCTTCTAAGCACAAAAATACTACCAACAATATAAGCCAAGTTGATATCAATGAAGTTTTAGCTCTTGATGCTCCATTGCCCAAGAAGAAAAGAACTTACACTCCTTTAGGAATGACTTATGATGCGGCCTTTGATCGCCTTTACGGTCAAGTCTTAATCACACCTATTGGGCCATTTCCAGAGCTAAAACCTGAAGAAAGGAGCGCAAAATGGAATCCCAATGCCCATTGCGAGTACCATCAAGGAAGGGGCCACACTACGGAGCAATGTTGGAATTTGAAGGACGTCATTCCAGACTTGGTGGATGCAAACAAACTTCATGTCCCTCCAGGCGGCAAGAAGTAATGAACACAAGGTGCACAGCAGATCCTTCGTGCAAGATTTCATGATTTCTTTCTTTATCATTCATCCCCATTCCCCCATTCATGTCTAGCATAAGTTTTCCATTTTAAATTTTTATATGTTTCATGTGTTTCGTTCACCTTTTCCATTAATAAAATGAGCAAATTTCCTTTACATCTCGATCATAGAATTTTTCATTCATTCATTCATTCTCAATAAAAAAAAATCAAATCAATTACCGAACTAAACCCAAGGTACACCAATGACTTGAGGCACCTTTGCAACCCTGTCATTCCCTGTTAATCGTTCAATCACATTCCATTTCTTCATCAACCATTTTTAGCCTCGTCTAACGTTTTGCCTTCATTTCTTAAACCCACATTCACTTAACCCTAGGATTGGAAGATGTGTAATTGTATAACATTCAAAAAGCAAGTAGGAAAAAAAAACAAATAAAAAAAAAAGCAGCAAAGCAACAATAAAACAATGTCTAAAGGCAAGTATTCCAATGTCTTTGATACGAACACGTCTCGAATTGCGTCTCTTATCGAGTGCTTGGTACCGTGCCTGAGAAACATGAATGCTAAGTGAGTGATGGACCGCATGATCTGAGATTGCCTACATTATTGATTCAAAAGAATGAAAAAAAAATCAAAACAAAAAAAAATGTTGAAAATAAACTTGCAAAATTCAAAATTTTCAAATTCACAATTACACATTTGGGGGGCTTCTCTCGGGTCTTGAGCCTTTTACTCCTTTCTTCCTTAAACCATCAACTTAACCACATTACAACCCTTGAAAGACCTCTTTGAGGTGTACATACACTTGTGCAAAGTTCGGTTAGAGCTACGTTCGGCCTTATTCCTAACGGATACGTAGGCAACATCACATTGAGGTGCGGCCACATTCATGTTCATATCTATGCATGATCGAGTCAAAGAATATCCAATGCTTATCTCTATATCCCTACCCATTTAAAGCTAAACTTGGGGGCTTGAACCTACATCACATTAGCTTACCCAGCCTAAAGAGTCATCATCTTTGACTCTTCACACATATATTTCCATCACCATAACCTTTGCAGCCTCACCTTAGTATCACTTTCACACACTTCTTTCACACATACATATTCATATCATCTTTCCCTTAGGAACCCTTTATCATGAAATCTTGTTTCCCTACCGCGCATGCTTCATCATCTTTCAAGACAACATTCATCAGAAGAAACGTTGTATACTTGCTTAGCTTCTTGACCTAAGCAATGTTCATTGTTTCATTCATCACATAATGTGCTGAGTAACATTTCTATATCAATGATTTGTAATAATACAAAGCATATCGTTCTTAGCTCCTTAACCTAAGTAACGTTCATAATCACTTCATCTATATACGTGCTTAGCTTCCAGACCTAAGTGACGTTCAAGATCGCTTCTTTACACCATATATGATGCTTAGATCCATGACTTAAGTTCAATCATCTATCGTGTCACATGATGTAATTGTCCATAGCCTCCTGGCATAAAAACATGCATCATGCATACATTATTTTCAGGATAAGCAATTCAATCCATACGATTCATTTCGTCTTGCTCAAGGAGGAAGTTCAAAACTTCTTCCCTTTTTCGTTATTTTATTTTGGGGAAGTTCAAAAACTTTTTCAAAATTTTTATCGAGGGAAGTTCAAAAATAAAATTTCATTTTTCACGTCTTCCTTTTTCGGGAGAAAGTCGGTACCCTCCACTCGTCTCATAACAAAAATGATGGAAAATTTTTGCTTTTGCATTTTCGGTTGCTTGTGTCTGCACACACACACTCAAACTATACACACACAATCACAAGTCATACTAATGTCATGTCATGTCGTGTCAAGTGAAACTTGGTCAAGTCAGTTGGTTTAGCCAATCATAGTCTATAAGAGTCCCCTGGCAGATTTTATTTTGTAGGTCCCATTTACAGCCCACGTCCGGGGACAAGCGGACCATTTACAGCCCACGTCCGGGGACAAGCGGACCATTTACAACCAGCCCACGTCCGGGGACAAGCGGACCATCTACAGCCCACGTCCGGGGACAAACGGACCATCTATAGCCCACGTTCGGGGACAAGCAAACCATCTACAGCCCACGTTCGGGGACAAGCGAACCAACTACAACCCACGTTCGGGGACAATCGAACCACCATCATTTCACGGCGCAAGGTTCTCGATACACAGAGATTTGCAATCTCATCATCTGTCGGCTTTCCTCAAGCATGGAAAGTATCATCTGGTAGAGATTTCTTCAAGCATAGAAAGCTACCAAACTCGTCAGTCGACTTTCCTCAGGCATTGAAAGTATTTCAACAGAACGTCATTCAGTGGATTCCTTCAAGCATAGGAAGCTACCAAGCTCATTTGCCACCAATACACTGGTGTTAAATAAGCATTCTATCCCTTTATTCTTTTATCTGTAGAACTAACATTTTTCTGCAGGTATCGGCGTATACAGAGTGATTTAGGATCGCAAAACGTCTTAAATCATTCTCTGTCCCTATCGACTACTTTGACTAATGTAGGGAATAATTTCAAGCTTTAATCCCACTAGCTTGAACCCCACGGTGATCATACACTTAAGTACGGTGGCGTCCAAAAGGGAAGAAGATAGAGAAAAAGAGTCGCCAACAAGTTTTTTTTAGGAACTTGTAAACCGTTCATAGTATGAAGGTTACACCCCTTAACGATCCAAGAGATCGTCAACTCCATAAGGTCTTGAACCAAATAAAAGTTCGGGGATGAAAGTACAAATCCAACCTAAAAGAGATTGAACCTGCTCTAATAATAGGCCTCTACTTTATTCTGATCGTATTCATGTGCGCTTTCTGATTAACATGCAATCAATAGGTTAACCCTAAACCTGTTTAATCTATGTTGGTTGAATATTAATGCACAAACAAACTATTATTGGCGATCACTTGAAATCATAATCACATTAACCCTAACAAGATTATTAATTATCTTATTAAGCGTGATTACAAGTATAGATTCCCTTTATACATGCAATGAAAGGCGTGATCAAGCAATAAAAATAAATAATATATCAAGCAACATGATAAATAATCAATAATCATGAATAATTATAATAATCATAATAATAATATCATCATAGATAAAATAATCATCATCAAAATAATAATATTCATAATCATCATAAATTATAACAATTATAATCATAATCATGTTCATGTTAATATTAAAGCATAATAATAGCAAGATCCTAGGCATGATACTAACAAGATTAATAACAAACCCTAGCATGTCACTAAGCAATAAAAATCAAATCTTTAGCCCTAACATGATACTAACAATCATAAATATTAGGAAGAACATAAAAGGCATCGCAGGAATCATATTTAATATTAAACTTACCCTAGACATGATACTAGGAATATCATAATAACAATGTAAACATGATCTCTACATCATAACATCAATAAAAATCATTAAAGTACTTACTTTGATGCCTCGTACCTCTTTCTAATAAAAAAATACACACGTTAGTAACTTCAAGGAAAATAATAAACAAACAATCAAATTAAATAATTGAAGTAGAGATTTGGGACCAAACCTTCAGAAATTAAACCTTTCACGTCTAGGGCGAAGGCAACTTCGAATATGGCTAGGTGTTTCTAGATCTTGTGAATGCGGAATTTTGTATGTGAAAACAAGGTTTAGAGAAAGAAAGAAAGAATTGAAAGATTAAAGAATTAATGATTGATTGCAAGCGAATGCTAATTAAAAACTGATTGCAGATGAGAACTCGTGAATGAAGAGAATTGGTGAATGAAAACGGAGCTTTTAATACGCTATTTATAGAGAAAATCAGCCAAAAAGATAAAATAAACAAAACAGAGTCTGACGCAAAAAAAACAGAGTTGGCGCAAACCTTGCCTAACTGGCGCAAGGCACCAACACTGGCACCAGGCCTGGTTCCAGGCGCCAAAGCCTGGGGTCAAGCGCCAAGCGTTGTTTTAACGCGTTTTCGAAAATCAGATAAATTTGTCGTACTGGAAGATAAAATCATATAATTTCCTCGAAAATGCTATTTGATTTTAATTAAAACTCTGAAAAGTCAAAAGGTCAATTTATCAATGCTAATTGAATTAGGAATGAAAAGAACCTTCAAGAAGAATCTAGAAGACTAAAACCATTCCTAATTGCATTAGGAATGATAAATCATATTAGGCCCTCCTCTAGATCATTGGGCCACACATAAGGCTCAAAACGGGCCCAGTTTAGTAAATTGGCCATAAATTCCTCAATATTCATCGAAATTGGGCTTATAATATATCGTTGGAAAGCTCTTATCAAGCCCCATCCAACTACACTACTATTAGACCCATATCATGGACCAACCAAACTGGATTGGTTGTTTCCTTAAAATAAGTTTTCAAAAACAGAGAGAAAAGAAAAGAAATTAAAACTTTCCGCAATACTAAACTTTCCACACTTTCACTTCATTCGATTATGATTCGACGCGAAAGGTACTCATCACTGGGTTTGGTTTTGGGTAGACACAAATGGGTGTCTACAGAAGCCCCCACTTTGACTAAGTTTGGAGAAACGCGAGTTTCGAAAACAAAAGTCAAAGTAGCGATAGGGACGGAGAATGATTCAGAACGTTCTGCGATCCTAAATCATTCTTGTAACGCCGATACCTGCAAAACTAGCGTTAGTTAAACAGATAAAAGAGTTAAGAAACGCGTATCTTGCACCGTCGAGCACACGTCTTTGAAAGTAACCGATTTGCTGCCGCTTTACTGTTGTTTTTGCCGTTTTGATGACCTTCTGCAAGCTAGAGAATGCCATCCCGCTTGAAAACCGCTACGCCCGTAACTGCTTCCAAATTAGAAGATTGCTTCGCCTGAAACGATCCTCCTCCGCTATGATAATATTCCACGTCCAAGGGAATACCATCGAAGATTGCTTCTCTTGAAACAAATCCTCATCCGCATTGATAATATTCAACGTCCAAGGGAATATTATCGAAGATTATTTCTCTCGAAACAATCTCCATCCGCATTGATAATATTCCACGTCCAAGGGAATACTATCGAAGATTATTTCTCTTAAAACAATCTCCATCCGCATTATGACCATCTTCCATGTCTAAGGGAATATGATCAAAGACAACTTCGCCCGAAATTACCTCCAGTTGTTTGTGACGACTCTCCGCAAGCTAGGGAATGCCGTTGAAGATATCCTCACTTGAAGTCATCCTCATTTGATGAGATAATTTTCCTAAGGAAATTACCGAAGACCCACGCCTGAACTTTGCTCCCGCTATGCCTGTACGTCGGCGCTTCTGTTGCTTTGAACCTGTACGTTGGTGCTTTTTGTTAGTGAGCCAATGCTTAGGCGCTTTAAGCTAAGTGAGACGATCTTTCATCAGGTCAATCGCTTTACGTAATCAAGCCGATTACTAAATCATGTCAAATTGCTTAGAGGGGCTAACTGGCGTACCAAGGAACCCAAAAATATGTTGCAGAGAGGTAGAACAACCTCATCAGGTGGCTGGGTGCTCTGGCACCGCCGAAAAGCTATCAGCGCCACACAGCTAGCCCTAGCGCCAGGCGATGAGATTGGCGCCAGGCGCCAAGCCTAATCTTTGACGCCAATGCATAGGGCTTGGCGCCAACACGGGGAGTTCCTTAAATACCCCTTTCCTCTTCATTTTGCTGGCTGCTCGTCGCGAAATTGCTCGAAAAAAATCCGAAAGCTTCAATTGCTCGGTTCTTGCTCGTTTCTCTACCGAATTCGCTCAAATTTGTTGCAAATTAAAGCTCTTTTCATCTATTTTCCTGATCTATGTAAGTTTTCTTCAAACTCACATCGGTTTTCATGAATTTTTGGCATGTTTATTCACGAATTTCATGTAAATTAAAAATTTATAATGCTCAATTTGCTTTGTTTGTCAAGTTTATGCCATGAGATTTCTTGATTATGTTTGTATATTGCCTTGGGAGTAATTTGAGACTTGTTTGACTCAATTTGGTGAAGAAATGAGCAATTTGCCATTGTTGGACCTCCTAAGGTCGTGAAGAACAATGTGACTTATTCTTGATGCTTTTGCTAGCAATTCTTGTCCAATTTGTCACAATAATTACTATAGCTTTGCAAGAAATTGTGTGATTGCTCGAAAAATGTCGTTATGCTTAATTTGAATGTGTGCTCTGTTTTAGTACTACGTACTCTGTTTTTCGCGAACATAGTATCATGCGGCTAGGCAAACCTTAGATACTATAGAACCTTAATTTATGATGATTTTTCACAATGTAGCATGGCTAGACAGCGAGGCTCGGGTTCACGGTCCCGAAACACTCGACAGCAGCATGAGCCCGTAGAGGATGACGTCACACCTTTCACTTCGCTTAGTCGACTTCCCGAGTGGGATGAGCGAACCCTGTTCTTCGCCCCCGTCCACCACATTTCTGAGAGGGTGAGACGGGGCATCATGGTCGGGAGAACGCGCTATCACGGTTCGGGCTGTGATGGTTTGGGCGATTTTTACAAGATGTACATCGCCGGGGATCTTGAGACGAGACTCCTATGGGAGTCTTGTGGACTGTCTACCCTGTTCGAGACCTCCGAGGCTATGGTTGCCTCCAGGGTGGGTCATCATGTAGTGCGCGCTTTGGTGGAGTTCTTCTAGGACACCACCAACACTTTCCATTTTCCTTGGGGCGAGATGATGGTCACTCCTACGGACTTCAGTTTCATTACAGGACTGGAGTTCAACTCTGTGCCACTGCCGTTTGATAGTGGGATCGACGTCTTTTCTTCGGAGGTCGAGGAGCTGTTGGGGCCGATCGCTATTCGGGCCCGTGCTGAGGTCGAGACGACTCAGTTTAGCGCTAGGGGAATTCGCCGCTCGACGCTGGCAGCGGCTTTTGATGACGATGCGACCACCCGAGAGCAGCGGGTGCGCATCTTTGCGCTGATGTTGTTGTCAGGGACATTATCCCCTGACAAAGGTAGTAGGGCGTTGCTTTACTATCTTCGTGCTGTCCGCGATCTTCACCGGATCGGGACTTATGACTGGGCCAGCTTGGCTTACGCTGACTTCGTTCGTGCGCTGAGGGACTCATGCCAGCACCGGTCCTTTGGGATGAACGTTGCTTTGTCTGCCTTTTGGAAGGTCGTAGAGGTAAACATTATTCCCTATAAAAGTTTAACTCTACACTTTAGCTAGCATTTACTCACAATTTTAACTCCTTGTAGATCTGGTTCTACGAGCACTTCCCTTCTGCTGCGTCGGCGAGACCATCGCCGCGCGGATTTCCAGTGAGCGCCTCTTGGGGCGGCCGCCATGTGGATATGTCTACTACTCATGTCCGGAACTGGATCATCGCGATACGAATTTTATTATTTATTTGCTTTTTTAACGATGCTTTAGGTATACTCTTGCCTGATTGATGTTCTTTGTAGGGGCCTGAGGTGGTATACCGGCCGTGGGGCGGCTGGACAGTCCCTGGGTTAGCCGCACAGTATTCTGCTGAGCGTCGCTATTTCCTGGGGACTTATGGGGCGTTCGTGTACTTAGGAGAGAGGGTTGCTAGACAGCATTCCTCTGATGTCTTCGTCGTTCCGGATGCTCCACCGCGTCATATGTTCGACGACGCGCGGTTGTTGAGCATATCCGAGGGAGCTGGTACCCCTTGGCGGTCTTACGCGATCCTTGGGCAGTGCTATGCTGAGGAGCTACTACCGTTGTTAGCTCCAGCCCCCGTACCGGCTGAGGATGTGAGGGTAAGATTTTTCAGCTTTTACTTTCCATGAAGTAGCCCCCAAGTAATGTTTTACTAACTTTTTTGTTTTATCAGGACGGTGTTGCTGAGTTCGTGCCACCCCGTATGTCCATCCACTACCAGGGGATGTACGGGCCGATTGAGGAGATGATTTCTCCGGCTCCCGAGGGCGAGCGCTTCGTAAAGCGGTCGATTCCTCGCCACCAGACTCGAGTAAGTCTAGTTATTCACAATTTTGTGTTCATATATCATGCATATTTACTGACTTATTTTTCTGACAGTTTTTGCGCGAGGTGGTTTCGGCGATGGCACGATGTATAGATGCCTTCCGGAGCCAGCTCGTCCGGATGAGGAATGCGGCCACCTGCCGTCGGGATGACGTTATCCGAGAGGTAGTCTTTCTCTATATATTTTTTGCATTACCGCTTCAATTTTGCCTTGTTTCTGATTTAATTCTTTTTGCAGGGCCAGCCTATTGCTTCTCACACCCGCACGAGACCTGAGGGGCGGAGGGATCCAGCGAGGTCCAGCTCGAGACGTCGTCGTACTTCGTTAGGGGGTAGAGGTGGTCGCTCTGAGGCTGCTCGTGCTGACGTTGCAGAGGGCTCGGGATCTTCTTTTGAGGGTGCTCATGCTGCACCGGTAGGAGAGGCTACCTCGGCTTTCAGAGGTAGTGGGATGTACGAGGTAGGCTCGTCATCGCAGTAGCCTCCGCAGCCTCAGCCTCAGGTTGATCCTGGGTGGAGTGGACCTACATTGAGTCTTCCTCCTCCCACGGAGACTGGAGCTGGTGGAAAGGTGACTCCTCGTACGGCGCAATTTTATGATATGATGGGCATACGTCCTCCGACGCCGTAGTTTGTTCCTGTGTATATTTTATTTTGACTTTTCATAGAACTTTGCCTTAGACTCATTATTTATAGACACATTTTGTATATTTACGCTATCGTGAGTTTATTTTGTTTGCTATTATTATGTGTATGTTTGTGTGTGCGAAAGAAGTGTGACAAACAATTTTGCGCAAAAATTCCGTTATTTTTATTATTGATGGAGGGTATCCGACTCTCTCCCCCAAAAAGAAAAAAATAAAAAAGGAAAAGTCAAATAAAATGTCGGGTGTTTGGAATTTAATTTAAATAAAGTCCAAAAAAGAATAATATAATTAAAAATAATATCTATTTTAATTAATTAAGAAAAAGGAAAAAATGTTTAGGAAAGATAAACGGAGCCATAAAGTCATTAGATTAAAAACGCAAGTTAAGCACGCGCGTCTGTTGTGTTAACTTGGCGCCAGCTGGCGCCACAATATGGTGCGTGGCGCCAGGTGCTACACTTGGCGTGTGGCGCCAATTACGGGATTTTGATGCCAATTGACGCTGATGCCGCATTTCATTCTGATTAAAACTTCTTGCAATTTGTGTATAAATAGCCCCCTGCCCAGCCGATTCTTCTCATAATTCCAGCGAATAAAATAATTCTTTGCTTTAGAAAAAATAATAACCATGTCTTTAGTCACCAAAACCTTCACCCAATATACTCATGAATGGTGTCGAACTCTTAATACTAGGGAGAGAAAAGAATTAGATTTATTTCACTTGGGGTGAATTTATGGCATGAAAGGGGTAGATCTTGACTTAGATTTCGTACATACCGCTCTAGAATTTTGGAATGTTGATACTCATTGTTTTAGAATAGGGTATGATGAGATTAGCCCGTTGCCAGAGGAATTTGGTGCTATTTTAGGCTTCCCTGCAATAGACCTTATAGTAATCCCTAGAGTAGATGCATATTATTATAGGGATTTTGAGCGCTTCTTTAATTTAAAAGAAAGGGATTTATCAAAAATAGTAGATGGCAACATAGTTAATTTGAAAGAATTTGCACGCCATTATTTTGATAAACCTCTTTCTGAATCTTTTCATATATATAGAAGAAGGGCATTCCTATTTTGCATGCTTAATCAATTTTTCTTAGTAGTGGTAAAAATAATAAAGGCCAATCAATTATAACCACTGTTTTAGAACAAATTGAATCAGGGAGAAATCCAATGTCATTGATAGTTGGAGAGACTATGATTAGTCTTGATGAACTGAAAAGGGACCCAAAAGCACCTTTTTGCGGCTCTCCAATTTTATTACAGGTTGAAAAATAATATTTTTAATTACAGAAATGAAAAACTATATTTTTGCATTGTAATAATAATTTATTTGCATTGCAATTTTTTTACAGATGTGGCTAATGGAAAGGCTAGGATTAATTAGCCCTCCGGACGATATTGAGAAGTATACTCCCAATTGCTTCGTGAGAAGGAAGAAACGCTTCCCTAAGATTGGGCACCATGGGTGGAGAAAAGTCTTCGAAACTCGTGATTTTGCTTTCAAGTGGGTCGTCCCCTGGTGGAAAATAGAAAGGATGGTTGGTGTTAACAAGCAACCTTTCTGCCGTCTTCCAAGCTTGTCTCGTGTGACTTATTATTACCCCTGCAGGGTAAAAAGACAATACGGCTTGCTTCAGAATATTCCTTTCGGGGATCTTCGTCCTCCCTATGAGTACCCTGTTTCTCAAGAAGTGGACAGATTTGATGCTTACAGGAGTGCTAGACCTTTATGGGAAGTGGTTACCCAAAAGGTTCCTCCTTCTTTGTCCAATGATGTGAAGAAGTGGTTGCTGAAGAAACCTTCGAAGGATTCGAAGAAAGATCAGGGTAAAACTGATGTGAAGAGTCGTCTGGGTGACAGGGTGATTCCTGCCAAGGAACGCCTAGGTGCAAGAATTGAATTCAAAACCCCTGCAATGCCTAGGAAGAAAAGTGCTACCAAAGATAAAGGAAAAAGGAAAGCTAACACCACATATAAAAAAGCTTGGGTGGAGAAAAAGCATGGAGTATTAGCTGAAGGGGAGACTATCTACTCTAAGATTTAATGTAGGTCCTCTAAAGGGTGCCTACTAGCTAAAGTTATGGATGAGGAGGAGGAAGCACACGAGAATTGGAAAAAGGGCTAGAAAAGAGAAGAAGGATTAGGAGCATTGCTTAGCTTAGACTTAGTTTATTATTTTCATTTAAAGTTAATTTATTTCAACTTTATTTAAATTCCATCAATAATGTAATTTTATTTTATTAATGAAATTTCAGCTTTTAATTAAATTATTTACTTTAAATTTATTTTATTAAAGCAATGAAAACCGAAAAATTAATTTTCCAGAAATTCTTCGAGTACGGAAGTCGAAAATTTTCCGAAAAAACACCGAAATTTTCCCAAAATTTATTTTCAAATTGGCGCCACTTATTTGCGATTGGCGCCTGTCATTGAAGTCTGGCGCCAGGCGCCAATTTCATCGGCTGGCGCTGATGGCTGTTGGCTGGCGCCAAGCTCTTCTCTGCGACGTCGATAATTCGCCGATCTTCTGTTGAATTTTTAATTAATTCTGGAACGCGGAGATGTCGAAAAATAAAGTGGCCGCACCCGTAAAGGGTTGCCTACGTATCGTTTCTTAAGGAATCAGGTCGAACGTAGCTCTCTTGAGTATCCTACTCAAGTAATTATGGGTAGTATTTCTTAAGTTGGTCAAGATTTGTCATGTTCGAGAATTCATTGCCATCCATATCAGTTAGTTTTGCTGCTCCTCCTGACAGGATTGTTTTGACAATGTAGGGTCCAGACCAGTTAGGTCTAAATTTACCCCTTGGATCTAAAACATTTTTCCTTAGTGCTTTTAACACCAAGTCTCCTACTTTGATACTTCTTGTCTTGACCTTCTTATTAAAATGCCTAGCCATACGAGTCTGGTAACACTGAGTGTGATGTAGAGCTTCTAGTCGTTTCTCGTCGAGTAGAATCAATTCTTCATATCTTGCCCTAGTCCATTCAACTTCATCGAGTTTACTCTCCAACGCAATGCGTAGAGATGGTATTTCTAGTTCGACAGGTTGTACGGCATCCATTCCATATACCAAGGAAAATGGCGTATTTCCTGTTGATGTACGGATTGACGTGCGGTAACCCCACAATGCAAAGTGAAGTTTGTCAAGCCAATCCTTATAATTCTCCGTCATTTTTTCGATGATAGTCTTTAAATTTTTATTAGCTGCCTCGACTGCTCCATTTGCTTGAGGTCTATAAGGGGAAGAATGATGATGTTGAATGCCGTATTTTTGTAGCAATTCTTCACATTCGGCTTGAAAGTGAGTTCCATTGTCACTTATCATTTCATGTGGGACTCCGTATCGAAAAATAATATTTCTCTCAATAAAGAGTGCTACATGTTTTGCAGTGAGTTTAGCGTACGATTGCGCTTCAACCCACTTTGTGAAGTAATCAATTGCTACTAGGATATATTCGTGGCCTCCGGTTCCTGGGGGAGTGATTTTTCCAATGATATCAATTCCCCATGTAGAGAATGGCCATGGCGATGTGTAGGTGTAGAGCAAGGATGGAGGGACATGTTGTAAATTTGCATAAATTTGGCACTTAGGGCATCTTTTTACGTATTGATGGCAATCCCTATTCATTGTAGTCCAATAATATCCTTCTCTCATTATTTTTTGGACTAGCATTTTGCCATTTATATGAGTGCCACAGATTCTTTCATGGACTATTCCCATTGCTCTTTGTGCATCCTTCTTTCCTACACATAGGAGAGCTCGACCCTTAGGTACCCTTTTATGTAGCTTGTTGTCTATGAGTACATATTGGGAAGCCAAAAGCCTTAATGCTCGTTTTGCTCTTTTGTCAGCATGAGGAGGGTATTCTCCTTTGGTGACATAATTGAGTATGTCCGTGTACCACGGTTCTTCTTCTTCTTCTTCTTCTTCTTCTTCTTCTTCTTCTTCTTCGCCGTGGACTACTTCGTCATCTTCTATAGCTTGGATGTATGCTGTTTTGTGCCTTTTTTCTATTGTTAGAGGCATTTGCTCGATTTCCGTGGGAATCCTAACCATTGAGGCTAATCTTGCCAAGGCATCAGCAAATTGATTTTCCTCTCTAGGTAGATATGTATATTCAACCTTGTCTAGCTGATCGGTAAGAGTTTCCAGATAGGTTTGGTAAGGGGCTAGACTTTCGCTCCTTACTTTCCACCGTTTAGATATTTGATTGATAATCAAAGAAGAGTCTCCAAATATCCTTAACTTTTTTACTCCCAATGCCAAAGCTGTTTCAAGGCCTACCACACATGCTTCATATTCAGCAGCATTGTTGGTAACGTCGAAATCAAGCTTTATGGAGATTGGAACATGTTCTTCTTTAGGTGATACTAGTAACACTCCAACGCCACATCCCTTTTGGTTTGAGGCTCCGTCGAAGTATAAGGTCCAAGTATCATCTTCAGTGACCATTAAGTCTTCATCTGGAAATTCATTGTCTTGTATTGGCGTCGAGTCCTCTATTGGAAAATCTGCTAGAAAGTCTGATACCACGGATCCTTTGATAGCTTTTTGTGGCATGAACCTTACATCAAATTGGGCTAGATTGACTATCCATCTTGATATGCGTCCATTGAGTGTAGATTTCTCGAATAGATACTTGAATGGATCTAATCGGGAGACTACGAAGACGGTATGCACCAGCATGTAATGTCTTAACTTAGTTGTGGCCCACACCAAGGCGAGGCACAACTTCTCAAGCGGTGTATAACATGCTTCGTATTCAAGCATCTTCTTGCTTAGATAGTAGATTGCGTTCTCTTTGTCTTCTACTTCTTGTGCTAGCATGTCTCCCATTGTCTCTTGGGTAACCGTCAAACATAACCTAAGAGGTATTCCGGGAAGTGCTGGTGCTAATACGGGAGGATTTGCGAGATAGGCTTTGATCTTTTCAAAGGCTTTTTGACACTCGTCATCCCATATCACTGGTACATTCTTCTTGAGTATTTTTAAAGATTGGTTCACATATTGTCATCAATTTTGATATGAACCTACTTATGTATTGCAACCGGCCAATAAATCCTCGAATCTGTTTCTCAGTCTTGGGCGGTGGCATTGACATGATTGCTTTGATCTTGGTTGGGTCTACCTCTATTCCTCTAGAGCTTGTGACGTAACCCAAAAGCTTGCCTGAGGTGACTCCAAAAGCACACTTAGATGGATTCAACCTCATATTATATTTTCTTAGCCTTTCGAAAAATTTCCTTAAGGCTACTTGATGGCCTGGACGGTCTTTTGATTTCACAATCATGTCGTCAACATATACTTCGACTTCTTTATGCATCATGTCATGGAGTAAAGAAGTTTCTGCACGTTGGTAAGTGGCACCCGCGTTTTTCAACCCGAATGGTATTACCGTGTAGCAGTAAGTGCCCTATGATGTTATAAAAGTTGTTTTCTCCATGTCTTCTTCTGCCATGAGAATCTGGTTGTACCCTGCGTACCCATCCATGAATGAGAAGAGCGCGTGATTTGTCGTGTTATCTACCAGAATATCGATGTGTGACAAAGGGAAGTCGTCCTTTGGACTTGCCTTATTTAGATCTAGATAGTCGACACACATCCTTACCCTATTGTCTTTCTTCGGAACTGGGACGACGTTGGCGACCCATTCGGGGTATTTGGATACCTTGATGAAACCTGCAGTTATTTGTTTTTGAACTTCTTTTATTTTAAGAGCTACGTCAGGTTTCATACGACGTAACTTTTGTTTTACAAGTTTCATTCCTGGAATTAGTGGTATAGTGTGTTGAGCTATTTCTCTATTAATGCCTGGCATATCTTCATATGACCAAACAAATACATCGATAAATTCTTTATGTAAGTTAATTAAATCGGTTCGTTCTTGTTTATTCAGTGTTAATCCGATTTTAACTTCTCTTTTATAAGTTGAATCATTTGAGATATCAACTGTTTCAGTTTCTTCAATTACCGGTGTTTTCTTTTCGAGTGTTTCCATTGCTTTAATAATCTCTTTGTCTTTTTCATTGTTAGTTAAGCAATGCTCGTCATCTTGGGTTAAAGAAGAACATGAGAAGTAAGGAGAATGAGAAATATTATTATACTCTGAGATCATTACATCAAAGAGTGTTATGTCCTCAGGGACTGGATCACTAACTATCCTAGGAGAAGAAATAGGAGGGGGAGGTGTTACTACTAAAGACTTAGAAGACTCTAGAGGGAGAGACTCCGACTCCGACTCGGACTCTGACTCAGACGACTCTTCAAACATCGGCCCTTGCCCTGTCGTGATGGATATCTTCCTTCCGCTTGGAGTAGTCACCTTGATAGTCTTGCACCATCCATGTAGGGATCCTTCAGCTGGAGTGATTAGCTTTGAGGGATCGAAGCTTTCGCTTTGTAGGACTGTTTGAATGAGCGAGGAGTTATCCTCTTTACAAGTTGGCTCATTCTTTTCTCGCCCAAACAGTAATCCCATGACGTTAAAGTCAAAGCATGGGGGTGCTTTCTCCTTGTGGACAGGAGTTGGTATTTCATCAGTGAATTAGAAATCCAAGAAAATCTCGAATCCCGGTTGTCGTATGCCGTTTACAACAAATGGCTCTGAAAATTCATGGCATGGATAATCCTCTCCTTCTTTTATGAACTGACCATTAAGCGTAAGAGGGTACTGATCCATTGGGATTGCTTTCTTTTAAATGCGAGCGTCCCTACGTGCTTTTGACTTTTCCTGGGCTCGCTTAAGATCTTTCCGAGTCGCACTACAAGAAAATAACCTTTTCGTAGCGATTATTTTAACCTTTAGTATCGATTGTAATTGCAACAAAAAGCTTTCCCAACGAATGCTTATTCGATACAATATCCCCCGTTGCCTTAGCCTTTAGTAGTGGTTTTCAATATCGCTGGGGTTGGCCTCAATAATCGATACAAAAAACTACATCCAATCGTGGTGATTATTGTAGCGATTATAATCGCTATAAATGTTTAACTCATTTTCTTCAAAAAAAAAAAAAAAAAACATGTGTATGATCTTTACAAGATTCGAACATGCAACCTCAAACTCTTATATTAAATGTTTCACCAATAAGCTATGACATATTTTATGTACTCTTTGTCAAACAATATTTATATATCTAGTGTTGAAAAGGCTTTTCGTATCGATTATTAGGATTTAGTGGCGATTGTAAATGATACGATTTATTAAAATTATATAAATGTGGAAAAATAGCGTGGATATGTATTATTATGTTTTCCGTATCGATTTTATAGGGGAAAACCATGGCGATTGTAAAAATGATACGACATCCTTAGTTATTTCACAAACATACTTGCATATTGTAGCGAATGTACAATCGCTACGAAATAATCGCTACGAAAAGTGATTTTTCTTGTAGTGTCGGTTCGAAACCAAGTCCGAAAGTGTCCAACTTAGGGAGGCCAGGTGACTCCAGCGGTTTTGCCATTCCTTTCTTCTTTCCTAAGGTCATCCCAGGAAAGTGTCCTTGTTTCTTCAGCATGGCATTGACAATCATGTTGGAATGGGGGTCATGGCAAAGAGGGGTCCTTTCATCCTCCTGGATTAAGGAGACTTCTTCGTTAAAGCCCCATAAATCTTCATCATCCTCGTCGTGCTCCACATTAATAATTGGGTTTTCTACAGATTTGATCCTCATAGGCGAAGCATCGTTGGTGATTGGAATTCCTCCAACTATAGCTTTTACTTGTTGGTGGAGAGATGAAGGGACGGCCTTTAGATCATGAAGCCAAGGGCGTCCCAACAACAAGTTGAATGAATCTTTAATATCTACTACTTGGAAAGTAGTAGCATGTTCTATTGCTCCTGCCGTTACATTTAGGGCAATCTTGCCAAGAGCTTGACAACGAGTGTTGTCGTAGGCCCTTATTCCTTGTGTAGAAGGAGTTAAATCTTCGTCCCTTATGCCGAGCATCCTCGCAGTTCTAAGTGGGCAGACATTGATGGCTGATCCATTGTCAACAAGAGTCATAGGAACATTCATCCTCTTGCAGACTACTGTGAGGTTTAATGCCTTGTGATGTTTGTCACCTTCTAGGGGTAAATCTTTGTCAGAAAATGTGATCAAATTAATCGGACTAGGAAGGTCACTTGTGAGGAAGTTGGCTAGTCCCTCAGGAGTAGTGTCAGAATCTATCCCGATTTTGTCCAAGGCATTCATTACAGCCAACCTATGTTCTCGAGATGTTTCTAGGAGTTTCCATACTTTCATCTCAACTTTTGTCTACTTAAACTTCTTAACAATATCATTGTCTTCAATGATAGGTATGGGAACTTGTTGTGTGGCTGGCATAGGTTATGTTGAAACGGGAGGTTACATTCTCCCGGATCTTGTGAGGACGTCTATCGATGAGTCTTCTTCAGCCCAAATGTCATCTGTGGTGTATGACACATAAGGTGTAGGTCCTACTACATCCTTTAGATAGAAATCTTCTTCATCACTATCCCAAACTCCATTGATGGTTGCGTCCTCTTCTTGTTGGACTTGGACTAGTTTCTTTTCATCAATCATTTTCTGAACCAAATCCTTGAATTTGAAACAGTTTTCTATAGTGTGACCCCCTGATTGATGATACTGATAGTAATATCTATCCGTTCTTTTCAACGATTCGAATGGTCTGGGTTCGAGAGGTTTGATCTCGCCACTCTCGGAGAGCATTTCGAACATTTGTTTATATGGGATCCCAATTGGAGTGTAGATTCTATTGCTCTTCTTGGGTTTTCAGTGACTTGTAAGGGAAAATGCTTCGCCTCATAAGTCGTTCCCTTGCTAACTAGAGGTAATGAGATCTTATTAGCTTCCACAAGATCTTGAATGAGGTTTTGAAACCTGTAGCATTCATCAGTGGTATGACCGTTTCCTCGATGGTATTTGCAGTAGGATTTGGGATCCCACCTTGGAGATCGCTTTTCTAATATTGGATCCTCTGTTGGACCAATAGGTTTGATTTGTCCTTGATCATAGAGATGATAAAAAATAGCATCATAGGTCATTCCTATGGGTGTGAATTCTCTTTTATCTTTCGGAAGTGGAAGCTCATCATATTTCTTATGGAGTTCATTCATAGCTTTGAGAGCTTCACGTAGTAGTTGCGATACCTCCCTCATAGACAGTGTGAGCAATTGTATGTCTTCCTTACTTGCCGGTTCTGGAAGATCATCCTTGACATCAAAAAAGATTTCCTCTTCTTTTTCTACGGCACATATTTCTTTGATAGGTCTAATGAGAGATGAGGGGTCAACCTCGTTTTCCTCATCAGAGATAGCCAGGGTATGAGCGAGAGGTGCATTGTCAATGCTTGGCTTCTTACTGGCAGGGGGCAACGGCAGCTTGTTGTTGTCGATCAAGTCTTGGATGGCTTCTTTGAGCTTTCAACAGTTTTCAGTGAGATGGCCCCTACCTTGGTGATACTTGCAGTGTGCATTGGGGTTCCAGTTAGCCGACCTCTTCTCAACTGGTGGGTCCCCAAATGGTCCAATAGGAGTTATAAGACCTTTTACATTTAATCGATCAAATGCGGTGTCATAACTCATACCAATAGGAGTGAAGTTCCTCCTAAATGGTTTCTTCTGTCCTTGATTGTTCATAGCAAGGACTTCTCCTAAATTAAAGGTGCTAACATTGTTTGAGTGGGCGGTTTTGGAAGAAGAAGGATTGTCGTTCTTCTTTCCTTTCCAGCCACTATTTAAGTTATTGTTGGCGGCTTTTAACTTAGCCAAGTCATCTTCAATATTGATCCCAATGTCATAAACGGCTTTGAAGGTATGGAGATTATTTTGATACTTGAGATGCTTGGAATATTTTTCTTGTAGATTTTTTATGAACAGTCTCACAGATTCTTTTTCACTTGGCACCTCAATCATCTTAGCTGAGGTTTCCCTCCATTTGTTAAAGAAAGAGGTGAAGCCTTTATTCTCTTTATCCTTGAGGATTTCAAGTTCCCTATGGTCAGTCTCGACTTGAATGTTGCACTTGTACCTATCAACGAAAGCATTTGCTATGGACTCCCAGGTGGAGGTCTTTTCTTTCTCAAGAGAAAAGAACCATTGTTGGCAAACGGTCTCGAGAGATAATGAGAACAGAGAGGGGAAAAATTTCTTATCGATACCCTTAATACTCATTATTGTTTCAAATGCTCTTAAATGAAAGTAAGGGTTGTCAGTTGCTCTGAATTTTGGGATGTCGTTGGCGTTGAACTTCTGCGAAAGAAGATCTTTGTCCACCGAGACCCCTTGTGATGTAAGCTCTTGAAACTTGTAGTCGCTAGACAACTTGCTTAAACTCTCTTGCATGAGGTCCATCTGTTGTTGCTTCACGGGATCATCGATCTTGAGTGCGAGAAGCTTCAGTGTCTCAGTCACGGTAGCCAGTTGGTTCTTAAGATCATTGAATTCTTCTTGTGTTGCCATTATAGTCTTATCTTTCCTCTTACGAGCTATGGGTTTGTCGAAAAGTTGGACTTGTACGAAGAGGTTGTCTTTGATTAACCGTCCTTCCTTTCTTGACCACGCGCTGTAAAGTAAACTATTTTGCGTTTTAATTACTTGACTCGAATCAACTTCACTTTACAGTTTATTTTAAGGAGGGAAAAAAAAGAGAATAAAGTAGAAAAAGTGTGCATATTTTTTGGCAAAAATAATGACAAGAAAAACGCGCACACAAGACTCTCTTAAACGTGGTCAAAATATGTGTATTGGTGTGTGCGTTGAGTGTGAGTGACATTCTTGGACTCTTGTGTAAGATCATGGGACTCAGTGCCTAAACTCGATCATTGACTCAAATAAGTACTATTGACAGTAAATTTTAACCGAATTAATTAGAAAACTTATTAATTAGACTCTAGGTGATGACTCGACCAATAATCCGAACTATCGGCCAGACGACAGGACTGGCGTCGCACCGTGGAGCTTGGCGCCAGACAACAGGGCTGTGGTCAGGAGCTACACTCCATAGTGTGGCGCTACAGCTCAGACCTTGGCGCCAATATTGGAGCTTCGATCTGGGACTGTTTTCGGTGTTATTAGTCAATCGGGGTATGCCTAAAGTTGTACTAGGTCAATTCAGATTAAAATATTAGACTTGATTGACTCCAATTAATTAATTAATTAATTAATTAGGCAAAGTTCTTTAAGTCATTAACTTATTTAGTCTCAACACAAGTCAACAAACGGTTAAGAGAAAAATAGAATATATATGCACAACAAATAATGCACAATTAGTCAAGTAGGCACAATATGATGCAATGCGTTTGCAACCTAACCATGGCTCTAGTTCTCTAAAGTTCGGGATATGGGTTAGTCAATAGAGGGTCCATGGTTAATTGTCCGGATGCACCGCGCGGAAGCCTAACCGTGAAGGGTTGGCGCGAGCGGATGGGACACCGCGAGCTTTAGAAAAAACTCGCTTCCATGGTTTGGTGAATTCAACATCTCGGATGTACCCTTTGTTGCACGGAGCGTTCAATCGGGTAGATGGAGCATGAATTCCCAGAGGGTTATGTCCATATGTAGAACACATATGGGTTTCAGAAAAGAAAAAATTCAATCAGGAAGTAGGATTGAGCAAACAATACGAAAAACCGGTCGAAATTAGAACGCATATTTCTAGCTCGGTATTGGGGGAATTTGGCACCAGCAAACAGAGACTGGCGCCAGCTTTTAACTATAACGTCTGGCGCCAATACTGGCGTCTAGCGCTACAACTAAAATACTGGCGCCAAGCTCTGGCTCCTGACGCTACTTCCCACATGCCTCAGCAGCTTTCTATGCTCGATAAAAATTTCCAGTTTCGCGCGGTGTTATTTCAGTCCTAGTTGTGAAAGATATTTCTCAAATTTCCTACGTGTAAAATCCTATGTTTTTAACTCATTACGGATGGTATTTCCAATGAGATCTTTTTTATGCATATGACAATAATGTTAATCAAAATTACGCACATGAAATACTTAGAACGTTTCAAGTCTCATCCACTCATTCTAAATCATTGTCGAAACAAATTCAGGAATTAAAACAGAAATCCTCCCCAGTGGAGTCTCCAAAAACTGTAGGGAATAATTTCAAGCTTTAATCCCACTAGCTTGAACCCCACTGTAATCATACACTTTAGTACAGTGGCGTCCAAAAGGGAAGAAGATAGAGCAAAAGAGTCGTCAACAAGTTTTTTTAGGAACTTGTAAACCGTTCATAGGATGAAGGTTACACCCCTTAACGATCCAAGAGATTGTCAACTCCATAAGGTCTTGAACAAAATAAGGGTTCGGGGATGAAGGTACAAATCCAACCTAAAAGAGATTGAACCTGCCCTAATAATAGGCCTCTACTTTATTCTGATCGTATTCATGTGCGCTTTCTAATTAACATGCAATCAATAGGTTAACCCTAAACCTGTTTAATCTATGTTGGTTGAATATTAATGCACAAACAAACTATTATTGGCGATCACTTGAAATCATAATCACATTAACCCTAACAAGCACTAGTAGAAAATATCAAAAAGGCACCCCCTAATTGGCACCGGTTCAGTCCAAACCGGTGCCAAAAATGGCCTACAAAATTGGTGGGAAGCTGAACCAGAGTAAAAGGCACCGGTTCACTTAAAACCGGTGCCAAAATCATAAAGGCCACCGGTTTGAACCGGTGCCTTTGTGAACCGGGCCTTTAATTATTTAAAAAAAATAAACCGGCCATTACTTATAACCCTAAATCACTCCCTCTGCTCTCCCTTCTCCTCTGCTCTCCCTTCTCTCTCCTCTAGATCTCCTTCATTCCCAATCTCTTCTCTTTCTCTTCGAGCATCTCCGCAACAACAACAACAACACCACCGCAACAACAACAACAACAACACCGCAAAGCCGCCGCCACCACATCATCACCACCACAAAGTTTGACGGCCGCCGCAAATCCCACCGACATCAACATCAACAACAATTTCTAGGTATAATTTATACGAGGTTAGGATTTAATTTGATTTTAATCGATTTTGTTGGATTTAATTTAGGGTTTAAAGTAATCGATTTTGAATTTTAATCAATTTTCTGAGTTTATTTAATCGATTTTTGGATTTTAATTCGATTTTTGTGGGTATAATTATCTGAATTTAATGGGTTTTGTATTTTAATTCGATTTGTTCTCGTTTTTTCTGGGTTTAATTTTGGGTTGATTAATCAATTTTAATTACATGCATGTGTTTTTTTTGGGTTTTTTTTAATTACATGCATGTGTTTTTTTTTTTGGTATAATTTATACAAGTGTAGACACCCATTTGTGTCTCCCCAAAACCAAACCCAGTGATGAGTGCCTTTCACGTCGAATCATAATCGAATGAAACGAAAGTGTGGAAAGGTCTAGTGTTGCGGAAAGTTTTATTTCTTTTCTCTTCTCCCTATTTTTGAAAACTTTATTTTAAGAAAACAGCCAATCCAGTTTGGTTGGTCCATAATATGGGTCCAATAATGGTGTAGTTGGATGGGGCTTGCAAAGACCTTTTCAACGATATATTATAAGCCCAATTCCGATGAATATTGAGGAAGTTATGGCCAATTTACTAAACTGGGCCCGAATTGAGTTTTAAGTACGGCCCTATGATCTAGGGGAGGGCCTAATATAATTTATCATTCCTAATGTAATTAGGAATGGTTTTAGTCTTCTAGAACATTCTAGAAGGTCTTTTCATTCTTAATTCAATTAGGGCTCTTCAGAGTTTTAATCAGATCAAATAGCATTTTCGATTGAAATTATATTATTTTATCTTCCAGTACGGTAAAATTATCAGATTTTCGAAAACGCGTTAAAATCCGGTTTGGCGTCCAACCCCAGGCCTTGGCGCCTGGAATCGGGATTGGCGCCAGACGCCAGTATTGGCGCCTGGCGCTAGCCACTGGTTCTGGCGCCAATTAGCCAGGGCTGGCGCCAATGCGTTTTTGTGGTCTTCAAACTCTGTTTTGATAAATTATCTTTTTTGGATGATTTTCTCTATAAATATCGTATCAAAAACTCCGTTTTCAATAACTAAGATTCACCAATTCTCTTTATTCTTAAGTTTTAATAAATTCTGTTTTAATCAACTTTCAACAATTAGTTTTAATAAACTCCGTTAGCATTCATCGATTCTCTTCATCAAGCTTTCATTCTTTAGCATTCCATTCTTTTCTTTTCTTTTCTAAACTCTGGTTTTTCACACAAAATTCCGCATTCGCAAGATCTTGATATACCTAGCCATATTCGAAGTTGCCTTCGCCCTAGACGTGAAAGGTTTTAATTTCTGAGGGTTTGGTCCCAAATCTCTATTTTAATTATTTAATTTAATTGTTTGTTTATTATTTTTCTTTGAAGTTACTAATGTGTGTATTTTGTTATTAGAAAGAGGTACGAGGCATCCAAGTAAGTACTTTAATTGATTTTATTGATATTATGATGTAGATATCATGTCTATATTGTTATTATGATATTCCTAGTATCATGTCTAGGGTATTTTTAATATTAAATATGATTGCTATGATGCCTTTTATTCTCTTCCTAATATTTATTCATGTTAGTATCATGTTAAGGCTAAAGCTTTGATTTTTATTGCTTAGTGACATGCTAGGGTTTGTTATTAATCTTGTTAGTTTCATGCCTAGGATCTTGCTATTTTTATTATGCTTTAATATTAACATGAACATGATTATGATTATTATTATTATCATGATTATTTATTATTATGTTGCTTGATGCTTATTATTTATTGCTTGATCACCTTTTATTGCATGTTTAAAGGGAATTTGTACTTGTAACCACGCTTAATAAGATAATTAATAATCTTGTTAGGGTTAATTGTGATTATAATTCAAGTGATCGCCAATAATAGTTTGTTTGTGCATTAATATTCAACCAACATAGATTAAACAGGTTTAGGGTTAATCCTATTGATTGTATGTTAATCAGAAAGCGCACATGAATACGAGCAGAATAAAGTAGAGGCCTATTATTAGGGCAGGTTCAATCTCTTTTAGGTTGGATTTGTACCATCATCCCCGAACCCTTATTTGGTTCATGACCTTATGGAGTTGACGATCTCTTGGATCGTTAAGGGGTGTAACCTTCACCTCGTGAACGGTTTACAAGTTCCTTAAAAACTTGTTGGCGACTCTTTTGCTCTATCTTCTTCCCTTTTGGACGCCACCGTACTTTAGTGTATGATCACAGTGGGGTTCAAGCTAGTGGGATTTTAAAGGCTTGAAATTATTCCCTACAACAAGGTTATGGTTTAATTTATAAGTTTAATTCGATTTTAATCGATTATGTTGGATTGAATTTAGGGTTTAAGTAATCGTTTTGGATTTTAATCGATTTTTCTAGGTTTATTTAATCAATTTTTGGATTTTAATTCGATTTTTGTGGGTATAATTATCCGAATTTAATGGGTTTTGTATTTTAATTCGATTTGTTCTCGTTTTTCTGGGTTTAATTTTTGGTTGATTAATCAATTTTAATTACATGCATGTGTTTTTTGGGTATTTTTTTTAATTGCATGTATGTGTATTTTTTTTTTTTTTGAGTTTCTGGGTTGTTTTTTTTTCGGGGATTTTGTATTTTTTTTCAATTTTATTTTTTATAATTTTGTGTTTTCTGGGTATAATTATCTGAATATAATCGTTTTTGTTTTTTTTTTTTTTTCAATTTTCAGTTCGTGAGTAATCTTCGTCGAAAATTGATGGCCGATACTTTGCTTCTGCAATTCAGCTACTGAGCTCGTTCGTCGAATCCATTTGGTTTTTTTTTTTTTTGGTCAAGTGTAAAACTACTGATTATAAATTTCAATTATATTATGTATTAATGTATTATGTAACATTTTGGTGATTATGAATTTCAATTATATTTGGTGTGTTATTATTGATTATGAATTAATGTTATAATTGGTGTTGTATTAGTTTTCTGCCAATTTTCAAGTGAACAAAGAACAAGAACAAAAACAAAACAAAACAAAACAAAAAAATAAAAAAAAATATTTTGGTTCATTTTTGGCACCGGTTAACCGATGCCTTATTGGATATATGGCACCGGTTTTGAACCGGTGCTAAAAAGGGGGTATTTGGCACCCCCCACATAGGCATCGGTTCAAACCGGTGCCTTAGACCGGGTTTGAACCGCTGCCAAAGCACTTTTTTCACCTAGTGAAGATTATTAATTATCTTATTAAGCATGATTACAGGTATAGATTCCCTTTAAACATGCAATAAAAGGCGTGACCAAGCAATAAAAATAAATAATATATCAAGCAACATGATAAATAATCAATAATCATGAATAATTATAATAATCATAATAATAATATCATCATAGATAAAATAATCATCATCAAAATAATAATATTCATAATCATCATAAATTATAACAATTATAATTATAATCATGTTCATGTTAATATTAAAGCATAATAATAGCAAGATCCTAGGCATGATACTAACAAGATTAATAACAAACCCTAGCATGTCACTAAGGAATAAAAATTAAATCTTTAGCCCTAACATGATACTTATAACAATCATAAATATTAGGAAGAACCTAAAAGGCATCGCATGAATCATATTTAATATTAAAATTACCCTAGACATGATACTAGGAATATCATAATAACAATGTAAACATGATCTCTACATCATAACATCAATAAAAATCATTAAAGTACTTACTTTGATGCCTCGTACCTCTTTCTAATAACAAAATACACACGTTAGTAACTTCAAGGAAAATAATAAATAAACATTCAAATTAAATAATTGAAATAGAGATTTGGGACCAAACCCTCATAAATTAAACCTTTCACGTCTAGGGCGAAGGCAACTTCGAATATGGCTAGGTGTTTCTAGATCTTGTGAATGCGAAATTTTTTATGTGAAAACAAGGTTTAGAGAAAGAAAGAAAGAATTGAAAGATTAAAGAATTAATGATTGATTGCAAGCGAATGCTAATTAAAAACTGATTGTAGATGAGAACTCGTGAATGATGAGAATTGGTGAATGAAAACGGAGCTTTTAATACGCTATTTATAGAGAAAATCAACCAAAAAGATAAAATACACAAAACAGAGTCTGACGCACAAAAAACAGAGTTGGCGCAAACCCTGGCTAATTGGCGCAAGGCACCAACACTGGCGCCAGGCGCTAATGGCTAGCGCCAGGCGCCAGGCCTGGTTCCAGACGCCAAAGCTTGGGGTCAGGCGCCAAGCCTGGTTTTAACGCGTTTTCGAAAATCAGATAAATTTTCCGTACTGGAGGATAAAATCATATAATTTCCTCGAAAATGCTATTTGATTTTAATTAAAACTCTGAAAAGTCAAAAGGTCAATTTATCAATGCTAATTGAATTAGGAATGAAAAGAACCTTCTAGAAGAATCTAGAAGACTAAAACCATTCCTAATTGCATTAGGAATGATAAATCATATTAGGCCCTCCTCTAGATCATTGGGCCGCACATAAGGCTCAAAACGGGCCCAGTTTAGTAAATTGGCCATAACTTCCTCAATATTCATCGGAATTGAGCTTATAATATATCGTTGGAAAGCTCTTATCAAGCCCCATCCAACTACACTACTATTGGACCCATATCATGGACCAACCAAACTGGATTGGCTGTTTCCTTAAAATAAGTTTTCAAAAACAGAGAGAAAAGAAAAGAAATTAAAACTTTCCGCAATACTAAACTTTCCACACTTTCACTACATTCGATTATGATTCGACGCGAAAGGTACTCATCACTAGGCTTTGGTTTTGGGGAGACACAAATGGGTGTCTACAACTATCATTTTCGAAACTGAAGTTTCTACAAACTCAATCAAAGTGGGGGCTTCTGTAGACATCTAAAAATGTCTCCCCAAAACCAAACCCGTTGATGAACACATTTCACCGCCATTATTGGTCGGGTTGAGTATTTAATCTTTGGAGTGCTTAAATCCATGTTCTATCCAATATATTTCATGAACCAATCCAATTTCTAGCTCATTTCCCTAAACCATAACCTATTTTCCACTTTTTGTGTCCACGTCACAAGACTGAGAGAAACTGATTTTATGGCTATACAATTTTGATCCAATTATTAATTTCTTGGATAGGCCTTTAAAAAAGCTTTCCAACCATATATTATAAGCCCAATTCCGAGCTATAACGAAAAAGATATGAACAAAACACTAAACTCAGCCTAAAAGCGACACCCTTCCACTAAAACAGCCATATCTTAAAATATACAAATTATTTTTACCTGATTCGAATTGGGGTAGAAATTAGACTTGATAATATTTCCAATGATATATTATACGCCTTATTCCAAGTTACGGATAAAAAGTTATGATGATTTTACAAACGGGTAAAAAACTGGAATCACCGCGCACAGTGCAAAAGCACCATGTCACGGGAGTTTGCCCCGTTTGACGGTGCCATCCCCCGTATGACGGTGCATGGTGCCTTGAAACAGTACTGTACATCGTGTCACAGTGCCATTTTTGAAGCTCTTACGCGTCTAATTCCACCGTGGCACGATACCTGTTGCTGTGACACGGTACCTGCTGCCGTGACACGGTATTTCCCACCGTGTCATGGTGCTTTTTATGTGTAATTTCCGCGTTTTCCCATACCGTGACACGGTGTACTGTACTGTGCCACGATGGACACTGCCGTGTCACGGTACGTGTGCCGTGTCACGGAATTTTCTCGTGTCTTTTCCTCGTAAATCTTTCATGCATTTTCACTTCCCGTAGGTCAAATATTTCCCGTGTCACTCCGGTTTCCACCGCGTCACGGGATTTTCCCCCGTCTGACGATGCCTTCTCCCGTCGCCTTCTCCCGTCTGACGGTGCCTGGCACCGTGTAACGGTGTTCTCTGTTGTGTCGCAGTGTTATTTTTTAGGGTTTTTATCTTTTTAGGGTTCCGTGTGTTCCCTCAGCTCATTTTCCCTATAAATAGGAACCCCCTTTCTGCAGTTCGGGGCACCAATAATCATTCTCTCTCACCTTACACCAAAAATCATTCTCTTCTCCCTATTTAACCTAATTTCTAGCCTCCTTATTCTTCCATAATAATTCCCCTAAGCACTTCAAGGAGCCTACACTTAACCCGAGGTTCCGTCCTTAAACCAAGGCGTGAAAGGTACAAATAACTGAGGGTTTGGACCAAATCAACTCTAGTTTTTATTTAATTTAATTTAATTTTCATTTACTTTATATTTTTTTATTGAAGTTACTAACAGTTTATTCATGATGTAGCAATTTAAAGGAACGTGCGGAATGTGAGTAATTAATTAATTTAATTACTCTTATTTTATTTTTATATTGCTAGTATCATGATTGAGTTATTTTATATTTGATTTGACTAACACTATTATTGTTAAATTGCTTCCAATATTAATGTTTATTCTATTGTTATTATGATCACCATATTGCATGTTAAAGGGAATATGTAATTGAAAATCACGGCTAATAAGATAATTTGGACAACCGGTTTAGGATCCTTTTTAACCTTGTTGTTAATTGAAGTGATCACAATATTTTAGAATTATGTGTTGCATTAATATTTAACCAATTTAGCCTAATAATAATTTGGAGCAAATTGAATATTTTGTTTGTATGCCTTTGAGATCGCAGGAATCACTTTTCACTATAAGAATCGAGTAGAGGCCAATACGGGCGAATGTGACTCCATGACTCACTTCGTACCATCATCCCCGATCCTCCTTTCGTGATTCCGAACCATATGGAGGTAGTAATCTCATGGATTATGAATGGGGTATAACCTTCACGGGTCAATCGTTGTTGCCTATCGTTGTCCCTTATCGTGGTTTCCTTTTTATGAACTGTGAACGGTTTACAAGTTCCTTAAAAACTTGTTGGCGGCTCCCTACTTTCCTTGTCCCTGATCGTATATGCCAATTCCCACTTCCTATGAGTGCCAAGCATATTCATCACATGCTTAAGGTAGGCGCACTTCGAACGACGCCTACAACAGCCTATCACAAAATTAAGCTAACATTATTAACTTTTGACAAAAGATACTCCAAGCACTAAACTCTACTCCCACCACTACATTGTCAAACATTCATATTCTTAGGTTAGTAATGTTTGAATAAATCAAACCACTAAAAACTACATATAAACCAATCAAAAGCTAGTGTCGAACATGCCCTAAATGTTCATTTTATAGGCGCGGTGCTGGTGCAGCTTAGACTTATAAATTCTTAAATGAAACGGGTTCACACTAATTTATTGTGGACCATTATTATTAGAGAAAATATGGTTGTTTTATTAATAATAAAAAAAAAAGTCACTATAATAAAAACAAGGTCACTATGTTGAAATAAAAGTCATGTTGGTAATATATAGGCTATAAGAGGTTAATTTTTTTAATGAAATATTTTATATACCGGTTAATATGAATCATAAAAGTCACTATGTTTAAATTAGGGTCATAATATCGTATTCAAATTCACAATAATATTAAACGTTATACAAGTTTTAATAAAGGCTACTATGTTAAAAATAAGGTTATTATGTTAAAAATAAGGGTCACTATGTTCAATATAATGCCAGTTGCATGCGTGTGTATAAATCTCGGGTCCACAATAATATTATTGTGGATCATGTCCACCCAAGTTTTTTGCGCTTACACTTATTAAGAATTAGGACATAATGGTTGTGAGTCTTGTGACAGTTATTTAAGTAATACTTAATCCAATATGTTCAACTGGAACAAATTAGGCATTGAAAATTCTTTCGTCAGAGGATTTAAATTTGGGGTGAAACATTTCGGTATTAAAAACTTCTACTATTTTAGAGATAATAATAATTTATTGCCTTGCTACATTTCTTATTACAAATTTTTGTTCCTCCCCACCAACCACGACCCTAATTATCATTCATAATCAAAATATATGACTCCATTAATAATCCTCTAATGCATGATCTTTGCACCCTGGTGTACTATCCTATTTTCAATAGTCCTCTTTAAAATATGTATCGATTAAAATATAACACTTAAAAATAAAAAATTGTTACCGTTTAAAAATTTCAATGTAGAATTTAAACAAAATTTATTTAGAAATGAATTATTTAGAAATGAATCAAGTATCTTGAACTTGCTACAGTTCATTTCCAATTTTTCAAAACGTACAAGACAATAACTAGTATACTATAGGTTTCTTATTGATAAGGATGGACTAGATCTCCTACTAACTAGCTCCTTGATTCTATCCATGATTATTGCGGTATATAATTTTCACATTATTCTCTCTTAATTTCCTCCCTATTCCTAGCCTTGTAATTTTTTATTACCTTTCTTAGTTGCTAATCACTAGCATTGTAATAGTATATATATTGGTCACATATGTCAATAAAATATCATCACTTCTTCTCTATTCCTAATATGGTATCAGATTCTTGATCCTAAATTCCTAATTTCTTTTTCTTTAAAAAAAAAAAATGACATCTTCATTCACCTCTTCAACTTGGCTTCTTGATAGTGGTGCATCACATCACGTCACAAACGATCTCAACAACTTGAGTCTCCATACTCCATATGATGGTCCAGACGATCTAATTATCGGTGATGGTACAGGGCTACACATTTCTCATATTGGTTCTACTACTCTCTCTCATTACTCCTCTACTATTAAACTCTCTAACAATCTTTATGTTCCCTCAATAGCTCGTAATATCATATCCATCTCTCAGTTATGTATTGATAACAATGCCTCGATAGAATTCTTACCTACATGTTTCAAGGTGAAGGATATAAACACAGGTGCATCTCTTTTACAAGGTCCAATTAAATCGGGTGTCTATGAGTTCAAATCATCTTACCCAGAAGTCTTCTCAAGCACAAAAGCAACCTCCTTAGATTGGCATCATCGTCTAGGACACCCATCATTCAAAGTATTCCGACAACTTATATCTTCAAATAAGTTAAATGTTCCTAGTATTTCTACCCTTGATTGCAACTCATGTTCTTGCAATAAAAGTCATCAGTTACCATTTCACACTTCTTCTATCACCTCTACTACTCCACTTCAATATGTTTATACCGATCTGTGAAACTCTCCAATATACTCTCATGATGGTTATAAATATTACTTAATATTTGTGGATCATTATTCCAAATACATATGGTTTTATCCATTGAAACAAAAGTCGGATACTAAAACCATATTTATCCGCTTTAAAGCCCTTGTTGAGAAATATTTTCAACTTCCTCTTATTACTTTATATTCTGACAATGGTGGGGAATATGAGGCCTTACGAGACTATCTAGCTATTGATGGAATTTCTCGTCTCACAACACCTGCCCACACCCCTCAACATAATGGTTTATCGGAACGACGTCATAAACATATTGTTGAAACCGCACTCTCCCTTTTAACCCATGCCTCTATGCCATTAGAGTATTGGACAAATGTTTGTTCAACGGCAGTATATCTCATAAATCGTCTTCCAACCCCAATGTTGAAAAATGATTCTCCATACCTAAAATTATTTGGGAAACTACCAAACTATGAAAAATTAAGAAGCTTTGGTTGTTTATGCTATCCATGGTTAAAACCTTATGCTAACCATAAACTTGAACCAAAATCAACTCCATGTGTTTTTGTGGGATATTCCTCTACTCAAAGTGCATACTACTGTCTTGATCCAAAGTCAAACAAAATTTACACATCTAGGCATGTTCATTTTGTTGAAACTAAATATCCTTATTCTACCCTCTCAAAACCCACGCCACCCACTCAAGAGTTACTAGATGAGTGGTGTCCAATTTCTATACCTATTATTGCTAATTCTATGCCAGCTACACCTCAAACACATGTCCCACCTAATACACCCTCATACTCTTCGTCTACTCAAACACAATCCCCACGCATAACCCCTCCACCTTCTCCTTCAACTCATTCACACAGTAGTACTGACAATATATCAAACCCCTCATCTTTAGATTCCGCTGCACCTACTGACACCTGCCTCCAAAACACGTCAGTATCCTCTCTCTCAACTCCACCAGATTAACCATTATCACTCCAAGATGCTCAACCATCACACACCATGACAACAAGGCTTAAAAACAATATTCGAAAGCCCATTAATAAACTCAATCTAAGTGTACAGGTTGCTCCATTACATGAAACGGTACCAAAGACCATTGCTCAAGCTCTAAAAAGTCCTGTGTGGAGGAAAGCCATGGATGATGAAATTTCTGCACTTGTTCGAAATAAAACTTGGGATCTAGTACCTCCTTCTACATCTAAAAATGTAATTGGATGTAAATGGGTATTTAGAATCAAACGTGACAAGGAAGGAAAAATAATTCAGTATAATGCACGTCTTGTTGCTCGAGGTTTCCATCAACGACCCGGTATTGATTATAATGAGACATTCAGTCCCGTGGTCAAACCATCTACAATACGCCTAATACTATCTTTAGCGGTGAGTTAAGGTTGGCCATTGCGTCAATTAGATATCAACAATGCTTTTCTACAAGGTACTCTCACGGATGAAGTTTACACCGCACAACCTCCCGGATATGCTGATGTTACATATCCCAATCATGTGTGCAAATTGAACAAAGCATTATACGGCCTTAAGCAAGCCCCGAGAGCTTGGTACAACGAGCTACGAAAATTTTTGATCAATTCGGGGTTTAAGAATTGTGTGTCTGACTCATCGTTATTCACATTGCATTCCAATGGATCAATCATTTATCTATTGGTCTATGTTGATGACATAATTGTTACAAGTAATTCTTCTAAATTACTTGAAACATTTATCACCAATCTCTCTGCTCGTTTTTCTCTTAAAGACTTGGGAGCATTATCTTATTTTCTAGGTGTTGAAGTACTCCCCCACTCAAAAGGCTTGTTTTTAAGTCAAAAGAAATATATCACTGACATCTTGTGCAGGGCCAATATGGAAGATGCTACACCAGTTGCAACTCCTCAAGCAACACATCCTCCATTGACACAAACCGGCACCACTCTCAAGGATTCCACTGAATATCGGGCCCTTATTGGCAGCCTACAATACCTTGGCCTAACACGACCAGATGTGGCTTTCACTGTGAATAAACTAGCACAATACATGCAACGCCCAACTGAAGATCATATGCAGGCATTGCGCCGCTTACTTCGATATTTGAGTGGTACGCTACATATGGGTCTGGTTATCCACAAAGACTTTCCTCCTATAATTCATGCCTTTTCGGATGCAGATTGGGCTCGTGATAAGGATGATTATATTTCTACCACTGCCTATATTGTTTATCTTAGCAAGAATCCTATCTCATGGTCATCTAAGAAGCAAAGAACGAGGGCTCGCTCATCAACTGAGGCTGAGTACAGAGCTGTAACTAGTGCAACAGCTGAGGTATTATGGCTACAAAACTTATTTTATGAATTAGGCCTTTCATTTACTACAACTCTAGTAGTTTATTGTGATAATGCCAGAGCAACTTATGTTAGTGCAAATCCCGTTTTCCATTCCAAAATGAAACATCTTGCCTTAGACTACCATTTTGTGCGAGAAAATGTTCAAGCCGGAAAGCTACGAGTTTCATACATTTCAACCCAAGATCAGCTAGCAGATGTTCTTACAAAGCCTCTACCACGTACGCAATTCAATGCCTTGGTTAACAAAATTGGTCTCTCATTATATGGCCGACCATTTTGAGGGGGCATGATAAAGATGGACTAGATCTCCTACTAACTAGCTCCTTGATTTTATCCATGATTATTGCGGTATATAATTTCCACATTATTCTCTCTTAATTTCCTCCCTATTCCTAGCCTTGTAATCTTTTATTACCTTTCTTAGTTGCTAATCACTAGCATTGTAATAGTATATATATTGGTCACATATGTCAATAAAATAT
This sequence comes from Chenopodium album, assembly GCF_948465745.1. Classification (NCBI taxonomy): domain Eukaryota; kingdom Viridiplantae; phylum Streptophyta; class Magnoliopsida; order Caryophyllales; family Amaranthaceae; genus Chenopodium; species Chenopodium album. The sequence continues at coordinate 25,953,382 of NC_137834.1, forward strand.
CATCACTTCTTCTCTATTCCTAATACTTATATGAATTTAAATTTTGGTTTATTCAATTTAATGACCTATTTATCAACCGGGCAACTACGGAGGACAACCGTCTCAACGGTAAGGCCAGGGCCGAAGCCAAACAAGACACCCCAATCCAATCCATCTCCGGTAGTAGCCTTACCCTCATCTAATGACCTCTTGCGCGTCTCATCCATTATAAACAACACACTTGCACTCGACATGTTTCCATACTCTCTCAATACATGCCAAGAGTTTCTTAGTTTACAACACTCAAGTCCAAGTCTTGATTCTACTTGGCTTAAAATAGCCGGTCCTCCAGGGTGAACTATCCAAAATATCGAGTTCCAGTCGTTGATCCCTAAAGGGTTAAATGCCTCAACAAGTGATTTCTCAATGTTATTTGATATCAACTCCGGAACACTCGGAAGCAATTGAACGGCTAACCCAATTTCTCTAAGGTGGCCCGCGATAGCTCCTTCAGAGAAAGGCAGTATTGTCTGAGCTGTCGAGACCAACTCAAAGATGGGTCGTTCGTTGAACGACTCATTAGGGTGTGCACCCACGATCACAGCCGCAGCTCCATCGGCAAAAAGAGCTTGAGACAACATTGACTCCGGGTTGGCCTCAGAAGGCCCACGGAAGAAAATGGATGCGCTCTCAGAGGAAACAACAAGCACTCGAGCTCCATGGTTGTTCTCTGCAAGGTCCTTGGCCAAGCGAAGGGTAGCTGCACCCGCATGGCAGCCCAATTGACTAAACATGTATCGCTTCACTGAAGGATTAAGGCCTAGAAGCCGTGTCAGCTGGTAGTCGGCACCAGGCATGTTGACTTCAGTGGAAGTGCAGAAGATAAGATGAGTGATCTTGTTTATGGGCTGCCCCCACTCTTTAATGGCCTTCAAAGCCGCTTCTTTTCCGAGTTTGGGAACCTCCTTAGCGAGTATGGCTTGGCGAGTGTCTAACGAAGATGCGTTGTAATCGCACATATGTGGGTTGTCTTTCAAGATTTGCTCAGTTAAGTTCATGTGCCTCTTGTTGATCGTAGTTTTCTCACCTGAATATTCATTTTTTTTTTACATTAGAAATATTAGTCAAACATGCACATTAGAAAGGAACAAGGGTTTTGTGTATTGTACAAATAAAGACTAAACACGCATATAGCTTGTAAAAATAAGTAAATAAGGAAACATGTTTAAGTTAATCTGCTAATTGAACATTTATTGAAATGGATATATTATCATACCTTGTTAGATAAAATAAGTATAATGGTAATAAGAGAGGTGATAAATTGTGATATGCGACCTTAAGTGTGTAAGTCAAACATGGACATTAGCAAGAGACCAGGGTTTTGTGTATTATACAAATAATAATTAAACACACATATAGCTTGTTAAAGTAGGTAAATAAGCAAGTTTAAGCTAGCTAATTAATCATTCAAATGAATATATTATACCTTATGAGATTAAATAAGCATACATATTTTTTACTTATTTAAAAGATATTAAGACAATGCTCAGTCCACCTTAAAAAAATAATATTCGGTAAAAGCTAATTTCAGTTTAGTAAAAATAATTTTAGTTTAGTAAAAATCAATAATAAAGAAGGAATATAAAAGAGAATTAGTAAAATTTATTTTAATTCATTAAAATAAATTTAAATTCAGCAAAAAAATTTTGATTCATAAAAAATAATTTAAGTACTCGTACCAAAATAAGATGAAATGAACAGGGCCTAACTGAGGCGATAATTAGTGTTAAGCGAGCTTAAGTGTATGTGGGTTATTTTTTAATTTGTGTCGATCGGAAAGCTAAAGTAACCATATAAATCAGAGGGTTTTTGTTATTTTGTATGATGTGGAGAGAGCTACAAGCCTACAAAGGCACTTGATTATATATATATGAGAGATTAGATCTCAACTCTTAAGTAGCACCCACAAAAAATTTTATTATGAGTGTATAAGCAAAGGATTGATGCTAAATATAATCCGCTTTATTATTTTTAAAGATAATAGATAAATAGTAGCATAGAATGTATAACTAAGAAAAACCTACATATGCGCTTGAATTTGGACTTGAGATCAGTCATATCCTCGCTATTAGTAACACGAAAATAGAAGTCAAGACAGTCAGCTTGGTACACTATATTTGGTGGATTTGCCGTGCCAATAGCTAAGATGTTAGCTAGGGCTTTTATTCTTTGGCCTTTGTGGGATTCAATAATAGCAACTGGTGCCATTGTTTGGAGATGCCGAAAAGGCTAATAGGCTTGGAAGAAGAGTTGTGGTAGTGAGGAGAAAGATAAGAGTCAATCAAAAATGGTTGTAGTAATAAGCAATTGCATTGGAGTTATATAAAGACAATAATGCTTACTTGTACCTGGGAGCTTTGCTTCGTTGAAAAAGTCTACAGTCTCCCTTTGTGTTACTTGTAAAGTTTAACTTTCTTCATTCTAAATAAAACAAGTAAACAGAAAAAAGTCTTTCTTGCATTTAATTAACGTAGACTATTATTATGTACCTCTGTGTTTACAAAGTTGAGATTTTATGGGAGGCATCTACCTAAGCGCCTAAGGCCCTGTTCTTTTGAGCTTCTGGGCAGAGCAGAGCAGAGCAGGGGTCAGCAGAGAAGAGCAGATTAAATTTTAGTCGAGCAGAGCAGAGCAGATTTCTTTTGAGTAGAGCAGAGCCGAGCCGAGCAGAGCAGATTTCAACATTATTATTAATACTATTATTAATGGTGTTATTATTAATACTATTATTAATTTTACTATTATTAATGTTGTTTTTATTATTATTATTATTATTATTATTATTATTATTATTATTATTATTATTATTATTATTATTATCAATGTTGTTGTTGTTGTTATTATTATTATAAATAAATGTGTATCATATTTAACATATGTTAATAGTAGAAAGATAAAACAGTACAACTTAACATTTTCAAATGACTACAACCGTATATCAAAATAGGAATATAATTATATTAGCGTCTAACATCGTGCATAATTAACCATCCACTTCCATATGATTGGCATTCTCATCATCTTCATTGTTGCTTTGATCTTGGTTGTTATCACCTTCATTGTCGCTTTCCGATCGGTTAGCCCTCCAAATTCGAAGTGCTATATCATGTCTCACTATATCCATACTATCTTTGCGCCATTGTGCATACATAGTTAAATCTGCAGCTCCTATATTCGCATCATGTTGAATGAATGGTATGCCAAGCTTATGCATCCGAATAAAATTATGTAGTGTGCATGTGGCAATAATAATTGACATTTGACTCTTTGTGACGCCTCTGGCATGTTATGTAATATCCTCCACATTTTTTTCAACTGTCCAAACGAACATTCCACCTTCATTCTAAATGATGAATGTAGCTTATTAAAATGTTCTTTTAATCCTCTAGGTGGCATTGTTCTAAAATCAGGCATGTGTACTCTTACTCCCCCGATGTACGGCGTCATATATCCAAGAGTATTTGGATATGCCAAGTCCGCCAAATAATATTTTCCTGAATTATATAGATTTTAGAATATTCAGAATATTTTACACGAAATAAATAAAAATATATATTTAATACGTAATTTAACAATTAGAGTGTACCTGGAGGTGGATGAGAAAAATTAAATTTTGGATTGCCCAGACTGTCTTTCCACACCATGGTATCATGCACACTTCCTTCCCAGCCAACATTAATAAATGTGTAAATTATGATAGTAAGATGTTGTTTTATATAGGAACATAGAGGTGTTACCCATAGTAGTTTGGAATATTGAAATATGAAATATGAAATGATAATTTTCATTTCAATTTAGTCAACCAATTTACGTTACAAAAAAATTTGTAAACTTCCCTATAACAAAGACAAGTCAAATCTCTTTTTTCTATATAACAAAAAACTATGATAACTGTAATCTATAATTTAGTTTTCTTAGGATCCCCATTTTAATACTTTCTTATAAACAAATTCATTTATGATGTGGGATATTATAAATAATAAAATTATAAAATATTACAAGTTCATTACCTTCTACTATATGATAATTTTAATGCTTCTAGGTTTCTTTTAAAATATTTGTAGGGAATAATAATAATTTTCCTAATAATTTTCCTAACAACAACAACAACAACAACAACAACAACAACAACAATAACAACAACAACAACAACAACAACAACAACAACAACAACAATAATAATAATAATAATAATAATAATAATAATAATAATAATAATAAATAATAATAATAATTTATAATTTATAATCAAAATAATTAATAATAATAACAAAAATTAATAATAATAATAATAATAATAATAATAATAATAATAATACCAACAATAATATTAATCATAAAAATAATAATAAAACATTAATATTGATTGAAATTAAAAGTAGAATATTGAAATAATTATTATTATTGAATATTAATTATTATTAGTAATTATTATTTGAAAATAGAGCAGAGCAGAGCAGATTCGATTTGAGCAGAGCAGAGTAGAGCAGGGCTCGGCAGAGAAGAGCATAGCACCTCTAAAGAACGGGGCCTAAGTTGGATATCGAATTCATTTATTTAAGGAAAGATGGACTATACTTAAATTAGCTAGCATGTCTCGCGATTGTTACAAATGAATTTAGTCAAGCATTATGGAATTGAATTATTGGAAGAATAGGGGTTCTAGAAGGAGAAAGGACGATAAGCAAGGTGGAATAATATGATTCTATGACTAGATCAAGGTGTAAATTATAGGAGCTGTGAGTATTTAATTCCCCAGATAAATTTGTTTATTTGGGAGTATAATTGTTTTTTCAAGTACAAGTAGAGTGGTTTATGCATCTTTTCATAAACTAGTTGAGGGGTATATGTGTAATTTCTTCACCAAATAGTAAATGCAAGTTGCAAACAGTAATTGAACAACTCACCAAAACTAGTGTATATATGACCACAAATTTTCAATATATTTACAGAAATGCTACCACATTAACAAATATTCGTTTATTTGGCTAATAAACTTGTATTTGCCCAAATTATAGTAACTTGGTGATGTTCAGTTGAGTTTATTCGAGTTAGATTTAAGTCGGGTTGAGTCATGTTAAATAATTATGCTTACACAGATTGAAAACAAAATCAAGTCATTTTTTTATTAGATTGATCGGGTTACTTTTTGATCCTTCTATCCATGACCTTCAAGTTGTATGACTAAATGCCTAAATCCCTTGCAAAATGACAATTTTTTATTGGTAAACCATGACCTTCAAGTTGTATGGCTAAACCCCTTCCAATATGTCAAGTCTTGATTGGTAAACCCACTAAGGGCATGTTCTCTTCAGATTATTTTAGTTCGGTTCAATTTAGTTCAGTTCAGTTCAATTCACTTCACTTCTTAATTTCCTTCTCTCGTAAAATATTCAGTTCATTTCATTTCAGTTCAGTCAATCAAAACAGCCCCTAAACCCCACCTAATAGGCAAATATGCCCAACGCAAATTTATACAATTACCTTTTTTCTATCTAAATTATGATTTATAATTTTAACAAGTTCACTAGTTGAAAAACGCATTTTGGCATCAATTTAAAACCCCCTTAAGGTACCGGTTTTGAACCATTGAGTATTTGAGGGATGTCATTTCGTCCCATAAAATCCACCGGTTCAAAATCGGTGGCAATTTCATACATTAACCGGTGCCAATAATAGGCACCCACATTACAAATATATATATATATATATATATATATATATATATATATATATATATATATATATATATATATATATATATATATATATATATATATATATATATATATATATATATATATATATATATATATATATATATATATATATATATATATATATATATATATATATATATATAATTCATTATTTCTAGTGTCAAAAATGCCCAAAAAAATTAAAAAAAAAATTACAATTTTTTACTTAAAAATTGGCAGACAACAAAATACAATCATAATATACATTAATATCACACGCGCGCGCGCACACACATATATATATAAATAAATTGTTATTTTACAATTTTAAAAAAAATCAAAAAAATGAACATCAAATTAAAACACCAAAATCTATATTCCAAAATCAACATCTTGAATCCTTCATCTATGTGGAGTGTAAACTACAACCTACATCAATTAAAACAGCCAAATTAATTAAAAAAAAACCCAGAATAAACTAACGTTTTGAAATACAAAAACAATATTGAACAAAACAAAAATCGAGATTTGAAATTATAATTCTCAACCAAAAAAAGATTCGAGATTCAAAATTATAATTCTGAACATTTTTTTTTTTTTTTTGAGATGCAGTAAAGTAGTATAAAATTTATTAAATAAGTAAGAAAATATTGAGATCAATTCACCAAATAGAATGTTAAAAACACAAATTAACCCAGGAAAAATTTGAACCCGGAAAAAAACAAAAAAAAAAAATTAGGGTTCGTTTGGCATTGCTCTGACTTTCTATTTTTTGGTTTTTTGTTTTTTAAAAGTATATGATATATGCCCCATAATGAATCAAAAATTATTTAAACTTATTAAAATCATGATAATTTTGAAAATTGACAATAGAATAATGAAAACACATTTTTCTTGTTTCTTATGTTTGGTAAAAAAAAACCAAAAATTGAAAACCAAAAATGATGTCAAACAAGCCCTTAGAAAAAATTCCCTTAAAAAACTCATATTATTTACTACAAATACCCCCTAAATAAAACCCCTAAAGAGTTAAAAACACCCATAAAATGCCATAAAAAACCCCTAAAAAAATTGGAGATCTAAAATTATAATTCTCAACCAAAACAAAGGCAATTTTACATCAATAATTGAACCAAAATGCAAAGCTAAAGAGCGTAGAAACACTAACCTCAAATTTTCGATGATCGGCGGCGCCGTGCAGCGATGGTTTGTTGATGCTGGCATGGTTCGAATAATTGACCAACGACACTTGCGAGGGAGGACAACCGACGAAGGCGACGATGCTTGATTAATGAAACCTAGCTTCAATGGAGAGATTGAGAACGGATCTACGGTTGATGAGGGAGTTCGAGGGAGATGAAAGGGGCTTAGGGTTTGGGTTGAGGAGAGAGAAGGGAATGGCAAGGGAGAAAAGGGAATGAACGGATCTACGGTGAGGGAGAAGAAAGGGGCTTAGGGTTTGGTTTAGGAGAGATAGAGGAGAGAGAAATAAAATGAAAAAAGAAAGGTAAAGAGAATGAATAGGGGAAATGGTGAAAGGGTAATAAAAGGCCGGTTTTTTTAATGCCACCGTTTGAACTAGTGCCCTTTAAGGATTTTGGAAACGATTTGGCTTGAACCAGGCCCTTTCTTTTAAACTAAATCTCGCCCATTTTTTTCCCCATCGGTTTTTAAAAACCGGTGGCCATTGCTCGGTGCCAAAATGTTATTTACTACTAGTGGTTATAAATATATCTTAAATTTTTATAATAACAAACTAATTATAAGTGAATTGAAAAAAGGCATGCAAAACCGGTTATGTCATCTACATTAATGAACTAAATGCTACTCTCTGTGTCCCATAATAACTAACATAATCAACCTTTGTACACATATCGATATATTAGTTTGACCTTATTTTTATATAATTAATTATTAACAAAACTTTATATTAAGGGTTCGTTTGGCATTGCTGTGGTTTTCTGTTTTTTGGTTTTTTGTTTTCTAAAAGTATATGATATGAGTCCCATAATGAATCAAAAATTATATAAACTTATTAAAATTATGATAATTTTAAAAACTGACAATAGAAAAGTGAAAACACCTTTTTTCTTGCTTCCTGTTTTTGGTTTTTGGTTTTCTAAAAAACAGGAAACTGAAAATCAAAGCTGATGCCAAACAAACCCTAAGTTAAAGGTGTTATTCTAGTTATTCTGGAATATAATGGAGGGAGTAATGCTATAATTTTGTTTAGTCTATGCAACAAACGTCCTAATAATTTTAGATGGTCATTGTTTACATTTTTGAAAGTTTAGATGGATTGATCATATATACACTAGTAATGTGATTTGATCTTGATGTTTGATTATCAATTAATTATGATTCAATCATACAATTTAAGCTTAAATACCACCATTTTAATAGATTAATATTCAATATTCACTAGTTTGAAGTCTACAACCATACAATTTCAGGTTAAACACCACCATTGAAATCCATCGTTTAAAATTCAATATTCACTAGTTTGAATTCTACAATCATTCAATTTAAGTATAAGCACCATCATCGCAATCGCTTAATATTCAATATTCACTAGTTTGAATTCTACACTTCCACCTAAATCAGAGCAATATTTATAGATCTTACAAGGTTTGTACAATTCAATCATCAATCAATCAATCGAAGTCTTAATCCTATAAGTGGGTCGGTTAACATGAACCAAAATTGATTATGTTTAGTCATTGACATAAATCTTCCTCTTCCATCCTTTACGATCCAATGTTTCATCCTCATGTTAATCCATATACTTTAATAAGTTTGTTATGTTTTTTTTTTTTTTTTTTTATTCTTAAAGTATATAGATTTGCAAGAGAATGAAACATTGGATCATAAAGAATGGAGGAGGAAAATCAGCTGAGGTTGAAATATTGAATCGTAAGGGGTGGAGGATCAATTTCAACATATTATATTTTAATTTTTATAATTGGATTCTAGAATTAAAAATTCAATTTTATTTTCACAAGAATATCAAATGTGTTGTATTTGCCTTTAACAGAGTTGATTAATGACGATCAAATGATCACCATAAATTTCAACACAACTAATTGGGAAGGGTAATTATTTGTCTCCTTTGTTTTTCTCTCCTTTCCCATTAGACTTACGCAATAAGATGCTAAGATATTCCAACATTTGAGTTAAGTAATTCACGAATAATGAACTCGGTTGTTGCAGATAGTGAAGTTGCAAAGGCGTCAAAGTGCAGTTTCATTGTGAAATAAAGATATTGGAGACATTTAAAAACCAATATTAAATTGACTTAGAAACATGCGAGGTACAGTTGCGGTCTTGCGAAGGTTCTTAAAAGTACTAAACAAATGCATTTGAAAAAAAAGTACTAGTAGACCATTTCAAAGCAAAGTAAATTGCACATTTCACTATCGGTAACCTATAAAAATTGTTCATTATCAAATACCATTAACTAGTTGGTTAAAGTTTAGAGAGTGGTACCATTGAAAAAAATTTCGTGTATATTATTTATCCTTGTGGCTCTCTTTACAACCAAAAATAAAATATGATTTACGAACTGAGCTAAACTAAATTGACCTGAACAGAACCGAGATGAAATAAATATTTTATAATAGAAGGAAATTAAGAGCTGAACTGAATTGAACTGAACTGATTGGAACTAGACTGAACTAAACTGAAATTAAGGTGAAGTGAACAGGCCCTTAATCATGATTCTTTAGTGTAGGTCATGTATACACATTAGACCATTATTAAACCGTTAGGAGGAGCTTGATTCTCAAAATAGTGTTTGTTTGGAATCGGATTTGAAACCATAATGTTACTAGTTTATAATTTGATTTACAATAAAACATGATAGATTCAACATTAGTTTTCAATATGTTTTGGAATTTATTTGATATTGTAGACACCCAAATGTGTCTCCTCAAAATCAAACCCAGTGATGAATATCTTTCACGTCATTTAATTATCAGATGAAGTGAAAGTGTGAAAAGTCTAGTGATGTGGTTGTTTTTATTAAAATACCTTTCTTTCTGTTTTTGAAAATATTTCTTCTTACACTCTATTTATAAAAATAGTCAGTCAAATTTAGTTTGGTCTATGATAAGGGTCCAGCGTCTAGTAATAGTGTAGTTGGGTTGGGCTCGAAAAGAGTTTTCCAATGATATATTATAAGCCCAATTCGGATGAATAATGAGCAAGTTATGGCCTTAACTAAATTTGGCCCGAAATGCATTTTATGTGCGGCCCTATGATCTAGAGGAGGGCTTATTAATTATTGTTCCTAAAGTTATTATGATTGATTTTAATCTTCTAGATTAATCTATAAGATTCTTTTAAATTCTAATAGAATTAGGTTTGATAATTATATTTGTAAAGAGTTTTATTTGGAATAAAATAAGCGTTTTATGATAAACCTGTTTTTAATTTGATAAACGCGGAATTAGCTGCTTAATTATATTAAGAAGAGGATTCCGCATACAAAGCGTGTTTTATCTTTTAATTAGCGCCAAATGACAGAGTTTATCGCTAGACGACAGAGTCTGTCGCCTGGCGCTAATGTCTGTCGCCGGGCGCTAATCCTGTCGCCTGGTGCTGATGTTTGTCGCCTAGCAACAGATGCCAGTTTTATTTCCGTATAGAAATTGAAGTATTTTATCGTTTTTGAACTATTATTCTATAAATAGGGGTCATATCTCCCCGTTTTCATGCATTCACAATAATCATTCACAACCATCATCTCTCTCTATTCTCTTTCTCTAAAAAGCTAGAAGCTTATTCTCTCTCTATTCTTTTTCTGAACCTTCCCTCTTACAAAATTCCACATACATTAGTTCCAGACACACCTAGCCAAGTTCGAAGTTGGCTTTGTCCTAGACGTGAAATGTTGATAATTTCTAAGGGTTAGGTCCCAAATCTGTATTTCAATTATTTAATTTAATTGTTTATTATTTTCCTTGAAGTTACTAATTTAACGTGTGTACACTAGTAGAAAATAGTTAATGGGAAGCCCCAAATGGCAAGCGGTTATACAATTCCGCTTCCAAAATTATAAATGGCAAGCGGTTTGGGGTGAACCCCAAACCGCTTGCATAATTGTAAATGGCAAGCGGTTTGTAGTGAACTGCTTGGAAAAGCCCCAAATGGCAAGCGGTTTGTACTGTGAACCGCTTGGCTTAAAAAAAAAAAACCCTACCCATTTTACAACCCATTCTCACGCCTCTTTTCTCCATTCTTTCTCCACCCGTTCTCCCTCCTCTTCTCTCCTCTCTCCTTTCTTTCTCAATTCTCACTCTCCTCTCTCGATCTCTTTCGTTCTCACTCCTCCCTCCATTTCTCACTCCCTTCATTTCACTCTCCTCTCTCAATCTCCATTTCTCATTCTCCTCGACCAAAACCTGCAAAAATTTCAAGCAAATCCGACCAAAAACCGTAAAATTTCGAGCAAATTTCATGTAAAATTTCAACTAAAATTTAGAGAAACTTTGGAGTAAAATTTCAAGCAAATTTTGAGCAAATTCGTGCAAATCGTGTGGGTTTTCAAGTTTTTTAGGTCAAATTCGACCATGACAACTCTAGATCTAGAGTTTTCATGGTCGAATTTGACCTTTAAAACCATAATTTCAAGCCAAAATCAGTGTTTTCATGGCTGCGGATCTGGTTTGGGTGGAGATGTGGGTATTGCTTGGATGAGTTGTGGGTTACGGAGGGTGGAGGTGTGGGGTGGTGGGTGGGTTACGGTTTGGGTGGAGATGTGGGTTTTTTTGGGTGGGTTGCGGGTTACAGAGGGTGGAGGTGTGGGGTGGTGGGTGGGTTACGGTTTGGGTGGAGATGTGTGTTTTGTTTGGGTGTGTTGTGGGTTACATAGGGACGGAGGTGAGAGGTGTAGGGAGATGCGAAGATCTGTTTTAGGTGGGTTGTGGGTTACTTTAGGCGTCGTTCGAAGTGCGCCTACGTTAAGCATGTTGTGAATTTGCTTGGCACTCATAGGAAGTGAGAATTGACATATACGATTAGGGACAAGGAAAGTAGGGAGCCGCCAACAAGTATTTAAGGAACTTGTAAACCGTTCACGGATCATAAAAGGCAACCACGATAAGGGACAACGATAGGCGACAACGATTGACCCGTGAAGGTTACACCCCATTCATAATCCATGAGATTACTAACTCCATATGGTTCGGAACCATGAAAGGAGGGTCGGGGATGATGGTACGAAGTGAGTCATGGAGTCACATTCGCCCGTATTGGCTTCTACTCGATTCTTATTGTGAAAAGCATTCTTGCGATCTCAAAGACATACAAACAAAATATTCAATTTGCTCCAAACTATTATTATGCTAAATTAGTTGAATATTAATGCAACACATAATTCTAAAATATTAGTGATCACTTGATTAAATAACAAGATTAAAAGGATCCTAAACCGGTTGTCCAAATTATCTTATTAGGCGTGATTTTCAATTACATATTCCCTTTAAACATGCAATATGGTGATCATAAAATATAATAGAATCAACATTAATATTGGAAGCAATTTAACAATAATAATGTTAGTCAAATCGAATAATAAAATAACCTAATCATGATGCTAGCAATATTAAAATAAAATAAGAGTAATTAAATTAATTAATTACTCACATTCTGTGCGTTCCTTTAAATTTCTACATCATGAATAAATTGTTCACAAAATCAATAAAAATATAAATCAAATGAAAATTAAATTAAATAAATGTAGATTTAATTTGGTCCAAACCCTCAGTTATTTATACCTTTCACGCCTTGGTTTAAGGACGGAACCTCGGGTTAAGTATGGAATCCTTGGAGTGCTTAAGGGAAGAATGGTGTAATTAGGAATATAGGTTTAAGACTTAGAATATGAGAGAAAGAGAAGAGAATAGTTTTTTTGGTGTAAAAGAGAGAAAGAGAGAAGGATTTGATGTCCCGAACTGTAGAAATGAGGGTCTTATTTATAGGGAAAATGAGCAGATGGAACACACGGACGGAACCCTAAAAAGATAAAAACCCTAAAAATTAACACCGCACCACGGCAGAATCAGACGGGGCACACTCTCGTGACACGGTGGACAACAGTGCGACGCGGGAAATATTTGACCTACGGGAAGTGAAAACGCGTGAAGGGTTTACGCGGAAAAGACACGAGAAAATTCCGTGACACGGAACACGTACCGTGACACGGCAATGTCCACCGTGGCACGGTATAGTACACCGTTTCACAGTATGGGAAAACACGGAAATTACACGGAAAAAGCACCGTGACACGGTGTTCAGTACTGTGTCACGGCACCAGGTACCGTGTCATAGCAACAGGTACCGTGCCACGGTGGAATTTGACACAAAATTGCTTTGAAAAAATCATCGTGACACGATGTTTGGTACCATGACACGGTGCCAGGCACCGTCAGACGGGGCACACTCCCGTGACATGGTGCTTTTGCACTATGCGCGGTGATTCCAGTTTTTTACTCGTGTTTAAAAATCATCCTAACTTCTGATCCGTAACTCGAAATAAGGCATATAATATATCATTGGAAAGATTATCAAGTCTAATTTCCAACCCAATTAGAATCAGGTAAAAATTATTTGTATATTGTAATATATGGTTGTTTTAGTGGAAGGGTGTTGATTTTGGGCCGAGTTTAGTGTTTTGCTCATATCTTTTTCGTTATAGCTCGGAATTGGGCTTATGATATATCGTTGGAAAGCTTATTAAAATTCCTATACAACCAAATAATAATTGGATCAAAATTTAATTTATATAAAATCAGTTCAGCTCGGTTTTGCGATGTGGATACGAAAAGTGGAAAAATAGGTTATGGTTTAGGGAAATGAGCTAGGAAATGGATTGGTTTATGAAATGTATTGGATAGAACATAGATTTAAGCACTCCGAAGATTAAATACTCAACCCGTGAAAGGTTTTCATCATCGGGTTTGGTTTTGGGGAGACATTTTTAGGTGTCTACAGTTACAGAGGGTGGGTTGTGGGTTACAGAGGATGGAGGTGTAGGGCGGTGGTTGGGTACGGAGGGGTGGGTCAGGGTTAGGGGTTTTGGTGTTGGTGGGGGTCGTTGTGGGTGGTGGTGCTGGCCGGTATTCTGGTATTGGTGGGGGTCGTGGTGGGCCGGTGGTGTTGGTGGTCGTGGCTGGTGGAACATGAGTTTCTTTTATTATTATTTTTCTAATAGAGCTGATTTTATTATTTGTATTAGTTCTATTTATTTTATTACTTGTATTAATTTTTTTTTATGTAAATGTAATATTACAACAAATAATTAATAAAAATATTAATGTTTTTACATATGTTTGGTTTGTGTATCAATTTATGTGAAAAAAACCAAAAAACCAAAAAAGAAAAAAAAATTATACCCATAATGGGCAGCGGTTTGGCGCCAAAATCGCTACCCTTTCTCTAGTAATGGAAAGCGGTTTTGAACCACTTGCCATTTAAATGGCTAATGGCAAGCCCCCTAAGGCCGTAAGCCCATGCGGTTCAAAACTGTTTGCCATTAGGGGGTTTGAACCGCTTGCCTTACGTTTTTTTCTACTAGTGGTATTTTGTTATTAGAAATATATACGAGGCATCAAAGTAAGTAATTTAATTACTTTATTGATCTTTTGATATAGAAATCATGCTTAGATTATTTTAATTCCTAGTATCATGTTAGGATGTTTTATTGCTTCCTAGTATCATGTTTAGGGTAATATTTAAGATTTCTAATATTATGTATGTTTATGATGCTTCCTATTTCTTTTCTAATATCATGTTAGTATCATGTTAGGGCTAAAGCTTTGATCTTTAATGCTTAGTGACATGATAGGGTTTGTTATTAATCTTGTTAGTATCATGCCTAGGATCTTGCTAATATTGTTATGCTTAATTGTTAACATGATTATTATGATTGTTGTCATGCATGTTGCTAGATATTATTTATTGTTGTTATTGCTTGATCACGCCTTTTATGCATGTTTAAAGGGAATTTTTACTTCTAATCACACTTAATAAGATAATTCATAATCTTGTTTAGGCTAATATGATTATAATTCAAGTGATCACCAATAATAAATTTGTTGTGCATTAATATTCAACCATCATAGATTAAACAGGTTTATTAGGGTTAACCTATTGATTGTATGTTAGTCAGAAAGCTCACATGAATATGAGAAGAATAAAGTAGAGGCCTATTATTAGGGCAGGTTCAATCTCTTTTAAATAGAATTTGTACCTTCATCCCCGAATATCCAGTCATGGTTCCACACCACTATGGAGTTAGCGATCTCATGGATCGTGAAGGGGTGTAACCTTCACCCTGTGAACGATTTACAAGTTCTTAAAACTTGTTGGCGACTATTTTGCTCTAACTTCCTTCCCTTTGAACGCCATCATGCTTAAGTGTATGATCACAATGGGGTTCAAGTGTAGGATGCTTAAAATATTCCCTACAGATACCTTAAGCATTATTACAATAAATCTCATCTAACATGTGGTTGGTGCATCTTGATGCACCATGCGCATGATGCACTAAAAAAAACAAAAACATTAGGCATATTTATTTTATAGAACATGGGCGAAAAAAATAACATTATAGACATTCTTTGAGTTTGATCATTTTTTTCTTTAAGTTTGAATTATATGTTCCTTGTATTATATAATATGTTCTTTGATGTATGTACATAAAAAAAATGTTAAATTTAACCACCTAAATAACCATAAAAAAAGAACATGTTCTTTAATGTATTATTATGGTTGATTTGTAAAGACTTCATGTTCTTTGTAATGTCATGTTTTTCATCAAATTTAAACATGTTCTTTTGTCAAACATAGGGTTCTTTTTCAAACACATTTAACCACATAATTAACAATGAAAAAGAACACGCTTTTAATGTATTATCATCATGTTTTTTTTTTTTTTTTCTAAAGACTTTATGTTCTTTGTAATGCAATTTTCTTTGTCAAAACAAATATGTTCTTTTGTCAAACATAGGTTTGTTAGTTTTTTTTCAAACACTAGTATGTTTTTTCCACCTTTTACAGGTTTACCCGGGTCGTGCACTATACTATTTTCAATTTCTAATCCCATGAACTTTTTTTTGTTTATTTTTTTTCCTTTTTTCTTTTTTGGGAAACCAATAAATTCTAGGATTTGAACTTTGAAGTATTGGTTTGAAATTCATAACAATATCAGTCAAACTCATTTATTTGGTTATAAAAAGTTAATCAATAAAAGTTAGTGAGTTAGAATTTAATGAATTAGTCGGAAATCTAGAGCCTTCCTAGCTATCTTCATCCTTTTCCATCGTCTTCTAGTAACAATCACCATTTTCTTTTCCTTTTATCAAAGAAAACAAAAGGTATGGATTATTAAGTTCAATTACTTGCTCCTAAATCAGTTCAATCGTCTTCTTGCTCACGTTTCGTTATGACCTAGGTTACAACCAAAATCCCTGTCCCGATCAACAACCCAGGTTATTTTTCATTTAGATAAGAAAATTTTGACAATTACCACCTTCTATTATGTCCATTTTAGCAATTACCACCTTCTATTTATTTTTTTAAAAAAATTACCACTTTTCTATTTTCAAAAAAATCAAAAGTTACCACATTCTTGCCTACCAACTACCACATGACGTTTTTTTGGCCCATTCTTTCCCTTATTTTCCTCCCATTTGTCATTCCTATTTGGATTCTCATCTCCCCTTTCACTTTATTCCCCCAAACCACCAATAATTGTTCGTCAATTTTGATTTAGAGGAGTGAATTGAAGTGTTTCTGATTTTTTTGGAGGGAAAAAGTGAAAGGGGGATGAGAATCGAGTTAGGAATGAGAAATGTGAGGGAAATAGGGAGGGAAGGGAAAGAATGAGCCCAAAATAACGTCAAGTGGTAGTTAGGAGGCAAGAAGGTGGTAACTTTTGATGTTTTTGAAAATAGAAGGTGCTAATTTAAAAAAAAAAAAAAAAAAAAAAAAAATAGAAGGTGGTAATTGCTAAAATGGACATAATAGAATGTGGTAATTGTCAAAAATTCCTTTAGATAATTATTCCACCACCCAATTTTCGTGTTTTTTTTTTCACCGATTAAATCCCAAACCCAATTTTGACCCCAATCCGTAGTTACCGACCAGCAGCTTCTCCGCCTGTATCCCACCGTTATTCAGTTTTTGGGAAATTTTTGGATAATAGACACTTCTCAGAGTTTCGTATTCAGCTGTGGGTTACAAACCATTGGAACACGTTTGGCGAAATTGTAGTCCAGAAATTTGAAGAAGTCTTCCTGTTCCTTTGTGTTGATGTCTGTGACAGAGATGTTCTGCATCAGTTGGGGTAAGACGTTGACGAGGGGAAAACTAAGCTAGTCGTTAGCTAATCCTCCCTAAGTCAAACTAAATTTATAAACACTTAACAAACCTAAATACTAGTATAGAGGCAATTCAAGGGTCGGACCCAAAGGAACGGTAATGTTCAAGCGCTCTCAATTATGCGCCTAAGCTAGGTCGAAGACAAAGATAAAGTGAGAACACTAACCAACTACCAAACAAAAAAACACTAGGAATGGGGATCAACAAGTAATCATGACAATTGTAGCAATTCACGAACAAGATGCAAATCAATGGTTGCGAAGACTAATGGTAAGATCAATCAAAAGAGCTCGACAAGCTATCTCCTAGAGGTCTAACTAGCGCCAACTACGAGAGACACTAAATAGGAACGTCACAAATCAAACTCAATCGACAATTGCAATTCCTAAATCAATGGTTCGTATCATTATCAATTACAATGCAATCTAGAATAATTCTCAAAGCCTATCGAATCACACACATGCACAATTTCCATTAATCACTTTAATCTCAACAATTAAACAACATAATCCCCAAATTAAGCACAATCAATCAATCATACAAGTTTCACTCAATCCCCACAACTACTCTAACATCACCATCTAATAAAAAACAACTAAAGAAATCAAGAATCAACAATATATGAAGAACAACTACACTAATCAAGCATCAAACATCAAAATCAATCACAAACAAACTTGAATATTAAACAAAGCAATAAAATGAGATCGAGTTAGAATGCTCATTGATAATAGAGAAGATATTCAACACAATTGTCACCATTGAATCTTCAATCTCTCAATCACCATTGGAATTCCTCACTTTCTCTCTCCAAAACCTACTCCCAAACTAACCCTAAAACTAGAGAGAGAAGCTCTCAACTAAGCTAAAATTATGATCTAAATTCAATCTAAATCTTCTTACAAAAATCGGGTTACAAATATGTATTTATTGGAGGCGTGAAATGAAGACGAGCGAAATAGGGACCCTGAGGGGCGCGACCACGCCACTGTTTAGCGCGGCCACGCCACTGTGTTGCGCGCCCGCGCTCTTGTGGGTTTCTTCAGTTGTTCTCGAGGGTTTGTGCGTTCGTTAAGGTCTTCGAATAAGCGCATCGAATGATGATGATGGACACCGAGAGTGGCAGTTCCAAAAAGCACTTGGCAGTGGGTTCTACACCCCATCTTCATGAGAGCACGACTTGAGAACGCAAGAGCTAGAACTTGTAGAACCCACTTCCTAACATCTTGAGCTTTTCTATTGCCATGAGCTTGCTCCAAAAGCATCTTCCACCTTAGTAATCCATCCATATCAAGACCCAAACCTCGTACAATACCTACAATCACGAAAAGTGAACAAATAAAGGAAAAACACTAGAAAAACCATCAAAATGCACAAAACCACAAAATAAGAGAGAAAAGGTAAAATAAAGAGCAAAAGCATAAAACTATGCATTTACTAAGAAGGAGAGATATGAAAAGAAGGTAAAAACAACCTAAATACTTTTCAAATGGGTGTCATTTATGACACCCATCAAATACCCCCAAGCTTACCTTTTACTCGTCCTCGAGCAAAACAAAACCAAGGGAGAAATGATGAGCTTATTCAAACAAACAAAAAGAAGAGAGGAGAGACAAGAATATACACTAACTCAGTTTTGTAGGAATCACAGTAAATTTTAACAACTAAAGACAAGTCATTTAAATCCCTAGATCGCCCTAGAGGACGAGTGATTCTCTCGTAAAGGTTTCCTAAGAGATTAACCTATAACTCTCGTAATAATACAAACAAGGCAAAGCATGAAAAAGAAACCAAAATACAAGAAAAGAAAACAAATGTTCATGAAAGGACTTTTTGCAAATGTACAAGCATAAATGAATGCAAATCTTGCTAACCAAGTAAGGGAGTGCACGTTCTAAGACATCTAAGGTTGATTGAAACATAGGACATGCTAAGCATAGAAAACTAAAGAAACACAATAATTCACTTTCATCTCAAAACATTTTAGCACATTCTCCTAATTAGCTTCAAATCTACTTTTAGTGAGCGTCTCTATATTTCCTCGAAGGAACTAGAAAAACAAATAGATTTGAGCTTTCTCGACATCTTGACTTTGCATCCCCTCTCCTTAGGCTTTAACTCATAATGCCCTCCCCCGATATGCGACTCAACCTATAGGTCAAAAGGGCTTTCCCAAAGGTTGTAACGTAAGGGCAAAAGGGTAAAGGTTGGCTTAAAATTTAGAATTTGGTTGTACACCTAAGTTGTGAAGTAAAGATTGGCCAAATCTCAACACCAAAACCAAGTAGTCACCAAACAAAAACAAACTAATACCCCTAAGCTTATTCAAAGCTATAACCACAATCATATATACAAAAAGCGTAGGACGCTTCCCCCCAAGCTTTAACAAAGCATTGTCCTCAATGCTTAAAATAGGGAGAAACATTTACATCAAAATGTTTTTGAATTTTTTCATTTTTTATTTTTTTGCCAAAGCTTTCTGAATTAGCTTTGCTTTTTCGCATTTTTTCACTTTTTTCATTTTTTTTTTCAATTTTCAATTTTTTTCATTTTTCACTTTATTCATTATCCTTGCCTTTTTTTTTTTTTTTTTTTAACTTTGGACGACTTTTTTCATTTTATTCACTTGCCATTATTCACAAGATATACAAAACACAAGCTTGCTTACAAATAAGAACCAATATCCAAACTCATATACCACCATCTCCAAGAACATGATTATTTGCTTCACAAAAACCAAAAATGGAACAAAAAGAAACAAAAGGCTCAAAGTTCTAAAGATGTGGCTTGAAAAGAAGGGAAAAGACTCAAATGGTTAGCAAGTAGGCAAATGGAAACCCAATGAACTAAAAATAAAGAGGATTATCCTAGAAAAGAAAAATTACCACCCCAAAAAGATGCCTTTGTCCTCCCTAGATGGTTCAATCTCGTGTTTAAGAATTATGAGTCAAGATTCAAGATTAGGTCCGCAATAGTACGAGTTAAGGATCCAAGCCGCTCATGCAATATATGTAGAAGGCTTGAAAACAATGAAATCTCACATGGTTGTAGCAAAAACTCAGTATAAGTTTCAAACTCACCAAAAGGGAGCAATTGCAAATTTTCAAAAACAAAAGAACTCGGCTTCAAGGTCCCTAAAGTTCTAAACAACTACCTTAGCATACTCTATCCTAGAGTCAACCAAACATACTCTCAAACCGTTCACACCGTTACCATTTAAGAAGAAAAGCATTCAACTATACAAGTCCAAAAGTATTATGTCCAAAGCAAGAACAAAACAAAACACATTGCAAATTTGCCTTGATAGAAACAAAAATCTTTTTGGAGTTTTTCTAGATATAGAACATAGAAATGCATATACAAAGGTGCATAGCATATATGAATCAACATCCCATCAAACATGATAGAATACCCTCCCCCAAGCTTGAATGAGACAATACACTCAAACATAAATCATAGAAACCATGGGAGGGGAAAACAAAGAGATCAATCCAACAAACCAACATATGTCCTTTAAGTCATCATCCACTTGAGAAAGAGAAAGGAAGGATATTACCGGATATTAGGTGGGTGTAAATACCCGCAAATGACCCAATTAAACCTTTCAAAGCTAATTTCCTCAAGAATTGAACCTTGCCTTCCATATGCTAGCAAAAATAGGAGTCAAATTAAACTTCCTTGATTCTTGATCCAAATCAAAGCACTAAAGTATATCAAGTCATGTACCTAGCAAAAGGCACATAAACATTTCCATGAGAGAAAATATATTCTAAAAAGAAAAGAAAATGAAAGCAATAAAACACGGGTTACTTCCCGAGAAAGGCTTGCTTAAGGTCCAAGCTTGATCGCTCTAGTAAAACTGCAATCAATTATCTCACATCAGAGAAAACACATAATTTCGAAATCCGAGAAGATCTCGCTTTAACTTTTTCGCACCTTTTTACATTCTCTGAACACGTTCTAACTTGATCGTCGAAGGCGGAACTCCAACCACCCAAAATCTCTGTTGTTTTGCAAGTACAGGTGTCAGTATCCAGTCTTGGTGACGTAACTCTCCCGAGGGACACATAAAACCCCAAAATAGTATCCTTTCTAACTCCTTTTAACCAAGTCGTTTCCGGTCGTCTCCCTCTCCTTTGTTTAACCCCTTTTGTAGTCCTACTCTTCCACTCTTCGTCATACTGGTACACCTTTGCGTCTCCATCGTACATGCCCAAACCAACACAACCTACACGGGGGATTTCCCATGCACGTATACGTTATTTAATTATAAATAATTATTTAAATTTAATTTACATTTATTTATTTTTTTAAAAATATATTAGTAATAATGAAGTGGAAGTATATAAAAGCCTTTTTATTGTAGGAAATTTGATTCAAACTCTGTAACTTTGTACAACGACTATGAGTTTGGACTAAATCAAACTCATATTAGTCATTTCTCATGTCTATAATTTAATTACCCCATTAGGAACTTTAAATTATGTTACTCTTGAATAGTCCACAATAAAGAAAATATGTAGTAATCTATATCTATACTTAGTATTTAAAAAACACAAACCATCATCCCCATCATGCCACATGTAAATTAAAATTTATTTTTTACCAGTGTCACATGTCACCTTCCTCCATTAACTAATCCCCTTTCTTATTATTTTTAAAAAAGAACTAGATTTAATTCAATACATGTATGAAAGTTCCCATCAAAAAAATAATATATACATGAATGTTATTTGATTCATTTTCCCCTAACTTAATACCTGTACAATTACATTCAATTATCACCCCTTCTTCTCCTTTATAAGCTATTCATTTTCCAATTAAAACATATCAGAAACCAAAGTTACTATTGTACCGCTTATAAACATCCCGTGCATTGCACGGGTCAAAAGGCTAGTCATGCTTTAAAACCATTCCAACCAACCCCCTATATATCTTGTAAGCATTAAAAGCTTGCATGGTTATCTAGTACGTACGATGAAATTAAATTGTGTTTCTTTGAATAGTCCACACTTCCACATCAATAAAAGAAAATATCACCAGTTAAAGCCTCTTTGCTACGAAGTACGGAGTATTACCTTTAACAGTTTAAGGAGATAGAAGTGAAGCATTTGTTCAAATTCATAAAATATAGATGGATCCTTCTTCAACATTATTTTTGTATCCTTTCGGAAAGAAATAGAATTAAGTACATGCAAATATGCAATAACACCTATATATATATATATATATATATATATATATATATATATATATATATATATATATATATATATATATATATATATATATATATATATGACAATACGGTTATTTTAGATATTTGCCCAATGTGAACAGTGTTGTCTCAAACATTTTTAGTGCCCGGAGCAAACAGTAAATAAGGGCTTCTCAACAACAAAGACATATTTCATTTAAAATTCACCAACAAAATATTTTATCATTATAATGATGGATTATTAATTCAAATTATTTGACTATTTTTTCAGTCATCGTATTGTACTGAAATTTTGTCATGCACCTCAAGATTTGAGATGAGATGGAGAAAGTGAGGAGGACAAAATAACAATTATTAACATGGTTACGAAATTTAGGAAAAACTTTACATATATACATTTCTGAAAGGGAGTATTTATCTTTTACTTCCGCTGTCCCTATTTTTTTCGCTCCATTTGACTATACACGGTCTCCAAGACGCATTTTAAAAGGTTTATATCTTCATTTTCATACACGTAAAAATTAAAAAAAATATGATATTAATAAAATATACATTAAGACAAATCTAACAAGCCCACTCATAACTACATAATCTTTTATAGATTAACGGTAATTTATGGTCAAAATTTTTAAATTTTTTTAAAAAAATGAATATGGGGCAAAAATAAAGGGATGGAGGGAGTATTTTTTAAAATACAATTTTTGTTTAATGAATCCAGATTTCATTCATAGAGGTGGGGGCTGTCTAAAGGGGGTCCTGAGCTAAGGTGCTCCCCCTTACAGCGGCTCTTGATACGGAAGATTGATATAGTTGTATAAGTTAACGTCAAAAAGAATCTTATAAACCCAGAAGTTTTGATAAACTACCTGATATAAAAAATTAAGTTAGGTCCCGTGTCATGCACAATAATATTTAATAATTATTTTTAAAATAAATATTATATTAAATTTTTTTGACTTTTATATGTTATCTTCATATCAATTGAATGCTAAAGAACACCAAAAATGTCAAGAAAAAATCACATCAAGAATAATCAACATGTATTGTTCTTGGCAAATTTTATTGAAATATCCATAGACTGTTAATTGATTGAAATTTTAATCATAATTATTTAAGAAAATGACGAAAGTATTATTTTTTTTATTTGATATTCGCATGTTATTATTTAAGCTTGTAGCTTCTATTACGTAATTTTTATATAAAAAAAAATCAAGAAAATAAAATACTACCTCTGATTTTTTTTTTTAGTTGCAACTTTGGGGTATTATTTGTGAGATATAAAATACTCCAAAGTTTCAACTAAAAAAAATTGAAGGTAGTAGTTGTAATAAACGTATGTAGACATGTAGGGCCTCTTCAAATTTACTAAACTGAGTTGAACTGAACTGAACTGAGTGGAGCTGAACTGAACTAAACTGAATAGAGCTGAAATGAATATTTTATGAGAGAAGGAAATTAGGAGCTAAAGTGATGAACTGAATTGAACTAAACTAAACTAAACTGATTGGATCGGAGCTGAACTAAACTAAAATGAAATGAACTGATTGGAGTTGAACTGAAGTGCACTGAAATTAAGCCAAAGTGAACAGGCTGGTAGTACATAATATGTCTTTCCTAAACAAAAGTCATATGTCACAAATTATGATAAAAATATTATTCTAATTTTTTTCTTAATTTAAGTTATACTTCCTCTGTTTCTTTTTAGTTGACACATTTCTTTAGTCACATTTTCCAGTGCACAATTTCAACCGTTAATATCTTTAATTATCGGTAAGTAAAATTTATAAAAAGTACGTTGATATTTTGAAAATATATACCATGAAGAATCTACCAAGACCCCACATGATTATATTTTTCATTATATATGAAGACAAACTTTTAATAAAAGCGGGTTTTCACTAATTTACTGAAAATCACAGCAAACAAGTGCAAATTGAGCTGCTCAATTTGGGCTCACATGTGTAAATTTAAAGAACCAAAAAATTTCTTATTTTCTCTTTCTTCTTCTCTTTCCTGTTTCTCTTTCTCTGGTTTTTTTTTCTCTCTCCTCTCGTTCTCTTCTTCTCTTGCTTTTGGCGTTGCTACTTGAATTTCTCTCTTTTCGATCTTTAATTTCTTCACTTTGAAGTTGATTGTTTCTAATTTCAGGTATGTTTTCTCAATTTTATTTCATTTTATTCAATTTTGAAGTGTTTCGATTTTTAGGGTTTCGTTGTTTTGGATTTTTGTAGTTTTTGCAATGGTGAAGAAGAAGGTTTCTGGTGATGATAATGTTGCTCTAGGTTAGTGTTTGTTCTCATTTTCGCAAGTTTTTTTTTTTTTTTTTTTTTTTTGTACAATTTGTGCTATGTTTGTTTAGTTGTGCGTTTTAATCAGTTGCTTTTGCTTAGATTAGGTTTATTTTGAGAATTGCCTGCTAGGTGTTTGTAAAAATGTCCAAATGAAAAATTGCATTTTCATAGTAGTACAATCAAATTGATGAAAGCATTTTGTGTATGAATTTTAGGTATTTTTCTACTATTTTCGTTTACAGTTTAATATATATAAATTAAATGCTGCATTTGATTTTAGTGTGGCAAACATGATGGATATGTTTATCTTTTTGTGTTGCTTGGTACAATCTTGTCAAATTTTGTCAAAATTTCTATTGTGATTTTTTTTTTTAAATTAATTGGTAGGATCTATCAAAGGTTGTCGTTATAGTAGAGCTCAAAAAGCGGTAAATAAAATGGATGCAGGAAGAAAAAAGATGTTGAAAGGTGAAGGAAGTACATCCAAGGAAAATAAAAGGAAGAGGCAAGAAAAAGAGGATGACGAGTAAGATTTTATGTTTTAGAATATTGTATATTTGCTATACTTTTGTGAATGGAATTGTGACTTTTGTAAGAGTATAGGTAACTTTGATTAATAGGACTGTTTTTATGTGATTTTTGTGTCAATATATTAAGTGTTACTTTTGTGAGTATATCTTTCACTTTTGTATTTATCAATGTCACTTTTGTGAGTGCAAGTATCATTTTGTGAAAATTTTGATAGTAATCACTTTTTTGAATATTATATCCATGTAATGAGTGTCATGACTCTCATGAGTATCATTTTTTATGATTATGATTGTCACTTTTGTGAGAATAAGTATAAAAATTTGTATAAATGTTCATAATTCATGTTTAATTTTATATGATAACTAAAATTTCAGTATATAAGTATGTTATAAGTGGTAAGCATCTTTTTTTTGTTTTTTCAGGCCTGATAGGAAAATTACATGTCGTTGTAGACCTTCTTCATTAGTTAAGGTTATAAGTGGGCTTTCTCCGTCTAAAAAAAAAAGATGTAGAAGAGGTTGGATTTGGTGGTTTGTTGTCTTTACGTGTGGAGAGTATGGTTGGAGGTATACTTCCTTGGCTTGTTGAGAGTTTTAATGGATATACTTGTATGTTTTGTGTAGCTGATGGTAAGGAGTTTGTTGTGACTAAGCATGATGTGTGTGATGTTTTTGGTTTGCCTAAGGTAGAAGGTCGTGAGGTTCCTGAAATGAAGGGTAGTTACAAAGGTCAATCTCAAGATGATAGTGCATTGAAAAATAAATGGAGAGCTTCTTTTGATGTTGGTGTTAAGGAGTTGATACCTTTGGCTAGATTAGAAACTAGGATCAAGGAGTTGGTGGATGGAGGTGATGAATTTAAGAGGTTATTTGTTATGCATGCTCTTAGTAGTATGCTTGTTCCTACCGCTAATAGGACTGTTAATTTTAGGTTAGTTAATGTTGTGGATGATGTTGATCAGATTAAAAATCTTGATTGGTGTTCATTTGTTTTGAGAAAGTTGATGAATTCTGTTGTTAGTTACAAAAATTCTGAGGCTAAAGATAGTATTAGTGGATGTTTGTTGTTGCTTAAGATTATGTATTTTCATCGTTTGAATTTCCAAGGTGTAGTAGAGAACTCCACTATTCCTCTTATCCAACACTGGACAGATAAAAAAGTGAGGAACAGGGTGTCCTTGGAGTTGAAGGCTGGTTGATTTGGTCAGGGGGTTTTGAATGAATTGACTTATCCAGTTTCTGCTAAGTGTGTTGATTTGAATGTTAACAACTTAAGTAAGGGTGAAGGTTGTGCAGTTCCTATTGATGATGATAGAAGATGTGTGACTTCCGATTTGCCTGAAGGAGTATTAACTGATTCTGAGATCAAAAGTGCTGCAACTGATGTATGTTTTTTTTTTTTTCTTTAATAAAACATTTGTTCTTGGTCTCATATAATTGTTTGTTAATGTGTAGGATTTGCATGAGGCGTTTCTTTATATGAAAAGGAACATGGAGCTGTTTTCATCTGTGAATTCCAATTGTTTTAGTTCTTTGCAACGGTTGGTGCATAGTCGTTTTGTTGAACATTCTGTTTCTTTGGATGCTGATTCTATTGAGTTGTCTCAAACACAACAGCTTTTGTCTAACCCGCATTATCATAAGCTTATTGATGGCTTAATTGATGAGTTTATAAAAATGAAGTCAGTGGATGAGTTACTTAAAGTTGATGCAAGTACTTCATCAAAGTCTACCCTACAAGATGGTGGAGATGGTGGAGGTGGTGGAGATGGTGGTGGATATGGTGGTGGCAGAGGTGGTTCAGTCAGAATAACGAATAAAAGTTTGTGTTCTTTGGACTGTGGTGAAATTGGTGGTCAGAGTGTAGTGTTTGTTACGCCATTTATGAAAAGTAATTCTCGTGCTTTTAGTGAAAAATTACCTCAATTATATTTAGAAGCTCTTGATTATTGTCTGGTGGAACACTTATTTAATAATAAGTAAGTTCTTTTTTAATTGTCATATTTTTTGAAACCTTTTTTTTTTCTTTTTCTTTTTGTTTTGATATTAATAATATTGTTTGACCTTGCAGTGAGAATCTTGTTACTTATGGATTGCATTTTCTCATTCCAAGAGAGGATATGGTGTCTTTGGTGCATCCTAATTTGGTTCGTTGGTCAGTAGTTGATTGCTACTGCATTTATCTAAATGAATCATGTTTTTATGATACTTGTGGTCCTAAAAGATTCTTTTTTGGTGCGAGGCAAAGTGTAAGCAACTTTCTGTTTTGAGTTATTTGTTTTCTTACTCTTTTCAATTATTTATTTTTTTCCTTTTAGTTTGCTTTTTTGCAAGTATCAGAGGGGAACGAAGATAGTTCTGCTGTCTCGGATTTGCATGAAATTTGGGATGAATGGGTTACATATGAAAAGTCTTGTTGTGATGTTATTGGTGCAGACTTGGTATATATCTTAATTTTTAATATATATTAACTATGTGATGGATGTGCTTTATGCTAACTTTTGTTCTATTTTTTTTCAGGTTTATTTTCCTATTCTTGTTGATGAACATTATGTGATGTTTGTGATTGATCATGGCAATGAATTGGTTCATTATGTTGATAATATCATTTGGAGTCATGACATGATTACATATTTTCAAAATTTGACTTTTTATCTGGTATGTTATTGTCTATTTTAAAGTATGTTTCTATATTAATCTTATTTTTTTGTTGTTTTTAATATTCTGTTTTTTTTTTCAGTGTTCTGAATTTGGTGATTTTCTTGCACGAAGAAATCATCCAAAGAGTGAAAAAGTCCCTTTTTACAAGTTTAAAATTGCTGATTTAGTGTGGCGGAAGAGTAAGGTTGATAATAATGACTGTGGTGTGTATATGATGTGTCATATGGAGCATTTTGTTGGTGATACATCGTTTTCTGTAGATGAACTTAGAACAGTGAGTGATCTTGAAACTGATCCGAATTAATTCATTTGTTATGTTTATTCTAATGTTTTATACATATTAATGCGCCTTTTATTTTCTTGTTGTGAGGCTGCTGGGAGGAAATTTTTACGTGCTAAGATTTGTGCAAAACTCGTGTTGTCTGACATGAACGAATCAAGATCTGATGTCTTAGCAGAAGTTGAAAAATTTAATGAGAAGAAGAGCGATCTTGCATATGTTGCTGAAATTGAAGGAAGGAGGAAGGCTGCAGCAGCGGAGAAGAAAAAGAAGAAATCTGAAACTGCTCCTCCTACTGTTGACACTGCTCCGAAATCAAAACGAACTACAAAGGCTACATGGAAGTACACTCCTTCTAAATCTTAGCTAATTTTGGAAGTTGTTATTAGTTAAGTACTTTTGGAACTTGTAATTAGTTAAGTACTTTTGGAAGTTGAAACTAGTGATAAATATCGACACTTAAACTAGTGTTAATATTTTCAAAATGTTTGTACAAATTTTATTTTATATATATATATGATTAAATATTGGTAATCTGTTGTTCTTATTTTTATTTATTTAGATTTCTGATTATAATTTTATAAGTGTATCATATATCATCATACAGAGATATAGTTGATTTAAATGAAAACTTGAAGTTTAACATATATATTACCATGTTATTAATTTTAAAAACGGACACTTTTGTGATAATTATTGTCACTTTTGTAAATATAAATATCACTTTTGTGAGTGACATATTTCTTTTGTGAATATGCAATACTTTTGTGAGTAAAAAGTAACACTTTTGTGAGAAGATGCATCACTTTTGTGAGCATTATTGTTACTTTTGCGAGTATTAGTGTTACTTTTCTGTAAATGCATCACTTTTGCCAGTATATGCATTACTTTTTTAAGTATCAGTGTAATATTATATAAATGTTCATAATTCATGAGCAATTCCAAATCACAATTCAAAATTCTGTATGAAAGTCAATAGTAGCATTAAACAAAAATAAAATCACTACAAAAAAGTATTCAATTGTGTTTCATCCAAACTCACTACAAGTTCAAAAAAGTCGCACAGTAGGTGTCTTCGATCCAAACTCTGAATTTGGATCTGGTAATGCTTTTTGCTTTGATTTCTTCCCTTTTTCAAGTGCTCCTTTTGCTCTCTTGCTTCTTCCCTCTGTTACAGCTCTCTTAGGGTCTAATATAGTGGGTATGGTTGTACTTGTTGATGAAGAAGCAGTATTATTGGTACTCTGAGCACTCTCTGCCACATTAGTATTGTCATCACTTGCAGCAACCTCCTCTGTAAAAGTTTCGGCCGCAAGTAAGTCTTCCACCATTTTCATACAGTTTTTGAAGTTTTCCTCCATGAATGCTCTTGCCTTTTCATTTTCTTGACTCTTTAAGATTAAGTTATAATATTTTCTCATCATTGTATGTCTCCATGGTGTATATGGGAGTTTTGGATCCTTATTTTCCATTCTATTCCATACTTCAGTTTTTGCAAGCTTTGTCCATCTTTTTCTAATGTACTTCTCTGGAATTCTTGTAATAGAATGTAGATGTAAAATTCTGAGGCAGTGATAGCTTAGCCAACCAGAAGCTTCGAAATTCTTGCAAGTGCACCATATAGTTTGGCTCTCATGTATGTAACTTACCTGTTGGGAAGACCATGGCTTTTCTTTTAGCGATACTTCATAAAGAATAATGTTTTCTTCAGTTCTCCCTAGAATTTGTACTGTGGTCGCCATTGAGTAGCCAAATTCCTCTTCAAAGTCTCTAAATAGAGACAATGTGTAAACCTGTACATTAGAGAAATAACTTACTACCAGTCATGTTCCTTTGCATGTATCATTTTTATATTTGCTTATATTGTTTGTTTTCAGTTCTTATATATATGTAATAAAGGAACATAGAATTACCTGAGCAGCATGCTTTAGCATTCCGGATAGTGGCAATGAAGTAAAGGCTATTGATTTGCTACAGGTAAACTCATTATACTTCTCATCACTTCTCCATCTTTTTATGGTTCTTACAAAGATTCTATAGAATTCTGTCAGTGTTGTTGATTTATTAGCTCTGAATCCTACTGCATGGTTCGTACTTTCACTTCTTTGTGATGAAAGAATTCCTGCCGAGAAGAAATCTTTACTAAATGCTGGACACCACTTTTCCTTTAGATTGTACACCCTTTGGTACCATGCATGATTAACCAAATCAAATTTTTGTATCATTTCTTTCCATCTTTCTTCAAATTCTGTTTCTGTCACACATCCCTTCAAGCATTTGTTGAATATTTTTTTGAACTCATTATCCCTTTTAAGGGCTCCAAATCGTGTTATTGCATTTTGTTCTAAGTGCCATATGCATAGCCTATGCCTTGTGTCTGGCAATACCTGCATTCAGAATGTGATGTCACTAAACTTGAACACTTATTCTCACAACAGTGATATTTTTACTCACAAAAGTAACATTTATACTCACAAAAGTGATACTTATATTCATAAAAGTTATGAACACAAAAATGACTTAAAATGAGAGTGGAATCAGTGAATATGATATTGTAATAGAAAAAGAAGTACCTCTCAATTGCAGTAGCCATAGCTTGGTCTTGGTCAGTGAATATGGAGGTTGAAATTCTATTCTCCATAGATTTTTTAAAGGTTTCAAGCAACCACACAAACGACTCTGTTTTTTCATTGCCTATGAAAGCACATGCAAACATACAATTTTTCCAATGGTTATCTATTCCAACAAAAGGAGCACATATAAGGTTATACCGATTTGTTCTGTATGTTGTATCAAATACAAGAACATCTCCGTATATTTTGTAATCCTCTAACATCATTGCATCTCTCCAAAAAATGTTGGAAATTCTACCTTCTTTGTCGAATTTCACTCTAAAATAGAAGTTAGGATCTTCTTTTTGTTCTTCGATCAGAATATTCACTAATGTCTGAGCATCTCCAGCCTCTATTTGTTCCATTCTTAGTCTTGAGCAGAAATTGAGGTGATCTACAACACTATGCCCCAAGTTTTCTTCTCCATTAGCTTCTGTACACATGTAATTATATGTGTCCATTGTTGAAAGTCCAGCAGATTTCATTGTTTTAATTGCTTCTGCCTTTTCTATTGTTACTTCTCTCTCAGATCGATGCAAATAATGCCACTGCTTTCTAGTTAGTTCATGATTATGCTGTAACACATGTGACACCACCTTAAATTTTCCATCATCATTCATTTTTGTTCTTAGGCTTGCCTTGCAGTTAGTTCTTGTAATGGAGACTTGTCGTGGTTTTCTTTGTTTTAAATCCTTGTTATCTTCATCAACCATTAGAACCATATTTGTCTTCTTTGCAGCAGTATGTCTTTTTCCTTCCGCAGAATACACGTAGTACTTCTCTGTGACTATACGTGTGTGTAAGCGATACCTTGTTGTATGCTTTCTTATTGAAAATCCCACTGTAGAAGCATGTAGACTGTACAAGTCATAAATTTCTTGATAAGTGTCTCTTTCCACTCCAACTAATGATCCTTCCATATCTAAACCAGTGGTATCTATTGGTTTTGGATTTGTATCTGTGCATTAGTAGAATAAGAGATATTTAGCATTTACTTGTAACAATTGTAACCAAAATCACAATTACAACATGAAGAAAATCACAAGCAAGTACCTAGAGGCATGAGAACATGGGAGCATAGGGTTATTCACTTAAGCATATGCATAAAGAATAAGTTATTTAGTACAGAGGTATATAATACAAGTAACTTCTGTATTAATAAAGGTAACATTTGTAATGATATTAGTAACTTTTGTACCAAGAGACATGCATAAATGCTTTTATAAATAAACATATAGTCAATGTAACTTTTGCCATAATATATGTAACTTTTGCCTTAATATATGTCACATTTATAGAATTTTACCTTCGTCTTCATCTACTGGTTGTCCTTCTTCATCTAGTGTGTTCGGAATAACTTGATCTTCATCTTCTAATGTATTTGAAACACCTTGATTTTCAATATCTGCATTAATTATTGAAAATTAAATCAAAATTTTAAGCAAAAAAAACAATAGGTTAGTATTTTTTTAGATTATTACCTTGTATTTGAATTTCTGGAACTTTTGAGTTTTGAATGTTATCATCATTAAATTCATCGAAATAACCAACGAAATTCTCTACTTCACCTTCTCTGAATGTTTGATTGAGGTCGAAACTCCATGTTTTCTCTGGATGTTGCGTTAATGGTGGTCGATTTTCTCTTTGTAATTGCAGAAATTCGCGCATTAGGTTTTCGTAATTGGAAACTTTGGAGGTTTCCGGCATTGTTGATCGAAAATTGTAGATTTCTCTCTCCTCCATGGTTGCTTGGTGAAGGAGCTTTGAATCTGGAAAATTGGAGTTTTCTCTCTCCTCCATTGTTGTTTGCTGAAGAAGATGTTAGTTATTTTGGAAAAAAAAAAAAAAAAAAATTACTGTTCACACGTGCGAAAAACCGGTTGTTCAGTATTTTACTGCACACCGGTTGTATGTAAAACTTTTTGATATATGAATCACAAACATGGTTAAAGGAAAGTATGTGAATAGTGCTTAAAGTCAAAACGTGTCAACTAATAAAAAATATAGGTAGTAGTTATCAGTATGTTTTTTTTTTTTTTTTTTTTTTTTGGAAAGTACATTGTATAAAATCTTCTATTATACTTTGTATGTAGTAACTATTACATATATGTAGAAATATTTAATTTGTTTTTTAAATAGATATTAAAAGAAAAAAAAAACCTTAAATCACACCAGAAAATGACACATGACATTATATTATTGATGTGTCTTTTAGTATATAAAAAATTATTGAATTATTTATTGTTACAAAACTTACCTTATACTTCGTATAAGGTAAGTGGTGTAATAGGCTACTTTCATCGTTGACCAATTTTTCCTTTATTGACCCGCCACATAACATCTCCAAAATTGCCCACTTTGGGGTTGAAGGGTGGTTTCGACTTGAAACTGCCTCCTTCACGTCGTAACTGCCCTTTAACCCTAGAGCGGATATTTCAAGCATGTTTTGTGGTGGGTTAATATCGGAAAAATAGGTCAACAATGTCAGCCAAAGGTAGTCTTTTACAACAATTTACCTTTTAATCGACAGTTTCTTAAAAAAAAAATTATTAGGTAGTTTCTCCCAAATTCTAGGTTTTATTAGGTAGTTTTTAACAAAAAAAAAATCCCTATAGAAAATATATGTATAGTATATTACATCAAAGTATAAAAAGTACATCCCTCGTTCTCCAAATATTGTACGAATCGAACAGATTTTACCTGACTATATTTTTTTTATATATAAATTGTAATATATAATTGAAGATAGGTCTGTAAATAGTGTTAATTAAAATTGCAAACGGTATGCAATATATAGGGAACCAAGGAAGTACACTCTATAAATATTAATTGGGATAATAATGGACTTCTTGTTCAAGTTTATAACCTCAACTATATCTACCAATAGTGTTCCCTATATGTTTAACTTAGATACATTCACTCTTTAGTCAATAATATTTTTATTTATAAAATTAGGCTAAAGCCCACACACGCATTACATACAAAAGTACAATATATAGGAATTGAAACAGGAATTAATTAGACACAAGTTGAAGACATAAACACAAATAGCTTGGAGGAAAGACACTTGCTTAAACACCAATCGACGACCTACTTATTAAGCGGGAAACTCCGGAGGACAATCGTCTCCACAGTAACACCGGGGCCGAAGCCGAATAAGACACCCAACTCCAATCCATCCCCGGTGGTAGCCTTACCTTCATCAAGCGACCTCTTACGCGTCTCATCCATTATGAACAACACACTTGCACTCGACATGTTTCCAAACTCCCCTAAAACATGCCAAGAACTTTTTAGTTTGCTATCCTTAAGCTTAAGTTTTGATTCTATTTGGCTTAAAATAGCAGAACCTCCAGGGTGAACAATCCAAAATATCGAGTTCCAGTCTTTGACCCCTAACGGATCAAAGGCTTGAACAAGAGATTTCTCAATGTGATACGATATTAGCCCCGGAACAGTCGGAAGAAACTGAACTTCTAGCCCAACTTCTCTGAGGTTACCCCCAATAGCCCCTTCTGAGTTAGGCAGTATTGTCTGTGTAGTCGAGACTAACTGAAAGATGGGTCGTTCATTCAACGACTCATCAGGGTTTGCACCCACGATCACAGCCGCAGCTCCATCTGCAAAAAGAGCTTGAGCTAACATGAACTCCATGTCGGTCTCAGATGGCCCACGGAAGAAAATGGTTGCGCTCTCAGAGCACACAACAAGTACTCGAGCACCAGAGTTGTTCTCTGCAAGGTCCTTGGCTAAACGAAGTGAAGCTCCTCCAGCATGGCAACCAACTTGGCTAAGCATGTATCGCTTCACTGAAGGGTTAAGGCCTAGAAGCCGAGTCAGCTGGTAGTCGGCGCCGGGCATGTTGACTTCAGTGGACGTACAGAAGATAAGATGGGTGATCTTGTTTATGGGCTGCCCCCACTCTTCAATGGCCTTCAAAGCCGCCTCTTTTCCGAGTTTGGGAACCTCCTTAGCGAGTATGGATTGACGAATGTCCAACGAGGGAGCATTGTAATCGCACAA
Source organism: Chenopodium album (assembly GCF_948465745.1). Lineage (NCBI taxonomy): Eukaryota > Viridiplantae > Streptophyta > Magnoliopsida > Caryophyllales > Amaranthaceae > Chenopodium > Chenopodium album. The sequence continues at coordinate 25,988,117 of NC_137834.1, forward strand.
TTGCGGGTACTCTTTTAAGATCTCCTCAGATACGTTCAAGTGTCGCTTGTTGATCATTGTTTTCTCACCTGAAATTCATATTTTTACAGACTATAAATTTGTGTCATACATAATTACATATGAGCTATACGAGAGGGTTTCATTTGTGTAATAAAGGAGCTAAATCGTTTAATAGTCCTATAAAAATAAATTATGCATATACGGAGTACCTTGTAAAAAATAAACAAAGAAACCATTATTTTTAATTTAAAATCGTTCAACGGTCCTAAAAAAATTATTCTAATGTGATATGAGTAGATGTAAAAAGAGGTGATCTGATGGTTAGTGCTAAAAGTGACATTAGTTAATTAATTAATTCACTATATTGCTTGTTTTAATGAATTAAGATTATTTTTTTTCTTCGGTTTGTGTCATCAAAGCTAAAGTAAAAATAAAAATAAAAATAAAAATAAACAAAACAAAACAAAAACATATATATAAGCCGGGTAATAGTTATTTTTATCGATTTAGAGAAGACTGCAAGGGTAAATTATACTAGTAGAAGGGATTAGATTCCTACGCAAGATTTGAATTGAGTATATAATATTACTTTCAAAAATTTTAACAAAGTAAGCTAGTTAGTGTCAATGTTATTATTTTTGTATGCAACCACAATATTAATTGAAGAATGCAAAATTTGGAAAAGCCGCCATCAAAATATTTTAACCAACTAAGCTAAAGTAGCATAATATTTTTATGTTTTGTGCTAGCAAAATATTAGTAGGAACGAAAATGTAAAAAAATAGGAAAAGCATACATATGCGCTTGTATTTGGCCTTGAGATTAGTCAAATGCTCGCTATTAGTAACTCGGAAATAGTGGTCAGCACAATCAGCTTGGTACACAACATTTGGTGGATTAGCAGTGCCAATGGCTAAGACGTTAGCTAAGGCTTTTGTTTCATTGACAGCCACTTGTGCCATCTTATCGTGACCGAAAGGCTGATAGCTATGGGAGAAGAGATGTGTTAGTGAGGAGAAAGAAAAGACTCAATCGATTGAGAATGGTACTTGTAGTCATAGGCAATTGTTATGGAGTTTATATAAGGGCAATAACGTTATCTTGAATTGACGTGCTTCCTTCTTAAACATAAAAGGTGTTGCATGCATTTAATTAAGTGACGTATTTAGAGGTTGGGAGATACGATTATAAATATTTATTACAGTAGTTTGAAAATTTCTAAGCATATCAAATCATATTTTTTTGGGAATTTCTTTTTTTAAATAATTGAGGCAATGAAGGGGAATAAAAATTATACTCCATACTAATAATACATGTGCCATATTTATCCAACCTTATCATATGACTTTTCAGTGAAAAGAATAAAAACAAAAAACAAACCTCACAATGTATGAGATTTGACCTATATGGAAACATCAATTAATGCATTAACTACGAAATAGTGTTATAATTAAATTTTGAGCCCAGGCAATAGTAAAAATCAATTGATTGTTTAGCAAGAGAATCCAAGTTATAGTGCTATTCGCATAGTCCCTACCCATATTGTACTACATATCAAATCAAAGAGGTGAAAATTTTTATGTCACTTAGGCGGCGGCTAACGTACATCACATGTGTGCCATGGCCCATGGCTAGCCTTGTTAGGGGAGATCTTTCAGTTTGACTTTAGGTTATAAATTTAATTGTTTTTTTTTTTTTCGACAGGTACAAATTTATTTGCTGGAAGCATTAATTAGGAAAATATGTAAATACTAGGAAATACATTTAGGGGTATAATTATCTAAATACTATTCATAGATACCTCATACTTTTAAAGGATAGAGAAAGGGATTTAAAAGCAATACTCCCTCCATGTTTTTTTTTAAGTGTTACAGTTTGACCGACACATAATTTTACACAATTTAATTGACTTAAATAAAATAAGAGGTACTTGGGGTAGTTAGAATATTAAAAAATTGTAAAATAAAGATAGTGAGGTTAATAGTATATTGAAAAGTAATGAATGTGAGAGGAAAAATATAATAAAAAAGTAACAGTGGGTTTGGTGGGGACCATGAGAGGAAAAAGATATAATATTTTAATGTAGCTTTTTGCCAAAAAAGGAAGTGTAACACTTAAAAAAACACGGCCGAAAATGAAAAGTGTAACACTTAAAAAAAACACAGAGGGAGTATATAGAGTAAGAAATACTCGGGTCTAATAAGCTAAGATAAGATCATATAAATTTGAAACAATTGGTATTTTCGCTTGGAACCTTTCAAAATAAGTTATCGTATTAATTAATGGTTAAAGCTATACAACAAGGGGACTTGATGTGTTACATAATTTTTTAGGCAGGTAGATGTCATTGTTTTCTTAACAAATCGATTCTTATCAAATCGGAAAAATTGCTAAAAATAATACAATTTTTAGTTGGTTATTTTTTTAATAATACAACCTTTGGATTATTTTGTAATAATACAACCTTTAGGGAGTGTTCATTTTAAATAAGACAAAATTGAATTTTCGTTGGATTTTAAGGTTAGGAAAGGGGAGGGGATGAGTTTTTAGTGGCAGGGACGAGGAATGGGGGATTATCCCCTCCCCTTCTCCCACCTAAAAACCCACCGAAAATTCAATTTTGTCTTGTTTAAAATGAACAGCTCCTAAAGTTTGTATTATTATAGAATAATCAAAAGGTTGTATTATTAAAAAGAATGGGCTTGTATTGTTTTTGGCAATTTTTCCTATCAAATAATGTACTCAGTAAATATTAGTAAATTGAATTTCATACAATCGCTTAAGTGTTTTTATTTTTATTTTTTATTTTTATTATTATTTATTATTTTTTATTATTATTATTATTATTATTATTATTATTATTATTATTATTATTATTATTATTATTATTATTATTATTATTATTATTATTATTATTATTATTATTATTATTATTATTATTATTATTATTATTATTATTATTATTATTATTATTATTATTATTATTATTATTATTATTATTATTATTATTATTATTATTATTATTATTATTATTATTATTATTATTATTATTATTATTATTATTATTATTATTATTATTATTATTATTATTATTATTATTATTATTATTATTATTATTATTATTATTATTATTATTACAAAGTGCTTAAGTGTTGAATTATGGTATTGTTAAAGGTAATGTATCACAAGCATCAGAAATCAATTTTTAGACTTTTTTTTTAGGAATGAAATCAATTTTTAGACTTTATTTATGCTAATATTTTATAATATAATAAATTTAAACACGGGTGCGGCAATGTTTCTTCAGTCGAGAAGGTATCATCGCCATCTTCTTGCGTTGAATAACAAGTTTCCACCTGATGAAAAGTTCGTGGTGGTTACGGCAAAGAGGAGCGAGGTCATCCATGGCGGAAGAGTGAGAAAGTTTTATTGCTTGAGGTTCTCGAATTTTTCAAAAAATGCCCAAAAAATCAAATTGGGGCTTGCTTACATGATATATAATTGTTGAAATTGATTGTCCCATATTATTTTATGTTGAATTGTGAGCATTTTGATAACATATATGCATGTATTTTGGTTGAGAAATGAGGAAGTTATGTTATACCCATGACCTTTAGTACGAGATGTTAAATGGAGGTTCCGCTATTGTTATACATATCCTCAAACAAGTTATACATATCCTCCATCAAATAATTTATATCCTACAATAATTTATACTATACACATCCTCTAATGGTTGGATGATAGTTCTACTGGCCGGATTATAACCTATATTGGCTGGATGATATCCTCTATTAGCTATATGATATCATGGTTGGATGATATCCTCTATTGGCTATATGATATCATTTATGACTGTGTCTATGATATCCTTTATTGGTCGGATGATATCCTCTATTCGTTATATGATAGTAATGATACCATGGTTGGATGATATCCTCTATTGACTATATATGATATCATCCATCCAATGGAGGATATCATCAAGGCAGTAGAAATATCATCCAGCAAAGAAAGGATATCATATAGCTAATAAAGAATATCATCCAATTAGTAGAGGATATCATCCAGTCATTGGACGATATCATCCAGCCATTAGAGGATATCAAAAATCCGCATTTCATTAGTCCGAACTAACACAATACCTTCTCAAATTTAAATTAGTTGAATTGTCGTATTATGTTGACATGATTGCACTTATTAGAAATACAAAATTTAATCTACTTCAATATTGTGCAAAAATTATGTGCGCAAATAATAGTAAATGCAGCAGACATGTCACAAATGTAAACTTATTACTGTCAAAAAAAAAAGTGTAAACTTATCATTTAGAATACTATATATTAACGATCAAAACTAAACATGATACGTCTATTTTTAAGTTTATGTATAATCATGATTTATGTTTTTTTTTTTTTTTTAACAAAATCAATTCATTAATAAAAAGTCATCACACATCTTGAAATAAAATCTAAATTAACAAATACATAAAATTGAATCAAATAAAGATTTTTTTCATCAAGTTAAGATCATGATTTATGTTTAGTTCAATAACACTATTAATTAATCAAACTAATTTAATAGAATTTTACAAATTCTTAAATGAACCTAGTTCAAACTAATTTAGTGTGGACCAAGTACTAACATTAGAGACAATATGATTGTTTTATTAATAAAAAATAAAGGTCACTATATTATAAACAAAGGTTATTATGTTGAAATAAAAGTTAATGTGACATTATAAAAGCTATAAGAGGTTAATTTTTTTAATGAAACTTTTAATATAATGGTCAATATGAATAATAAAGATCAATATGATAAAATTAGGTCACTATTCAACATAGTGTCGTACTTTAAGTTCATAATAACATTAAAGGTCACACAAATTTTTAAAAAGGTTACTATATTAATAATAAGGTTACTGTATTAAAATTAGGGATAAATATGTTGAATATAATGCCAGTTATGTATGTATAAACCTTATGTCCACAATAATATTATTGTGGACCAGGTCCACGTAAGATTTTTTGATAGAATTTACCCTAAAAATCTTGTGCATGGCATGAACTAACATATATATCGTCTTAAAATGTAGTAAAATGATATATATTTTTTCCGTTTTTTAATTATCATCAGACCATATAAATTGGGCACAATTTTAGAGAGAGAGAATGTTTGTGATTAATGAGTTAGCTAAGAAGTTTCTAGTGAGAGAAAGTTCTAGTGAGAGAAAGTTCTAGTCTTTGTTTTTTCCTCAAAATTTCACAAATATTCCCCTCTAATGGAGGGGGAATCCCCTTCTTCTAAAGGTATTAGTACTTTAGTAATAGTCACAGCTAGTTTAAGAAATAATTTAAGCTTTAGGGAGGTAGTAGCTACCTCTTCTCAATGGTTCGACCAAGCTCGTAAGATTGTTATTTCATCAAAAGAATGGGAGGATCATGAAGACATAGCTCCGGAAGGTAATCTTGCGGTTCAATTTTCTAAAGACACTCTAGCTAGGTTGAGACAACCATGGTCAATGACCTTGATGGGAAAGGCTGTTGGTATTAATGTCAGGCAAGAATTTATGTCTAAAAGGGCGCATATCATGTGGAAGATAAAAGGTAATCTTGAAACAATCGATCTTGGAAAAAGTATCTTCTTTTTCAGATTCTCTTTACAGGATGATTATGAGAGGGCTATTTTTGGAGGACCTTGGTTTATATTTGATCATTACCTCATGTTAACTCAATGGAGACCAAATTTTCGTCCAAATTTCTCCTCTTTTGAGTCAATGGCAGTATGGATACGATTCCCGGAACTACCTGGGGAATACTATGATAAAGCAGCCTTGTTTGAAATAGCAAGTGTGGTTGCAAAGCCAATCAGGGTGGATTATGCAACGGATAAACTTACTAGAGGTCGATATGCTAGAGTTTGTGTGGAAATTGATTTGCAAGCACCATTAGTTACTAAGGTTTGGGTTGGCGGCGCGTGGCAGCAGGTTGTTTATGAGAATCTTTCTTCTCTTTGCTTCACTTGCGGCAGAATTGGTCATGAAGCGGCAAGATGTAATGTTGTCAATCATGCTAGCGTTAAAGGGAAGCAGCAGGTATCTCCTTCAGACTCAATAGAGGTGACACCTAATTTGAATAAGAAAAAGGATGAAAACTCTGTTTTTTCAAGCCTAATTTCAACAAAGGAGGTGGGCCAATCTTCTAAGACTACGGTCCAATCTTCTATGGAGTTCGCTCAGTCAGTCCAAAAAGATGTTTCTAGTGGGCCGGCCCACTATCCTAATAGGGAATTGGATATTGATAGTTTGGATGAATATGGTCCATGGACCGTGGTCTCAAATAGGAGGAAATACAAAAAAATCAAGTGTTACGACTAATATAGTCCAAGCTAAATCAAGTCCAATTAAATCAATTCGTCCAGATAAAAAAGGAGGTCATCCAAATTCCATTTCAAAATGGAAAAAAAAGAATGTGGTGGATGGGGGGGCCCTTGAAAATCACAAAAAACTCTTAAAATCCTCTTCAAACACTGTGCAAAAATCAAGTGATACTTCTGTTCTTTCTTTTTCACCAGAAGAAAATCTTTTGCCATCTTCAAACATCCATTGTCAACATGCAACAGATATGCCTTTACAAGTGTCATCTATGGCAATTGATGACACCTCTATTCCTTCTGATGTGTTGCCTTCTCTTCACATTCCTTCTCTACAAATACCTTCTATTTGTCCTAACACAGATCAAGTCACTATCTCACAAATTTCATCCCATATTTTGCATGCTACAGTACCACCAAATGGAAAGCAACAACAACCGTGTTCCTCCCCCAAATCCAAACCAGAAAACTCCATCTTCCCCGAGGAAAACTTACCTCAAACCTTGGGAAGCAAGGGAGGTGATGCCGATAGTGAAATATCAGAAATGGAAATCACCCCCTCCATCATCCCCTCAGATGGAACGAGTGACGTTAGGGATTCCCAAATTCGGAGCAATAGACACTCTGTTGATGGATTATGCGAGGAGGCGCAATCCGAATGCAAGTCAGCAGCTCCTGAGTTTATTCCCGGAGAAGAGAGTCAGTCACTTCATGTCTCCTCCGACCACAATTTGTCGTTATCCATCCCCCCCAACGGAGTTGGAGGGAGCCTTGAAGCTTCTGGATTCTCTCAGAAGGAAGGAGGAGCAGCCAATTCGCCCTCAATTAATGGTGCACGAGGGTTTGCCCTTACCAAGAAAAATGGAGGTCGTTCCCTTGGTGTTCGTAACTCAAGGTCACAACATCGAAGTTCCGTGTCGCCGTATAGCCATGTACGTAACCAAGGAGGAGGTGGTGGGAGTGCAAATTCAGGTGAGTTACTTCCTTCGGCAGAACGAGGTAAAGGAGATTCCATTTCTGTTAACACCGATCAAGCTGGAGGATGTGGGTCCAATGCAAGCATCGGAGTACTGGAAGGATTGGGACAATTACTTCATCCCAATTCCAGTTCAACTCTTCCCGAATGATGGTTCAAAAACCACCCTAAATCGTTCCATTCCAGCTTTAAACATGAAAATAATTGTTTGGAACGTTAGGGGTGCGAATAATGAGGAGTTTGTTCCTCATGCAAAAGATATTGTGGACTCCCACCATCCCAATATTTTTATTTTCTTGGAAACTAAGGCTAATTCCACTCGTGCTAGGAATATTTCAGCAAGGCTAGGGTTTGATGATTTCAAAGCAATTGATTCTAATGGTTCTCGTGAGGGAGTTTGGATTCTATGGAAATCGGGGGTGGATCTTCTTTTCTTCACTGACAAAGGTAATTTGTTTCATGGATTATTCCATTTTCGCAATGACTCCCCGGAGGTGGTGATCACCGGTATGCATGCATCTAGTATCTTTAAGGAGAGGCATATTGATTGGCAAAGGATGAAAGACTCCATCCCTCCTGAGGACACTCCTTGGTTGCTTTTAGGGGATCTTAATGAAGTCACAAAACAATTTGAAAAATCTGGAGGAAGGTTGTTTCGTCATGGTCAATGCAAGGATTTTAAGGCTTTCACGGATAAAGCTGGATTGGTTGATATGGGATTTCATGGAGCTCCGTATACCTGGACTAATACAAGAAAAGATGGAGCGCTTATTCGGCAAAGATTGGATAGGGCTCTCACTAGCTTGTCTTGGCTCGATCTCTTCCCTCATACTAAGGTTTATCATCTAACTCACTAATTATTCTGATCATTGTCCCCTCCTTGTTGATATGACTAATCCTTCAGTAAAGGGCCCCTTCCCTTTAAGATGCAAGGAAGTTTGGATTGAACATCCTGCTTTTGCTGATTGTTTTGTTAATAATTGGACTTTAGCTAATGATAATTTTGTTAGTTCAAGGTTTGAGCAATTTTAGCAGTAGCATTAAATCTTGGAATTCTAATATTTTTGGTAGTTTAAAAAAGGACAAAAAAAAAAAAGATTTTAGCTCGTTTAGATGGTATCCAGAAATATTTAGCCTATAATAATTCTAATTTCTTAATTAATCTTGAGAAAGAGCTGTTGCTAGATTTAGAGAGCATTCATAAGAAGGAAAGAATTATATGGGCGCAAAAAGAAGGTATTAATTGGCGAAAATATGCGGATCATAATACTAAATATTTTCATATTTTAGCCAAAATTTAAAAAAGTCGAGGAAAAATTTTGGCATTAAAAGATAGCAATGATAATTGGATAAAAGATTGTGGTGATTTAAAAAAATTAGCAACAGAATATTTTATGGATATCTTTAAATCACGTGTCCAATCTCTTTCCTTTAATCTCAATTTTGAAGCCAATTGTATTCTTACTGATTCCAATAGGATTGCTATGTCTAGATGTCCATCCTTTGATGAAGTAAAGGAATGTATTTTTCAGTATGAACCCGATGAAATGTCCTGGACCTGATGGTGTGCAACCGAGGTTCTATCAACATTTTTGGTTGGAGCTAGGTCATTCCATTTATAATTTTGTTACTGATTGTTTTCAGACTAGTGCAATTCCTAAGGATATCAATCAATCTTATATTGCCTTGATCCCTAAGGTTGAGAATCATTCAAAAATTTCAGAATTTAGACCCATTGGCTTGTGTAATACTAGTTATAAATTAATCACCAAGCTAATTTCGAATAGGGTAAAGCCTTTCCTCTCTAATATCATTAATCCTCTTCAATCAAGTTTTATTCCTGGTCGTGGTATTGAGGATAATGTCATAGTGGTTAAGGAGATTACTCACATTTTTAAGAAGGCAAAAAAAGGCAAAAACATTTGTGCTCTTAAACTTGATCTCACCAAGGCTTATGATAGTCTAGAATGGGCTTTCATTGAGGATACTTTGAATTTTTTTGGTTTTCCTGTAGACTTAAGCAAGCTGATTTTGAATTGCATTTGTTCTCCAAAGATTGCGGTTTTATGGAATGGGGAAATTTGTGATTTTTTTACTCCTAGTCGTGGTATTAGGCAAGGTGATCCCCTCTCCTCGTACATATTTGTCTTATGTTTAGAGAGATTGTCTATCATGATTGAAAATCATGTTAAGGCTGGCCTTTGGAAACTTATTAAAATTACATCTTCGATTTTCATGTCTCATATCTTCTATGCCGATGATGTTTTTTTGTTTGACAATTCTTCCATTGATAATGTTAAGGAAATGATGAACATTCTAAATCAATTTGGGGAATTGTCAGGTTTGAGAATTAATCAATCTAAGTCTTCTATGATTTTTCCCTCCAAGATGAATCATGCTATTAGATCACATACTGCTCATTTTTTTGGCTTCAAATGTTCAACCTCATTTGGTAAATATTTGGGAATTGAGATTAGTCCTAATAAGCTTAAAGCCTCTTATTATTTTGGACTCTTAGATAAGACCATGGATAGAATCAAAGGATGGCAAGCTAAACTGTTGAATTTGGCAGGAAGATGCACCTTGATCAAATCAGTTTTAAATTCCTATCCAATTTATCATATGCAAACCAATCTTATTCCCTTTTCTGTTTTAGATAAACTTGAGCAAAGATGTAGGAATTTTCTCTGGAATAAGGTTGACAATGTGCATTATAGGCCTAGGCTTGGGTGGAAATTTGTTACTATGCCTTTGCTGCGGGTGGGTTAGGGATTAGGAGACTTAGGGATTGGAATACTTGTTTTATTTCAAAGCTAGGTTGGACCCTTTTAAATAATCCCTCGAAGCTTTGGGTTAGGATTTTCAATGAGAGATACTTGAAGCATTCTGCTTTTTTTAGTTGTGTCCCGAAGCCATCTCAATCTCAAATTTGGAGAGATATTCTTAAGGGTAGACAGCTTTTAGCTTCGGGTTTAAGGATTGGAATTGGAAATGGAGCTTCAACCTCTTTGTGGTATCATTATTGGGTAAGTACGGGACCAATTCATCTTCTTATAAATTGTGATGTTCCTCCTTCTATGGTTCATTGGATGGTTAAGGACATAATTGTAAATGGTGAATGGTTTCTTGATGAAATAAAAGATTTTTTGCCCACCTCTCTAATTTCTGAAATTCTGGCTACTCCTTTTTCCTTATTTTCAAACTGTGATGACTTTATTTGTTGGCCAGCTGCTAAATCTGGTGAAATCACCATTAAAACTTCCTATCATGCTCTCATCTCTCCCTCATATGTTAATTTTTCATTTTTTAAGTCTTGGAAATCTCTTTGGAAAATTAATGTCCCGGCAAAGTATAAGATGTTGCTTTGGAATATTCTTCATAGTATTTTGCATGTAGCTGAGAAATTGGCTGTCATTCTCCCCATAATCTCACCAGTTTGTGCTCGATGTAATCTCTATAATGAGTCGCATCTACACTTATTCAGAGACTGCTTTTCTTCATCCATACTTTGGAAGGATATTTTTGCAAAAATTCCACTTCCAACAGGTTTTAATTTCCAGCTTTTCTATAGTGTGGATTGGATGGTTTGGCTCAATTATAATCTCGATTTTAATAGCCATTGGAGGATGACTTTTACAATTACTCTTTGGCACATATGGAAGCATAGAAACACTGCTGTTTTTGACCTTAAAATGTTCAATTCAAGGGTAGTGTTTAGCAGATTTATTGTGGATTATCAATGTACTAATCACATTATGCAGGGCAAAGCTATATCATCTGGTTTACCAAGCAGCTCGAGGGTGTTGAAGACTTGGAACCCTCCCCCTCAAGGGTGGGTTAAAATCAACACGGATGGCGCTTGGGTCTCAATTAATGTCGCTGCAGGAGGAGGTGTCGTAAGAAAGGATGATGGTACTTGGATTATGGGCTTTTCAAGCAAGTATAATGTTGTTACAGCATTTGCGTCTGAGTTGCTGGCGGTCAGAGAGGGTCTAGCAATGGTTAAGGGGATGAAAATGAAGGAGGTTGAGTTAGAGGTGGATGCTTTATCTCTGCAGGTTATGCTTAACTCACCTGGTAAAAATGTCAACCATGAATTGGCTTGTGTGATCAAGGATATTGAAGAAACTATCAAATATTTTGATGTCTTTGACATTACACATGTTAAAAGAAACAACAATGTTGTGGCACATGAGCTTGCTGCCTTTGGTTTGGATATGAGTGTTGGTCACACTCTTCACATGGTATGCCCAGAGAGAGCAAGGTTGATCTATGAGGAGGAACAAGCTGCTATTGTTGCCATACGTGCAGCATGATCTCACTACTATTTTCTACTTACCAAACTCTACTTATATTCATAGTATTATCTTATTTTTATTTGCTTTTCGGCTAGGTACTGTTTGTTGGTTTAAGTATTGGTCCTCTGATTTTGTTTATATCTTGAGGCCGATTATAGTTCTTAGTATTATTGCCTCTAATTTTGTTAACGGTGCGAGGCTTTTTGTTTGTATTGTAAAACCTTTTACTTAATATATATATCGTCGTTTATGTGTTAAAAAAAAAAATTTAGAGAGAGAGAGAGAGAGAGAGTTGATATGGTGCAATTTTTGTGAAAAATTTTGATGTTTTGTTTTCTTAAAATTGATATGGTGCAATTTTTGTGAAAATTTCTTAAAAAAAAAAAGTGGTGCAATAATTAAAAAATAGAAGAAGTACGTAGTAAACCTAAAACATGCATCAAATACGCATAAATCTTGTATACTAATCGTTAACATGAGTTTACACCATATGTCAATGGTCCTGAAAATTAGATGGTCACTCTTTTATTTATTTATTTATTTATTTATTTATTTATTTATTTTTTTACACTAATAAGAACTGTTTTCTCTAATGATAATAAATTAAAGTATTCCGTCATTTCTTTATAAATTAAGTAATATGTTTGTAGTATTTCACGATTTTAAAGGAGAAAATAAAGTGGACATATAATGATTGTGTTTAGTATAAAAAATCAAGACAAAAAAAAGTCATAAGATTAGTGGAAAATGTGAATCACGAAGGAAAAAACAAAAGAAAAAAAGAGGGATATAGCTTTTTGGTTACCATGTGATTTTGTCCATGTAATAAAGAGGGAAGAAGTAAAATTAAATATTAAAGCCCAAAAATATGAGGAAAAAATTGTTATGATTAATCCCAACTTTGTTTTATCCGTTAATATTTTATCCTAATTTTCATTTATTTTTTATTAATTTCAACTTGTACCCAATCCGCTCTTATTGCACCCAAATGACTTGCAACCAGTTAAGCAGGTTTAACATTTGTGTGTTGGCTTTTTATTTGCACACGTGTCAATATTTATCTGATTGAAAAAAAAAAGAGATAATAAAAAAATTAAAACTAACACAGCCACCACACCACTATTACCGGAAACGCAGCACAGCCCAACCCCTGCCTCACCTCAGATGCACGCACACTCCCTTCCTAACCCACGACTACCGGAAAATCTACCCCAGCCCTAAATGACAGTTTCCCCACCAAAAAAATCCCCCTCTCCCAAAAACAACCACCAAAATTGGCCACAAATGGCCGAAATTGGCTGGTTTTAGGGTTGAATGGTTAATTTCAACCCTTTACCGGCCGATTTTGGCCATTAATGGTCGGTTTTGTGGCCGTTTTAGGGAAAGGGGTTTCGTTTTGGACGGTTTAGGGCTGCGGGAATTGGAGGCCAGGTGGGTGTTTTCAGGTAGTCGGGGCTAGGGAGAGGGGATGGGTTGCGTTGTTTGGGGTTGGGGAGAGTTGGAGAGAAGATGTGTAACCACCAGAGTGGTGGCCACATCAACCGCCCACCAAGGCAACAGAAGGAGCGGAGAATGGTTGTCGAAAATGGACAGGGGAGGGGAAGGGGGTCAGAGGAGGCAAGGGCTGCCACCTCCAAAGGTGGCAGGGGATGCCACCTGTTGGGGTGGGGGTTAGGGTTTTAATTTTTTTAAAAAATTATTTATTTATTTTATACAAAAATCAGACCTATCACGTGATGACACGTGTTTGTTAACCTCCTACATCAGGTAAGATAACCGTTGGGGGTGATAAAAATTAATAGGGTGCAAACCTTTACGATTTTCAATTCTTTCATTGGAGGGATCGAGAGCGTGTGATGTAGGGGGGGTCGTGGTGCTGTGATAAAAAAAATGATTATTCTGAAAGAAATAGAGGTAGGTGAAAGAAGTGATTGCAAATTGGGGCAAATTGGTGGAACTGGAGGAGGATGTGTTGGGTCTTGATCGATTAAGAGGTGCGATTAACGTTACTAAGTCTTTGCGGCGATTTTAGTGACTTCTGGACGAAGCAGGGAAAATTGTTTATGTGGAATTCGTGTATGAGCGGTTGCCTTTCTTATGTTTAGCGTGTGATAACATAGGGCGTGTCGAGAAAGACTGTTGTCTTGTGTCAGAGGAAAGCAAGAACTAGAAATTAGGGTGGGGAAGATGGTTGAGAGCTTCACCAAGAAAAGGAAGATTAAAGGAGGTAGAGGAGATTGAGGCGGTTCTGGCATCTCGCAAACAACTCTTTGTCACAAAAGAACTTGAGAAGGAGAATGAAAAGAGTGAGAAGATTGAAGGGGAAGAGGAGGAGCGTATACTGGACATTACTTTGGAGATAGAGTCAAGGGGGAAAGGTGTGGTACTTGTGTGTGGTGGAAATCAGGAGTTTGCTGCGACCCTGCGAGTAGAGGTAATGCTTCTCTAGAGATATCAAAATGCAACTCTTTTGTTTTTACTGCTAAAAAGGAGGGGCATAAAAGGGGTTTAGAAAGCTTGAAAGGAGTGCTGACTCGTTTGATACTCATCATATGAGTGTTGAGGGAGAGAGTGTTTTAGGGAAGAGGGGGAGGGAAATAAATAAGTGCAATTTGAAGGAGGGGAGGGGAGAAGAAATTGATTGTTGATGGTGAATTTTCTGGTTTGTGGGTGGCAGAGGTTGTCTATGAGCCGCCCCGCCAAGCTCAATGAATATTTTATGTTGGAACTACAAGGGTATGGCCAACCCTAAGTCAGTTCAAGAGCTCCAAAAGTGGAGTAGAAAATATGCCCCCGACATTGTATTCTTGGCGGAAACCATAGTGATGAAGAAGAATATTGTAGAGAACCTTAAACATCGGTTGGGTTTCACAAATGCTTTTGGTGTTTCCAGTAGGGAAGAAGAGTGACGGCTTATGTATGTTGTGGAGGGAAGGGATAGATTACGCTATTGTGTCATTCTCACATAATCACATTTGTGGAGACATAAAGAAGAATGATGTGATGTGGAGATTTGTAGGTCTGTATGGTTGGTCAAAGGAGGAGGAGAAATACAAGAATTGGAATTTGATTATATTTGTTTGTGATGAGGATACTAACATTCCCATTGTTTTGGGGGTTACTTTAACGAGATCCTAAATTATGGTGATAAGGAGGGAGGGTCGAATAGAGTAAGAAGGGAGATGAAGGGTTTCCAAAATGTTGTAAATGACTGTGAACTTAGAGACTTGGGATATGAAGGTGCGTGGTACACGTGGGAGAGTGGAAATTCAATGGATACTGGTGGATAGATATGAGAAATATCTAGGCATTCCCACGATTGTTGACAAAAAAAAAAAAAAAAAAGGTTTTTAGAGCTCTCCTTGATAGAATATGGAAGAAATTACAGGGTTGGAAGGAAAAATTTTTATCTAGAGCTGGGAAGGAAGTACTTCTAAAATATGTGATTCAAGCTATACCCACATACCTTATGGGGGTATACAAAATTTCGGAGCATGTCATCTAAAGTATCAAATCGCCTATGGCGAGATTTTGGTGGGATCAAAGTGGCACTCGTCATTGGTTGAGTTGGGAGAAGATGTGCACACCGAAATGCCTGGGGGATTTGGGTTTCAAGGACTTAAGTGTCTTTAATGATGCATAGTTGGGGAGTCAAGCCTGGAGACTCATTCGCAGACCTGAGTCACTATTAGGGAGGGTGATGTAATACCCCGTATTTTCATACGTATTTTCTAATTAATTAATTAAGAAGTATTTTATAAAAAGGGTATTTTAGTAAATTTATTATTTGGAGCCAAAATAATATTTGAATTTTGGCGCCAAAATCATTTTTGAAAACCGGATTATTTATATATTTTGAATATTTTATTTAAGGCAAAAACTATATTTTAATAATGAATTAATATGTCCGAAAATTCCCATTAATTAGCTAGGAATCTCGGATTTCCTATGTGTAGGAAATATGATTTTTCTTAGTTATTTTGTTGGTGAATAATTGGTATTTAGTTAATTAATTATTCTATATTATTTACACAATTATTTTATTTCCTTAAAAATAGAGCAAAATCTTCCTAAATATATTTATAGGAGTCCGAAAAATTGAGCTATGGTAAGCTCAATATTTTCAGCCTTATTGAATTATTTTGGGGGAATTTAATTGGTAAAATTATATTTTTAATTATCTCCTAAAATCTCTTATTTTCCTTAATTCTAATTCTCCATCTTTTTAATATCTAATCATCATATTTTCTTGCCATTCATTATTCCCTAAGTAATTCTAATTTCCTTATTATTTTTCATGACATACATACCTTCCATATTCAAGTATACATAATCACCTTAATATCCAAACTTTCCTTAATTCTTTTACTCACTTCTCCAAGTAATCCCATAAACCCTACTTGCCATAATTCTTCCCACATTCTCTTGCCATAATTCTTGCACGAGCTAGCCTATAAATACCCCTTCATACCTCTCACATTCTTCACATCAATTCTCTTCTTTTCTTCTCCTCAATTTTAGACAAATCATCTCGTTTATCTTTGAAGCCAATTTTCGGGCACTTTTGGTCCGTTTTTAGGGTATTGACATTTGACACAAGATTGTTCCTCTCAAAACATCCTTGAGTTTAGGCTCAAGAATCACCCAATTAGAATTTATATCAAAGGAGTTATAGCCTCTGCAAGTTCTGCCTATTCTTTCCAACGCAAATCCAATTCTTCTCTTTTCCTTGGTTTCTTATCTTTTCTTTTTCTCTTCTCTTATTCAATTATTATTATTATTATTATTATTATTATTATTATTATTATTATTATTATTATTATTATTATTATTATTATTATTATTATTATTATTATTATTATTAATGGGGAATTTATAAATAATTATTATGAGTATTTTTAATTATATAAAATCAGATTTTTAATGGGGTTTATGAGAAATTAATTTAAAAGGTTCATGTACATATAGTTGGGGGTTTTTATTTATTTGTTAACCTTATATTGATTAAGGTTATATTTATTTAATTTGTAGGGTGTGTTTGATCAAGGTTCTTGAGGTTCTTTTTGTGTGGTTTTTCTAGCAAAGATCAAGGTACGTTTAGGTGGCTAGATACCTTTGAAAGTGATTGGTTTGAATAACATGTTTTACATGATTTGATTGGTGATTGAATTAAATTGATTTGAATTATTATTTTGAAATAAATTATATTTGAAGGTATTGATTTTAATAAAAGTATTTTGAATGATTGAGTTTTAAATCATGTTTTGAATGGTTTGGATTACTTATCGTGTTTAAATAAATGAATTGATTTTAAAAGGTTTGTTGAATTAAAGAAAGATTTTTCAAGGAAGAGTTGTTGATTTTGAAAAGTTATTAATATGAGATTTTATTCTCAAGTATTTATTTACAAGGTTTGATTTTGAAAGCATGTGGAATTATTAAAAAGGATTTTGAATTATATTGGAACTATTGAATATTAAGAAGGATTTATTGAACCATTGAATTATTATTATTAATGCTTTATAAGCATGTTAGTAATCCCACTATGCGGATTTGGTTTATTAATAAGACCTTGGACTTTGTATGACCGGGTCTTTCCTCAAGAATAACCTTGTAACATAAGGAGACTAGCTTGGGGGGGTGTGAACACTTGGGTGGGGAATTGGTTAAAAGGAATTGGTTCTTAATAAAGGAATTGGTTTTATTAACTATTATTTTGAATACTGAATCATTGGAATCGGTTTTGGAATAACGAGTTTTGAATTTATTGGATTAATTATTGGAATTGGTTTTAAAAGCATGTTTGCAAATAAATTGGGTTTACACTATCTCGCACTTATCGTACTTAGCATAATTTGCTAATCCGTATTTCTTATTTGTTTTGGTTCACCCTGTTTACCGTAATGGTAACCAGTGTTGACTATTTTCAGGTGGAGTCATGAATGAGCATATGGGAGTCTAGGGATTTGCTTCACCTAGTTTAGGAATGTTGGTCTTGTCTTTATTTTGAGTACTCATAACAATGTTACTATTTTTATAAGTATTAATAAAAGAAAGTTGAGTTTCTGCTGCAAGTTTTGTTATTGAGTTAAGTATTTTGCGTAGCCTTGCGTAATCACGCGGTGGTAATACGCCCAAGTCTATCTCTACGGTATAATTACATGTAGTATACTAGTATTTCCGTAGAGGGAGATTTGGGGGTGTTACAGTGATGAGAGCAAAATACTACCCCCAATTCTACTTTCTTGGAGGCAAAACTAGGCTACTCCAATAACTATTCATGGAGGAGAGTGTGTATCTCTACAGTGCTAGTAATAGAAGGGTACATTTGGTGTGTAGGAGATGGCACAAACATAAGTATTTAGGGTGATCCTTGGTTAGCTGATGGAGAAGGTCGCTTTGTTACTACTCGAGAGGGAGTTGACGTTGAGAATGTCAATAATATTATTGATTTGGATCGAATGGAATGGAGAACGGATATAAGAGAGGAAATTTTTGATAAGAGGGATGTGAAGTGTATTCTTTCTATTCTTTTAAGCTAGCGGCATCAACATAACGAAATTACGTGGGCAATTTCGATGGATGGTGAATATTCAGTGAACGCCTCTTACATGTTAGGAAAGGGCTGCAACTTGCATGACTTTCATAGAGCCTTTATGGACATTTTGAAGCTTGATGTCTTTCCTAAGGCTAGAAATTTTCTGTGGAGATCTTGTACAAGGACCCTTCCAGTGAGGAAGCTACTGCATACGCGACACATGACTGATATGGATACTTGTTCGTGGTTCCAGGAGGAGGAGACAATGGAGCATGCTCTTTTCGATTGCTTCAGAGTATAAGAGCTCTTGCAGGAGAATGGCTGTGAAGCTATGGTGCAACGGAATGAGGAAAATAATATGTGTGATCTTGTGGAGTCGTGGAGGGAGCTTCATTCGAAAGTGGTACAGAGGGGAGTACTTTTATCTTGGTGCATTTGGCACGAGCAAAATTTGAAAGTTTTAAAAAATAAGGTAACTCCCAACTTTGTACTATTAGAAAGGGTGGGTAGGTGGACGGTTGAACTTGAGAAATATTCAGCTTGCATACACAAAGCAACAGGGCCGAAGCCTCCTTCAATCCAAAAGAGGTGGATTGCACCACCTGAAAGGTACCATCAAGCTCAACACTGATGCTTCATTAGCAGAGGATGGGTGGGTAGGCTTGGGTGTAGTTGCTTAAGACTGTACTGGCAAGGTGGTCTTTTCTAGGCCGAGAAGAGTTTGAGCTAACTATCCTTTTGAGATTGTTGAAGCCAAGGCAATCGATTTTGCACTCAAGCTAGGAACGCAGCGTGGACTTGGCAGCATCATCCTCGAATCTAACAGTCAGTTACTCATTAAACGCCTCTCGAGAGGTGCCTTGTTCTTCACTGATCTTGATTCAATCCCTGGGGATATTTTGTAGGGTTGTAATGCTTTTATGTCAGATTTTTGGTCTCATGTCAAAAGAGAGGGAAACTCAGTTGTTCATCATTTTTCTAGATTTATTTCCTTTAGTACTGAGCAAGTGTGGGATAATCATTATCCAAATAGGTCTCATCTTATGTAACTATGGATATTTTATCCTTGTTTTAATATAATTTAAGAGTACCATTTCCCTTAAAAAAAAAAGAAAAAAAAGGTAATACTAATTTGAATTTTTAAAGAAAAAAATTGAAGGATAAAGGTAGTATGGATCGATCCTAAGACATATGTTTCGATTCCACAATAAGACCATAATTACCGCCAATCTATAGCATATTAGTCAACATTTACACACAAATCTGAATATTTTAAGGGGGCCAACACTATAAAAACATAATACCGTGTTGTTGGGCAACAGGGGATGGGCCTCCACTAGCCACTAGTGGAAAAAATCTCATTCGTAATAGGCTATTTGTAACGGGTAAAGCTTTGCCCATTATAATTAAGATATTCGTAACGGGCGAAATAGTGTCCATTACGAATACTTACTTATTTGTAACGGTTGAAATGGTGTCTGTTACGAATACGTATGTATTTGTAACGAATAAATTAGTGCCCGTTACAAATAAATAAGTATTCGTAACGGACACTATTTTACCCGTTACAAATACTATATTACACGTAACATGCGTATTGTGCCCGATACAAATGCCCAAACTTGGCCCAATTGAAAGAGGAGCCCATTACTTGGCTTTTTATTAGGGTTTCACCTAATAGCTGTCATTCACTCCCTCTCTTTCTCCTCTCCTCTCCTCCCCGTCATTCACCTCTTTCTCTCATTTTGTACTCAGTCCTTCTCTCCTCTCCTCCATCAATCTTAGAGAAAAAATGGTTAAATTGGGGTTTTTTATTTGCTTTATAGATCCAAGGGTTTATTGAGGGGGGTTGCACCAGATCCTTCTCAAGGTCTTTCCTCAACGCAACCAGATCTTCTTGGAATTTGCACTACAATTTTCTGTAATTTTAATCATTGTTCATATTATTCAATATCATAAATGTGAATTTTGATTTTAGTGTCTGGTTCAGGAGTAATGGCAAAGAGAGTGGTCGCCGATGCCCGACACCACATGTTGGGGCATCTAGCCTCCATTGTTGCAAAGGAGCTACTTACTGGGTAGAGTGTTGTTATGGTTCGTTGCGAAGAGATCGCACTTTCTGGTGGTCTTGTTAGGCAAAAGGTGAAGTGCCTTAGTTTTCTTCGTAAGAGGATTAACACTAAACCTTCTCATGTCCCATTCATTTCCGTGCTCCTTCTAAGATCTTGTGGCGTACCGTTCGAGGGTATTTCTATCTTTGCTCTTTATTTTGGATTCTGGCTTTTCTATTTTTCAATCTATTTTACTCTGTATATCGGATTTTATGTGTTTGATTGATACATGATATTATAGGATAGCTTCTATGTTTAAGAAATGTAGTATGTTAATGAAAAATTTGAGGTTTTTAACTTAATTTATGCTTGAAAATTGGATTGTGATTTGATTTTGAGCTGCGTGAGTGGGATAAGGTTGATAGTTTGGGAGACCAAATACTATTAGTGACCTTTGATAATTGCTACTTTGTTGATGCTGAAAGGTTAGGTTTCGAGGAAATTGCATTGTGTTCCCTAAGGACCGTTTCCATGCCTATAATACTGAATGGTATTATCCTGATGATTTATTGTTTCGGAGAGAAAATAGGTGCCCTGAGATTGTGATGGTGTAGACAGACACCTAAAAATGTCTCCCCAAAACCAAACTCGATGATGAACAACCTTTTACCGCCATTATTAGTCGGGTTGAGTATTTAATCTTGGAGTGCTTCAATCCATATTTCAATTTCATAAACCAACCCAATTCCTATCCCATTTCCCCTCACCATAACTTATTTTCCACTTTTTGTGCCTTTAAACCCAAAATAATTCATTTCGTGTCCTTTAAAATCATTCATTTCGTGTCCTTTTTATAAAAACGTAAATTCTAGTTTATTTTGGTCCATAATCTGGGTCCAATTATTGAATAGTTAGATGAGTCTTTAAAAGAGCTTTCCAAGGATATATTATAAGCCCAAATCCGAGTGATAACGAATAAGTTATGACTAAAATATTGTACTGAGTCCAAATCGAACCTAAGCCCACCTTACCTATGACCCAATGATCATGTGGAGGGTCCAAAAGCTTTAATCCTATCCCTAAATCAATTAGGATTAATTAGAAGCTTCTATAAGTTTCTAAAAGATCTTAATTATCCTTTTTAAAAAAATAAGATTAAAGAGTTTGAAATTGAATAAAACTTTTCTTTTTAAAAGTCCTAATTCTATTCGAATTGAAAGATGTTCAAAGATAGACATATATTATTTTCGTGCCTCATAGTTTTTATCCAAATATTAGATGGTTGGATATCCCTCTAAATTATCTTTCCAATGATTTATTATAATATCAATTCCGAGCTATAAAAGAAAAGATATGAATGAAATATCAAACTCTATCCAAAACTAACACCGTCTCACTATTTCGGTCATATATTTTATTCAACAAAATATTTTAATCTGATTTTAATTGGGTTATAAAGAAGACTTCATGAGCTTTCCAACGATATCTTATTTATCTTATTTCGATTTTTGGATCAAAAGATATGATAAAAACAAAAACCGCAAAAACTGCAGTCTATCGAGTTTTATTCCGATTTAATTCGGATCTTATCTTGTTTTTTCGACCCTTCTTTTTTCTCTATAAATAGAATTCATATCTCCCCTTTTTTCAATCATCAATAAGGTTGGTCATCAAATAATTCTCTTCTCCCTCTTTAGCCTAAACACTAGCCTCCCTATTCTTTCATTCCTTCCTTAAGCACTCCAAGGAGTTCATACAATACCCAAAGTTCTATACTTAAACCAAGTCGTGAAAGGTATAATTGACTGAGGGTTTGGACTAAATCAACTCTAATTTTTATTTAATTTAATTTTTTCAATTTGATTTATATTTTACTTGAAGTTACTAACCGTTTATTCATGATGTAGCAATTTAAAGGAACGCAAAGAATGTGAGTAATTAATTAATTTAATTACTCTTATTTTAATTTTTATATTGCTAGCATCATGATTAGATTATTATTATTATTTGATTTGGCTAACAATTTATTGTTAAATTGCTTCCAATATTAATGTTTATTCTATTATATTTTTTATGATCACCATATTGCATGTTTAAAGGGAATATGTAATTGAAAATCACGCCTAATAAGATAATTTGGACAACCGGTTTAGGTTCCTTTTTAATCTTGTTGTTTAATCAAGTGATCACAATATTTTAGAATAATATGTTGCATTAATATTAAACCAATTTAGCTTAATAATAGTTTGGAGCGAATTGAATATTTTGTTTGTATGCCTTTGAGATCGTAGGAATCACTTTTCACTATAAGAATCGAGTAGAGGCCAATACGGGCGAATGTGACTCCATGACTCACTTCGTACCATCATCCCCGATCCTCCTTTCGTGGTTCCAAACCATATGGAGTTAGTAATCTCATGGATTATGAATGGGTGTAACCTTTAGGGGTTAATCGTTATTGCCTATCGTTGTCCCTTAATCATGGTTGCCTTTTATGATCCGTGAAAGGTTTACAAGTTCCTTAAAAACTTGTTGACGGTTCCCTACTTTCTGTGTTCCTAATCGTATATGTCAATTCCCACTTCCTATCAGTGTCAAGCATATTCACAACATGCTTTAACGTAGGCGCACTTCGAGCGGCGCCTACAGATGGGTGTCATAAATGGCACCCATTTGATGAGCATTTATGTTGTTTTCACCTTCTTTTCATGGCTTTCATGCTTAATAAATGCTTAGTTTTATGCTTTTACTCTTGGTTTTACCTTTTCTCTCTCATTTTGTAGCTTTTATGCATTTAAATGGTTTTTCTAGTCCTTTCTCCTTTATTTGCTCTATTTTCGTGGTTGTAGGTATTGTACGAGGTCCGGGTCTTAATATTGGTGATTTACTAAGGTGGAAGATGCTTTTGGAACAAGCTCATGGCAATTAGAAAGCTCAAGATGCAAGGAAGTGGATTCTACAAGTTTTAGCTCTTGCGCTCTGATCAAGCCGTGCTTTTATGAAGATGGGGTGTTGAACCCACTGTCAAGTGCTTTTTAGGACTAGCACTCTTAGTGTTCATCATCATCATATCGCGCTTCCATTTGAAGACCTTAGCGGATGTACGAAGCTGTGAGAAGATCCGAAGAAACCCAGAATAGTGCGGGCGCGCAGCCCCCTTGCGCGGGCGCGCAGTCTGCTGCGCGGGCGCGCCTCTGCGGGTTCCGGCTTCGCTCTTCTTTGTTTCGCGCCTCTTATAAATACCCTTTTGAACCCAATTTTTGCAACAAGTTTCATTTTAGATTTTGATCATTATTTTAGCTTAGTTGAGAGCTTTTCTCTCTAGTTTTAGGGTTTGTTTAGGAGTAGATTTTAGAGAGAGAAAGTGAGGAATTTCAATGGTGGTTGAGAGATTGAAGATTCAATGGTGACAATTGTGTTGAAGATCTTCTCTATTATCAATGAGCATTTCTAACTCTATCTCATTTTATTGCTTTGTTTAATATTCTAGTTTGTTTGGTTTGATTTTAATGATTTGATCTTTGATTAGTGTAATTGTTAATCATTTTTTATGATTCTTGATTTCTGTAGTTGTTTGTGGCTAGATGATGATGTTTGAGTAGTTGTTTGGCTAGGGATAGGGTGAAACTTGTATGATTGATTGATTGTACTTAATTTGGAGATTATGTTGATTAATTGTTGAAATTAAATCGATTAATGGAAGTTTGCATGTGTGTAATTCGATAGGCCTTGAGAATTATGCTAGATTGCATTGTAGTTTCTAATGATACGGACCATTGATTTAGGAATTGCAATTGTCGATTGAGCTTGATTAGTGATGCTCCTAGTTAGAGTCTCTCGTATTTTACGCTAGTTTGACCTCTAAGAGACAGCTTGTCGAACTCTTTTGATTGAGCTTGCCATTAGTCTTCACAACCATTGACTTGCATGTATTTACGAGTTGTTACAATTGTCATGCTTACTTGTTGATCCCCGTTCCTAGTGCTTTATTTGTTTTGTTTCTTTGTTTGTTAGTTGTTTGTGTTCTCCTATTATCTTTGTCTTCGACCTAGCTTAGGCGCATAATTGATAGCGCTTTAACAAAAACTGTTCCTTTGGGTTCGACCTTGGCTTGCCTCTTTACTAGTATTTAGTTTGGTTAAGTGTTTATTAATTTAGTTTGACCGAGGGAGGATTAGTTTCAACGACTTAGTTCCACCCCTCGTTAGATTGCTGAGGCCTAGCTATTTGGATGAGGGTATCTTTAGGGATTGTCTTTTATTTTCTAACTCGGGCTTGTCGGTTTACTTTTGGCCACCTCCGTCTTGGGCTAGACCACGTTTTCTCTCTAAACAGTGGCGGATCTTGAAATCTTTTCTTTCGGGGGCCAATAATATCTAGCATAAGTATACGTCTAAAAAAATAATAACAAGGAGTATAAGAATACTAAATATAATAAATATTACCAAACAATTAAAAAAAAATGCAAGTGTCACAATCTAATTATTTCTCATACAAATGTCACAATCTATTTCTTCAGCACACTATTAAAGTAAGGCTCGTCTTTCTTTTAATAATTTGAAATCATCAATTATTGACTTAGTACTAAATGACTTAGAAATCTTCCTTTCAATGGAAATAACTAAACTATCTGCCAAAAACTCATCCTCCATCTTGTTACGTAGTCTTGTTTTCATGATCTTCATTGCTGAAAATGCTCTTTCAGTGGTAGCTGTGGAGACAGGAAGGGTCAAAACTAGACGTATTAGTCTATCAAATAAAAAGTATACATTTGATTTTCCTGTTTTTGCCAAGTGTTCGCAAAATTCCTCCAAGGTAGAATGACGAGTCAAACTAGGCTCAGTTTTTGCTTCACAAAAAAAGTGTTGCAATTGATACCTCAAATTGTACCTTTCTTGCTCCGTAAAATCCATGGGGTAAAACTTTTCTGCAACCAAGCAAACCTTCTCAAGATCAAAATTTTTAAATCCGTCTTTGGGCTCTAACAAAGATGATAAAGTTAAGAGCTCTAAAGCGTCATCATTAAATCTGTGATTTAGATCTTGTAATTGTTTGTCAATTGCACCTAAAAATATTTCAACTCGATAAAAATGATTCATTGTAACTCGATCTTGTTGATGACGAGCTCGACCCCTACGAGCTATATAAGGAGAATTCATATCAGGTATTAAAATATCATGTTGGTGACAAAATAATACCACCGACTCTAAAAAACTTTCCCATCCATTTTCTCTTATTTCCTGAATTAGTGCATGATTTGTAGACACTAATTTCACAGCACTGGCAATATCTTGGGACTTTTGTTGTAACGCTTGACATAGAACATTAGCAATTTCCAAAATTTCTTCCATTAAATGGGAAATGAACACAAAATCAAAGGAAATCATTAGATCTAAAGCAGCATCAACATCCCCACGTTGAGAAGAATTACAAGACTTATCATTCGAGATGTGTTCAAGTACTAACACTGTTGCATCAAACATTTTCATCAAGCTACGAATAGAGTAAAGATGTGAACCCCAACGTGTATCTCCAGCTCTTTTTAAAGTACTAGTCTGATTAGCTCCTCTACCACTGTCTATTTCACCAATAGATAATAGCCTTTTTATTTCATCAGATTTGATGGATTGCAATTGGTCAACACGTTTAGGAGATGAAACGATGACATTGATAATGAAAGTCAAATTTGAAAAAAACTGATGTATTACTCTAACATCTCTAGATGCGGCAACCAATGCTAATTGTAAACGATGAGCAAAACAATGGACATAATAAGCATATGGACAATCAGAAAGAAATAATGCTTGCAAACCATTCCACTCACCTCTCATGTTACTAGCACCATCATATCCTTGCCCTCGAATATTTTCAACAGATAAATTATGTCGAGCAAGAACTGAACACAATTCTCTTTTAAGTGTTGCTGCCGTGGTATCGGAAACTCGTATAAGGTCAAAAAATCGCTCCCTAATTGTTCCATATTTGTCAACAAACCTTAAAACAAGACCCATTTGCTCTCTTTTAGATTCATCTCGAGCCTCATCAACTATAATACAAAATTTAGAGTTACCAATTTCTTCTCTAATATAGTTGCGAACCTTATTTGAAATAATATGGAGAATCTCTTTTTGAATCGAGGGAGCAGTATATTTGGCATTATAAGGAGCTTGTCGTATAGCTTTGGAAACATCTTTATTATATGCAGCCAACACCTTTCTGAATTCAAGATAGTTTCCTTGATTCTCAGAATTATTTGTTTCATTGTGACCTCTTAAAGGACAAGATTGTGTAGTCAACAAGCGGAGGACATCGATAGAGGCCTTTAAACGCAATCGATTTTGCTTGATTTGCATTTCACTTTGTTTGTAAAAAACATTACGAATCTTTGCTTTTTTCTTAGGAAGAGTCCTGTATAATTGAACCGCATTTCGATGAGTTGTACATGGACCTTCTCCAATATGAGCAAGGAACCCAAAACGTTTCCCGTCATTGACTTTTTTCCAATTTTTGAATCCGGTCAAAGTAAAAGATTTTACCCGAGAATTTGGTGTTTCAGTAAACAGAAAACAAGGTAGACAAAATGCAGCATCTTTAGAAGGTGAATATTCCAACCAATCTGGAAACTTAGCAAACCAAGTAGATTGAAATCGGCGACGATGCTTTGTAGGCCCTGAAAATGGATATTCTGCCAATTGAGGTTGATAAGGCCCCAATTTAATATAAGCACGTCTTATTTCATTTCGTTTTCCAATTGGATAAGCCCATATTGGAGGACGTAACCCTGGATCACGTTATAAAGAATTAATATCCACATTGTCAATATCAATAATCGATGGACCTTCTTCATGATTATGTGTCCGGGTAGGGGTATCTTCATTCACTGGATTATTTTCGTCGGGTGTTGCGTCATTTTCTGGCTCTTTTCGTTTGAAAAAGGAGGTAATAGATTTTTGTTTGTTCATATTTGTTTACCTGAAATTAATTATATGTTAAATTTATTTTGGAAATGTCAACAATTACGTTTTAATTAATTATTTAATTCTAACAAGTAGCAACCAATCAAAGAAAACAATATGAAAGAAAACAAGAAACTAACTTTAAGCAATCAAGCTTACATTCATAAGCGACTAATTTGTTAATCATCAATGCATTACAATTCACAAATCACAAGTATAAATCAAAAGTTAAAAATAACTTATCAATCGATAAATATTAATAGAGAAATAAAGAACGACGTACCGAAGGCAAAACGTGCTCTATACTTTGAACTAAGTAATTAATTAACTTTGATAACGTCTTGTCACCTAAAATTATCAATTTGTTTATTAATGCTCAAATTAATCATTAGTACATAGTATAATAACATAAAAAAAAATTAATTGCAAAAAGTAAAAAAAATTAATTGAAAACAAAAACTTAAAAACAAAAAATTGAGAAAGTAGTCGAGTATATACCTGATATAGTGATATTGTAAATTTGTAATTTGTTCATGGAAGTTGTAATTGAATTGGAACAAAAAAGTATATTGTTTAATGGAATATTTACTATGTAATACGGAGGAGTTAAAGGAGGGGAAAGACCAATGGTTTGTCAATTGTTGGGAATTGGGAATTGGGAATTGGGAAGGAATCTTCCTTTTCTTTGATTTAGCTGCCGCCTAGAAGATAGAAAGCATCAGTTTTTTTTTTTTTTTTTTTTTTTTTTTTTTTTTTTTTTTTTTTTTTTTATAATTTTTAAATGGGCTTTAAAAAATTTTCTTCAAAAGTTATTAGGGGCCAGGCCCCGTTTCGCCCCTATTAAGGTCCGCCATTGTCTCTAAAGATAGGTAAAAAATTTCTCCACCCTGTCCTGCAATACATAATCAAACATGTTACTTATAAATTTATTGTGCTATTTTTTATATTTTAACTGAAAAACTAATCTAGGTTGTGTAGACACCTACTTTTGATCTCTTGTCCCGAAAGGATGTGCGATGATGTTACAAAAATCCGTTCTTCATGTTAGATCAAAGTTAAAGTGTTTATGGACTACGAAATGCATTATGAAGTAAGTTAAAACTCATATTTGGGACCAATTTATCTTAGAGCCTTGTCTGATTACTAATTAGGCCTAAAACGTGTTCATACATGTTTAAACTTGATTAATAACAGACCCAAATGCGTCAAATGCAATGATTAGATCCAATGGAACCGACATTGTTTAAAACCGAGCCAAACAGATAAACCAACCATCAAATTCCCATGCAAGGACTATATAGATAGATAGCCCTTTCCAACGGTATATTATAAGCCCAATTTTGAGCCAAAACGAAGAAGTTATGATCAAAACACTAAACCGGGCCCTAAAACTGACACACTTGCACTCCAACGACCTTAACTTTTGATCCATTACATATTTTTATCTAATTCTAATGTCATTGGAAGTTAGACATTCAGAGCTTTCCAATGATATCTCACACGCCTTAATCTGACTCCGCACAAAAGTTATGGAAGTTTTAAAAACGTGTTTTCGCATAAGGCAAACCGTAAACCAGCGCGACTCAGAGATTTGCGCGCGCCACCTGACGCCGCGGCTCTAAAATCCTAAACCTAGATTCCTACGCTTATAAATAGGGGTCTTCGTTCAGCTCTAAACAGACAGAAAAATCAGAATTTTAAACCCCTAATTCTGAAAACCCTAATTTCTCTTAAACCCTCTTACTATCATTTTACTTTTACCTCTTTCTTCCCAACTACTCTTCAACCCTAATTGAATCCATTGAAGCCATTGGAGGTACAAAGAAGAAAGAAGGTCCATAAACATCCAAGACGGAGATCTAAGCATACAAAGAAGAACGGTTAGTTTCTTGAGCACTTAGATAAATCACTTTTCTTTTATTGTTTAAATAACTTTAATTGAATAAATAGTGTTATTTGTTCACTTTAAACAAATTCTTAATTAATTAATTCACATATTATTCTTTCGTTTAATCAAGACTAGTACTAGAATTTTAAAATTAATTGTTGTTTTATCACTTAAGACAAGACGAATATTGTTTATTTTGTTCTTTTCACGAAAATTGATTAAACAAAGAATAACGACTTTTGCAATGTAATTCCTATGTGATTAATGCTTGTAAATAAAATCAACTAACTTAGTATTTAGGTATCACATTGCATATATTGTTTGGTAATGAAATTGTGAAAAAGGAAGAGCTAGTAGAAGCCGCACTAGGGCTAGAATAGTGATTCCCCTTTAAAGGGAACGTTATTTTAGTACCTTCGCTCCCAAACTCATTTCTGGTTTATGTAGATCGATTTGTGCATGGGTAAACTTAAAATTTGTGCTAATTATCCCATGAACTCCACATGGGAGAAAGACATGAACGAGGTTTATGAGTTTTCCTTAAACTCATTGGCGACTCCTACTTGTTTCTTACAAAAAAGCGTAATGAAAGTATCAAATCTAATTTAAGGTCTCCCAAACAGTCAGGAATTTAAATCCTAATACACCCTAACAAGTGTTAAGCTTTTAAATGGCCATGGGCATCTAAGGAAGGATCCCCTACGATGAGAACACCCTTCTTACAGGTTGCCTCTTCTATTATTAGAATCCTAACTGGATACAAGAAGGTCAAAGAATAATCCCCTTGTAAACTTCAATATGCTCCTTTCCCTTTGCATGAGGAAAAGATCATGTCGATTGTCCATGGGAGGTAATAAAGCATACATACTATATATAGCTGCTTGGCCATATGCATTTATCGGCGACTGGAATTATCCTTCTTCTAAGCTAAAAGCCTCTAATTTTTTTTTCAAGATAGCCATGCTAAAACACTATAACTTCTGCTCCAGCTACTAATTTTTTGCTTCATTTTTATTAAAGTTACACTTTAAGGAACATATGTCTATCTTGATTTAGTGTCTCAGGTCCTAAGTCCAACTCTGGTGGTTGTAATTTTAATGTCAGGGACTTTTGTTTGTATTCAGGTAATGAGTTAGTATATATGTCTTGTAACTGGCATTATTTAGTGCTTCTAACTAGTGATCATCTCTTTGTGGAATATTAATGTTAATGATAGAAGACATTACCGTGTTTAGCATTTTGAGCTGCAGGAAGAGAGTACTTGGTACATACAAGTGTTACAAAAATCTGCTGGCTCCTTATGGCCTTATGGGATATATTTTTATGGTATAATCAGTCAACCTTTGCTTTATTATCTTCTGTTTGTAATGACCATTAATTTTTTTTTTTTTTTTACATAAGTTATTATTGGGTTGCTTGACAAAATTAGTTTCTTTGACAATCAACCTTCTTTTTGGCTCATATTACGATGTACCTTTGTATTAATTAAGCTTAGCTAAGCTTTTCCTACACCATGATATTGATTTCCTATTTCAAATTTTGTAAATGTTTTTTATATTATTTTTGAGTTCTGACTTTTTATAATCTAATATTTCAGGGGAAGAAAAGGAATGTCACAATTTGCATTGCCCTTGCCGATGTGACATGCGAGGAACCTAAGATTCAAGACTACTTTGCACTTACTTACAATACTACTTCCTATTTTGCTACTTGAACAACACCAATTATGTATATTTTTTACTAGTGTTCTAAGGAAAAAAAAATTTGTTGTTTCTTGATTTATTAGCTTTGTGGCCAACTGTACTAATTAAAATTGTGGAATAAATAAAAATTTACGTTGATTAATAAAGCACAAAATGTCAACAGCCCAGCAAATTATGCTGGGATTTTTTTTTTTAATTGAGGCTAAATGTATTCGTAACGGGCAGTTGAAATGTCCGTTACTGTAGACACCGACCTAAAAATGTTTCCCCAAAACCAAACCCGATGATGAACAACCTTTCACCGCCATTATTGGTCGGGTTAATTATTTAATCTTGGAGTGCTTAAATTCATATTTTCATTTCATAAACCAAACCAATTCCTAGCCCATTTCCCCAAACCATAACTTATTTTCCCCTTTTCGTGCCTTTAAACTCAAAATAATTCATTTTGTGTCCCTTTAGATCATTAATTTTGTGTCCTTTTTATAAAAAATAATGTTTAGTCCGGTTTATTTTGGTCCATAATCTGGGTCCAATGATTTTATAGTTGGATGGGTCTTGAAAAGACCTTTCCAACGATATATTATAAGCCCAAATTTAAGTTATAACGAATAAGTTATAGCCAAAATATTAAAATGAGCCCAAACCGAACCTAAGCCCACCTTATCTACGATCAAATGATCATATGGAGGGTCCAAATTATTTAATCCCATTCCTAAACCAATTAGGATTAATTAAAAGCTTCTATAAGTTTTTAAAAGATCTTAATTATCCCTTTTGAAAAAATAAGATTAAAGAGTTTGAAAATAAATAAAACTTTTCTTTTTGAAAGTCCTAATTCTATTTGAATTGAAAGATGTTCAAAGATAGACAGATATTATTTTCGTGCCTCATAGTTTTATCCAAATATTTAATGGTTAGATAGCCCTTTAAATTATCTTTCCAATGATATACTACCTCTGGTCCAAATTACTTGCAAGTTTGGGTATTATTTGTGAGACATAAAATATTCCAAAGTTA
The DNA here is from genome assembly GCF_948465745.1 of Chenopodium album. NCBI lineage: Eukaryota > Viridiplantae > Streptophyta > Magnoliopsida > Caryophyllales > Amaranthaceae > Chenopodium > Chenopodium album. The sequence continues at coordinate 26,019,919 of NC_137834.1, forward strand.
TGAGTAATTTGGACCGGAGGTAGTATTATAATATCAATTCCGAGCTATAACGGAAAAGATATGAATGAAATATCAAACTTTATATATCCAAAACTGGCACCGTCTCACTATTTCGGCCATATCTTTTGTTCTACACAATATTTTAATCTGATTTTAATTGGATTAGAAAGTAGACTTCAACATCTTTCCAACGATATGATAAAAACAAAAACCGCAAAAACTGCTGTCTATCGCAAGAGTTTTATTCTGATTCGAATTCTTATCTTTTCTTGATTCTTCAACCCTTCTTTGTCCTTATAAATAGAGGTCATATCTCCCCTTTTTCAATCGTCAACAAGCTTGATCATAAAATCATTCTTTCTCCCTCTTTAGCCTAAACACTAGTCTCCCTATTCTTCCATTATTCTTCCTTTAAGCACTCCAAGGAGTCCATACAATACCCGAAGTACTATACTTAAACCAAGGCGTGAAAGGTATAACTGACTCAGGTTTTGGACCAAATCAACTCTACCTTTATTTAATATAATTTTCATTTTATTTATATTTTTATTAACGTTACTAACAGTTTATTCATGATGTAGAAATTCAAGAAAACGCGGAAAGTGAGTAATTAATTACTTGATTACTCTTATTTTATTGGAAAAATTGTAAAAAATAATACGAACTTTGAGTGGTCCGCTAAAAACAAGTTAAACTTTTAATTATTTCAGAATAATACAAACTTTATGGAGTATTTTCTTTTAATAGGTTGAATAACCTACAACCTCTTAACCAAGTAAAACTATTTTAATAAGAATAAAAACTAAAACCTCATCCACTGTCAAGCCACCAGCCATACCTTCTTGTCCGGCTACACCCTACAAGCTTAACCAGCATGACAGGGTAAAGTCGTATCCCCTAATCAAAAATAAATACCTAAGTCCTCTAATCAAAGTAGATAGGGAAGTATGGTCGTACTCCACAGGGAAACAAGTCTTTTTACTCCTAATTAATTATTATAATCTAAATTATCTAAGTAACCAATATTTTTGGGAATAAATTCTATACTACGAAGAATAAGTTTAGGGAGAAAAGAAACAATAATAAGAAAGCCTAGGGTCACAGGTTCACCAACAATTAATATTAAAAATTAACATTGCACAAATAACATGATTAACAGGCTCTCGCAATTTATTAATCAACATAGATCTAACAGGCTCTCGCAATTTACTAGATCTAAGTTCCTATTAAAAATAGCCTTTAATATTAAATTAACATTTGCTCGATTCATCAATTCAATATTGCTAAACATTCACAATCAAATTACATCTGCTCGATTCATAATCTAATTGCAAAGAATTAAAACAACTCAATAAGATATTATCATGCAATACCAATAATCAATAATAACAATTTATCCCTTCATATTAATTATGGATCCCCATAAACCCTAGAATGGAACTACTCAGACATAATCATAACTAAACTAATCAAATAAATAAAACAAAACATAATCAAATAAGTAAATGAAATAGCTGAAATTAAAGGAGAAGAAATTGTTGTCAAAGGAAATCTGAATTAATGGAAGTAATTAAGAACAAGAGTTGAGAGAGAATTTAAGAGAGAAAAATATCCTAAGTAGAGAGAGAAAATCTAAAAAAGAAGGTAAACCAAAATTACGTACATAATTCGTACTTAAACATTCCTCAAAACAAAAATTAAAACTAAACTAATCAGGTCTGAGAAAAACACGCGCCCGATCAGGCTAGAGGCCGCCCGATCGGGCGTGCCTTTTTCCTTGCGCTTCTTCTCAGCAGCGTCGCCCGATCGTGCTAGATGCTCGCACGATCGGGCGTGCCTTAGGCCACGCACCAGCACCAAATGCATGTCGCGCCTGATCGTGCTAGCTTGCCCGATCGGGCCCTTGCTTCTCTTCGAGGCTTGGACTTCGATTGGGCTTGATCCCTCGGCCCAATCCGGATTTCCTCTTCGTGTCTTGAATACTCGGTCCAAATACCTCGGTATCTGTAGACACCTAAAAATGTCTCCCCAAAACCAAACCCGATGATGAACAACCTTTCACCGCCACTATTGGTCGGGTTCAGTATTTAATCCCGAGAGTGCTTAAAAAATCGTATTTGATTAAATTCATATTTTTGAACAGTCCATGGATTAGTCTTGATGTTTGGTAAAAGCATAGTTTTAATTTCATCCCAAATTTATTATTTAATTTTAGCCCAAACCTTTTATTTATTTTATTTAATTATTTTCTTATTTTAGCCCAAATAATAATAAGTCAGATAAGGCCCGAAATTATCAATCGGCACTTAAAATGCCGAATGAAATTAGGGTTAAAAATATATTTAGACGGAAAAGCGGGCTGGGAATTCCCGCGCCACGGCAGGTACCCACCGTGTCACGGGAATCATTCCCGTCTGACGGTGGGATTTCCCGTGACACGGGAAATCTGCCGTGACACGGGAAATTCCGTGTCTTTTCCGCGTAAACCCTTAACGCGTTTTCTTCCCCGTTTACTGAAAATTTCCCGCGTCACACTAAAAATGCACCGTGTCACGGGAATGTTTCCCGTCTGACGGTAGGACTTCCCGTGTCACGGTACAGTTTGCCGTGTCGCGGGATACTTTTTTAGGGTTTTTATCATTTTAGGGTTCCGTGTGCTCCCTTAGCACATTTTCTCTATAAATACCCCCTCATTTCTGATGTACGGGGCATCAATTAATTCTCTAGTTGATTTTTCTCTCTTCTATGCTCTAGCCTAAACACTAGCCTACCCTTTTTTCTTTCAAAATTCCTTCTTCAAGTACTCCAAGGAGTCCATACTTTACTCGTGGTTCTGTCCTTAAGCCAAGGTGTGAAAGGTAGAACTGTTTGAGGGTTTGGCCCCAAATCAACTCTACTTAATTTAATTTAATTTAATTATTGTTTTATTATTATTTCCTTGAAGTTACTAACTCGTTTATTATTTTGTAGTTGCAAACAAACAGAATCAAAGTAAGAATTATGTTCCTTTTATTTCTATTATTTTTCTAACGATTTTATATTGTTGGAATTATGGTTAAATTGCTTCCAATATTAATGTTTATTCTATTATTTTTACGATCACTATATTGCATGTTAAAGGGAATATGTAATTGAAAATCACGCCTAAATAAGATAATTTGGACAACCGGTTTAGGTTCCTTTTTAATCTTGTTGTTTAATCAAGTGATCACAATATTTTAGAATAATATGTTGCATTAATATTAAACCAATTTAGCTTAATAATAGTTTGGAGCGAATTGAATATTTTGTTTGTATGCCTTTGAGATCGTAGGAATCACTTTTCACTATAAGAATCGAGTAGAGGCCAATACGGGCGAATGTGACTCCATGACTCACTTCGTACCATCATCCCCGATCCTCCTTTCGTGGTTCCGAACCATATGGAGTTAGTAATCTCATGGATTATGAATGGGGTGTAACCTTCACGGGTCAATCGTTATTGCCTATCGTTGTCCCTTAATTGTGGTTGCCTTTTATGATCCGTGAACGGTTTACAAGTTCCTTAAAAACTTGTTGGCGGCTCCCTACTTTCCTTGTCCCTAAATCGTATTATGTCAATTCCCACTTCCTATGAGTGCCAAGCATATTCACACATGCTTTAACTAGGCGCACTTCAAACGACGCCTACAATTTGGCGACTCCACTGGGGAGGATTCTTGGTTATTTATCGATTTGAGTGATCGGTATTTAATTAAGATGAGTGGATGAGACTTGAAAGATTCTTGAAAAAAATATTCCTGTGATTAATTTGGCATTTTCGCATATGCATAGACTTTTTAACGTCGCATTAAGGTTTGTCCCGTAGGAAAAATTGAATAACTTGGTTGCGCACGAAGGAAAACAGGGCACCAGTCATATCTTCTAACTGCCGTGCCACGGCAAAATCTGCCGTGTCACGGTACAGTGCACCGTCTGACAGTGCACAGTACCGTGGCACGGGAATTTTTGCCGTGTCACGGCAGTCCTAAAATCAGTCTGGTGGCTTATTTTCTCTTCTCACAGTCAACTTCCTTCGATTTTTCTGAAAAAACGTATGTGTTCTACATGCGTCTTAGCCCCGGGGGATTTAAGCTCTATCAACCCAAAAACGCTCATGGCAATAAGGGTTCATCCGAGTTATTAAATCCACCCAAACCATGGAGTCGAGTTCGATTTCATCACGAACTCGTGGAGCCGCCCGTTGGCATACACCCTCAAGGGAGGCTGCCTTGCTAACGTGTCCAAACTCTTAACCATGGTACCCTTTTGACACCCAAAGCTTGACCAATAGTTGAACATAGATCTTGACTCTAGGTTGCGAACTTTTTTTTACATCATCGTGCCTAAATGCTATGTGGTTGTTCGGTGCTAAACCTCATGTGTTTACTCTTTTGTTTAACCCATGACCGAGGGTTTTTATTCTCACATAGTAATTAATACGAACCTAAAATCGATTAAAATCTGGAAAAATCACAAAACTGACCTGGAACTGCGCACCGTGTAACGGCATGTTCTGCCGCGCCACGGTGAACAGTGCCATGACACGGGGCTTTCTACCGTCTGACGGTAGACCGCACCATGTCACGACAGTCAGCACCATGACACGGTGCCCAGGAAAAGTGTCCTGTCAGTCTTTTTCGGTTTTTGTGCGTACGTATGTGGTTGTTGTGTCCAGTTTGGTGTCATGTCTAGCTATACGGTCAAAACACGCGTCCATAACCTCACTTAATCACTCACATATCGTGTTCACACACTTTTTTTCCTTAGTCGTGTACTACTTTTTAACCGTATTTTAGGATAGTCTTATTTTTTTTGTGTCGTTTTTTTCGGAGTAAGTCGGATAGTATCCTCCCATATTTTTTTTTAAAATAAACAAATAGAATTTTAAAATTATAGTTTTTTTTTTAAAATTCATTTTATCCGGATGGGTTAAGGTTTGTCATTAAAGGTGTGTTTGTTTCGGTGTCACAGCACTTGGTCAAGAAGCAGGGGTAGATTGTTACGGTTCGAGTCAATACCTCAACAACCTCTTATACCAAAGAGGCGTACAAGGAAACCACCACAATCATCTCCACAAGATCAATCTCCAGTCTATTTTCAACCAATGGCTACTAAGGAAGATATCGAGAACATCAACAAGTCAATTGAAATGTTGTCTAACATGATGCAAACACTCACCACTAGAGTCAGCACGGTAGAGCAAGACAATCAAAACAATGTCACTACCGCTGCAATGGACAAGATTAAGGAACAGATGAGCAAAATTTCTAAAGAATTCACTTATGTGGAAAAGCCTGTCACCTCTTCTTCCATAAGGGACAAGCTTCCTAAGAAGTTTTCCACTGCTGACATTCCCAAATTCAAGCCTACTGATAATCCGCTATTCCATTTGAAGGCTTTTTCTGCAACTATGGCTCTTAAGGGAGTAGATGTGACACTCTTCCCTACAGTGTTCCCTCTTTCCTTGGAGCATGCCTGTCAACAATGGTTCTACTCTTTGGAATCCAAACATGTCGCGACCTGGGAGGATGTTGCTGAAAGCTTTATGAATCGTTACAAGTGTAACATTCAGGCCAAGACTTCTGAACGTGAAATCTCCATTCTCAAACAGAAAGAGAATGAAGGCTTCACCACTTACTTAAGCAGGTGGAGGGAAACAGCCGCGCTCTTGGTGGATCCCCCCTAGGAGAAAGAAATGGTTCGTTTGTTCATTGCCAATTTGACTCATAAGTACAAGCAACACTTGAAGTTTCTGCCTCTGAGTACCTTTGAAACTGTATACGATATTGGGATCAATATCGAAGATGAACTGATGAAGACTGCTGGTAACAACAATAATAACAACACTTGGAAAAACAAGAAGAACGACACTCCTTCTTCGTCTTCCAAGCCCAATAATGCTACCAACAATATCAATATCAATGATGTGCTGGCCCTTAATGCTCCTCCTCAAAGATTCCAAAGGCAAAGGAGGGTTTACACGCCTTTGGGAATGACTTATGATGCTGCTTATGACCGTTTGCATGGTCAAGGATTGATTATGCCAATTGGACCATTTCCAGAACCTCGACCAGAGAATAGGACCGCTAGCTATTACCCCAATGCTTATTGCAAGTTTCATCAAGGCAAGGGTCATAATACTGAGAAGTGTTGGAGTTTGAAGGATGCAATCCAAGACCTAATTGATGCTAATCAACTTCCAGTCCCTCCAGGGGGCAAGAAGCCTAACATTCAAACAAGTCCTCTTTCTGATGCTTTGGCTATCATGGGAGATGAAGTCTCCTTTGATCCGTCAATACTCATTCAACCAGTGAATGAACCTCTGCCGGAAGTTGTGTTTGTCTCGAGTTCTGAAGAAGTGAATGGAATTTGGGATAGTGACGATGAAGACATCTATCACAAGGATATAGCCTGTTCATCTCTTGGCACGAGTGAAGATGTTTGGGGAGACTTTGAGGTCAAGGTTATCACCAAAAGTGGACGGTTGCAACAACCTAGTCCACCTCCACCTCCGCCACAATCACATCCGATAGTTGATCCCATCGACCCTGCGAACAGCAATGTGGTCAAACAATTGCAAAAGACCAAGGTGGAGATGAATGTATGGAAGCTTTTGGCCACCTCCCACGAGAATCAAAAGGCTGTGATGAATGCTCTGGTGAAAATAGGAGTTGATGATGACATGACTCCTCAAGGACTGGTTAACTTTCTCACTACTGAATTGCCAAGTACTAGCAATCTGATTTCGTTTTCTGACAAGGATCTGCCCCCAGAAGGGGACCAACATAATAAGGCCTTACACCTCACTGTGGTGTGTAGGAAGATGAATGTTCCTATGAGCCTGGTTGATAATGACTCTGCAATCAATGTGTGCCCACTCCGTACTGCAAAGAAGTTGCGCATAAAGAATGAAGAACTGACTCCCTCCACTCAAGGGATTCGCGCTTATGATAATACTCGTCTTCAAGCCGTGGTACTATCATACTGAACATAACTACTGGGGCCATTGAACGTCGCACCAAAAAGTGAAAGCCATAGTTGGAGGGGTTCCAATTACCATTGATGTCTCTCCTATGTGCATTCAAGTTATCGACACTCCTATCGTCCATGTCGAACATGACGAAGAAGACGAAGATCTTTGGGGGTTTTCACTCGATGATGTTCTCGTAATTGAAGAAGAGGAAAAGTGTCATCTCGACTTCGATCCCTATTCAAACACCAACAATAATTCCATTCTGAAGAAGCAAGGGCATTTCCCTAGAATGACCCTCGGACTCAAAAAGAAAATGGCTGAATTTTGGGGCCATCCTGGTGCACTCAAGAAGGATACTTTTGGCTTGGGATTCAAACCAACAAAAGAAGATGTGAAACAAGCCCTCTTGAAGATGAAGGCTCACAACAACTCTCGAATCATGAAGATGGAAATGGCCATGGATCCATATCCATTAACCCTCAATGGCCAGTACATCAAAGAAGGGGAAGACTTCCCATGCTATGAATTCCCTGAGCCATTCGTCTACGATGGGAAGCGTGAACCAGGATTTGAGATGATCCTCGATTATGACTTTCTTGATGAAGACGAAGAGCTCTTCACAACTGAGAAACCAGCTAGCCCAAGCTTTGATGATCTAGACATTAACCTTCTTTTTGGAATGGAGAAGAATGAATCTAAGCCCGTCTGCATTGATAATTCCGAGCTCGTTCAAGCTGTTGTAGCAAACAAGGATTTTTACCCCTCCGAGTTAATCGTCCAAGCTGACAATATTTCAAGGGGATGGCGCAAGACATTAAGGATCACTACACCAAGCAGAGAGAAGTTGGAAATAACCGCTGGCGAAGGTCCTATGTTTGATGAGTCTGAGTCGTCTGGGTCCGAGTCCGAGTCTGAGTCTAAGTCTGTAGACGAGTCCTTAGAGTCTGAGGCCGACCCTCTTTCTGCTATAGAATCCAATCCCGAGTCTCTTGTTGAATTTTCCCTTTCCGGTGAGGTCACAGCTGACCTTGCCCCTCTTGATGTATTAGCCAATGAATTCAATAAAAGAGTATCTTTGCTTACGATGCGTGTCATTCCCCTAACCCTGATCAATATTGCTTTGCTAATGATAAAAATGACAAAGAAATAATAAAATCAATGGAAGAACACGAAAATAAAACAGCAGTTATTGAAGATACAGAAACAGTTAACATTTCCAATGATACGACTGTTAAAGAAGTAAAAATTGGATTAACACTAAGTCAAGATGAACGCAAAGAGCTAATTAACTTGCTTAGTGAATTTGTTGATGTATTTGCTTGGTCATACCAAGATATGCCAGGAATTGACAGGGATATAGCTCAGCATACGATACCACTCATTCCAGGTATGAATCCTGTCAAACAAAAGCTGCGCCGTATGAAACCAGATGTGGCCCTCAAAATCAAAGAAGAAATCAGAAAGCAGTTGGCCGCAGGTTTCATCAAAGTATCCAAGTATCCAGAATGGATAGCAAATGTAGTTCCAATTCCAAAGAAGGATGGAAGGGTCAGAATGTGTTTTGATTATAGGGACCTCAATAAAGCAAGCCCAAAAGATGGGTTCCCTCTACCTCACATTGACATTCTGGTCGATAACACAGCAAACCATGCACTCCTATCATTCATGGACGGTTACGCCGGATATAATCAAGTATTGATGGCTAAAGAAGATATGGAGAAAACCACATTCATCACACAATGGGGTACATATTGTTATACGGTAATGACATTCGGGTTGAATAACGCGGGTGCCACCTACCAAAGAGCAGCTACGGCATTGTTACATGACATGATGCACAAAGAGGTGGAGGTCTATGTCGATGATATGATCTTTAAGTCTAAAGATCGCCCAGGCCATATCATTGCACTTCGCAAGTTCTTTGAAAGACTTCGCAAGTACAACATGAGATTAAATGTAGCAAAGTGTGCATTCGGAGTCACGTCAGGCAAATTACTTGGATATGTGATCAGTTCTCGAGGGATTGAAATAGATCCCACAAAAGTAAAGGCGATCATGGCCATGCCACCGCCCAAGAAGGAGAAGGAGATTCGAGGTTTCATTGGAAGGTTGCAATATATAAGTAGGTTCATATCAAAGCTCACAGCGATATGTGAGCCTATATTCAAGAAGCTTAAGAAAAATGTCCCAGTCACATGGGATGACGATTGCCAAAAAGCTTTAGACAAAATCAAATAGTACCTGGCAAACCCACCCGTGCTAGCGCCAGCAATACCTGACTTTCCTCTGCAACTCTACCTTACGGTCATAAGAGAAACAATGGGGGCAATGCTAGCACAAGAGATTAAAAGCAAGGAGAATACAATCTACTACTTGAGTAAAAAGCTTCAAGGATATGAGACACGATACACACCACTTGAAAAATTATGTCTCGCACTTGTGTGGGCCGCACAGAAACTAAGACATTACATGCTCACTCATACAGTGCATGTCGTGTCCAAGATGGATCCTCTCAAATACTTGTTCGAAAAAGCAGCGCTCAATGGCAGATTATCAAGGTGGATAGTCAATCTTGCTCAGTTTGACTTGAAATTTGTACCACAAAAGGCCATCAAAGGTTCTGCGGTTTCTGACTTCTTAGCAGACTTTCCGCTAGAAGAAGATGAGTACGATTTCCCTGACGAAGATTTACTCATGACCGAAGATGATAGTTGTACGCTCTATTTCGATGGAGCTTCAAACCAAAAAGGATGTGGTGTAGGAGTCTTGCTTGTATCACCCAATGGAGAGCACATCCCAATTTCCATGAAGCTCGATTTTGATGTCACCAACAATGCCGCAGAATATGAAGCATGTATTTTGGGGTTAGAAACAGCCGTCGCCTTGGGAATTAAGAAGCTCAGAATCTACGGTGATTCTTCACTAATCATTAACCAAATCTCCAAGAGATGGAAGGTGAGAAGTGAAAGTCTCGCTACGTATCAAGCTCATTTAGAAACTCTCACGGAGCAACTAGATGAAGTGGAATATACGTCTTTGCCAAGAGAAGAAAACCAATTCGCCGATGCACTAGATAAATTAGCATCAATGGTGCGAATTCCAACGGATACAATTAGAATGTCGTTGACCATAGAAAGAAGATATGAGCCGGCTTATGTTCACGCACTCGACGATGGACAAGAATCACAAGAAGAAGATGAAGAGCCATGGTATACAGATATCCTTAACTATGTGACAAGAGGAGAATACCCTCCCAATACTGATAAAAGGGCACGCCGTGCTTTGAGGCTCCTGGCCTCACAGTATGTGCTCACCAGGGGAGAACTCCACAAGAGAACTGCAATAGGGAGAAATCTCTTATGCATAGCCAAGAAAGAAGCACACAGAACCATGGAAAACCTCCATGCCGGTATATGTGGAACGCACATGAATGCAAAGATGTTAGTCCAAAAGATTCAACGACAAGGTTATTATTGGACTACAATGGAGAGAGATTTTCACGAATACGTCAAGAAATGTATGAAGTGTCAAGTCTACGCAAATTTACAGCATGTTCCACCTTCGTTTCTCTACACATATACTTCTCCATGGCCTTTCTCCACTTGGGGCATCGACATCATTGGAAAAATAACACCACCAGGACAAGGGGGGCACGAATTCATCCTCGTAGCGATCGACTATTTCACCAAATGGGTCGAAGCTCCCTCATATGCTAATCTGACGGCGAAACACGTAGCTCAATTTATTGAGAAAAATATCATATGCCGCTATGGAGTACCACATGAGATGATCAGCGATAATGGAAACGCATTTCCAAGCCGAATGCGCGGAATTATTACAAAAATATCGTATCAAGCATCACAGATCATCACCTTACAGACCACAAACAAATGGTGCGGTCGAATTGGCCAACAAAAATGTGAAAACTATCATCGAAAAGATGACAGAAAATTACAAGGATTGGCCAAGTAAGCTACATTTCGCCCTTTGGGGATATCGAACCTCTGTTCGTACATCAACGGGGGCTACCCCTTTCTCTTTGGTCTATGGAGTTGAAGCTGTACAACCAATTGAACTCGAAATCCCTTCTCTTCGAATCGCATTGGAAAGCCAACTAGATGAAGTCGGCTGGATTAGAGCATGATATGATGAACTAGTCTTACTTGAAGAAAAACGCTTGGCAGCTTTGCATCATGTCCAAACCTACCAACAGCGTATGGCACGACATTTTAATAAAAAAGTCAAAACTAGGAACATCAAAGAGGGTGACCTGGTGCTTAAGGCACTTCGTAAAAATGTGTTAGATCCAAGAGGAAAATTCAGACCGAATTGGTCAGGCCCGTACATTGTTAAAGCCATCTTGTCTGGCGGAGCAGCACAATTGGTAGACATGGACGGTAACGGTTTCCACAATTTAACCAACTTGGATCAACTCAATAAATTCTATGCCTAGTCGCATGGGTTCATGACCCAATAGAGCTACGTTTGGCCTGATTCCTTTTTAAGGATACGTAGGCAATCCCTCAAGGGGGCCCGGCCACTTTAAAAAAAAAAAATCCTCCCTCTGTCGATCAAGTATACGCATCAGTTCAGCATCGCGTCACGACAAAAAAAAATAAAAAAAAGGGGGGTTTTTGCCGCGACACGGGACAGTCCACCGTGGCACGGTGGACCTGGCGAAAAAAAAACGCCGTGACACGGGAATTTCCAACGTGTCACGGGATTTTTCACCGTGGCACGGTGGAATTTCAGTTTTTCGATTTTTTTAGTAACGCATTCTTTGCGGATTCATTATTTGTTCGAGGTTTTTTTTTTTTTTTCATTCTTCCATTGCGTCCGACTCCTTGACTCGGATAAATAAATTTAAAAAAAAAATTCATTGTAATTTTTTATTTAAGGCTAAAATAAATATGCTATTATTATTGAAATAAATGTGACTACAATTATTGGCATCATACGCCTTATTTTAAATAAAAAATTATAAATCATAAAAGCAAAGCAATACTGATCTAACCCCTCTTCACTTTAGGAACCTCATTCTCTTTTTCAATTAGTTCGGCCTTCACCATTAATGTGTCTTTTGTAGCCCGAACCGTCACACCCCTAGTCGAACTTTCACCCCTTTCACCTTTCCTAAAATTCTTCGGTTGTTTAATTTCTCTCTATAGACCATCTTCTCTTTACCCTTCCCTTTCACATAATTTTTCCTTTTCGGCATTATAGGAGTCTTAAACTCAATCCCTTGTGTTCTTGGACCTAGACGATCTTTAGGAGGTGATTTCTTATTTCCAAGACGACTCTTCACATCAGACTTGCGTGATCTGAATCGTTCCCTCCTACTTCTATGGTTCAACCATGCCTTGTATGCACTAGATAAAGGAGGAGGAGCTTGGTCACTTGCAGAAACGGTCCACAAAGGTCTTCCAATCCAATAAGTCTCGTACTTGTGAACGTTACTTTCATGCAACGATACTTCACGAGGACTATCGTTATAGCGTGGAACTACTTGTTCAAGTCCATATTGCCGCATCAGTCGAGAAGGACAATAAAAAGTCAGTTTTGAGATACTAGGAACACGGCAATATGGAGTATCATTCGTACCAACCATCCTAGTAAGCCTCCACCAAGGCACCACCCAACGAATGGAAAATTCCCTCTTTGCAAAGAAATTTTTCCAATCTTCATACGACATGTTCACAAAGTAATTCTTTTTCCTGCGGACTAGATCGTTAGGGCCATATTTTTCAACATCGTCGGGGGCTTCAAATAATTCTAAACGCTCCATCAACCAAATCTGCAAAAAAAAAAAAAAAAAAAAAAAAAAAAATCAGATTTCCCGTGACACGGCAGACAGCCACCGTGACACGGTGCCTGTTTTGTGTTACGGGGGCTACTCGGAGCGTATTTTTACCTGCAGCAATACCAGAGAGCCCTTCCTGATGGCTTTCCGGTCAGCTTTTGCTTCGTCAAGGCCACGAAACGTTTCTCCAAGGCACGTAGGCATAGGGGATCTCCCAGATTCAACATGTTCAAGCACAGACGCTAGATAAACATGTCCTACCCTACCGTTTGCAAATAATAGCTTGCTAAACATGCAAAAAATATATACCTTTCTATGATATACATGATAAGACTCAGAGATAGGGCGATTAAAATATAAATTTGCAAGTTTTTCTAAGTCTACCTCATTACCACACACAATTCTATTTAAATCTGGATCTGTTAGATTCAGATGGCGTTCAAAATCTTGGTAATAATATTCACGTAGGGTAGGCATGACAATAAGATTTCTAGCAGGAAATCCAAAGATTCCACCAAATTCCTCCGACAGGGGACAAATTTCATCGTAATCAAATTTGAAACAATGTGTTTCTGGACTCCAATAGTCTAATGCTGCCCTAAGAAAATCATGTTCAATCGCCACATGCCTCACCCTGACATGAAACAATTCTAACTCTCTTTTGTCAACATTGGTCAAAGCATAAGACCAGTCGCGCAATGTATTATCAAAATTCTGAGACATTATTATTGAAATATGAAATTCTAATTATTTTGTGTTTCGTAATTATGCATATCACGAATATACTGGTCCTATTTTATAGCAAAAGCGCTCGGAACGAACTACTCAGAAATTATCTTTTCGTACGCGTAAACCACACCGTTGTAGAATACGCGCACCGTGACACGGGGAATCCCACCGTGTCACGGGAATTGTTGCCGTGTCACGGGAATTTTTGCCGTGACACGGTGTACAGTGCCGTGTCACGGCACCCTACGCGTTTTCTTTTTTTTTTTAATCTTTTCCCGTATCTATCCAGATTTTTTTTTAGTATTTTATCTTCACCGTGTATTTTTTTCAGTTTTCTGAGAGTTTCATTCCTAATAAAATTCTCAACTTCTTTTTTCTTTTTATTATTATTATTATTTTTATTATTTTTATCATTTCTTTTCATCATTTATTTTTATTTTATTTATTTCTATTTTCTCTTTATCATTTATATATTTACTTTTTATTTTTTCTTGTCTTTTTATTTCTTTTTCCTTTGGGGAAGGTCGGTACCCTCCACTTACTCCACTTACGTTTTTGTCGCGCCATTAATAAATGCACTATCACACACAATGAGTCTCAAGCACACACTAATACACACTAATAAATGCATAAACTGTGAATAATGTACAAAATGAGTCATAATAAATAAACAGCGTCAAGTGTCATCACAATATGTACAAATAAAGACCCTCGGTCAAAAGTCTGCAGAACTAGAAGAGTTAGGGTCAGTATCATCTCCAGTCTGTGAATACGGGAACGGTGAGCCAAAGAGTCCCGCCATCATCCGAGTACGGGGAGTAGTGTCCCTACTAGTCCTGTGACTCCAACAACAGTCAAACTCAAAGCAGGACCCGTCCAACTGGCAAACGGTGTAGACTGACTCAAAGACACGGGAATCGTCGGTGGAGGCATCGTCCCATACATCGGAACTGAGAACAAGCCCGACACCGGTGGAGGAATCCCAGACGATGGAGCTGAAAATAAACCAGGATCCACGGGAGTCAAAACAGGTCTAAACTCAGGCTGTGAAAACGACTGCCGCTGCCCCTGACTCTGACCCTGAAAGCGTTTGGAAGACTGAGGCTGCTGCCACTGAGCCTCCTGAAACGGCTGAGTAATCTGAGGCTCTCGCTGAGACTGAGAATGCCGATGAACCATAGGAGATCGTCTACCACGACCAAGCTCCTCCACGTCCGAGCCTCTATGCCTCGAGCGTGAGCGGGACCTCCGTTGCTCCTGAAAGATACAAAATCAAAAGGCGTCAACAAATGCAAAATAAAACAAATGGTAGAAGTGGAAAAAATGAGCATACCTCAAGAACATCGCTAGAACAGCTCCGACAACTCGCACCACGCCGAAGCTTGATGATGCAGTACTTCAGAGCGTCAACCAGCTTCATGAATCCCATCATCTCCGAGCGGTTAGGCTGAGAACAAAACAAAGAAAAATCAATAACAAGCGGTGTTAAAAGGATGAATAATGCATCAAAAACTTACCGGCTCATAAACCTCGGGCAGAGACTCCTGCGCCTGTTTGTAACCGTCCGGCGCATCAGCAATATGGTCCTCAGTAATACCAATCGGCCCTGGGTAGCGGAAAGACTAAGGCGGAATCTCGATCCTCCCCACAGGGCGAACAATCGTCTGAAATACGATTGAATAATCAAGTTATTCGACTATTTAAACAGAGACTAGTAACAAAAATCCTCAAAAGAAATCATACCTCAGGAAGGCGGGGTGGAGGAGCCAAAGAGGGAAGCAAGTCCTGCGCGTAATCACCCTCCATGTGCACAAGCTCCTGCCAAGGAAAAGTGTAGCACTCTCCCCTGTTTATCAACTCCCTAAGCAGGCGCGAGTCCAACATCGACTCCGGTGAAGATGAGGGCACCACAAAGCGATCACCGCTATGCTGACAAACGACACGCTCCCCCAAATACCAGACAAAGCGTCCGGTACCAACCAAAATGGTGTGGTGCGCTGACAGATGCAAGGCCTCGGGAAGATTAGTCATCCCGGCCCAAGGACGATACTGGACATCAATGGCAACCTGAAAACCATAAAAAGTTGGCATGAAACACCGGAAATAACGTCAGAGAGAAAATCACAGGCAACAAAACTAATTCTTACGCCAACAGAAGAGGTGCCTCGGCGTAGCAACCCGCGTAGCGCAGAGACAGACTCCACCCGTGACTCTCCTCGGTCACGCAAGCTAGCCCCGACAGGGAAATCATGAACCGCTCCACGACGCCGTCGAGGAGCTAAGCCTGGGAAGTACTCGTAGAACCATAGCTGCAATGAAAAGTAATCTTTGAGCACATGAGTCGAACAAATTAAAATAAAACAAGAAGAGGAAAGGATCATCACGTCTACGACTCTCCATAGACCGTAGACACTGACGGGAGACCCGTCGTTCAGCTGCCTACAGTCGTGACGCAACGAAAAGAGAAGGTCGGCGTATCCGAGGCTGGCCCAGCTAAAGGATCCTATCTCACTGATCCTGACTAAGGAAGGGAGGTAGCAAAGGAGTGCACGTGAACTCCTATCAGGAGAAAGAGTCATGGAGATCAGAATCAGAATGAAGATCCGCACTCGCTGCTCAGCCGATGTCTCCTCCAAGTCAAAACCACGAGCTAGAACCGAAGCCAGCTCCGATCGCCCGCTCCTAGGACCACCTCGAGAAACTGGCTGGGTCCTGATAGCTGAACAATCGGACATAACAAATCGGCTGCCTCAGCCGCTCCCCAAGAAAGATCAAACATATGTGCTACGGCCCGGTCAGTGAAGCGCAGACCGCTAATCATGATAAAGTCTAGAGGGGTCACTGTCATCTCCCCCCATGCAAAGTGAAAGGTGTTGGTAGTATCCCAAAAATACTCCAACAATGCGCGAACAACTGTCGCACCGTAACCCCGGGGGCTGCGAAATCCTACGACCGCTGAATAAAAATCCACTAAACCAGCCGATTCCCATAAGGCGTTCGTAGCAGGATCCCTCATGATAATCTGGTGAAGTCGAGGAATCAAATCTCCGGCTCCAGAACCGTGGTGGCAAAGCGTGACGTCAACTATGCCGGCAAGTGGGCGGTGAGAAACATGGTTCTCACGACAGAAAACCAACTGGTCTGGAGTCCACAGAGGTGGAACCCACCTACCTCTACTCGTAGAGGCCCAAGGCTTTGACTCTAAAACGTCGTCGTCCATACCCTCGAGAATCGTGGGAGTGTCCTCCCGAAAAGCCTGACGCCGGCCATGGGTGGAAAGATCGCGATCCCGTCGCCTAGGCATGCTATTATAAAAATGAAAATCTAAATGCTTAGCATCATTTCCTAAGACATTTAGTTCGAGTTGCATTTTAATAAAAAAAATCTAAATGCTTAGCATCACTTCCTAAGTTATTTAGCTGTTTATCGCATTATACGCTAAATTTTTACCTCAAGGCTAAAAATTGGCAAAATAATGGAATTATTTATAGTATTTAGTTTCTCCATGACGAACTAATACTATGTTCTCCTAATTGCATGATACTATGTTCTCCATGACAATGTAGTACATACGCAATACAAACATGTCTCAAAGTTGCACAAAAACAATAGATCGACGCATCATAGCATATTTTACAAGTTTTACAACCAACATGTCATCAATCCAAGTGCAAAAGAACAACATGAACAACAAGGAACACCATTTACCACAAGTAGTATCAAAAATGGTGATTTTGCTCAATTCTTCACCAAATCATGCAATTTTTGTCTCAAATCGCTCACAAACACGCATACATACATATACAAGTAAATTCATAGCAAGAATTTCAACATAAACCACAAAATCAAAAAATCCCCAAATTAATTTTTAAGGGTTTTTCATGAAATTACTCATTTGAAGCAAATTCGAGGCAAAATCAAGGGAAACTTAAATAGATCCTTGTAGAGAATCAAAAATGAGGAAAGTGGCAAAAAATTAGAGCGGAATTGGTGAAGATTTGAGCTCCAAAAGCTCGAAAAACCGCGAAGATCAGAGTAGCCGCCGCGACACGGTGAGCAAATGACGTGTCACGATGATAAATTCCGTGTCACGGTAAGCACAGGGGACGCCGGAGCTCCGATTAACAGCAAACAACAACACGGCAGTGAGCAGCAAGCAGCAAGCAGTAGCGAAATTTTTTTTTAAAAAAAAAAAAAGGAGGGAAGCAGAACCGCCGTGACACGGGAGGTGATTCCGGCTGACGGGAGCAAACTCCGGGCGCCGGTGAGAAGCCGCCGAGACACGGGAATCCGAGCAAAAAGAAAATTTTTTTGGGTGAAAACCGGACACGAAAGAGAAATGATGGATGAGCAAAATGGGAGAAATGGTTGATATTTAAAGCCAAAACTAACCGTTGCATGTCCCCGTTCCCGTACAACGGTTTTCGTTACCATGTAACGGTAATATATTGCGTGGTGCACGTGGTCTGACTAGTCAAAGATGCCAGTTAACTGATTTTCAGCCAACTAATTTCCCGCGTCACGGGAATCTGCTCCGCGTGACGGGGACCCTCTGCCGCGTCACGGGAATCTACTCCGCGTGACGGGGACCCGTGCCGTGTCACGGGAAGTCACATTGTGACACGGTGGCTTTGTGCCTGCCCTACATAGCTATTTGCGAATATTCCTGGCATTTTGACCAGAATTACACGATTTTCCGCGCAAATTGGACAGTTAATTTTTCGGTAAAATTACGCGGAAAATTCTAACTGACGGTTGGAGGGTACCAAAATTACTATTTTGCCCCTATAAGCATTAAAGTCATGTTGTCGATATTTTAAGCACCTAATATGGTCGGATAATCGATTTGAAAGGTGTGAATCATCTGTTGCCCATGTTCGGGGATAATCGAACCATCATACACTTGCAAATTTCAGCGATTGCAGTAGTCGTCGGCTTTCCTCAGGCTTGGAAAGCGTTATCGGTGGATTTTTCTTCAAGTATAGAAAACCGCCAAGTCGGCTTTCCTCAGGCTTGGAAAGCGTTATCGGTGGATTTTTCTTCAAGTATAGAAAACCGCCAAGTCGGCTTTCCTCAGGCTTGGAAAGCGTTATCGGTGGATTTTTCCTCAAGTATAGGAAACCGCCAAGTCGGCTTTCCTCAAGCTTGGAAAGCGTTATCAGTGGATTTTTCTTCAAGTATAGAAAACCGCCAAGTCGGCTTTCCTCAAGCATGGAAAGCATCATCGGTGGATTTCTTCAAGCATAGAATGACACCAAATTCATACGTCGACTTTCCTCAAGCATGGAAAGTATTATCCGGTAGGTTTCTTCAGGCTTAGAAAACTACCAAATTCCTCAGTCGACTTTCCTCGGGCATGGAAAGCGTTTCAACAAATGTCATCCGGTGGATTCCTTCAAGCATAGGAAGCTGCCAAACTCATTTGTCACCGATACACTGGTGCCAGATACGTATTCTATCCTTTTACTCTTTTATTTGTGGAACTAACATTTTTCTGCAGGTATCGGCGTATACAGAGTGATTTAGGATCGCATAACGTCTTAAATCATTCTCCGTCCCTATCGACTACTTTGACTATCGTTTTCGAAACTGACGTTTCTACAAACTCAGTCAAAGTGGGGGCTTCTGTAGACACCTAAAAATGTCTCCCTAAAACCAAACCCGATGATGAACAACCTTTCACCGCCACTATTGGTCGGGTTCAGTATTTAATCCTGAGAGTGCTTAAAAAATCGTATTTGATTAAATTCATATTTTTGAACAGTCAATGGATTAGTCTTGATGTTTGGTAAAAGCATAGTTTTAATTTCAGCCCAAATTTATTATTTAATTTTAGCCTAAACCTTTTATTTATTTTATTTAATTATTTTCTTATTTTATCCCAAATAAAAATAAGTCAGAAAAGGCCCGAAATTATCAGTCGGCACTTAAAATGCCGAATGAAATTAGGGTTAAAAATGTATTTAGACGAAAAAGCGGGCTGGGAATTCCCGCGCCACGGCAGGTACCTACCGTGTCACTGGAATCATTCCCGTCTGATGGTGGGATTTCCCGTGACACGGGAAATCTGCCGTGACACGGGAAATTCCGTGTCTTTTCTGCGTAAACCCTTAACGCGTTTTCTTCCCCGTTTACTGAAAATTTCCCGCGTCACACTAAAAATGCACCGTGTCACGGGAATGTTTCCCGTCTGACGGTGGGACTTCCCGTGTCACGGTACAGTTTGCCGTGTCGCGGGATACTTTTTTAGGGATTTTATCATTTTAGGGTTCCGTGTGCTCCCTCAGCACATTTTCTCTATAAATACCCCCTCATTTCTGATGTACGGGGCATCAATTAATTCTCTAGTTGATTTTTCTCTCTTCTATGTTCTAGCCTAAACACTAGCCTACCCTTTTTCTTTCAAAATTCCTTCTTCAAGTACTCCAAAGAGTCCATACTTTACTCGTGGTTCTGTCCTTAAGCCAAGGCGTGAAAGGTAGAACTGTTTGAGGGTTTGGCCCCCAAATCAACTCTACTTTATTTAATTTAATTTAATTATTGTTTTATTATTGTTTCCTAGAAGTTACTAACTCGTTTATTATTTTGTAGTTGCAAACAAACAGAATCAAAGTAAGAATTATGTTCCTTTTATTTCTATTATTTTTCTAACGATTTTATATTGTTGGAATTATGGTTAAATTGCTTCCAATATTAATGTTTATTCTATTATTTTTACGATCACTATATTGCATGTTAAAGGGAATATGTAATTGAAAATCACGCCTAAATAAGATAATTTGGACAACCGGTTTAGATTCCTTTTTAATCTTGTTGTTTAATCAAGTGATCACAATATTTTAGAATAATATGTTGCATTAATATTAAACCAATTTATCTTAATAATAGTTTGGGGCGAATTGAATATTTTGTTTGTATGCCTTTGAGATCGCAGGAATCACTTTTCACTATAAGAATCGAGTAGAGGCCAATACGGGCGAATGTGACTCCATGACTCACTTCGTACCATCATCCCCGATCCTCCTTTCGTGGTTCCGAACCATATGGAGTTAGTAATCTCATGGATTATGAATGGGGTGTAACCTTCACGGGTCAATCGTTGTTGCCTATTGTTGTCCCTTAATCGTGGTTGCCTTTTATGATCCGTGAACGGTTTACAAGTTCCTTAAGAACTTGTTGGCGGCTCCCTACTTTCCTTGTCCTTAAATCGTATTATGTCAATTCCCACTTCCTATGAGTGCCAAGCATATTCACACATGCTTTAACGTAGGCGCACTTCAAACGACGCCTACGGTATCCCGATTACCGAGCCCTTAATCACCGGCTCGATGACTCTAACCGGCCTTGGGCTTCAAAGATGGTCGTGCTCTTCTAATTTCCGTAGTCGCTCCATGAAAAACCCGAGAAAATTCTCCAAAGGTACAATTTCCTACAAAACTCAACAAAGACTACGAAAACACTAGAAAACACCAATTAGAAATAAAAGTGGCTCGAAAGAGCCAAAAACACTACTAATTAAGACCAAGGGACGGGGGTAAATTACTATATAAAATGGACATATCAAACTCCCCCAAGCCGAACCTTTGCTTGTCCCTAAGCAAAGAGCTCATCAATGAACATATAAAGCATGCCTCACCCCAATAATCAAAATTAAGCACAAACGATTCAAGATAAATCTAATGAACATGCTTTTATATCAATCAATCTTATTCATCCAATCACCCTTCCTCCCCAACAATTTTCAAATAGAGAAAACCACAAGAGCATATAGAATTCAAGACTAGTGCTCACACACTCAACTCTCATTTATGTGGCGAGTAAAAGATGTACTCGATCGCTCTCCAACCAACCCCTTTACTTGTGAACAATGCCCACCCATCTCACACTCTCGTGTGTTTAAAACAATGAACGCTCAACCTACTAGTCGACTCGAAATATGTCAAGTCATAACTTGCATTGATAAACAACACTTTCACATTTACACAACTCTATGCACAAGTTCGGAAGGTCTTTAAAGCTTGTAATGTAAGGCTAGGTTAGAAGGGTAGGATAAATTTGGGAGTATGTGAGAGAAAAGCTATGCATTTAGGGAGCCAAATCCTAATAAACCCATGATCAAAATAAATTATGATCATACATCTCCATCAACATAACTAAATCCAACAAGAATCCACCAAATACAACTCCAAACAATATAAACAATCCCAACACTTACAATTTTCACTTATAAAAATATGATAATGTAGAACTTGAGTGAAATACAAACTTTGAACTCATTCTTTTTTTTTCTTTCTTGAACTTGAAATTTTTTTTCTTTTTTCTTGAACAACCTTCAAATAGAACATTTGAGCATTAAATTTTTTTTCTTTTGCTCTTTTTTTTTTCTTTTTAACTTATATTGGAAATTTCAACTTTGAAACACAACATATCAATATTTTCCAATCAAAAATCAAAGAACGATCACTCTTCTTTTATTCCCACATTGTGCAAATAATGTGCACACCACAACTCCCTCACCTCACCAACTAATAGCTCCCCCAAGCCAAGCTTGGGACTAGTAACCAATGGGGCTCATATAGGTTTGTAATGTGGCTAAATAAACAATAAAAGGGCATAAGCAACAACATGGGTAACAAGAAGGGAACAAATGTATCTAAATACTCTGAAAGCTACCTAAAAGAATGAACGCCTTCGTCCTCCTCATGTGCATAATAATTAGTCATGAAACACTACTCATAGTTTCAAACCAATACTCAAATTCATTGACATACCAGGAACAATGGAACTATCACACATTCCTAACCAAATCAACTAGTCAAGCACTATATTCACAAATAGTTGGCAAAATTGACGCATGTTTAGGAATCCAAACAATTAAACTTCAATTCATAACCAACAAATCCACAATGCTCATTATCAATAACCAAGAATCAAAACAAATTTTCTCAAATAAGGGGCACAGGGAAGCATGATTTACAATTCATTGGAACGTATTTTTGGATTTTTTTTATTTTTCAATTTTTTTTGTATTTTCATATAGGAAAGCAAATAGAATCTACACTAGAAAGGCAAATAAAAACTATACTAGAAAGCAAATAAGAAGAGAAAAGGAAGAGAATTACCAAGCGAAAGATCACCCCCCCAAGCCAAATCAAGCAATGCCCTCATTGACTTGGGAGTGTAACCTACTCCTCATCCTCATCCATCCTCGAATAGCCCCCTTCATGGCTAGAACCGGCTCCTCCATGGCTCAAACCACCACCTCTATAACCCGAACCACCTGCAAAGTAGTTAGGATCTACATTCCCCCCAAGCCCACCAAAAGGAACATCGGTCCCATAACCATGGACCGATGAGTAGTCCACATAGGTATCGTAGGCACTTGGGTCCGTGTATCCTCCTTGTGGATATTGGAACCAATCGGGAACAAGTGAATCGGGGGGAATAGCCCCCCGACGTGCATAATCATCATACATGGAGTACAAACCCCTCCCGACGTTCCTCTCCACATACCCCACCCGTCTATCTAGAGACCCAACTCTAGTGTCCAAATCCCTAACCATACTCTCGACTCTCCCTTGCCCCATCTCAATCCTATCCAATTGGCTCCTAAAAGCCGAAAAGTCATAAGGGGCGTTGGGGTCAATGTTGTAGTTGGTTGAGGAAGTGGGAATGTCATATGTGAAGGGTGGAGGTGGTGGGTAGTGTGGTGAATGGTGATGAGGGGAGTGGTATAGGGGAGATTGGTGGGGTTATGGTGAAGGGTGAGGTGGTTGAACCTCACCTTGACCGTTAATCTCAAAAGTATAAGAAGGCTTCCCCTTCTCAAATTTGGTCAAGGCGGGGTTGGGCAAAGTAAAAGCATTGTCCCTTCTACCCGATTCCCTTTGAATCACCCACCAAGTCTCACTTCCCATGACATTTATCCAATTTAGGCCACCTAAATAGGGTAGGTCCATAATTGTTGGGCCGGCTACCTTTCCTTCGTTGTTAGAAACAAAGTTAAGGTGTTTGACCGCTATGTGAGTTACTAGACCACCAAAATAAATGAGTACCCTAGACCTACCCGCCTCGGCCGCATTGGCCACCCTTTGGAAGTGGTTGTCCATCTTATGGACAATGTTGAGCTTATCACTCCTAGGTATCATGTATGACCCTAACAATTCTAGCTCATCCCGCCTAACATTGGCGGGTTCATGCCTCCCAAAGATGGTAAGGCCAACAAACCTTTGCCAAAACTTTGGCACGGGATGTTGTATCCAAGTGCCCTTGGCATGTTGGAGGTTCAAGTTGGCATCCCCTGTAAGGGATTGATAGACAACGACAATGCTTTCTTGAGGAGGTTCAATTGGTCTATCCGATTTTAACTTAAATAATTTGTCAAATTCTTTCAAAGACAATCTAACATCATTATTAAGTAATCTAAATTGAACATGAGAAATCAAGGCATAAGATTTTATGACATTAAAACTAGAAATAAATTCCAAGGTCAAATAGTCATAAGTATCATAGTGCAAGTTAAACAAACCACTCATGCCAATTCCTTTAAACAACTTTTCTACGGGTTTATCAATTCCTAATTTAGCAAGGGTGGGGTGATGAACAAAACGTGTAGGAATTACCTGCCTTGACGTGAGATTGATCATCCTTTGCTTTTGCTCTTGGGTGGTGATGACCACCCTCTCCCATCCCGGAACTTGCAACTCCGGGTCAATTCTAGGCACTTGTTGCCTTGAGCTTTCCCCTCTTATGGTCCTAGATCTTTTGAGAGCCATTGTTTATGAGAAATGGTAGGAATTGAAGCTTTCTCTCTCTTAGGGTTTGATAAAAATTGAGAGAAAGTGATAGAATTTTGGTGTAGATTGTAAAGAAAGATGAAAGGATTAAGAATATGCAAAAATATTTGAGTTTTGATGGAAGAATTGGAGGAGATCTTGAAAATAAGGGAGTTTGAAGGTGTGAGAATGGAGGTTTTAGAAAGAGAAAGTAGTAATGAAGAAGATGAAAGAAGAAGAAAGTGAGGAAAGAAAGAACAGAAAGGAATATAATGGACGGCCAAAAATAGGCGCGCCCGATCGGGCGAATTAAACTAAATTCCAAATGTCTGGTTGCGCGCCCGATCGGGCGCGAATACGAAGTAAAATTTCATCTTTTCACTCGCCCGGTCGGGCTTCGCCCGACATATCTTTTCCTTCACTCGATTTTCCACAAAAAATGCGCCCGATCGGGCGAATTAGGCTCCAATTTCCAACTCCAGTTGCGCGCCCGATCGGGCGAATTAAGAGCTGAAAATTTTCTCGCTTTCGCGCCCGATCGGGCGAGCTCCGCCCAATCGGGCCCGTGCCCAGTCGGATTCTCTTAGCTTCTTCTTCGATTTCTTTTCGTCTTCAAATTTTTCTAAGTCTCTTTACCTCTCAAATCTATACCTGAACAAAAACACTTATAAAAGGTAAAATTTCACTCTCCTCGCCTCTCTAAAATAAAAATAAAAATAAAGAAAAAGGAAAACTAGTCTAAAAAGCAAGAAATACGGGTTGCTCCCGCAAAACGCTGGTTTATCTAGGTCCCACACGACCCTCTTACCACAGTATAATAACTAGGACCCTTGGCCTAACCTTTGATCAGGTGGTTTCTCACCCGGTCTAGCGGTGTTTTGGTTGCGAGGCGGCTTCTTAACATGCCCTGTGGGACGCCAATTCACCTTATCTGGTGGATCCTCCTTGACTTGGACTGGGAGATCTCCAATGCTACGCACTAAAGATCCTTCTTTGATCGAGGGTTGCTTCAAATTGTCATTACATTCAACGCTTGCAACACGATCTGGCGGAACACTTACCGTAGGCTCAAATTGCACAACTTGCTTGATTGGTTCCACCCTTTCATCCTCGAAACCAAAACCAACAGTGTAAAGTGCTCTTTCTATTGCATCGACTTCCTTCTGCCATTTTTCTATCTCATCTGAAAGGGATGCAACACAAGATACCGCCTCCAAGGGATCTTTTTCAAGAGCTTGGGGCTTGTTAGAATAATTCTCAACCACATTAATACTGAAACATTTCTCCTTAGTCATGGAGCTTTTAGGGGCATTATTAAGATTAAAAATAACTTTATCACCCCCTACTGATAGTGTTAACTTACCACTTCTCACATCTATGATTGCTCCTGCAGTGTTAAGGAACGGTCTACCCAAGATAATTGGGGTTTGCACATCCTCAGCCATATCAAGAACAACAAAATCAACAAGTATATAAAATTTACCTACTCTAACGGGGACATCCTCTAAAACACCTAAGGGGTATTTGAAACAATGGTCGGCCATTTGTAGAGTTATATTGGTAGCTTTTAATTTACCCTTATTCAACTTGGAACACACTGATAATGGCATGACACTAACGCTAGCACCCAAATCACACAAT
Source organism: Chenopodium album (assembly GCF_948465745.1). Classification (NCBI taxonomy): domain Eukaryota; kingdom Viridiplantae; phylum Streptophyta; class Magnoliopsida; order Caryophyllales; family Amaranthaceae; genus Chenopodium; species Chenopodium album. The sequence goes on from NC_137834.1 coordinate 26,045,858, forward strand.
GCATTATCAATCATTAGATTGCCTATATGATAAGGAATAGAAAAGCTACCCAGATCTTTTAATTTAGGTGGAGATTTATTCTGAAGTACGGCACTACACTCTGCAGTGAAAGCTATTGTCTCTACCTCACTAATAGACCTTTTCCTTGTCAATATTTCTTTCATAAATTTTGCATATGAAGGAATTTGTGTGATTAATTCAGTGAAAGGAACTGTTACCTTCAAATCTTTCACCATCTCCAAGAACTTACCAAACTGCTTATCCAAATTTGTCTTCAAGTGACGATTGGGGAATGGAAGTTTTATAATTGGCTTTGGAGAATTATTGCTCTTATCTGGAGTGGCCACCTTCTTCGGAGTCGTACCCTGCAATGTAGAATTAGATGTATTAGTACTATGCTTTAGCCCTGCAGGGCTATTAACTACATTGTCAGGTTTAACGGAATCAAGATTAGCATTATTTAATAAAATAGGTTCATCAACTCTGGGCATAGAGGGCCCTTCATAGTTTGAACCACTCCTTAGAGTAATTGCATAGGCTTGATCTGTAGGCCTGGTCGGCTGTGCCGGCAGAGCTCCCTGCTGGCGGGCTTGTAGAGTAGCGGAAAGTTGCGCAATCTGATTATCTACAATTTTATTGTGTGCTAGAATTTGATCAATTGTCGCATCTCTACTCTCCATGTGCTTTTGCATATTAACCAACATTGCTCTAATTTCCACCAGAGAAGGGTCAGAAGATGAGGGGGTTTGTTGTGGTTGGTTTTTCTGGCCAGCATTGGGATGATAATATTTCTGCTGCTGTTGTTGTGGCGCCTGTGGTTCTTGTGGTGGTGGATTTTGAACATTAGTACTCCGGTAGGAAAGGTACGGATGATTCCGATACCCAGGATTGTAGGTGTTGGAGTATGGGTTATTCTGCCTATAAGCTTGAAAGGCATTAACTTGCTCCACGGAACTCCTGCAATCTTGTTCCCAATGACCTATAATACCATAATTTTCACAGAAAGCCTCATTAGAATTATTATTAATTGACAAGACATTAGCTACATTGGCAGTGCTAAGATTATCTAATTTTTGGCATATAGAGGTCAGTTGAGCTTGCAAAAAGGATACAGAGTCAACACTATGTTTCCCCTTGTTAGCAAACCCTCTAGGATTCCCATATTGAGAATTGTGTACCGCCATATCTTCAATAACCTGACCTGCATCATCAACATTAAGATTCATAAATCTCCCACTAGCTGCAGAATCTAAAATTATTCGAGAAGAATTTCCAATGCCATTATAAAAGGCTTGGATTAACTGCCATTGTGCTAAATTATGGTGCGGGTATTCTCTTTGTAAGTCCTTGAACCTCTCCCAAACCTCATATAAAGATTCATCGGCTTCTTGGGAAAAGTTCTGAATCGCACTCCGTAGTACGGCCGTTCTCTCTGCAGGGTAATACTTGTTATAAAAATTCAAAACCAGAGTTACCCAGTCAGTTATACCAAGTGCAGTTCTATTTAAGCCATTAAACCACAATTTAGCTTTTCCAGTTAAAGAGAAGGGAAAGAGAATCTCCCTGATTTGGTCTTGAGTGACCCCGGCTTGCCTGATGGTATTACAATATTGACAATAGTCGGCAATGTGAAGATTCGGGTCTTCACCCTTAGCTCCACTGAATTGCTTCCTCTCTATCATCGTTATAAATTGAGGTTTAATTTCAAATTGAACCCCATCAAGAGCCGGAGTGGGGGTGAGATGTGGAAAATCTGTAAGCTTTGGTTGTGAGTAATCACTAAGCTTCTTTGGAGCCATCATCTCTGATTCTGGATCTGATGATACCTCTGAATCGCTAGAACCAGTTGGAGGGTCTCGGTGATTATTATTATCACCAGAATCCGCCAGGATTTGCTTGTAGAGATTTTTCTGTCTATGAAAAGATCGTTCGATCTCAGGATCGAATGGGATGTACCCTGATCTGGAACACTTGGGCATAAACAAAAAACTAAAAGCAAATATGAGATTTGCCTCAGAGAACTAATGTTCTCTGAGACAAAAAGAAAATTACCAAGACTACAAAAATAGTCAGAAATAAAAATAAAACCGTTTCCCCGGCAACGGCGCCAAATTTTGACAGGGTAAAGTCGTATCCCCTAATAAAAAATAAATACCTAAGTCCTCTAACTAAAGTAGATAGGGAAGTACGGTCGAACTCCACAGGGAAACAAGTCTTTTTACTCCTATTAATTATTATAATCTAAATTATCTAAGTAACCAATATTTTTGGGAATAAATTCTATACTACGAAGAATAAGTTTAGGGAGAAAAGAAACAATAATAAGAAAGCCTAGGGTCACAGGTTCACCAACAATTAATATTAAAAATTAACATTGCACAAATAACATGATTAACAGGCTCTCGCAATTTATTAATCAACATAGATCTAACAGGCTCTCGTAATTTACTAGATCTAAGTTCCTATTAAAAATAGCCTTTAATATTAAATTAACATCTGATCGATTCATCAATTCAATATTGCTAAACATTCACAATCAAATTACATCTGCTCGATTCATAATCTAATTGCAAAGAATTAAAACAATTCAATAAGAAATTATCATGCAATACCAATAATCAATAATAACAATTTATCCCTTCATATTAATTATGGATCCCCATAAACCCTAGAATGGAACTACTCAGACATAATCATAACTAAACTAATCAAATAAATAAAACAAAACATAATCAAATAAGTAAATGAAATAGCTGAAATTAAAGGAGAAGAAATTGTTGCCAAAGGAAATCTGAATTAATGGAAGTAATTAAGAATAAGAGTTGAGAGAGAATTTAAGAGAGAGAAATATCCTAAGTAGAGAGAGAAAATCTAAAAAAGAATGTAAACCAAAATTACATACATAATTCGTACTTAAACATTCCTCAAAACAAAAATTAAAACTAAACTAATCAGGTATGAGAAAAACACGCGCCCGATCAGGCTAGAGGCCGCTCGATCGGGCGCGCCTTTTTCCTTGCGCTTCTTCTCAGCAGCGTCGCCCGATCGTGCTAGATGCTCGCACGATCGGGCGCGCCTTAGACCACGCACCACCACCAAATGCATGCCGCGCCCGATCGTGCTAGCTTGCCCGATCGGGCCCTTGCTTCTCTTCGAGGCTTGGACTTCGATTGGGCTTGATTCCTCGGCCCAATTCGGATTTCCTCTTTGGGTCTTGAATACTCGGTCCAAATACCTCGATATCCCGATTACCGAGCCTTTAATCACCGGATCGATGACTCTAACCGGCCTTGGGCTTCAAAGATGGTCGTGCTCTTCTAATTTCCGTAGTCGCTCCATGAAAAACCTGAGAAAATGCTCCAAAGGTGAAATTTCCTACAAAACTCAACAAGACTACGAAAACACTAGAAAACACCAATTAGCAATAAAAGTGGCTCGAAAGAGCCAAAAACACTACTAATTAAGACCAAGGGACGGGGGTAAATTACTATATAAAATGGACATATCACAGCACTTCCCTTTTAGCCTCCCCACCCACAAACGATAACCACCCCTAGCTCTCATCTCTTTTAATTTCCTAACTCGCTGCTGCCGCACCTCCTTTCTTGCCAACAATAACAGCAATTGACGCAAGCAGAGCAGCCGCACCTCTAGCCCGCATCACCAATAGCCACTGCAACTTTCACCAGGCCATGTCGCACACTCCCTCAAAACCGCGACTAGCCCAGATTACCCATCTCCTCTGCCCCTCAATAGTAGCTAGCAGCACCCAATTCTCGCACCCCTACCTCATAGCCCGTAATTGAGCCACGATTAGACTGCCACAACAATTAGCAGCAGCCCTCAACCGCCGCACAAACGAACACCAAGCAACCCCAATTTCAACCAATTTTGGCTCAATGTGAAGAACCCATTACATCAATTCAATAGAGCAATCCCAATTTTGATTCAATCTCAATTATTTTTAGGAATTGGGTTGCACTAGGAATGGGAGTTCAAATGGAGAAGAGAGAGAAGGGTGGTCATTGTTGGGTTGATTTATTTGTGGATGGTGGGGTAGTATTTGGAGGTGATTTTCGAAAGTGGGAAGTAGCCACATGGTGGCAGAGATGGGCAGGGAGGTGCGGGTAATAATGGTCAAAGGTAGTGTTCGAGGGTTGATGGTAGTAGCTACACGACGGCAACGGGGGCAGCTTGATGGTGGCACGGTGGAGAAAGGGAAAAAAGAGTATGGCAGTAAAGAGGGAGGAGAAAGATGAGTTTAGTTTTTTTTTTTTGAAAAATTAATTAAAAAAATCACAAATCAATTAAATAGTGACACATGTCACTTGTAACTTGCTAAACCGGTTAATAACAGGTCATGACTTGTTTTGAGAAGATATCGCATAAAGGTTGTATTATTCTGAAATAATCAAATGTTTAACTTGTTTTAGCGTATCGCTCAAAGTTTGTATTACTTTTGACAATTTTTCCTATTTTATTTTAATATTGCTAGTATCATGATTAGGTTATTTTTTTATTTGATTTAACTAACGCTATTATTGTTAAATTGCTTCCAATATTAATGCTTATTCTATTATTTATTTATTGATCACCATATTGCATGTCTAAAGGGAATATGTAATTGAAAATCACGTCTAATAAGATAATTTGGACAACCGGTTTAGATTCCTTTATAATCTTGTTGCTAAATCAAGTGATCACTAATATTTTAGAATTATATGTTGCATTAATATTCAACCAATTTAGCTTAATTATAGTTTGGAGCAAATTGAATATTTTATTTGCATGCCTTTGAGATCACATGAATCACTTTTCACTATAAGAATCGAGTAGAGGCCAATACGGGCGAATGTGACTCCATGACTCACTTCGTACCATCATCCCCGATACTCCTTTCGTGGTTCCGAACCATATGGAGTTAGTAATCTCATGGATTATGAATGGGGTATAACCTTCATGGGTCTATCGTTGTTGCCTATCGTTGTCCCTTTGTCGTGGTTGTCTTTTATGATATGTGAACGGTTTACAAGTTCCTTAAAAACTTGTTGGTGGATCCCTACTTTCCTTGTCCCTAATCGTATATGTCAATTCCCACTTTCTATGAGAGCCAAGCATATTCATAACATGCTTTAACGTAGGCGCACTTCGAACGACGCCTACAGTTACAAATAACAAGTTATTCGTAACGGGCAGTCAACCGCCTGTTACGAATAACTTGTTATTTGTAACAGACAAACTGGCTATCCGTAATGGTGGCATACGTAATGCCCGTTGTAGGCCTTTTTTGCCCGTTACGGATAGCTATTTTTCCAATAGTGAGCCCCCCTGTGGCTCTGCCCTTGACTACCTATCAAAAGGAATTAATAAAATTGTGCATGTGCCATGTGTATCCTTTCTTACACCGGTATCACGCCACATTATTATTCAACAACCTTTAGCATCACGACACATACATCATCATTCAATGATCTAAATTAAAAATGCATACAATTTGCAAAGAGATTTGAACCTCAAACCTCATTTTGTCATGCAGTACTATCTTAGCTAGAACTAAAATATGCTTTATTAGTCCACGTTTATATGTATAATAACATACAAGTATTATAATATAGAATAACAATAAAAATGAAAAATCCAAAATGAGTTATTATTGTCATTGTATTTTAATTTATCATGTTAAAAAATTGTATGTGTTTTGAAGCGTCTAATATAAAAATGAATTATTCAACGTATTACCCGAAGCTAACCTCGGGTCACACACTAAGTTTTGTATTATAAGTTGATGACATGCATAAAAGGAAAAATGATGAGAGGAGAGTGTCACGTGACCCCATATACTTCTTTAGGAATAGTTCAGATTTGAATAAAGCACGCTAAATTGTTGTGTGACTTGTGTCGATACACATTGTAAATAAATCGACTTATTTTCAGGTTATATGGAATAATTCAAGTTGCATCAGTTTTGAATCTCTACCCACGACCTTAAAGTTAAGAGGCTAAATTCTACCGTTACAGCAAGTCTTGATTGGTAAACCTCACCTAACATGTCCAAAACAAATCTAATTTAATTAATGTTAATCTTTAATAAATTAAAATTTTAATATATTATACATATATCTTAAATTAAGCAATAAGAAACAAGATAAATGAGAAAATAAAGCCTACTCAAAATTGTAGGGAATATTTCAAGTCACCCAACTTTGAGCCCCACTGTGATCATGCACTTAAGCATGGTGGCGTCCAAAGGGAAGGAAGCAAGAGTAAAAGAGTCACCAACAAGTTTTAGGAACTTGTAAACCGTTCATGAGGTGAATGTCACACCCCTTCACGATAACATATATCGTTAACTCCATAGTGGTCCTGTAGGGAATATTTCAAGCATTATCCCAAACTTGAACCCCACTATGATCATACACTAAAGTACGGTGGCGTCCAAAGGGAAAGAAGATAGAGCAAAAGAGTCGCCAACAAGTTTTGGGAACTTGTAAACCGTTCACGAGGTGAAGGTTACACCCCTTAACGATCCAGGAGATCGTCAACTCCAATAGGTCTGGAACCATGATTGGTAGTTTGGGGATGAAGGTACAAATCCAACCCAAAAGAGATTGAATCTGCCCTAATAATAGGCCTCTACTTTATTCTGTTGGTTGAATATTAATGCACAAATAAACCTATTCTTGGCGATCACTTGAATTATAATCAAATTAACCCTAAACAAGATTATTAATTATCTTATTAAGCGTGTTTACAAGTACAAACGCTGGGCTTGGCGTCAGGCGACTCCTGTCATCCGGCGCTGCAAGACAGTTTTTACGGATTTTGTTTTTATCATATCTGTAGACACCCATTTGTGTCTCCCCAAAACCAAACCCAGTGATGAGTACCTTTCGCGTCGAATCATAATCGAATGAAGTGAAAGTGTGGAAAGTTTAGTGTTACGGATAGTTTTAATTTCTTTTCTCTTCTCTCTATTTTTGAAAACCTATTTTAAGAAAAACAACCAATCCAGTTTGGTTGGTCCATGATATGGGTCCAATAGTAGTGTAGTTGGATAGAGTTTGAAAAGACCTTTCCAACGATATATTATAAGCCCAATTCCGATGAGTATTGAGGAAGTTATGGCCAATTTACCGAACTGGGCCCGGTTTGAGCCTTATATGCGGCCCAATGATCTAGAGGAGGGCCTAATATAGATTTATCATTCCTAATGCAATTAGGAATGGTTTTAGTCTTCTAGATTCTTCTATAAGGTTCTTTTCATTCCTAATTCAATTAGCATTGATAAATTGACTTTTATTGACTTTTTAGAGTTTTATCAGAATAAAAGAACGTTTTTGAGGAAAATACGATTTTATCCTCATGGACGGTCAATTTCTATCTGATTTTAAGAAAACACGTCAAAATCTTAGTCAGCGCCAAACGCCAGCATTAGCGCCTGGCGCTAGCGTTAGCGCCTGGCGCCAGGCGCTAGCGTCTGGCGCTAACCCTCGTTTTACGCGTCAGAACTCTGTTTTGATATTTTATCTTTTTGGCTGATTTTCTCTATAAATAGCTTCCTAAAAACCCCGTTTTCATTCATCAGTATTCACCAACTCTCATCAAGATTTTCTTGATTACTCTCTCTCTCTCTTTTCTAAACTAGCCTTCTCTCAAATACAAAAATTCCGCATTAATTAAACTTAGATACACCTAGCCAAGTTCGAAGTTGCCTTCGCCCTAGGCGTGAAAGGTTTAATTTCTGAGGGTTTGGTCCCAAATCTCTCTTTTAATTATTTAATTTAATTGTTTATTTTATTATTTTCCTTGAAGTTACTAACGTGTGTATTTTGTTATTAGAAAGAGATACGAGGCATCCAAGTAAGTACTTTAATGGTTTTTAATTGATATTATGATATAGAAATCATGCTTAGATTGTTATTTTGATTCCTAATATCATGTTAGGATGTTTTCCTTAATTTGATGTTTAGGGTGACAACAATAAATTCCTAGTATTATGTCTAGGGTAACTTTAATATCAAGTATGATTAAAAGTATGATGCTTCCTATGTTCTTCCTAATATTTATGATTATTAGTATCATGTTAGGGCTAAATATTTGATCTTTATTGTTTAGTGACATGCTAGGGTTTGTTATTAATCTTGTTTGTATCATGCCTAGGATCTTGCTATTATTATGCTTTAATATAATTTATGATTATTTATTATGATTGTTATTATAATAATTTTTATTATTATTGTTGTTGTGATTGATGATTATTTATTATGTTGCTTGATTATATTTATTGTTATTGCTTGATCACACCTTTTATGCATGTTTAAAGGGATTTTTTGTACTTGTAATCACGCTTAATAAGATAATTAATAATCTTGTTTAGGGTTAATATGATTATAATTCAAATGATCGCCAATAATAGATTTATTTGTGCATTAATATTCAACCAACATAGATAAACAGGTTTAGGGTTAATCCTATTGATTGTATGTTAGTCAGAAAGCGCGCATGAATACGATCAGAATAAAGTAGAGGCCTATTATTAGGGCATGTTCAATCTCTTTTAGGTTGAATTTGTACCTTCATCCCCGAACTACCAGTCATGGTTCCAGACCTATTGGAGTTGACGATCTCCTGGATCGGTAAGGGGTGTAACCTTCACCTCGTGAACGGTTTACAAGTTCCTAAAAAAACTTGTTGGCGACTCTTTTGCTCTATCTTCTTTCCCTTTGGACGCCACCGTACTTTAGTGTATGATCACAGTGGGGTTCAAGTTAGGGGTAATGCTTGAAATATTCCCTACAATATCTTTTGATCCAAAAGCCCAAATAAGTCGTATAATATGTCGTTGGAAATCTTTTGAAATCTAATTTCCAATCCAATTAGAATCAGATTAAAATCTTTTGTAGATAAAAAGATATAGCCGAAATATATAGTGGAAGGGTGTCAATTTTTGATAGAGTTTTGTATCTCATTCATATCTTTTTCGTTATAGCTCAGATTCAATATTATAATATATCATTGGAAAGATAATTTCAAGATCTATCCAACCATATAAAATTTGGATAAATATTATGAGGAAAAAAAATAAATATATTCCACTTCGTACAAAACAAGGACTCTAAAAATGAGTAATTTTATTCAATTTCAAACTCTTTGAAACATAATTATCAATCCTAACTCCATTAGGATTTAAGAGAACCTTCTAGAATATTTTAGAAGAATATAATCAATCCTAATAGCTTTAGGAATAATAATTAATAATAGGCTCTCCTCTAGATCATTGGGTCGTAGGTAAAATTCGGTTTGAGCCCAGTTTAGTATTTTGGCCATAACTTCCTCATTATTCATCGAAATTAGGCTTATAATATATCGTTGGAAAGGTATTTTCAACCCCATCCAACGACATCATTATTAGACCCTTGTCATGGACCAAACTAAACTGGAATGCACGTTTTTCATAAATAAGGTAAGAAAAGAAATATTTTCAAAAACAAAAAGAAGAGATATTTTAATAAAAACATCCTCATCACTAGACTTTTCACACTTTCGCTTTGTTCGATAATCAAATGACATGAAAGGTATTAATCACTGGGTTTGGTTTTGGGGAGACACATTTGGGTGTCTACAGAAGCCCCCACTTTGACTGAGTTTGGAGAAATGCAAGTTTTGAAAACAAAAGTCAAAGTATTGATAGGGACGGAGAATGATTCAGAACGTTCTGCGATCCTAAATCATTCTTATAACGCCGATACCTAAAAACTAGCGTTATTTAAACAGATAAGAGGGTTGAGAAATGTGTATCTTGCACCGTCGAGCACACGTCTCTAAAGGAGTAACCGATTTGTTGCTTTGCTGTTGTGACGACCTTCCACAATCTAGGGGAATTCCATCGAAGATAACTTCTCTTTAAACCACCTCCAGTTGTTTGTGAAAACCCTCCACAAGCTAGGGAACACCGTCGATCAATATGCTGCTACATCTCAAGCCTTTTTCTTGAATCATAGTGACAACCTTCCCAATCATAGCAAAAGTCGTCGAAGATCGCCTCATCACGAACCGCTCTTCTCAAATTTCGGTGACAACCTCCACAATCTTAGTGAATGCCGTCGAAGACCGCCCATCTCGTGCTATCTTATTAAATCTTGGTGACAACCTCCACAACTTAGCGAATGCTGTCGAAGACTGCCCATCTCGTGCTATCTTCTCAAATCTTGATGACAACCTCCACATTCTTAGCGAATGCTGTCGATGACTGCTTCATTCTTGAATCGTTCTTTTCTCAAATCAAGTAATAAATTCCTCAATCATAGTGAAAGATATCGAAGGTCGCTTCATCTCAAACCGTCCTTCTCAAATCCAAGCGAGAGACTTCTTATCTTAAAGCCCCCCTGTTGAAAGTTTCGTCATCTTAAATCTTCAAATCAACCTTTCCATCTTTGGAAAATCTTTTTCAAGAACCATATCTGCGATTCTTAAAGGCTTCAAATTGATTTGTGAAAATCTTCCATCCTAGGAATTCTTTGTTAACCATTATGTCGGTGCTTTTATTGTTAGTGAACCATTATGTCGGTGCTTCTGTTGTTTATGAACCATTATGTTGGTGCCTTTGCGATGAGCTAATTTTTAGGCGCTTTAAGCCAAGTGAGACGATCTTTCGTCAGGTTGATCACTTGTTTGCGATTGTAATCAAACCGACTACTTAATCATGTCGAATTTCTTATAGGGGCTAACTGGCGTACCAAGGAACCCAAAATTGTTGTATGAGGTCCGCATAATCCAATATGGGGCCACGCATTGTGTCGTCACACCAGCGCTCGCTTGAACTATCTGGCGCCGCTCTTTTCTTCTATCGCCAGGCAACAGATGTTGTCGCCAGGTTGCAACCTTGTCGTCTGGCGCTGGAGTCGGGTCTTCTCTATTTTGCCTTTGCTGCTGCTGTTCGTTGCTCGGTTTCGCTCCAAACTTTGAACTTGGTCGTTTCCTTTCAACCAAATCTACTCAAATCTTTTGTAAATTAAAGCTCTTTATCTCTAATTTACTAATCCATGTAATTTTACTCAAACTCCTTTCATCTTGGAAGAGTCTCATGCGGCGTATTCGCAGTTTTTCGAAAAAATCCGGGAATGTTCTTGCTTGCACCTGCATTTATATTTTTTACTATAGGACTTTGCTTATCTCTTTGATTATCTTAGGGTTGACCTAAGATTTAGTGTTGCTTGACTCTTTAACTTGACACGACTCAAGGTATAAACTTGACTCAACGATGACTCACCTCGTGTGACTCGTGTGTGCATCGTAATGTGATCGTGCGACTCGAAAAAGCAAAAATTTTCCGTCATTTTTTGTGGAGGGTACCGACTTTCTCCTGAAAAAAAAAAGATGCGAAAAAAGAAAGAAGCGAATTTTTTGAAGGTGCATGTTGAATGAGCTTAGCCAAGTATATGCGTTTGATGCTGTCTCTCAAGGTGAAAAGATTAATTCATCCTAGGCTACCCTAGTTGACTTGATAATGAAAGTATTTAGGTAACTTAGGCGCGGAGGCTAAGTACTTCATACTTTGTGATGTAATGATGACTAGTATTGATATGACAAGGCATGCTTCAGCATTTTGTTAAAATTTCATGACACAGGGTTCCTAAGGGAAGTATATTTGGTCATGTATCTGTGCAGTGCGTGAAAGTGACACTAAAGTTAGGCCTCAAGGGCTAAGTGTGTAGAAAAAGATATTATTTCAAGAAGAGCCAAATGATGGTGACTCTTAGCTAGGTAAGCTAATGATGTAGGGATCAAGCCCCCAAGTCTAGTTCTAAATGAAAAGGGATGAGCACAAGGGATCCCTTGATATGAACATTATGAACGTAAATATGAATGTATTTTTATTATGGCCGCACCTCGATGTGAGGTTGCCTACGTATCCATTAGGAATCAGGCCGAACGTAGCTCTAGCCGAACCTCACACAAGTGTGTATAACTCAAAGAGGTCTTTTTAAGGGTTGTAACGTGGTTAGGCTAAAGGTTGAAGAAGAAGGGGATAAAAGGCTCAAGACCCTAGATAAGCCCCCAAGGTGTGCAACCTTGCTTTTGAATCTTTATATTTTTATGCTTGAGGTTTTCTAATCTTTTAAGCTCTCTTTTGTTTATATGTTTTTTTTATTCTCTTTCTTTTTTCGCTTTAGCATTTTTTTTTTTTTAATGCAATGTAATGAAATGATTATATGCAGGAAAATAAATGCTCATTTTATTAAAGGGAAAAGAAAGAATCTACAAAAGTAATCTAAGGGAAAAGAAAGGTGCCTATGCTAGACTTATTGGGGAAAGGGTTAATAAAAGAAATAGAAAAGAGGAGGTCACGAAATTTCGTCGTTGAAGCTCGCCTCTTGTCTTGTGTCGTTTGCTTTATCATCACTCGCTCTTCTTGCTAGCTAGAGGCATGGGAAACTTGTTATTATCGATAAAATGTTGGATAGTCTCCTTTAGCGTCCAACAGCTCTCAGTAATATGACCCCTACCTTGATGATATTTGCAATGTGCATCTGGATTCCAACTAGGCAATCTTTTTTCAGGTGCGGGATCTTGAATAGGTCCAATGGAAGTAATGAGTCCCTTGGCATAGAGTCGATCGAAGGCAATGTCGTAGCTCATCCCAATGGGAGTGAAGTCTTTCCTTAGTTGCTTCTTAGATCCTTGGTTATCCATGGCTAAAACTTCACTGAGATCAAGGGTACTAACTTTGTTACTAGAGTGAGTGTTTTCGGAGGAAGAAGGATTGTCGTTCTTCTTTCCTTTCCAGCCACCGTGGTTATTATTGTTAGTAGCTTTTTTCTTTGCGAGGTCATCTTCGATCTCGATGTCTATGTCATAGATGGCCTTGAAAGTATTCAAGTTGTGTTGATATTTTAAGTGCTTTGAATACTTTTCTTGTAAATTTTTGATGAACATCCTTACAGATTCTTTTTCAGAAGGTACCTCAATCATTTTAGTGGAAGTTTCCCTCTACTTGTTGAAGAAAGAAGTAAAACCTTCATTCTCTCTTTGTCTTAGCTGCATTAATTTTTTTTTTTTTTAAATAAAAAGCCTCTAGCAAGGTTCGCCCTGATCCTTAAATAAAAACTCAAGGCCCTCACCACTACACCATCTCATTTGGTAAGGTGTAATGTTGCACTTAATAATAGTTATAAGCCGATTTTTTTTATTTATTTATTTTTTTTTTTTTTTTTTTTTTTTTGAAGTGGGAGGACAGATGTCCCCCCTTGAGCCCGCTGGCTCCCCACTGCACAAATATGTAAACGAACATTTTTAAGAATATAAATGTACATGCACTATTTATAAGAGTTTTCTTAAACTTTTTATAAGGTTGAAAATGTATCGTTAATTTGTTATGGGCGTTAAAGGCTTAAATCGTGTATTTTATTGGATAATGCTTTACTATATATATATATATATATATATATATATATATATATATATATATATATATATATATATATATATATATATATATATATATATATATATATATATTTTGGAGGAAACAAGCCAGAAAATAGTGTTTTTTACATTTAATTTTTCAGTTTTTTTTTCTAGTATATTAATAAAGATCAATTCCGCAAGAGTCTATAATTAGACATTGAGGGAAAGATCTGAGACAAACAAATTTATTACAACTCCTAGACTCCCATCTAGGCTCTAGGTACATGATGAGCAAATGACGCAAATCAAATTAATCCAATGTCAATCTTGGACGATAATCAGAACATTAGCACTAGAATGTTTATTTCTACTACTAGTAACTTATTCTGATCAAGGTCTTTGGCTCATAAAAGAAATAAATTGACAGGCTATTATAAATAAAATATATATATATATATATATATAAATAAGCAAGAAGGTGAAGTAGTAATTGATTACTTTGGCCACGATTAGTTGATAAATTATTTGTCAACCTAAAAGTTAAGGTGGCTTAGGTTTACATAAATTTGTTGCTATTAATTTTGCTTTTCTAGCTAAATTAGGCTGGAAAATCATGACCGACCCTTCGAATCGAGTTCAATCAATTTCGGCAAATACCTTCATTACTCTCACTTTTCGAGTTACCGTTCCCAGTCACGAATTTTTAGATTTGGAAAAAAAAAAATCTCCAAATTTGTCTTCTATTGATTAGGGAACTCCAATACAAAATTTGTAATGGTTCTCCCATTCTTTTTTGGGTTGATATTTGGTGTACTGATACTAATATCATTGTCTTTTTAATTATAAACCCAAATCATATTCCTAATATTGATGTTAGTGTTGATACGTTATCTTAGAAAATAATAATTGGAATGTTTCTCTTCTACTTTCAATCCTCCAAGATGTCCTTGTCCAAATTATCCGTGGGACCCTCCTTCCTTCTTCCCATGATTCTGACGAGCCTTACTGGGGTCTATCTAAGGATGGTCAATTTATAGTTAAATCAAACATTTGGCTGGCCCACAATACTATCCCATCTTTCTCTGTCACTTCATCTTAAAAAATATATTCAGTAAAAATAATTTCATTTGAGTAAAAAAAAAGTAATAGCAATTCAGTAAAAATAAAAGTTCAACAAAAAATAATTTCAGTACAGTGAAAATGGAAAGCAGTTAACTTACAGAAGAAATATAATAGCAATTCAGTAAAAAAAAAAATTCTTTTCAGCAAAAATAATTTCAGTTCTGTAAAAATAATGTCAGTTGAGTAAAAATAATTGAAGTTTAGCAAAAATAATTTCAGTTCAGTAAAATTATTTCAATTCAGTAAAAATAAGGTGAAGAAAACGGGGCTTAAGTGGGAATTTCATTGGATATGAAATTTAGACATTTCCACCCAAAATTAGAATCTTTTTATGGCAAATTCTTCGTAACGAATAGTCTCCCTACTAGAACAATCTTATAACTCTCTAGAAATATTATTGTCCTTTCTTGTTGTGTGTATTGTAACATGCATTTTGAGTCTCAACAACACTTATTCCTTCTTTGCGCCTTTTCTATAAATCTTTGGTCTTAGGCATGTGTAATACCCCATAATTTTAATGTATTTTTATATATTATTTATTTAATTATAAAATATATGTATTTTTATATAGTATTTATTTAATTATAAAATATATTTTGGGTCAAAATATCTCAAGCATTGGATTATAAATAAAACAAGTATTAATATTTGGGTTAATAATCATTCCAAATATAGCCCATCTTCATAAAAAAAGACTTAATCATTCTATTTTTTAAATTTTGGGTTACCTATTTTATTATTCAAGTCCACAATTTATGAGGCCCAAAACCTCCCCTACCTTACTCTACACTATAAATACTCCATTTGTCCCTAAAATTTTTCCCGCACAAAAGGTTAGTCTTATTTTCTTTCTCTTTAATTTTATTTTTCTTTTCTTTTTCCTTTATTTTCTTTTTCTTTCTTTTCTTTCTTTCCTTTTTCTCCTTTTATACGTGAGCATGGCTCACTAATCCCACCCGTTGCCGCCACTCACCCCACCGGAATCCGGCCACCGTCTCCACCTCCAGCCGTCGGCGACCCACCACCGACCCCACGTGGCCCTTGCTTCTTCTTCCTCCTTTTTATTTTTATTATTTTGTGTAATTTTATATGTAATTGTTTGAGTTTTGATTTTATAGTATAAAGATTATATTTTTAGTATCAAATTCATGTTTTTAATAGCTTAAATTTATATTTTCAGATTATAATTGTTGTTATAATTTTTAGATTTTATAATTTTAAAACCTAGGGTTCCACCATTTATTTAAATTGGGATTTTAGGGTTCTTATGACTAGTTAAATTGGGGATTTTTTCCTATTGCAATTCTATTGATTAATTAAGCATAAAATTGATGTTTTGATGATTAAAGATTGTAAATTTTGAATAATAAAGTGTTTAATTTTTAGATTTTATAAAGTATCAAAAGTTAGGGTCTTAATTTATTAAAGTGTTGATTTTTAGGGTTCTTTTATCAATTAATTTGGGGGGTTTTGAATACCCATTAATTTTGATTAATTAACCAAGTATAAAGATATGATTTTGATGAGTTTTTAACAAATTAATGTTGCTGGAATTTTATTCAAAGTTGTAGAATTATGATTTTATTAAAAGGGTTTAATTACCCATTAAAGAAAAGTTTAATTAGGGGTTTTTAAATAATTTTCAGATTATATGGTTAGAGTCCAGTCCCCTTCCAATTGTTGTTGCGGGGGATCGAACACAGGTCCTCCCTACCAAGTATAGTCCAAATCACTCAGTGTATTTATTTAAGTAATTGTTATTACTCCATACTATAATAACTAATGTTCGAATTCTTCAAAAAAAAAAAAAAAATAATGTTAGAATTCTATAAATTTCCCAACCCATATGCAAATATCTCTAGAGGAAGAATTGGTATACGATGTTAAGTAGGTATTTTGGATTTTTTTTTTTGAGTTGTAATACATTAATTTTCGAGCTATTCGTGTGTAAAAGTATAGATTATTGTAAAAATTATGTGACGCTTATTTGTCTCCCCGATTCAAAATTTCTGACTGTGCCACTAGATTCAAATTTAAAAAACACTGTATTTTCTGGCTTGTTTCCTCCCAAAAAAAAAAGGAGTAAAGCATTATCCAATAAAATTCACGCTTTCAGCCTTTAACGCCTATAACAAATTAACAATATAATCTCTATCTTATAAAAAGTTTAAGAAAACTCTTATGAAGAGTGCATATACATCAGTACATTTATATTCTTAAAAATGTTCATTTATATATATATATATATATATATATATATATATATATATATATATATATATATATATATATATATATATATATATATATATTAGGCAAAATGTTCATTTACATATTTGTCCCCAATTGATTTCAAAAGCCTTATAATTGTCTCTTGAATTCCCTATATATTTAAAATGTTATGTTTATTTCAATATTTAAATCCATCTTTTACTCTTTTTTTTTTTTTTTTTTTTTTTTTTTTTTTTTTTTTTTTTTTTTTTTTTGTGTGTGTGTGTGTAAAATATATACTCTATATAACACAACTACAACAATTATAATATCTAACACATGCATTCATCATTTATATGCAAATAATTTTAATAAACAATTATACAAACATGAAACATGCATAGGGCAATAAGAACATCGGCAATAGTTATTCTCAAAGGGCTAATTATACTGCATTGAAATCCCAGTTATCATAAGGTTGATATAGTTTTCATTACATTCATATAAAAATATAAAATCAATAATCAAAATAAATTTTTTCTTGTTTTTTTTTTAAAAAAAAAAAACAATAGAATTTAACAAATTTTTCTTACGTTTTAGGTCTTATGGAGTACAAAGCTATGGGAAACAACATAAAACGACAATAGTTATTACATTCTATTTGTAGAAATAATATAAGGAACTAATACTTTGCTCCAAGTTGAAACTAGTAATGTAATGAACTTCACCTCAATTCTTGCTCCACAACAAATTTTCTTTCTTACATATTTTTCTTGGCTCCTCCATACACCAAATAAATTAACAGTTCAAAGGAACACTGTGGAGCACAACCGTCTCGACAGTAAGTCCAGGCCCGAACCCGAATAAAACACCCCAATCGAGCCCATCGCCGGTGGTTGCCTTCCCTTCCTTCATAGACTTCTTCCTCATCTCATCCAGGATAAAGAGTACACAAGCACTAGACATGTTACCAAATTCACTTAGCACATTACGGGTTGCGGTGAGCTTCTCTTCTTTGAGGCCCAATTTGGCCTCAACCTGGTCCAATATTGCAGGCCCACCAGGGTGCGCAATCCAAAAGAGGGAGTTCCAATCACTAATCCCAAGAGGGGTAAAGGCCTCCTCAAGGGCCTTGTTAATGTTCTTAGAAATAAGCCCAGGAACATCTTTTAGTAAGTGAAAAGTCAGGCCCACTTCTCGCAAGTGCCCGTCGATTGCACCCTCGGAGTCCGGTAATATAGTTTGGGCGGCCCAAACCATTTTAAATAAAGGCCTTTCAATGGACTCATCTGGATCAGCACCAACGATCAATGCTCCGGCCCCATCCCCAAATAGGGCCTGGCCCACCATGGAGTCCAAGTGGGTCTCAGTGGGCCCACGGAAACAAATCGCGGTAATCTCAGAACAAACCACCAAGACGCGAGCTCCACGGTTGTTCTCGGCTAGGTCCTTTGCGAGGCGGAGGACAGTTCCGCCCGCAAAGCAACCTTGTTGGTAGAGCATAAAGCGACGAACAGAGGGTCGTAGGCCAAGAAGTTTAGTGAGTTGATAGTCGGCCCCAGGCATGTCAACACCAGAGGTGGTGCACATTATGACATGGGTGATCTTAGACTTAGGCTGACCCCATTCCTTGATGGCCTTGACTGCCGCCTCTTTGCCGAGCCTAGGAACCTCAGATACCACAATGTCTTGGCGAGTATCCAAGGAAGATCCCATGTAAGTAACCATGTTAGGATTTTCCTTGAGGAATTCTTCTGTCAAGTGCATGTAACGTTTTTTAATCATGGACTTGTCACCTGTATAATTTCAAAATGTTGTTAAGAATAATGAACATAATACGAGTAATTACTATGATTAATAAAAACAAAATTAAAAAACCATGTGATTTAATTTATAGGATGTGGACATGTATTCAACTACTTCGTACAAATGTATGTCATTAGTAATATAGTAGCAAAACAAGTTATGTTATTCAGTAGTAGCTAGTGTATGTGTAATGTGTTAAGTTTGAGAAAAGGGCACATTAATAATAATAGTGAAGGTCCCATTCCCTTCCGCATACATTCAAGAAGATAGTATCAAACTACTAGTCTTGACTAAGTTAATCCGTAAGGGATACTAGGTAGCTTAGTGTGGCAATTCATTTTACCTTAAAAAAATTATTATTATTACTACTACTCATTTATAGTAAATATCTACCTTTAGTAAGTTTTTTTTTTTTTTTTTTTTTTTTTTGGTAATTTTTTTTTTAACTATTGGTTAGGTACCACCTAAATACACACTAGCACATTACCTTCTGAACTCCAATTGAAACGTCAGATCACAACAAGACTTCAAGCTAAGCATTGAAAGCGTAGTAATGGGTTGCTCTTTTTGTCATCAGTACGTGACTTAATATGGTGGAACACAAAAATATCTTGGGTGTGTATGTAAAAAGAGCATACAAAAAACATTCTTCAACTACCTACTTCAAACATATATAATTTTGCAACTAGTAATGAAATAAAATCTTTACTTCTCAATTACAGATTTTAGCAATCAATATTTAACATTTGAACCTCTCACTCCTTTCTCAAAATTAATCATATGCCAATGTTATACTTCGTATATATATGTCTAATTAGGTTATTTAAGTTTAACAACTATCTAATATAGAAAATTTACTTGGACATGGCCATGACCTCATTACACATGGAAGGTCCATGCCCATCTAAAGACTAACATACCCATGAATTAGATTTTTATAATATTCCCTAAAAAAAAGGACTTGATTAGTTTAATATAATTAATCTACTATTAATATAATTAAAGAACCTATAACTTTTGAGTTAAGCACATAATTAGATACTCAATTCTTTAAAATTTCACCTTTTAGGTACTCAATTCTTTTTACTTTGCTTTTGGGTACTGAGTTAAGAATTCAAGCCAAAAAAAATTAAATCAGCCAAAGAATTGAGTACCTTGGATTAAAGAATTTAGTACCCTTGGTTAAGTATGTGGGCCCCACCCGATTAAAAAATTAATATTTAAAAAAAAAAAAAAAAAAAAAAAAAACATGCTCAATTGCTCATCTCTCTCTTTCATACAAGGTGGAAATTTAACGAGTAATTATTTCATTATGTTTGTAATTTTTACCCCATTTCAATCCCTAATTTCGTTCTCTATTTTCTAGGGGTTTTTAAGTTTGAGTGGAGTATATGTGATGCGAATTAAATTCGTTAAGCTCTTCTAGTTTTTAGAAATGTACTCCGTATTTCACTTTTTATACAACTTTTTCCATTGCTTGCCCTTTATCTATCCCCTGCTATGAGCATATCTGTCTCCTCAGTCCTCAATACTATCAGGTTCAATAATCACATAACTTTGAGTCATATTTCTTCCTGATCACTTCAAAGACTTGGAAAATACTATATTCTAATCAATTTAATTGCCAGTTTCATTGAAGATACGCCCCCCCTCCACACACTAAGCTGAAGCATATAAAAAATTATATCTAGCTTCAATGTTCCTGTCTTCAATCCAGTGTTCTTTCTTATTCACCGTATTTTAACATCTTAACAGAAGAAGGGGTCCAAGGACAAAAAAACCCCAAAATTCGAAAACCCTATGTCGCAAATTACATCATCAAATGGGCAAAAAATCTAAAATTTATATCAAATTCACAACATAAATGATGAGAAATTGAGCTTACCTCAAAAAAATGGCGGTTTTGGTGTCGTTTTCACCAGATTCGAGCACAAAGAAAGCTTTGTTCTTCGAGAATGAAGTGCGCAGCAAAGTTCCAGAAGAGCATGTTTTTTTTTTTTTTTTTTTTTTTTTTAATTATTAATTTTTTAATCGGATGGGGCCCACATACTTAACTAAGGGTACTAAATTCTTTAACCCAAGGTACTCAATTCTTTGGCTGATTTAATTTTTTTGGCTTGAATCTTAACTCGGTACCCAAAAGCAAAGTAAAAAGAATTGAGTACCTAAAAGGTGAAATTTTAAAGAATTGAGTACCTAATTGTGTGCTTAACTCATAACTTTTATATGTTTTCCTAAATTATACTCTTCCACTTAAAAATTAAGACATAGATATTAGGTACGGAGTACCACTTATATTTATGTGTTGTCTTATAAAACCTTAATAATATAAAGTATAGACAAAAACTCGTAGAAATAAGCATTTTACATAAGCTCTAAACTATAAATAATATGATTAATTAATGATTGCATAAAAGAAACTAATATTGGAGCTACAAGTTCAAGTAAAAAGATATGACACTTTGAAATTAATAATAGTATAATAATTTGACTTAAGTTACTTCAGTTTTGTTATATTTACCTTATTTTCATCAAACTAACTATGTTTTGAGATTTAAGCTTTTTACTTGTTACTTGAGGAAGAAAAGGTTAGAAAAACATGCAAGTAAATCATACTAGCCACGCAAATATATAAATGGCATCATGCATGAATGTACATACATTTTTTTTTTTTTTTTTTTGTTAGAAAAACTACAAACATACATCTTTACCTGTTACTACTGCATTACATCAATATAATAATTATATTGCATTATCAAATATCATAAGATATATATAGCCAATCAATGCAAACACATAATAAACAAATTAATTAAGTGTATAAAAATAAAGAATACGTACACATGCGCTTAAACTTTTCCTTCAGCTCAGTCATATGCTCGCTCTTGGTAACCCGAAAATAATAATCCGGGAAATCGGATTGATAAACACAATTAGGTGGTGTTGCAGTACCAATTGCCAAGATTGTTGCTGGCCCATCTGCTCTTTGAGCTTTGCGAATTTCCTCTAATGAACTTGTCATTTTTTTTTAGAAAGATGTTACTCACAAAATTATTAAATAAAATAGGAAAGTATTTTTATATTTTGTAGTAATATTGTAGAAGTTGTAGGATGAATAATGAAATCGTAACGTAGGACTTTATACGAGTGAAAAGAGTTTTGGTAGGTTGCATGGAAGGGCAGTTAGTGTCCACGTGTTTGTTCCCTTTGTGGTTAGATATTTTGCCACATCTATTCACTCTAACATCAACCTAAATTTAATTATTGTGTTATTTTCACTATTCATATTATTTTATTTTATAATTATAATATATATATTTCTTCTAGGACGATTTCTGCAATTAGATTAGCAGAAATTGCGACCTTGTTTTCCTTTCAAGCTGCACTACTTCAGTCACTCCATATTATGTATCAAGATTGTGATCTTGGTAAAATACAAATTTTATAAATTATTCAGTAATTATTCTTTGGATAAAGTCAATAAGTATAAATATTTTTTCCCACAAATTTTTATATATTGCTGGCCACATTGTGTGGCCGGGATTACTTATAATAGTTACTTATTTTGGGGTACTCGTTTGGTTAGGGGTTACTTAAAGGGGACCCTTATTCAGGAGTCGTTACTTATTCAAGAAATAGTATCGGTCAGGGGTTACTCTCGCATGAAAATCGCATTAACCGACTGAGTAAATTTAGAATAAGTAACTCTTGACTGACTGAGTAACCCCGGCGTAAACGCGTTAACCAACTAAGTAACCCTAGAATAAGTAACCCTTAAACGATTGAGTAACTCCTAAATAAATAATCCCTATATGTAACTACTAAAAGCACTTTTTTATTATTATTATTTTACATTTACTCTTTCTTTTTTTTTTTTTTTTTTGACGGAGAAGTATAAATATCCTTTTATTGATGAAAATTAAATAAATTAATGATCATATATATTATACATTATATGAATTGAATAATATGCATGAGTAGGATATTTGTGCCAGAAAAGTGTTAAACCATAATATATTGTCTTTTTGTTCCACATATTTCTTCTCACTTGGTGTACAGCGGTAGAGCCACATAATAGCAACAAGTCAACAACAACAACTAAAAGCTACTTGTATAAAAGCAAGTAAGACTGTAAGTTTCAATTTAGTACCACAAGTTAAGTTTAGTGAAAATAAATCATGAGTAGAAAAAAATTATTACAGTGTAATAATAATTTAAATTACATTTAGAAAACTTAGTTACAAAAGGCCGAGGGTACTTGTAATTACTAAGTATTTTTTGAGGTGAGAACAGACAGTACTAGTAGGTAATTACAGTATAAAAACATCTCACAGCATATATAGGGGGTCAAATTTTGATCAATATTTTTTTAATTATTATTTTCTAAAAAAATTTGCCAAAAATTACTATTTAAAAGACTAGTTTTGACTTTTGAGAACAATAGCTTCTTAATTTTTATTTGGAAATTTTGACAATCACCACCTTCTGTTATGTCCATTTTAGCAATTACCACCTTCTATTTTTTTTTTTTTTTGAAAATTACCACCTTCTATTTTCAAAAACACCAAAAGTTACCACCTTTTTGCCCCCCAACTAGCACGTGACGTCATTTTGGGCCAATTCTTTCCCTTCCCTCCCTATTTCCCTCACATTTCTCATTCCTATTTGGATTCTCATCTCCCCTTTCACTTTTTTCCCCCAAACCACCAATAATTTTCCGTCAATTTTGATTTGGAGGAGTGAATTGAAGAGTTTCTGAATTTTTGGGGGAAAATAAGTGAATGAGAAGGTAAGAATCGAGTTATGGAAGAGAAATGGGAGAGAAATAAGGAGAAAAGGGAAAGAATGAGTCCAAAATGATGTCACATGGTAGTTGGAAGGCAAGAAGGTGGTAACTTTTGATGTTTTTGAAAATAGAAGGTGGTAATTTTCAAAAAGAAAAATAGAAGGTGGTAATTGCTAAAATGGACATAACAGAAGGTGGTAATTGTCAAAATTTCCTTTTTTTTTTATTGAAAATTTAACACAAAAACACAAAAGATTTGAGTAGCACCCATCTGTTCATGTTTTTAGACTAGAATCTTCACTATTGGGCAATGACATTCAAATTCTCTAAATCCCTTGAATTTATAAAACCCTAATTTTAATTTTTGACAAATAAGAGCTCAAACTCCCAGATTCAATTGAAAAAATAAATTATTTTTGCTGATTTTATAACTTATTTTTTTATTGGTCTCTTTGGCCAATTTTTTTTTTTTTTTGGTGTTCCATCCGGTTCATCCTTTGGGCTAATCTGGATTCGGGGATCAGTTCTGGGTGGTTAGGTTCCAGTCCCCTCCCGATTGTCGTTACGGGGGATCGAACACGGGTCCTTCTTTGGCCAAATTTGTAGTAATAGTATAACTATGTAACACCTAGACTATAACACTAAACAAGTTGCCCCGTAATGGCGGGCCACACGGCCAACCAAATGTAAAAGTTAATATACATTTTTTTATCGATAAAATTATTTTTACTAAACTAAACTAACTTTTGCTGAACTTAACTTACCTTTACCATTCATTAAATATTATTTGAATAAGGTAGTAACAATTTATTATTAGATTTATAGTATAGCAATTAGTCACATGGACTTATGATTAGCAAGGAGTTTTAAGGGAATATTGGTATGTATTTGTTGGTACATAACAAGGGCATAATAGTAATAACTTAGTATAACAGTAAAGGTGATGTGATGAGAATCAAAGATAACTCAACTACTCAAGTTGTGTAAGCTTACCTCATCTCGGTTTTCGGTGATCTTGGGTTCGATTCACGTCACTCCCTTGTGGCTCTCTAAATACTAAAAAAACAAAGAAAGGTAATGAGACCACATATTTTTACTTTAGTTTTCAGGGTTTGAATGTATCATCATAGTTATTTTAGTACCATTATTGCAACCAATCATTATACAGTTACACTACCAGTGACACAATTTTACAGCCTAGTAGTATTAATTTACAAAATATTTATGAATTTGCTATATATGTACCAACATATACATAACAACACTGCATTACTACTTCTTTGGCTAGTATGTAGGTTTGTAAAGGAAAATGGGTACGCATCACACAAGTGTATGGTTGGTGCCTCGAGCCCTTGATGGGTAATATACTATGGAGTAATATGAATATTCTATATGGAAATTTATGATACCTTTTTTTTTTTTTCAATTATTATTTTTTTCTTTGCTTTTTACATAGGGTTGCTACTTGCTACCGATCCAGTAAATTTCGAAGGTCATCAATTCAAGACCCAAACTTTATTTTTGAAAGAAGTGCTAAACAACACTAAATTTCATTAATAAAAGTTATACGACATCTACCATTCACAATAAACAATAATGAAAACGATTTTAACAAAATCAAACAAGAATTAATCAGGGAAGGGCTAAGAATCCAAATACATAAATATAACAATTCGACACCTTCTCGATTCGTTGTCTTATACAACTTTTTGAGTGAATCCGTCGTCATTTGGCAATTTTGTGAGAAAGTAAATTCTTGTGTTAATTCCGCAACCCGAATCCGAGCCATAATCAATAGTAGCCCCGCACTCCCGGACCAAAATAAACACAAATAAAACCTTTTCTTTTGAAAAAAATATGAAAAACCTTGACTTTCGAAGGAGATCGAAAAAACCTTTTCTTTCGAAGGAGAAAAACCCTTTCTTTCGAGGGAATCATTATTGTAATCTAAAACGAAAAGGTTAAAAGAAAATAACAACTAGGGTTTTCCACCGGTGAAATCTGATAGAAGCTCCTTTAAAATTGACAATAAAGACTAGGTTCAGAGAGAAGAGAGAAAAGCAAGACCCAAACTTTAGTTCGAGTTTGTAGTATTTGACTCTAACCTACCATGAATGGCTGGTTTTTTTTGGAGGGTAGTCTGCAATGATGGGTATGTTATGGCCTATTGGCCTAGTGGATAAGACTATCAAGCAAGGAGTCACAATAATTTTATTTTATTTTTGGTAATTTTCCTTGATTTAATTTAAGTATTTTCATTAATAAAAATATTTTTATATTGTGCATAAAGTCAGGGTTACAGCAAGAATAATCTATCTATTAGGTATAATATCATGAGAATATTAATTTACATTTATTCAATTATATATATATATATATATATATATATATATATATATATATATAGATCATATGAGACCATATCCCTTATGTGAGAACCCTATTATATGTGAGAAAATATTACAACAATTGGATCAATTGCATCCAATGGCTACGATTTATCCCAATCAAACATAATTTCAAAAACAATATTCAAACGTTTTTTCTCTCCTCCTTCATTCGACGCGCCATTTTCTCTCTCCTCCTTCAATTTCTCTGCTCCCTTTCTTACTGCTATTGGCTTTGATTCTTCTTCAAACTTCTTTGATTCTTTGTCAATGTGATTTTCGTTGATTTTAGTTTGATTTTCGTTGATTTATTTTAGTTTAGATTTGATTTTAGTTTGATTAATTAAGGTTTTTGTCAATTGAATTCTTCATTAATTAAGGCTTTCGTCAATATTTTTGCGATTTTTAGCGATTCTCAATTCAATTTCCGTTCGAAATGTTTGGTCATTTGACAACTAAGTAGCAACTTAGTTAAATTAGCAACTAAGCTAGTATTTGCTCATTTGACAAAGGAAAAATTGAAAAGAATAATCCCACTGTAGGGAATAGTTTCAAGCCTTTAAAATCCCACTAGCTTGAACCCCACTGTGATCATACACTAAAGTACGGTGACGTCCAAAAGGGAAGAAGATAGAGCAAAAGAGTCGCCAACAAGTTTTTAAGGAACTTGTAAACCGTTCACGAGGTGAAGGTTACACCCCTTAACGATCCAAGAGATTGTCAACTCCATAAGGTCATGAACCAAATAAGGGTTCGGGGATGAAGGTACAAATTCAACCTAAAAGAGATTGAACCTGCCCTAATAATAGGCCTCTACTTTATTCTGCTCGTATTCATGTGCGCTTTCTGATTAATATACACTCAATAGGATTAACCCTAAACCTGTTTAATCTATGTTGGTTGAATTTAATGCACACATAAACTATTATTGGCGATCACTTGAATTATAATCACAATTAACCTAACAAGATTATTAATTATCTTATTAAGCGTGGTTACAAGTACAAATTCCCTTTAAACATGCAATAAAAGGTGATCAAGCAATAACAATAAAAAATATATCAAGCAACATAATAAATAATCATCATCATTAATAACAATAATAAAATAATCACAATCACCATAAAAATAATGATAATCATAAATTATAATTATAATCATGTTAAAGCATAATAAACATAGCAAGATCCTAGGCATGACACTAACAAGATTAATAACAAACCCTAGCATGTCACTAAGCAATAAAAATCAAAGCTTTAACCCTAACATGATACTAACATGAATAAATATTAGAAAGAGAATAAAAGACATCATAGCAATCATATTTAATATTAAAAATAACCTAGACATGATACTAGGAATATCATAATAACAATATAAACATGATTTCTACATCATAAATCAATTAATCAATTAAAGTACTTACTTTGATGCCTCGTACCTCTTTCTAATAACAAAATACACACGTTAGTAACTTCAAGGAAAATAATAATCAAAACAATTAAATTAAATAATTGAAAGAGAGATTTGGGACCAAACCCTCAGAAATTAAAACCTTTCACGTCTAGGGCGAAGGCAACTTCGAATATGGCTAAGTGTTTCTAGATCTTGTGAATGCGGAATTTTGTATGAGAAAAGCAAAGTTTAGAAAAGAAATAAAAGAAAAGAATTCTAACGAAAGAGATGAATGAATGAATAATGAATGAAAAGAATTGATGAATGATTTGTGAATGAAGAGAATGAATGAAGAAGAGAATTGATGATTCTTTGTGAATCAAAACGGAATTTTTAATACGATATTTATAGAGAAAATCATCCAAAAAAAGATAATTTAACAAAACAGAGTCTGAAGATCGCCAAAACACCTTGGCGCCAGCCCTGGCTAGTTGGCGCCAGCACCAATGGCTAGCGCCAGGCGCCAATCCTGGTTCCAGGCGCCAAGGCCTGGGTCTGGACGCCAAAGCGGTTTTCAACGCGTTTTCGAAAATCTGATAAATTTACCGTACTGGAAGATAAAATAATATAATTTCCATCGAAAATGCTATTTGATCTTGATTAAAACTCTGAAGAGTTCTAATTGAATTAGGAATGATAAGACCTTCTAGAATGTTCTAGAAGACTAAAACCATTCCTAATTATATTAGGAATGATAAATTATATTAGGCCCTCCCCTAGATCATTAGGCCGTACTTAAAGCTCAAACCGGGCCCAGTTTAGTAAATTGGCCATAACTTCCTCAATATTCATCGCAATTGGGCTTATAATATATCGTTGGAAAAGTCTTTGCAAACCCCAGCCAACTACACCACTATTGGACCCATATCATGGACCAACCAAACTGGATTGGCTGTTTTCTTTAAAATAAAGTTTTCAAAAACAGGAAGAAGAGAAAAAGAAATAAAACTTTCCGCAACACTAAACCTTTCCACACTTTCGTTTCATTCGATTATGATTCAACGTGAAAGGCACTCATCACTGGGTTTGGTTTTGGGGAGACACAAATGGGTGTCTACAGAAGCCCCCACTTTGACTGAGTTTGGAGAAACGTAAGTTTCGAAAACGAAAGTCAAAGTATCGATAGGGACGGAGAATGATTCAGAACGTTCTGCGATCCTAAATCAATCTTATAACGCCGATACCTGCAAAACTAGCATTAGTTAAACAGATAAAAGAGTTAAGAAACGCATATCTTGCACCGTCGAGCACACGTCTCTGAAAGTAACCGATTTGCTGCCGTATGTTGCTTTGATGACCTCCTGCAAGCTAGAGAATGCCATCCCGCTTGAAAACCGCTACGCCCTGTAACTGCTTCCAAATTAGAAGATTGCTTCGCCCGAAACTATCTTCCCCGCTGTGATAATATCCCACGTCCAGGGAATATCATCGAAAATTATTTCCCTTGAAACAATTCTCATCCGCATTATGACCATCTTCCATGCCTCGGGAATTATGATCGAAGACAACTTCGCCCGAAATTACCTTCAGCTGTTTGTGACAACTTTCCACAAGCCAGGGAATGATGCCGAAGACATCTTCTCTTGAAGTCATCCTCATTTGATGCGATAATTTCCCAAAGGAAACTACCGAAGATCCACGCCCGTCGATCTTTAAAAGTTCGCCTGAACTTTGCTCTTGTTATGCCTGTACGTCGGCGCTCTTTTGCTTTGAACCTGTATGTCGGTGCCCTTTGCTCTTGAACCTATATGTCGGTGCTTTTTGCTTTTGAACCTATATGTCGGTGCTTTTTGCTTTTGAGCCAATGCTTAGGCGCTTTAAGCTTAGTGAGACGATCTTTTCATCAGGTCGATCACCTTATGTAATCAAGCCGATTACCTAATCATGTCAAATTGCTTAGAGGGGCTAACTGGCGTACCAAGGAACCCAAAATATATTACAGAAGGCTAGCACAACCTCAACAGGTGGCTGGCTGCTTTGGCGTCGCTGAAAATCAATCAGCGCCAGCCTAAAGGCATTAGCGCCAGGCGCTGGCGTTGGCGTTTGGCGCCAAGCACCGAACGTGACGCCAATGCCTAGGGACTGGCGCCAGCACGGGATTTTCTTTTAAATGCCCGTTTCTTCTTCATTTGCTGCTCTGTTCGTCGCGAAATTGCTCCAAAGAAGTCCGAAACTTCAATTGCTCATTGCTTGCTCGTTTCTCAACCGAATTCGCTCAAATTTGTTGCAAACCAAAGCTCTTCTCATCTATTTTCCCGATCTATGTAAGTTTTCCTCAAACTCACACCGGTTTTTATAAATTCTTGGCATGTTTATTCACGAATTTCATGAAAATTCGAAACTTATAATGCTCAATTTGCTTTGTTTATCAAGTTTTACGCCATGAAATTGCTTGTTTATGCTTGTATATTGCCTTAGGAGTAATTTGAGACTTGTTTGACTCAATTTGGTGAAGAAATGAGCAATCCGCCATTGTTGGACCTCTAAAGGTCGTGAAGAACATTGTGACTTGTTCTTGATATTTTTGCTAGCAATTCTTGTTCAATTTGTCACAATAATCACTATAGTATTGCAAGAAATTGTTTGATTGCTTGAAAAAATACTGTCATGCTCAATTTGAATTTGTGCTTTGTTTTAGTACTACGTACTCTGTTTTTTTTTTTTTGCAAACATAGTATCATGCGGCTTAGGCGAACCTTAGATACTATAGAATCTTAATTTACGATGATTCTGCGCAATGTAGCATGGCTAGACAACGAGGTTCAGGTTCACGGTCCCGAAACACTAGACGGGAGCATGAGCCCGTGGAGGACGACACCACACCGTCCACTTCGCTTGGTCGGTTCCCGGAGTGGGATGAGCGGACCTTGTTCTTTGCCCCTGTCCACCACATTTCTGAGAGGGTGAGATGGGGAACCGAGCCTGGGAGGACACGGCACCACGGCTCTGGCTGTGATGGTCTAGGCGATTTGTATAGGATGCATATCGCCAGAGACCGAGAGACGAGACTCCTATGGGAATCCTGCGGACTGGTTGCCTTGTTCGTGACCTCCGAGGTTATGGTCGCCTCCAGCGGGGGTCACCACGTAGTACGTGCTTTGGTGGAGTTCTTCTGGGACACTACCAACACCTTTCATTTTCGATGGGGTGAGATGATGGTCACTCCTACAGACTTCAGTCTCATCACAGGACTGGAGTTCACTTCTGTGCCGCTGCCGTTCGACGGCGGTATCGACGTCTTTTCTCCAGAGGTCGAGGAGTTGTTGGGGCCAATTGCTGTTCGGGCCCGAGCTGAGGTCGAGACGACTCAGTTCAGTGCTAGGGGAATTCGCCGCTCGACGCTGGCAGCGGCTCTTGATGACGACGCGACCACCCGAGAGCAGCGGGTGCGCATCTTTGTGCTGATGTTGTTGTCAGGGACATTCTCCTCTGACAGGGGTAGTAGGGCGTTGCTTTACTACCTCCCTGTTGTTCGTCATCTCCGGCGGATCGGGACTTATAACTGGGCCAGCTTAGCCTACACTGACTTCGTTCGCGCGCTGAGGGACTCGTGTCGCCACCGGTCCTTTAGGACGAACGTTGCTTTGTCTGCTTTCTGGAAGGTCATAGAGGTAAACATTATTCCCTATAAAGTTTAGCCCTACATGTTAATTAGCATTTATTCATGCTTTAGCTTTTTGTAGATCTGGTTCTATGAGTACTTTTCTTCCATTGCGCTGGCGAGACCATCGCCGAGGGGGTATCCGGTGAGCGCCTCTTGGGGCGGCCACCACGTGGACCTGTCTACTGCACGTGTCCGAAGTCAGATCATCTCGGTACGACTTTTAGTGTTTATCTTGCTCTTCTGTGATGTTTTAGACATGTTCTTATGTGATTGGTGCTTTTTATAGGGACCTGAGGTAGTATACCGACCATGGGGTGGTTGGACAATCCCTGGGTTAGCCGCACAGTACTCTGCTGAGCGCCGCTACTTTCTGGGGACCTATGGAGCGGTTGTATATTTAGGGGAGAGAGTTGCTATCCAACACTCTTCTGATGTTTTCGTCGTTCCTGCCCCCCCGCCGCGTCATATGTTCAACGAGAGAGAGTTATCGAGCATGGCCGAGGAGTCTGGTTCTCTCTGGCAGTCCCATGTGATCCTTGGGCGGAGTTATGCTGAGGAGCTACTTCCTTTGTTGCTCCAGCCCCTGTACCGGCCGAGGATGTGAGGGTAAGATCTTTAGCTTTTTATTTTTCGCTAAGTAGCCCCCAAGTAATACCTTGCTGATTTCTTTTCGTCTTATCAGGATGGTCCCACTGAGTTTGTGCCACCCCGTATGTCCATCCATTACCAGGGGACGTACGAGCTGATCGAGGAGATGATTTCTCCGGCTCCTGAGGGCGAGCGCTTCGTGGAGCGGTCGATTCCTCGTCACCAGACTAGGGTAAGCCTATTTTTTCATTACAGAATCTTGTATTCAGTCATCATGTACTTTTACTGACTTATTTTCTTGACAGTTCTCACGCGAGGTGGTTTCGGCTATGGCACGATGCATAGATGCCTTCCGGAGCCAGCTCGTTCGGATGAGGAACGCGGCTACCTGTCGTCGAGACGACGCTGTCCGAGAGGTAACTTTTCTTCACTTATTATTTCTGCGTTATGCTTCAGTTTTACCTTGTTTCTGATTTAATTCTTTTTGCAGGGTCAGCCGATTGCTTCTCACACCCGTACGAGGCCTGAGGGGCGGAGAGAGCCGGCGAGGTCTAGCTCGAGACGTCGTCGTACTTCGTCAGGAGGTAGAGGTGGTCGTTCCGAGGCTGCTCGAGCCGACGTTGCTGAGGGCTCAGGGTCTTCTTCTGAGGGTGCTCTTGTTGCACCGGTAGGAGAGGCTACCTCGGCTTTCAGAGGTGGTGGGATGTACGAGGTTGGCTCGTCATCGCAGCAGCCTCCGCGGTCTCAGCCTCAGGTTGACCTTGGCTGGAGCGGTTCTGTTTTGAGCTTCCCTCCTCCTACGGAGACTGGAGCTGGTGCTGAGGCCGGAGCTGGCGGAGAGGTGACTCCTCGGACGGCGCAGTTTTATGGCATGATGGGTCTACGTCCTCCGGCGCCGTAGTTTATTTCTGTATATGTATTTTATTTTGACTTTATAGAACTTTGCCTTTGACTTATTATTTAGACACTTTGTATTTTGTGTTATTGTAAATTTATCTATTATTATTATTATTATTATTATTATTATATTAGTGTATGTTAGTGTGTGCAAATGTGATAACAATTTTGCGCAAAAATTCCGTCATTTTTATTATTGATGGAGGGTATTATCCGACTCTCTCCCCCAAAAAGAAAAATAAATAAGGAAAAATAAAACGGAGAAAAAAGCTGATTTTTTTTTTTTAAATTTAATATAAAATCCAAAAAAAGGAAATAAAAATTAACTAAAAATAATTGCTATATTTAATTAATTAAGAAAAGGGTAGAAAAATATTTAGAAGAAATTAAAACGGGGCCATAAAATCATTAACCGACGCCAATTTAATATCAAAACGCAAACTGAGCACGCTCGGCCGTCCTGCTGACTTGGCGTCAGCTGGCGCCAGCCTGTGGCGCGTGGCGCCAAGAGCAGATGGGTGACGCCAATTTCGGGTATGTGACGCCAATTGACGCTGACTCCGTATTCCAGTCAGATTGAAATTCCTCGTAATTTGTGCATAAATAGCCCCCTGCTCAGCCGATTATTCACATAATTCCAGCGAAAAAATTATTCTTCTCTTTTAGAAAAAATAATTATCATGTCTTTAGCCACTAAAACCTTCACCCAATATTCCCATGAATGGTGTCGATCTCTGAATG
Organism: Chenopodium album; assembly: GCF_948465745.1. Classification (NCBI taxonomy): domain Eukaryota; kingdom Viridiplantae; phylum Streptophyta; class Magnoliopsida; order Caryophyllales; family Amaranthaceae; genus Chenopodium; species Chenopodium album. The sequence continues at coordinate 26,078,862 of NC_137834.1, forward strand.
CTAGAGAAAGAAAAGAATTGGATTTATTTCACTTGGGGGGAATTTATGGCATCAAAGGGGTAGATTTAGACATAGACTCATACATACCGCTTTAGAATTTTGGAACATTGATACACATTGTTTTAGAATAGGGTATGATGAAATTAGCCCTTTGCCAGAGGAATTTGGTGCTATTTTAGGCTTCCCTGCAATAGACCTGGTAGTAATCCCTAGAGTAGATGCATATTACTATAAGGATTTTGAGCGCTTCTTTAACTTGAAGGAAAGGGATTTATCAAAAATAGTAGATGGCAATGTAGTGAACTTAAAAGAATTCGCACGCTATTATTTTGATAAACCGCTTTCTGAATCTTTTCACATATATAGAAGAAGGGCGTTCTTATTCTGCATGCTTAATCAGTATTGTCTTAGTAGTGGTAAAATTAATGAGGGACAATCAATTATAACCACTGTGCTAGAACAAATTGAATCAGGGAGAAATCCGATGCCATTGATAGTTGGAGAGACTATGATTAGTCTAGATGAATTGAAAAGGGACCCAAAAGCACCTCTTCGCGGCTCTCCAATTTTATTACAGGTAGAAAAATAATATTTTTAATCAAAAAATATTTTTTGTATTGTAATATTAATTTATTTGCATTGGAATTTTTTTACAGATGTGGCTAATGGAGAGGCTAGGATTAATTAGCCCTCCGGACGACATTGAAAATTATACTCCCACTTGCTTTGTGAGAAGAAAGAAGCGCATCCCTAAAATTGGGCGCCATGGGTGGAAGAGAGTCTTTGAATCACGTGATTTTGCTATCAAGTGGGTCATCCCATGGTGGAAAATAAAAAGGATGGTTGGTATTAACAAGTAACCTTTCTGCCGTCTCCCAAGCTTGTCTCGCGTGACGTATTATTATCCCTGCAGAGTAAAGAGACAATATGGCTTGCTTCAAAATATTTCTTCCGGGGATCTTCGTCCTCCCTATGAGTATCCCGTATCTCAAGAAGTGGATAAATTTGACACTTACTGGAGCGCTAGACCTTTATGGGAAGTGATTACCCAAAAGGTTCCCCCTTCTTTACCTAATGATGTAAAGAAGTGGTTGTTGAAGAAATCTTCAATTGATCAGGGTAGAACCGATGTGAAGAATCGTCTAGGTGACAGGGTGACACCGGCCAAAGAACGGTTAGGTGCAAGAATTGAGTTCAAAAGACCTACAATGCCTAAGAAGAAGAAAACTACTAAAGACAAGGGGAAAAGGAAAGCCACAGAGAAAAAGGTTTGGGTGGAAAAGAAGCATGGGGAGCTAGCTGAAGGAGAAACAATCTATTCTAAAATTGAATGTAGGTCCTCTAAAGGATGCCTACTAGCTAAAGTAATGGATGAAGAGGAGGAAACAGAAAAGAATTGGAAAAGAGCAAAGAAGGAGAAGAAAGATTAGAACATTGCTTAGCTTTAGATTTATTAGATTGTTATTATTATTTTAAGTTAATTTATTTCAGCCTTATTTAAATTCCATTAACAATGTAATTTTATTTTATTAATGAAATTTCAGCTTTCAATTAAATTGTCACTTTAAATTTATTTTATTAAAGCAATGAAAAACCGAAAAAAAATTAATTTTCCAGAAATCTTTCGAGTACGGAAGTCGAAAATTTTCCAAAAAACACCGAAATTCGCCCAGATTTTATGACTGAACTGGCGTCAGTAATTGCAGATTGGCGCCAGTTATTGAGGTTTGGCGCCAGGCGCCAATTCCATTGTCTGGTGCTAATGGCTTTTGGCTGGCGCCAGACTCTGTTCTGTGACGCCAATAATTTTTCGACTTTTTGTTGACTTTTTGTTGATTCTGGAACGCGGAGATGTCGAAAAATAAAGTGGTCGCACCCGTAATGGGTTGCCTACGTATCCTTTCCTAAGGAATCAGGCCGAACGTAGCTCTCTTGAGTGTCCTACTCAAGTAATTATGGGTAGTATTTTTTAAGTTGGTCAAGATTGGTCATGTTTGAGAATTCATTGCCATCCATGTCAGTTAATTTTGCTGCACCACCTGACAGGATTGTTTTGACAATGTAGGGGCCAGACCAATTAGGTCTAAACTTTCCCCTTGGATCTAAAACATTTTTCCTTAGCGCTTTTAATACCAAATCTCCTATTTTGATGTTTCTTGCCTTGACCTTCTTATTAAAATGTATAGCCATACGAGTTTGATAGCACTGAGTGTGATGTAGAGCTTCTAGTCGTTTTTCGTCGAGTAGGATCAATTCTTCATATCGTGCCCTAGTCCATTCGACTTCATCGAGTTTACTCTCTAGCGCAATACGTAGAGATGGTATTTCTAGTTCGATAGGTTGTACGACATCCATTCCATATACCAAAGAAAATGGTGTATTTCCTGTTGACGTACGGATTGACGTGCGATAACCCCACAATGCAAAGTGAAGCTTGTCAGGCCAATCTTTATAATTTTCTGTCATTTTCTCGATGATAGTCTTTAAATTCTTATTAGCTGCCTCGACTGCTCCGTTTGCTTGAGGTCTATAAGGGGACGAATGATGATGTTGGATACCATATTTATGTAGCAATTCCTCGCATTCGGCTTGAAAGTGAGTTCCATTGTCACTTATCATTTCATGTGGGACTCCATATCGACAAATGATATTTCTCTCGATAAAGAGTGCTACATGTTTTGCAGTAAGTTTAGCATATGATTGCGCTTCAACCCACTTCGTAAAGTAATCAATTGCTACTAGAATAAATTCGTGACCTCCTGTCCCTGGGGGAGTGATCTTGCCGATTATGTCAATTCCCCATGTAGAGAATGGCCATGGTGATGTGTAGGTGTAGAGCAAAGATGGAGGAACGTGTTGTAAATTGGCATAAATTTGACACTTAGGACATCTTTTCACGTATTGATGGCAGTCCCTATTCATGGTAGTCCAATAATACCCTTCTCGCATTATTTTCTGGACTAACATTTTGCCGTTTACATGAGTTCCACAGATTCCTTCGTGGACCATTCTCATTATTCTTTGTGCATCCGCCTTTCCTACGCATAGGAGAGCTCGACCTTTAGGTACCCTTTTATGTAGCTCGTTGTCTATGAGTACGTATTGAGAAGCAAAAAGTCTCAAGGCTCGTTTTGCTCTTTTGTCAGCATGAGGAGGGTATTCTCCATTGGTGACATAGTTGAGAATATCTGTGTACCATGGTTCTTCTTCTTGTTCTTCATCTTCGTCTTGGACTGGGTCGTCATCTTCTATAGCCTGTATATATGCCGGTTTGTTTCTTTTTTCGATAGTTAGAGGCATTTGCTCGATATCCGTGGGAATCCTAACCATTGAGGCTAGTCTTGCCAAGGCATCAGCAAATTGGTTGAGATACTACGAAAACGGTATGTACCAACATGTAATGTCTTAACTTAGTTTTGGCCCACACCAAAGCGAGGCACAATTTCTCGAGTGGTGTATAGCGTGTTTCGTATTCGAGCATCTTCTTACTTAAGTAATAGATTGCATTCTCTTTGTTTTCTACCTCTTGTGCTAGCATGGCTCCCATTGTCTCTTTGGTAACCGTCAGATATAACCTAAGAGGTATTCCGGGAAGTGCTGGCGCTAATACGGGAGGATTTGCGAGATAGGCTTTGATCCTGTCAAAGGCTTTTTGACACTCATCATCCCATATTACTGGTACATTCTTCTTGAGCTTTTTGAAGATTGGTTCACATATCGTTGTTAGTTTGGATATGAACCTACTTATGTATTGCAACCGGCCAATGAATCCTCGAATCTGTTTCTCGGTCTTGGGCGGTGGCATTGACATGATTGCTTTAATCTTGGTTGGATCTACCTCTATTCCTCTAGAGCTTATGACGTATCCCAAGAGCTTGCCTGAGGTGACTCCAAAAGCACATTTTGATGGATTCAACCTCATATTGTATTTTCTTAGCCTTTCGAAAAATTTCCTTAAGGCTACTTGATGGCCTGGACGGTCCTTTGATTTCACAATCATGTCGTCGACATATACTTCAACTTCTTTGTGCATCATGTCATGGAGTAAGGCAGTTGCTGCACGTTGGTAAGTAGCACCTGCGTTTTTCAACCCAAATGGCATTACCGTGTAACAGCAAGTGCCCCACGGTGTGATAAAGGACGTTTTCTCCATGTCTTCTTCCGCCATGAGAATCTGATTGTACCCTGCGTATCCGTCCATGAATGAGAGAAGCGCGTGATTTGCTGTGTTGTCTACCAGAATATCGATGTGTGGCAAAGGGAAGTCGTCCTTTGGACTTGCCTTATTTAGATCTCGATAGTCGACACACATCCTTACCCTTCCGTCTTTCTTTGGAACTGGGACGACGTTGGCAACCCATTCGGGGTATTTAGATACCTTGATGAAACCTGCAGTTATTTGTTTTTGAACTTCTTCTTTTATTTTAAGTGCTACGCCGGGTTTCATTCGACGCAACTTTTGTTTTACAGGTTTCATTCCTGGTATTAATGGTATAGTGTGTTGAGCTATTTCTCTGTTAATGCCTGGCATATCTTCATATGACCAAGCGAATACATCGATAAATTCTTTAAGCAAGTTAATTAAATAGATTCTTTCTTGTTTATTCAATGTTAGTCCGATTTTAACTTCTCTTTTATGAGTTGAATCGTTTGAGATGTCAACTGTTTCAGTCTCTTCAATTACTGGTGTTTTCTTTTCAAGTGTTTCCATTGATTTAATAATTTCTTTATCTTTTTCATCGTTAGCTAAGCAATGTTTGTCATCTTGGGTTAGGGAAGAACACGAGGAGTAAGAAGAATGAGTGATATTATTATACTCTGAGATCATTACATCAAAGAGTGATATGTCCTCAGGGACTGGATCACTAACTATCCTAGGAGAAGAAATAGGAAGGGGAGGCATTATAGCTAAAGACTTAGAAGATTCTAAAGGGCAAGACTCTGACTCTGACTCTGACGATTCTTCGAACATCGGCCCTTGTCCTGTCGTGATCGATATCTTTCTTCCACTCGGAGTAATCACCTTGATAGTCTTGCGCCACCCTTGCAGTGATCCTTCAGCTGGAGTGATTAGCTTTGAGGGGTCAAAGTTTTCGCTTTGTAGGACCGTTTGAATGAGTGAGGAGTTATCTTCTTCATAAATTGGCTCATTCTTTTCTCGCCCAAAAAGTAATCCCATAACGTTAAAGTCAAAGCATGGGGGTGATTTCTCCTTATGGACGGGAGTTGGGATTTCATCAGTGAAGTAGCAATCCAAGAAAATCTCGAATCCTGGTTGTCGTACACCATTTACAACAAATGGTTCGGGAAATTCATGGCATGGATAGTCCTCTCCTTCTTTTATAAACTGACCATTAAGCGTAAGAGGGTACTGATCCATTGGAATTGCTTTCTTTTGAATGTGAGCGTCCCTACGTGCTTTCAATTTGTCCTGGGCTCGCTTGAGATCTTTCCGAGTCGGTTCGAAACCAAGTCCGAAAGTATCTAGTTTAGGGAGGCCAGGTGACTCTATCGATTTTGCTATCCCCTTCTTCTTTCCTAAGGTCATCCCAGGGAAGTGTCCTTGTTTCTTCAGTATGGTGTTGATAATCATGTTGGAATGGGGGTCGTGGCAAAGAGATGTCCTTTCATCCTCTTGGATTAAGGAGACTTCTTCGTTAAAGCCCCATAGGTCTTCATCATCTTCGTCGTGCTCCACGTTGATGATTGGATTTTCTACTGACTTGATCCTCATCGGCGAAGCGTCAATAGTGATGGGGATTCCTCCAACTATGGCTTTCACTTGCTGGTGGAGAGATGAAGGGACGGCCTTTAGATCATGGAGCCAAGGGCGTCCTAGCAATAGGTTAAATGAGGCTTTGATGTCCACCACTTGAAAAGTAGTAGCATGTTCTATTGCTCCTGCCGTCATATTTAGGGTTATTTTGCCAAGAGCTTGGCGACGAGTAATATCGTAAGCTCTTATTCCTTGTGTGGACGGAGTTAAATCCTCATCTTTTACGCTGAGCATCCTTGCAGTCCTAAGTGGACAGACATTAATAGCCGATCCATTGTCTACAAGAGTCATGGGAACATTCATTCTTTTGCAGACTACCGTAAGGTTTAACGCTTTGTAGTGTTTTTCGCCTTCCGGGGGTAAATCTTTGTCAGAGAAGGTGATGAGATTAATTGGACTAGGGAGATCACTCGTGAGGAAGTTAGCTAGTCCCTCAGGAGTGGTGTCAGAATCTATCCCGATTTTATCCAAAGCATTCATCACAGCCAACCTATGTTCTCGAGATGTTGCTAAAAGCTTCCATACATTCATCTCAACCTTTGTCTTCTTGAATTGTTTAACAATGTCATTGTCTTCGATGACAGGTGTGGGAACTTGTTGTATGGTAGGCATAGGTTTTGTTGAAACGGGAGGTTGCATTCTCCCGGATCTTGTGAGGACATCTATTGATGAATCTTCTTCAGCCCAAATGTCATCCGTGGTGTATGATACAGAAGGTGAAGGTCCTACTATGTCTTTTAGGTAGACATCTTCTTCATCACTGTCCCATACTCCATTGACACTTATGTCCTCTTCTTGTTGAATTTGGACTAGTTCCTTTTTATCAATCATTTTCTGCACCAAATCCTTGAACTTGAAGCAGTTTTCTAAGGTGTGTCTTCCTGACTGATGGTACTGACAGTAATATCTATCTGTCCTTTTTAATGATTCAAATGGTCTCGGTTCGAGAGGTTTGATCTTGCCACTCTCGGAGAGCATTTCAAACATTTGTGCATACGGGATCCCAATTGGAGTATAAACTTTATTGCTCTTCTTGGGTCTTTCGGTGACTTGTAAGGGAAAATACTTTGCCTCATAAGTCGTCTTTACTGGTGTGAATTCTCTCTTAGATTCTTCATCATATTTCTTGTGAAGTTCGTTCATAATTTTGAGAGTTTCACGTAACAGTTGCGATGTCTCCCTCATAAACAGTGTGAGCACTCGTATGTCTGCCTCATTTGCTGGTTCTGGAAGGTTATCTTTGATATCGAAAAAGATCTCTTCTTCTTCTTCTTCGACATTGGTTGCTTTGACAGGCTTAATGAGAGATGAGGGGTCAACTTCGCTTTCTTCATCGGAAATAGCCAAAGTATGAGCTAGAGGTGTATTGTCAATACTTGGCTTCTTGCTGGCAGGGGGCAATGGCAGCTTGTTACTGTCAATTAGGTCTTGGATAGCTTCCTTAAGCTTCCAACAACTTTCAGTAGAATGGCCCCTACCTTGATGATATTTGCAATGTGCATTGGGGTTCCAGTTAGGCGACCTCTTCTCAACTGGTGGATCTCCAAATGGTCCAATGGGAGTTATAAGACCTTTTGCATTTAATCGATCAAACGCGGTGTCATAACTCATGCCAATAGGAGTGAAGTTTCTCCTAAACGGTTTCTTTTGTCTTTGGTTGTTCATGGCGAGGACTTCTCCTAGATTAAAGGTGCTAACATTATTTGAGTGGGCGGTTTTGGAAGAAGAAGGATTGTCGCTCTTCTTTCCTTTCCAGCCACTGTTAGAGCTATTGTTGGCAGCTTTAGATTTAGCCAAGTCATCTTCAGTATTAATCCCAATATCATAAACAGCCTTAAAGGTATGAAGGTTATTCTGATATTTAAGATGTTTTGAATATTTTTCTTGAAGGTTTTTAATGAACAGTCTCACGGACTCTTTCTCACTTGGTACCTCAATCATTTTAGCTGAGGTCTCTCTCCAATTGTTAAAGAAAGATGTGAAGCCTTCATTCTCCTTTTTCTTGAGAATTTCAAGTTCTCTATGGTCAGTTTCAACTTGAATGTTGCACTTATACCTATCAACGAAAGCGTTTGCTATGGATTCCCAGGTAGAAGTCTTTCTTTTTCAAGGGAAAAGAACCATTGTTGGCAAACGGTCTCGAGAGATAGTGAGAACAGAGAAGGGAAGACTTTCTTATCGATACCCTTAATACTCATTATTGTTTCAAACGCCCTTAGATGGAAGTAGGGATTGTCGATTGCCCTAAATTTTGGGATGTCGTTGGCACTGAACTTCTGTGGAAGAAGATCTTTATCCACCGAGACCCCTTGGGATGTGAGTTCCTGAAACTTGTAGTCGCTGGACAACTTGCTTAGGCTCTCTTGCATGAGGTCCATTTGTTGTTGCTTCACGGGATCCTCGATCTTAAGTGCGAGAAGCTTCAGTGTCTCAGTTACAGTAGCCAGTTGATTCTTGAGATCATTGACTTCTTCTTGAGTTGCCATTATGACTCTTGCTTTCCTCTTGCGGGCTATAGGTTTGTCGAAAAGTTGGACTTGTACGAAGAGGTTATCTTTGATTAATCGTCCTTCCTTTCTTGACCACGCGCTGTAAATTAAGCCAATTTGCGTTTTAATTACTTGACTCGAATCAATTTGACTTTATGGTTTTTATTTAAAGAAAAAGGTATGCAAAAAAGTATGCATATTTTTAGGGAGCAATAATGTACATGTGTTTAGGGAACTTAAGTATTATTATTTATTGGAGGATTAATATCCGACTTACCCCCCTAAAAAAAATGACGAAAAATAACGCTCGCACACAAGACTTTCTTAATCATGGTCAAGACATGTGTATTGGTGTGTGTATTGAGTGTAAGTGACATGTGTGGACTCTTATGTAAGACCATGGGACTTAGTGCCTAAACTCGAACATTGATTTAATTAAGCATAGTTAATCGAGTTAAACAGAAACTGACGAAACAGACATTAGGTGATGACTCGACAAATAATCTGAACTGTCGGCCAAGCGACAGAACTGGCGTCACAATATGGTGATTGGTGCCAGACTTTTTAGTAAATGTCTGGCGCTACACACCATACAGTGGCGCTACAGCTCAGATTTTGGCACCAGCATTGGAGCCTCGGTCTGGGACTGTTTTCGGTATTATTAGTCAACTAGGGTATGCCTAAAGTCGTACCGGGTCGATACCGATTAAAAGAAGAAAAAACTTTATTAACTCAAATTAATTAATTAATTAATTAATTAATTAGGCAAAGTTCTTTAAGTCATTAATTATAATCTCAACACAAATCAACAAACGGTTAAGAGGAGCATAGAATATATATGCACAACAAATAATGCAAAATTAGTCAAGTAGGCACAATATGATGCAATGAGTTCGCAACCTAACCATGGCTCTAGTCTCTAAAGTTCGGGATATGGTTTAGTCAAATAGGGTCCATGGTTAATTGTCCAGATGCACCGCGTAGAAGCCTAACCGTGAAGGGTTAACGCGTGTGGATAGAACACCGCGAGTTTTTAGAAAAAACTCGCTTCCATGGTTTGGTGAATTTACTCAGATGTACCCTTTGTTGCCAGGAGCGTTCAATCGGGTAGATAGAGCATGAATTCCCAGAGGGTTATGTCCATATGTAGAACACATATGGGTTTCAGAAAAGTGAGAAAAAATTCAATCAGGAAGTAGGATCGAGCAAACAATACGAAAAACCGGTCGAAATTAGAACGCATATTTCTGGCTCGGTATTGGGGGAAATTGGCGCCAGCAATCAGAGGCTGGCGCCAACTTTTAACTGTAGCGCCTGGCGCCAATACTGGCGTCTGGCGCTACGACTAAAAGTTTGGCGCCAAGCTCTGGCCCCTGTCGCTACTTCCAACATGCCTCAGCAGCTTTCTGTGCTCAATAAAATCATCCAGTTTCGCGCGGTGTTATTTCAGACCTAGTTGTGAAAGACATTTCTCAAATTTCCTACGTGTAAAATCCTATGTTATTGACTCATTACGGATGGTATTTCCAATGAGAACCTTTTTATGCATATGACACAATGTTAATCAAAATTACGCACATGAAATACTTAGAACTTTTGGAGTCTCATCCACTCATTCTAAATCATTGCCGAAACAAATTCAGGAATTAAAATAGAAATCCTCCCCAGTGGAGTCGCCAAAAACTGTAGGGAATAGTTTCAAGCCTTTAAAATCCCACTAGCTTGAACCCCACTGTGATCATACACTAAAGTACGGTGACGTCCAAAAGGGGAGAAGATAGAGCAAAAGAGTCGCCAACAAGTTTTTAAGGAACTTGTAAACCGTTCACGAGGTGAAGGTTACACCCCTTAACGATCCAAGAGATCGTCAACTCCATAAGGTCATGAACCAAATAAGGGTTCGGGGATGAAGGTACAAATCCAACCTAAAAGAGATTGAACCTGCCCTAATAATAGGCCTCTACTTTATTCTGCTCGTATTCATGTGCGCTTTCTGATTAACATACACTCAATAGGATTAACCCTAAACCTGTTTAATCTATGTTGGTTGAATTTAATGCACACATAAACTATTATTGGCGATCACTTGAATTATAATCACAATTAACCTAACAAGATTATTAATTATCTTATTAAGCGTGGTTACAAGTACAAATTCCCTTTAAACATGCAATAAAAGGTGATCAAGCAATAACAATAAAAAAATATATCAAGCAACATAATAAATAATAATCATCATCATTAATAACAATAATAAAATAATCACAATCACCATAAAAATAATGATAATCATAAATTATAATTATAATCATGTTAAAGCATAATAAACATAGCAAGATCCTAGGCATGACACCAACAAGATTAATAACAAACCCTAGCATGTCACTAAGCAATAAAAATCAAAGCTTTAACCCTAACATGATACTAACATGAATAAATATTAGAAAGAGAATAAAAGGCATCATAGCAATCATATTTAATATTAAAAATAACCTAGACATGATACTAGGAATATCATAATAACAATATAAACATGATTTCTACATCATAAATCAATTAATCAATTAAACTACTTACTTTGATGCCTCGTACCTCTTTCTAATAACAAAATACACACGTTAGTAACTTCAAGGAAAATACTAATCAAAACAATTAAATTAAATAATTGAAAGAGAGATTTGGGACCAAACCCTCAGAAATTAAAACCTTTCACGTCTAGGGCGAAGGCAACTTCGAATATGGCTAAGTGTTTCTAGATCTTGTGAATGCGGAATTTTGTATGAGAAAAGCAAAGTTTAGAAAAGAAATAAAAGAAAAGAATTCTAACGAAAGAGATGAATGAATGAATAATGAATGAAAAGAATTGATGAATGATTTGTGAATGAAGAGAATGAATGAAGAAGAGAATTGATGATTCTTCGTGAATCAAAACGGAATTTTTAATACGATATTTATAGAGAAAATCATCCAAAAAAAGATAATTTAACAAAACAGAGTCTGAAGATCGCCAAAACACCTTGGCGCCAGCCCTGGCTAGTTGGCGCCAGCACCAGTGGCTAGCGCCAGGTGCCAATCCTGGTTCCAGGCGCCAAGGCCTGGGGTTGGACGCCAAAACGGTTTTCAACGCGTTTTCGAAAATCTGATAAATTTACCGTACTGGAAGATAAAATAATATAATTTCCATCGAAAATGCTATTTGATCTTGATTAAAACTCTGAAGAGTCCTAATTGAATTAGGAATGATAAGACCTTCTAGAATGTTCTAGAAGACTAAAACCATTCCTAATTATATTAGGAATGATAAATTATATTAGGCCCTCCCCTAGATCATTAGGCCGTACTTAAAGCTCAAACCGGGCCCAGTTTAGTAAATTGGCCATAACTTCCTCAATATTCATCGGAATTGGGCTTATAATATATCGTTGGAAAGGTCTTTGCAAACCCCAGCCAACTACACCACTATTGGACCCATATCATGGACCAACCAAACTGGATTGACTGTTTTCTTTAAAATAAAGTTTTCAAAAACAGGAAGAAGAGAAAAAGAAATAAAACTTTTCGCAACACTAAACCTTTCCACACTTTCGTTTCATTCGATTATGATTCGACGTGAAAGGCACTCATCACCGGGTTTGGTTTTGGGGAGACACAAATGGGTGTCTACACCCACCTTTCGCCCATTTTCTCAAAATAATCCCACCTTTTCGAATTCCAGAAATAATCCCACCTTGTAACCCCATCTTCCCAAAATGAACCTTTTTACCTTCAACCTGTAAAACAGGTTAGATTATTATTATTATTATTATTATTATTATTATTATTATTATTATTATTATTATTATTATTATTATTATTATTATTATTATTATTATTATTATTATTATTATTATTATTATTATTATTATTATTATTATTATTATTATTATTTATTTTCCTCTAATCTCTCTTCTCTCACCTCACCCCTTCCATAGCTGCATCCATGTCAACCACCATAACCACCTCCACACCACCACCTGACCTCCTCCCTAAATCCTAATTCCAACCTATTCCCATCCCCACGCCCTTTCACCACCACCTGACCTCCACCCAAACAACTTCACTGCACGCAGCCACCATCTCTAATCTAGCAACAAACAACCAGCGATGTCGTGCCACCCACCAGCTCGCAAACAACCCACAAAATAATCCCACTACCTCAGACGGCAACAATCACGAAATAATCCCACAAATCAACGCCTCCAATTTGAAAAAAAAATAGCAGGCTAAATCGGGTTGGAGGTGGTTTTCGTGGGTTAGGTGGGAAGGAGGTTGTTTTTCTGTCGATCCAGACGCCGACCGACTTCGGGTTCAGGGTTAGGTTTGTTGTTAATCCATTTCTTCCATTTCAAGTGGGAAATCGGGTTAAGGGGTTGGGGTTTCGGGTTGTGATGGTGGTAAGGGGCGGCAGCAGGGGTTGTGATGGTGGTGATAACCAACATCAGGGGTTTTGATGGAGGTGATGGTGGTGACAAAGGGGTGGCGGCAGGGGGTTGTGATGGTGGTGATGGTGGCGATGATGGGGGTGGTCGTGGCCGGGGCTGGGATAATTTTTTTTTATTTTTAATTGTTTTGTTTTTTTTATTATTATTTAAAATTAGGACAATTAGAAGGTGACAAGTGTCAAGTCACCTTCTAAAACAGGTTACTAATTTCATAAACCGGTAAAAGGTTCATTTTGAGAAGATAGGGTTACAAGGTGGGATTATTTCTGGAATTCGAAAAGGTAGGATTATTTTGAGCAGATGGGCGAAAGGTGGGAGTATTCTTTTCAATTTTTCCATTCGAAAAATGAAAAACTAACTATTTGCTCATTTGCTAAATGAGCAATAATTGATTGCTCATTTTCCAAATGATCAAAGAAATATTTGCTTATTTTACAAATGAGTAACTAATTATTGGCTTATTTGACAAATGAGAAATAATTATGGTAGCTCATTTCACAAATGAACACTAGGTTAAAAAACGAAATTGGCACCAGTTCAAAACTCCTCAATGCCACCGGTTTTGAACCGGTGCCAATTACTTGCATGAAAAGCCACCGGTTCAAACCGGTGGCAAAACTTGTTATTGGCACCGATTAACCGGTGCCAAGGCAAAAATGGCCAAAAAAAATTATTTCATTGTTTTTGGCACCAGTTAACCGGTGCCAAAAGTGCCCAAAAATTAATATATATTTTTTTTTGTCTTTTTTCAATTAAAAATTAAATTGACTAAAATAAATAAGGACATCAAAATATAAATCGAATATTAATCATATAATAAAAAATTTACAATATATAATAAAAAAAAAATTACAATATAGATCAATTACAACATATAAATAAAAAAAATTACAATATAAATTAAAAAAAAAACCCCATACACATCTAAATCAATATTCTTGCATTTTAATTCTTCTATTTAAGATCTAAATCAATATACTTGCACCAATTAAAATAATAAAAAATCGTTAATATAAATAAGCTTTGGAAGAAAAAAAATTTCAAACCGAGAAATTCAATCCCAAAAATTCAAACCTAGAAAAAAAATCATAAATTCAAACCCAGGAAAAAAAAAACAAACCAAAATTCAAATCGAATAAAAAAACCAGAAATCGAAAAAAAAATCAAAAAAAAAAAAACCAGAAATCGAAAAAAAAAATCAATATCGAAAAAAAAAAATCGATTAAAATCGAATTGAAATTGGAAAAAAAATTGAAATGGAAAAAAAAAACTAGAAATTGAAATCGAATTCAAGAGCTCGGGAAAAAAAACCCAGAATTAAAATCGAATTCAAATCTATTAAAATAAAAAAATCGAATTAAAATCGATTAAAAAACTCAGAAAATATCAAAATCGATTTGTTGTGGTCTTGGTGGTGGGAGAACGGTGTTGCATGAGTTGGTGGTCTTCGAATGAAAGAGAAGGAGACGTGGTGGTCTTCGTGGTGGACACGAGGGAGAAGGAGACATATCTAGATGAGAAAGAGAAGGAGGAGATGAGAAAGATGGGGTGAGCACTTAGCAGGAGAAGGAAAGAGGAGGAGAGGAGAGAGAAAGAGGAGCGGCTGAGAGAGAAAGAAAGTTAGGGTTGGGGGGATTTAAGGGGTGGGGTTTTTTTTTAATAACAAATGGCACCGGTTCAAACTGGTGGGCTATATGTTTTTGCCACCGGTTTGAACTGAACCGATGCCATTATAACTGGTTCATTTACCCGCCCATTTTTTTGCTTATTTTTGCCATCGATTTGGAATGAACCGGAGGCAATTAAGGGTTGCCTTTTTGCTTTTTTCTACTAGTGGAGCAAAGAAATGCTTTTGATTTAATGAATTATTAAAGAAATCTTTGCTCATTTGACAAATGAGCAATTAACTATTTGCTCAATTGCTAAATGATAAAAAAATTGATTGCTCATTTTCCCAATTAAATGATCAAAGAAATGCTTGCTTATTTTACAAATGAGTAGCTAATTATTTGACAAATGAGAAAACTAATGGTTGCTCATTTCACAAATGAGCAAAGTAATTTAGCTGATTGCAAGGCAATGTAGAATAAATTTAGCTGATTTCGTGACTAGTACATAGGTAGAGGGTCGGTCTTTGCTCTTGTCAAAAAAAAAAAAAATGAGCAAAGTAATGATTCTTGATTAAAAAATGTTTACTCATTTAACAAATGAGCAACTAACTATTTGTTCATTTGGCAAATGAGCAACTAAGTTTTTGCTCATTTGTTAAATTAGCAGTGAAGAAGAGGAGAGAGAAATAGTCGCTTTTCAATTTTTAGTCTCCATTGTAATCCCACCTTCAAGCTTTGAAGAGAGAGAAAGAGGAGTAAACAAATTGTACGCGATTTGTGTTTTGGGTGCTGGTATGTTTGTTTTAAGAATTACATTGCTACTATTATCATTTGAACAATCTGATCTATTGGATTTAATATAATTTAATGGCTGAGATTCGTCCTCACATAAGAGATAGGCTCTCACATAGAGGGTGATTCTCATTAGATCCTGACCCTATGTGTGTGTGTGTGTGTGTGTGTCTGTGTGTGTGTGTATATATATATATATATATATATATATATATATATAATGAGATCCAATGAGAAGGATCTTATAATGAGAAGGATGAAAAGGATGAAATGTGCATTTATTTTGAAATAAATGTGCATATATTATCTACTAAATATGTAAATTTGATTTTGGACCTGAAACTTTTTTTTTGCAATTTCTAGAAAAACGAGAACTTATGCACATTATGTGCAAAAAATATGCACATTCAATTTTGGACAAAAATTTTTTGCACATTTTATTAAAAAATATGCACATTTAATAAAAATTTTACACACATAAAATCCTTTTCAATTAAGGAACTTCTCAATTTAGGGTCAATTGAGAAGACTCTTATAATGAGAAGGATGAGAAGTAATCTAATGTGTTCAAATAAGATGATCTAATGGCTCTAATTAAAAGCTTCATTAATGGCAAAAATGTAAATAATATTTTCCCCCATTTCTCTTCCTCTCCATTCATCCCTCTACCACATTTATTTTTCAGAGCTTAAAAGAAGATTAACATAGAAAATATCCCCATTTAACTCTCTATCTCTCTCTCCTTTGTCTTCCTTTCCTCCCTAATTATCTCTTTTCCCACCATTTTTTTTCCAGATTTCAAAGAATTTCATGCTCTAGAAAATAAGTCGTGGACATTAGCAAACATATAGAGGAATAGAGGATTATATCAAAGAGTAAAATTTAAACATGCATAACTTTTTAATTTTAAGCTATATATGTTTTTTTTTTTAATTAATCGTAATGTGCAAATCCTATGTACTTGTAGGGAATAATTTCAAGCTTTAATCCCACTAGCTTGAACCCCACTGTGATCATACACTAAAGTACGGTGGCGTCCAAAAGGGAAGAAGATAGAGCAAAAGAGTCGCCAACAAGTTTTTCTTAGGAACTTGTAAACCGTTCACAAGGTGAAGGTTACACCCCTTAACGATCCAAGAGATCGTCAACTCCATAAGGTCATGAACCAAATAAGGGTTCAGGGATGAAGGTACAAATCCAACCTAAAAGAGATTGAACCTGCCCTAATAATAGGCCTCTACTTTATTCTGATCGTATTCATATGCGCTTTCTGATTAACATGCAATCAATAGGATTAACCCTAAACCTGTTTAATCTATGTTAGTTGAATTTAATGCACAAACAAACTATTATTGGCGATCACTTGAATTATAATCACAATTAACCCTAACAAGATTATTAAATATCTTATTAAGCGTGATTACAAGTACAGATTCCCTTTAACATACATAAAAGGCGTGATCAAGCAATAAATATAAAATATCAAGCAACATAATAAATAATCAATCATTAGAATAAACATGAATAACAATAATCATCATAAAAATAATAATCATCAAAATAATAATAATCATGTTCATGTTAATATTAAAGCATAATAATAGCAAGATCCTAGGCATGATACTAACAAGATTAATAACAAACCCTAGCATGTCACTAAGCAATAAAAATCAAATATTTAACCCTAACATGATACTAGCAATCATAAATATTAGAAAGAGAATAGGAAGCATCATAGCAATCATATTTAATATTAAAATTGTCCTAGACATGATAGTAGGAATATCATAATAACAATATAAACATGATATCTACATTATAACATAAATAAATCATTAAAGTACTTACTTTGATGCTTCGTACCTCTTTCTTTCATGTTTAGGGCGAAGGCAACTTCGAATATGGCTAGGTGTTTCTAGATCTTGTGAATGCGGAATTTTGTATGAGAAAACCAAATTTAGGAAAAAGAGAAAGAATTGAAAGATTGAAGAATGCTAATTAAAACTGATTGTAGATGAATGATCGTGAGAATTGGTGAATGAAAACGGAGTTTTTAATACGATATTTATAGAGAAAATCAGCCAAAAAGAGATAAATTAACAAAACAGAGTCTGACGCTCAGGAAACAGAGCTAGCGCCAGGCGCCAAGCCTGGTTCCAGGCGCCAAGGCCTGGGGTTGGACGCCAAGCTTGATTTTAACGCGTTTTCGAAAATCCGATAAGTTTACCGTACTGGAGGATAAAATAATATAATTTCTTCGGAAATGCTATTTGATTTTAATTAAAACTCTGAAAAGTCAACAAAGTCAACTTATCAATGCTAATTGAATTAGGAATGAAAAGAACCTTCTAGAAGAATCTAGAAGACTAAAACCATTCCTAATTGCATTAGGAATGATAAATCATATTAGGCCCTCCCCTAGATCATTGAGCCGTATATAAAGCTCAAACCGGGCCCAGTTTAGTAAATTGGCCATAACTTCCTCAATATTCATCGGAATTGGGCTTATAATATATCGTTGGAAAGGTCTTTGCAAGCCCCATCCAACTACACTACTATTGGACCCATATAATGGACCAACCAAACTGTATTGGCTGATTTCTTAAAATAAAGTTTTCAAAAACAGAAAGAAAAGAAAAGAAAATAAAAACTATCCACAACACTAGACCTTTCCACACTTTCGTTTCATTCGATTATGATTCGACATGAAAGGTACTCATCACCGGGTTTGGTTTTGGGGAGACACAAATGGGTGTCTGCAGAAGCCCCCACTTTGACTGAGTTTGGAGAAACGCGAGTTTCGAAAACAAAAGTCAAAGTAGCGATAGGGACGGAGAATGATTCAGAACGTTCTGCGATCCTAAATCACTCTTGTAAAGCCGATATCTGCAAAACTAGCGTTAGTTAAACAGATAAAAGAGTTAAGAAACGTGTATCTTGCACCGTCGAGCACACGTCTCTAAAAGTAACCGATTTGCTGCCGCTTTACTTGTTGTTTTGATGACCTTCTACAAGCTAGAGAATGCCATCCCGCTTGAAAACCGCTACGCCCGTAACTGCTTCCAATTTGGAAAATTGCTTCGCCTGAAACGACCTTCCTCCGCTATGATAATATTCCACATCCAAGGGAATACTATCGAAGATTATTTCTCTTGAAACAATCCTCAGTTGTTTGTGACAACTCTCCACAATCTAGGGAACGCCACCTTGCTGTTTCGATGTTCACTCGTCTCTGAACAAAGAGCTTCTTTTTGATATGACTCTAATTTCCGCTGTGATAGTCTTCGAAAAGATCACTGCTTCTTAATGTTTGCTATGCCAGTACGTTGGTACTTTGCGGCTTGTAAACCAGTATGTCGGTGCTTTTGCTGTGATGACAATCCTCTTTTCTTTGGGAATAGTTGCCAACACAACTCTTGTTTGATGTATGACAATCCGATTTAAGGAAAGTTGTCAATGCCACGTAACAATCCATCCTTGGAAATGTTGCCACGATGAAGCGACAATCCGTATCTCGGAAAATTTGCCAAAAATCCAATCTTTGGGAAAGTTGCCAATGCTTCGTAACAATCCTTCATAAGAACTTTTCCACGATCGACAATCCATATCTTGGAATATAACTCTTGAAAGCAATCCATCTTGGAAATTTGCCAAATGCTATGGGACAATCCATTTGGGGAAATATTGCCACTATTGACAATCCGCGTCTTGGAACATTTGCAAAAAAGAGTCGACCGACAATCCTCTTTGGGAAAATTTGCCACTTATTGAAATGAATGACAATCCACGTTGAGGAACCTTTGCCGAAATTTATGATGAATAGAGACCTACAACAATCCTTTGGGTAATTTTTCCATAGGGAACTAGGTGTATGACAATCCAATCTCGGAAAACTTGCCAACGAGCCGACGAATGTATGACAATCCGAACTTGGAAAAACTTGCCAACAAAGAAGGAGCACGACAATCCACGCTTGGAAACTTTTCCAGAGATGACAGTCCAATCTTGGAAAAATTGTCGTTAAAGAAGATGCACGACAATCCATTTTTTGGAAATATTGTCAGTTGGGGATGACAATCCAATTTTTGGAAAACTTTGTCGTTTAATAAGAATGCGCGACAATCCATATTTGGAAACATTGTCGTTTGAGTGCTTGCTTTTGAACCGATGCTTTGGTGCTTGTAATGAGCCAATACTTAGGCGCTTAAGTTAAGTGAGACGATCTTTCGTCAGGTCGATCACTTAGACTGTAATCAAATCGAATACTCAATTATGTCAAATTGCTTATAGGGGCTAACTGGCGTACCAAGGAACCCGAAATTGCTGCATGAGGTTGAAATCACCTTTCTGAGAGGCTTCGAGCTCTGTCGTTGCTGAGATATTTCTAGCGCCAGGAATTGACTCTGTCGCCGAACGCTGTGATAGGGTCTTCCCTATTCTGCTGCACCTGTATTTATTTTTGACTATAGAACTTTGCCAATCTCTTTAATTATCTTAGGGTTGACCTAAGGCTTAACGTTGCTTGACTCATTGACTTGACACGACTCAAGGCATAAACTTGACTCGATATGATTGACTGACTCGAGGTTGACTCGACTCAAACTGTTTGACACATGTGTTAGACTCAAATCAAAGTGAAACGACACGACATGACTCAATGTGTACATGACTCGTGTGTGCATTGTAATGTGATCGTGAGACTCAAAAATGCAAAAAAGCAAAAATTTTTAGTCATTTTTGTGGAGGGTACCGACTTTCTCCCGAAAAAGAAAGACGCAAAAAAAGAATCGAAGTTTGTCGAATGCATGTTAAATGAGCTTAATCAAATGTCATTTGATACTATCTCTCAAGGTGCAAGGATTAATCCATCCTAGACTATCTCAACTGTTGACTCAATGATGAAAGTATTAGGGTAACTTAGGCACGGAGGCTAAGCACTTCATACTTCGTGATGCAATGACAATTATGATTGATGAGTGATGTTGATATGACAAGGCATGCTTCAACGGTGTATTAAGATTTCATGACAAAGGGTTCCTAAGGGAAGTATTTGGTCATGTATCTGTGCAGTGTGTGAAAGTGACACTAAAGTTAGGCCGCAAGGGCTAAGTGTGTGGAAAAATATATTGAAAAGAGTCAAATGGTGGTGACTCTTAGGCTAGGTAAGCTAATGATGTAGGGATCAAGCCCCCAAGTCTAGCTCTAAGTAAATAGGGGTGAGCATAGGAAATCCCTTAATATGATCATGGTGCAAGTGTGTGAATGTGAATATGAATGTATGTTTATTACGGCCGCACCTCGATGTGAGGTTGCCTACGTATCCGTTAGGAATCAGGCCGAACGTAGCTCTAGCCGAACCTCGCACAAGTGTGTGTATACCTCAAAAAGGTCTTTTTAAGGGTTGTAACGTGGTTAGGCTAAAGGTTATATAAGAAGGGGATAAAGGCTCAAGACCCTAGATAAGCCCCCAAGGTGTGCAACTTTGCTTTTGAATGCTTGAGTTTCTACTCTTTTTTAGCTCTCTTTTATCTTTTGCTTTAGCATCTATTTTATTTTTATAAGTGTGGGCAATCCCAATCATGCGGTCTATCACTCACTTGGCATTCATGTTTCTCAGGCACGGTACCGAGCACTCGATAAGAGACGCAATCTGAGACGTGTTCATAGTGAAGACATTTTCATATCAAAGACATTGGAACACTTGCCCTTTTGCACACTTTTATTTATTTTTGCTTGCTTATTTTTTGCTAATTTAGTATTTTGAATTCACTCAAGCCTTTTTTAGAATTGCATAAGTTACACACCATCCCATCCCAAGGTTAGGTAGATGTGGGTTGAAAAAATGAAAGGTCTATCATTAGACGAGGCTCAAAGTGGTTTATGAAGAAAGGATGCATAATTGAAGAGTGAAATGAGATATGATGTGGCTACGAGGGGTGCCTCAAATCATTGGTATACCTTGTGCTTAATTCGACATGGATTTTTTTTTTTTTTTTTGAATGCAATGTAATGAAATGATCATATATAAGGAAATAAATGCTCATTTTATTAAAAGAAAATAAATAATGACCCTACAAAATAAATCTAAAGGAAAAGAAAAGATGCCTATGCTAGACTTATTGGGGAAAGGAAAAAATGAAAAAGAAATAGAAAAAGAGGTCATAAAATCTTGTCATTGAAGCTCGCCTCTTGTCTTGTGTCGTTTGCTTTATCATCACCCAGTCTTCTCGCTAGTTAGGGGCAATGGGATCTTATTTGCCTCTATGAGATCTTGAATGAGGTTTTGAAACCTGTAGCATTCATCAGTAGTATGACCGCGCCCTCGATGGTACTTTCAATAGGAGTTTGGATTCCATCTCGAAGATCGATTTTCTGGTGTTGGATCCTCGGTAGGGCCAATAGGTTTGATTAATCCTCGATCATAGAGACGATCGAAAGCAGCATCGTAGGTCATTCCAATGGGTGTGAACTCTCGCTTGGGTTTCCTTTTAGATCCTTGATTGTCCATGGCTAAGACATCATTATGGTCAAAGGTACTAACATTATTACTAGAGTGGGCGTTTTCGGAAGAAGAAGGATT
Source organism: Chenopodium album (assembly GCF_948465745.1). Taxonomy (NCBI): domain Eukaryota; kingdom Viridiplantae; phylum Streptophyta; class Magnoliopsida; order Caryophyllales; family Amaranthaceae; genus Chenopodium; species Chenopodium album. The sequence continues at coordinate 26,100,590 of NC_137834.1, forward strand.
GTCGCTCTTCTTTCCTTTCCAGCCACCGTGGTTACTATTGTTAGTAGCTTTTTGCTTTGCGAGGTCATCTTCGATTTCAATACCTATGTCATAGACGGCTTTGAAGGTATTCAAGTTGTGTTGATATTTTAAGTGCTTTGAATACTTCTCTTGAAGTTTCTTGATAAACATCCTCACAGAGTCCTTTTCGGTGGGGACCTCAATCATCTTGGCGGAAGTTTCCCTCCATTTATTAAAGAAAGAAGTAAAACCTTCATTCTCTTTTTGTCTTAGCATCTCAAGTTGTCTATGATTGGTTTCAACTTGAATGTTGCACTTGTACCTATCAACGAAAGCGTTTACTATCGATTCCCAAGTAGAGGTTTTCTCCTTGTCAAGGGATAAGAACCATTTTTGGCAAACAGTTTCAAGAGATAGTGGGAATAGAGAGGGGAAAACCTTCTTATCGATACCCTTAATGTTCATTATAGTTTCGAAAGCTCTTAGATGAAAATAAGGGTTATCTGTTGCCTTGAATTTAGGGATGTCAGTGGCGTTGAACTTATGCGGAAGAAGTTCCTTGTCCAGCGAGACCCCTTGTGAACTCATGCCCTGAAATTTATAGTCACTAGATAGCTTGCTTAGACTCTCTTGCATGAGGTTCATCTGTTGTTGCTTCACGGGGTCATCGACCCTAAGTGCGAGAAGCTTCAGTGTCTCAGTCACAGTAGCCAATTGGTTCTTAAGATCATTGACTTCTTCTTGAGTTGCCATTATCTTCTTAGCCTTCCTCTTTTGACGAATTGGTTTATCAAAAAGTGAGACTTGAATAAAGAGGTTGTCCTTGATTAATCGCCCTTCTCTCCTCGACCAAGTACTGTGGAAAAGGAATTTGGGGATACTTATTGTTAATTATTTGACTCAAACTTTATTCAACATGCAATGGATGGAGGAAGTGAAGAAAGATTGGAATAGAATGTGAAAGAAGAATGATGGAGGTGGAGGGATATGAAGAATTAGGGATAGAATGTACCCCCTAACTCAAATGACGGAAAAGACCGACTCATGCATGGACCTACGACATGGTCATGGTGATGTGTACTCAAAGTGTGTGCTAAGATTAGTGAGTGTATGTGACATGTTAAGACTCGTGTCATGACCATGTGGCTAGACTATGTGACTAAGACTTGATTATTGATTCAATTAAACATTATTGACAGCAAAATTAATCGAATTAAAACAGAAAACTGATTAATTAGACCCTAGGTGATGACTCGACCAATAATCCGAACTGTCGGCCAAGCGACAGGACTGGCGTCACACTGTGGAGCTTGGCGCCAGACGACATAGCTGTCGTCAGGCGCTACACTCCATAGTGTGGCGCTATAGCTCAGACCTTGGCGCCAATAGTGGAGCTTCGGTCTGGGACTGTTTTCGGTGTTATTAGTCAACTGGGGTATGCCTAAAGTCGTACTAGGTCAATTCCGATTAAAGCATTAGACTTTATTGACTCAAATTAATTAATTAAGCAAAGTTCTTTAAGTCATTAATTTATTTAATCTCAACACAAGTCAACAAATGGTTAAGAGAAACATAGAATATATATGCACAACAAATAATGCACAATTAGTCAAGTAGGCACAATATGATGCAATGCGTTCGCAACCTAACCATGGCTCTAGTTCTCTAAAGTTCGGGATATGGTTTAGTCAAAGAGGGTCCATGGTTAATTGTCCGGATGCACCGAGCGGAAGCCTAACCGTGAAGGGTTGGCGCGAGTGGATGGGACACCGCAAGCTTTAGAACAAACTCGCTTCCATGGTTTGGTGAATTCAACATCTCGGATGTACCCTTTGTTGCACGGAGCGTTCAATCAGGTAGATGGAGCATGAATTCCCAGAGGGTTATGTCCATATGTAGAACACATATGGGTTTCAGAAAAGTGAGAAAAAATTCAATCAGGAAGTAGGATCGAGCAAACAATACGAAAAACCAATCAAAATTAGAACGCATATTTCTGGCTCGGTATTGGGGGAAATTGGCGCCAGCAAACAGAGACTGGCGCCAGCTTTTAACTGTAGCGCCTGGCGCCAATACTGGCGTCTGGCGCTACGATTAAATTGCTGGCGCCGAGCTCTGGCCCCTGACACTACTTCCCACATGCCTCAGCAGCTTTCTGTGCTCGATAAAATTTCGCGCGGTGTTATTTCAGTCCTAGTTGTGAAAGACGTTTCTCAAATTTCCTACGTGTAAAATCCTATGTTTTTAACTCATTACGGATGGTCTTTCCAATGAGATCTTTTTTATGCATATGACAATAATGTTAATCAAAATTACGCACATGAAATACTTAGAACTTTTCGAGTCTCATCCACTCATTCTAAATCATTGCCGAAACAAATTCAGGAATTAAAATAGAAATCCTCCCCAGTGGAGTCGCCAAAAACTGTAGGGAATAATTTCAAGATTTAATCCCACTAGCTTGAACCCCACTGTGATCATACACTAAAGTACGGTGGCGTCCAAAAGGGAAGAAGATAGAGCAAAAGAGTCGCCAACAAGTTTTTCTTAGGAACTTGTAAACCGTTCACAAGGTGAAGGTTACACCCCTTAACGATCCAAGAGATCGTCAACTCCATAAGGTCATGAACCAAATAAGGGTTCAGGGATGAAGGTACAAATCCAACCTAAAAGAGATTGAACCTGCCCTAATAATAGGCCTCTACTTTATTCTGATCGTATTCATGTGCGCTTTCTGATTAACATGCAATCAATAGGATTAACCCTAAACCTGTTTAATCTATGTTAGTTGAATTTAATGCACAAACAAACTATTATTGGCGATCACTTGAATTATAATCACAATTAACCCTAACAAGATTATTAAATATCTTATTAAGCGTGATTACAAGTACATATTCCCTTTAACATACATAAAAGGCGTGATCAAGCAATAAATATAAAATATCAAGCAACATAATAAATAATCAATCATTAGAATAAACATGAATAACAATAATCATCATAAAAATAATAATCATCAAAATAATAATAATCATGTTCATGTTAATATTAAAGCATAATAATAGCAAGATCCTAGGCATGATACTAACAAGATTAATAACAAACCCTAGCATGTCACTAAGCAATAAAAATCAAATATTTAACCCTAACATGATACTAGCAATCATAAATATTAGAAAGAGAATAGGAAGCATCATAGCAATCATATTTAATATTAAAATTATCCTAGACATGATAGTAGGAATACCATAATAACAATATAAACATGATATCTACATTATAACATAAATAAATCATTAAAGTACTTACTTTGATGCTTCGTACCTCTTTCTTTCATGTTTAGGGCGAAGGCAACTTCGAATATGGCTAGGTGTTTCTAGATCTTGTGAATGCGGAATTTTGTATGAGAAAACCAAATTTAGGAAAAAGAGAAAGAATTGAAAGATTGAAGAATGCTAATTAAAACTGATTGTAGATGAATGATCGTGAGAATTGGTGAATGAAAACGGAGTTTTTAATACGGTATTTATAGAGAAAATCAGCCAAAAAAAGATAAATTAACAAAACAGAGTCTGACGCTCAGGTAACAGAGTTGGCGCCAACCCTGGCTAGCTGGCGCCAGGCACCAGCACTAGCGCCAGGCGCCAAGCCTGGTTCCGGACACCAAGCTTGATTTTAACGCGTTTTCGAAAATCCGATAAGTTTACCGTACTGAGGATAAAATAATATAATTTCTTCGGAAATGCTATTTGATTTTAATTAAAACTCTGAAAAGTCAACAAAGTCAACTTATCAATGCTAATTGAATTAGGAATGAAAAGAACCTTCTAGAAGAATCTAGAAGACTAAAACCATTCCTAATTGCATTAGGAATGATAAATCATATTAGGCCCTCTCCTAGATCATTGGGCCGTATATAAAGCTCAAACCGGGCCCAGTTTAGTAAATTAGCCATAACTTCCTCAATATTCATCGGAATTGGGCTTATAATATATCATTGGAAAGGTCTTTGCAAGCCCCATCCAACTACACTACTATTGGACCCATATCATGGACCAACCAAACTGGATTTTCTGTTTTCTTAAAATAAAGTTTTCAAAAACAGAAAGAAAAGAAAAGAAAATAAAAACTATCCGCAACACTAGACCTTTCCACACTTTCGTTTCATTCGATTATGATTCGACATGAAAGGTACTCATCACCGGGTTTGGTTTTGGGGAGACACAAATGGGTGTCTACAGTACTGAAGATGGATATTTTAATTAAAGGAAAAATTAAAAAGAATAATCCCACCTTTACGTATTCCAGAAATAATCCCACCTTGTATTCCCATCTTCCCAAAATGATCCTTTTATCGGTTTATGAAATTTATAACCTGTATTAGATTGTGACTTGACACTTGTCACCTTCTAATTGGTCTTATTTTTATACAATTAAAAAAACAAAACATTAAAAAAAATTAAAATCTCTCAGCCCCAGCCTGTGTACGACCACCCCCTTCATCGCCCTGAAACACCCCGCCCCCCCCCCCCCACCGCCACCATCACCGCCTTCTCCCTCCCCCTCCCCCCCTCCCCCACCCCTATCCTCGTCGAACAGACAACAAAAGCCCACCCAGAAAATCTAGCATATTTGATGAATCAAAATTTCAAGATCACAAATTACCAAACACTACTCTACGTTTGAAGTGGTTAATGCATTAATTAAATCATCATCAAGAAAAATAATTTCATAAATAATTAATTAAATTTGAAAGAAAATTAAAAATTGTAGAAGAAAGTTGCAAAATAATCCCATGAAATGAAGGAATCGCACATCCAGAGATAGAATGGATGTTGTATCTCTTGATTTAATTAAGGAGAGAAAATCATAGTCGAATGTTGCGGCAACAGCTTTGTGGGTTGTTGGTCGTGAGAGGATGGAGATGTAGTGTGGTGTTCTTGGCGGCTGGATCTGGGAGATTTTGGTGGTGATCCAGACGGGGGGAGGCGCAGGGGTAGGGCAGGCTCCGGCAAGGGAAAGGGATGGTTCTGGTCGGGGAAGAGGGAAGGAGAAGCGTTATTATTCCCAATTTCAGCATTTGCAACCCAAATCAAGCCAATTTCAGCAGTTGGTTTGGGTGAATGGCGAGGTGAATGCTACGGTTGTCGGGGTTGTGCAACGGTTGGGTAAGCTTTTGGAGGTGGTGCTGGTTTGTGGTGGTGGTGTGAAGGTGGTTGACAATGATGGAAGGGGTGAAGTGAGGGAGGAGGGATTAAAGGGAAAAAAATTAAAATAAATAAAATAAATTTAACCTGTTTTACAAGTTGAAGGTAAAAAGGGACATTTTGGGAAGATGGTGGACAAGATGGGATTATTTTTGAAATACGCAAATGTGGGATTATTTTGAGCAGATGTGCTAAAGGTAGGATTATTCTTTCCAATTTTTCCTTAATTAAATGAACAAATTGTTGAACATTCTCTTAATGAGCAAGGTATATCTATTATTTATGATTTAAAATCTAGTTAATTGATTGATGATTTCCACATTTTATCATTATAAATTGACAATGGTATCCCCATTTCATCATTATGATGATTTGAGAGAGTCCGCAATTCAACATTCGAACTCACCCCTATGTAGAGAAGCATGGAAATTCAATCCTTATTACCGGGTTTGCAAGTAGCATATAGCCACATTTAGTTTTTCATCTATATAGAAGTTACAGCTTGAATAAGCATTAATGGAGGAGAGAGAGAGAAAATTAATTATAATGAAGAGAAAAATGATAGTAAAAAATTAATGTGTATAATTTTTAAATATAATGTGTGTAACTTATGTACAAAATGTGCATAATTTTTTCTGGTAAATGTGCATGCTACGAAAGTAAAATGTAATCGTTAGATTAATTGGCACGGTCAAGATTACTTCTCATCATTCTCATTATAAAATCCTTCTCCTTGTATATGAAGGATCTTATATATATATATATATTATATATAAATGGGATCAGGTGAATACCTAGACCTATAATAAGAACTAGGAATTCATCTGAGCCCTTGATTTATTTGATCAGACGGCTGAGATGTTGTCCGCCTTTTTTGTTGAGTAATGGCATAATTGTAAATCTATCGAATACAAGTAGAATGACTACTCTAAATTGTCTCTATTTCAATTATTACTTTCTCTCTCATCAATTCATTTTCTCTCTCCTCCTACAAACTCTCTCTTCTCCTATGATTTCTAGTTTTCATCTTCGTGCATAGTTCTAGCAATTTTATGGGCAAGTAAGTTGATTCGATTGTCATTAGTGTTACTTACTTTAATTTAATTCGATTTTGAATCCATTTTTTGCGATTTTGATTTTGATTTTTTACTGATTTCGAGCTTAAAATTAGGGTTTTGGTTATTTTACTAATTTGCAGTTTCGGTTTTTTTGGCTGTAATTTTGTTGTGATTTTTGTCGTATCTTCTCGCGAATTTTTGTCCAAGGTAGAGGATTTGATTTCAATTTTATTGTACTAGGTTTTCGTTTGAAAATTATAGAAATCAATCAAATTTATTTATTTTATTTTGTTGGTGTTTTCTGAATTTATAGATTTAAGGTACTGGTATATCTATTTACTTTAATATTTTAAACCTTTACTTTAATCTTATGTGGTTATGCCTTTCTTTAATTGAGGGTTTAATTTGTTGGTGTTGTGTTATGTATGTGTGTATTGGTAGTGCTTAAAGGCTGTTGTCTTTGCTTCCTTTTCCGGCGGCCCAAAGGCTTGCATGTATAAAGTTCTACAGGTATTCTGTTTTGGGATACTTCTTTTTCATATATGGGAACAAGCTGCTTTAAAGTCCAAATGATCACTGTACTCTGAACTTTTTTCTTAAACATTTCTCTGTATATTTGGAATAATATTCTAGGATAGTGAACATAACTTCAGAAAATATATTCCACACAATTTCAAGTTTTTCCTATTAAATGAATAAAGAGGTACCCCTCACCAAGGAGTCAAATTTACCAGGGCTTAACTATGTGATTATAGGAGTTCTGAGTAGCATTATTGGTTGACTTGCAATCATTTCCCTGATAAGCAGTAGGTAAAGGGCGTCAGCAAAAGGGTGATGAAGTGTTAGTGTTAGTCTATAGATTGTTTTTCTACACTTAAGTTATGAGCATTTGAGCAACCTTTTTCTTTATGTATCTTGCTTTTCCATGTTTTTTCTTTGCTTACTACAAGTAATGCAAGGATCGGGAGGTGGGTTTCTATAGGAATTTCTTCTAGTGTTTTGTCAGAGGCCCATGATCTATATACACTACAAATTGTAGGCACAGTAGTTTAAAAATTGAATTAAGATGTCCGAACTATGAAATCTGACTGTTTTTTCTAGTTAATTGTTTGTGTATGTGTGCACTTGTGTGTGTGTGTGTGTGTGTGTGTGTGTGTGTGTGTGGTCTCATACAGGGCATCAAATCTCAAGAAATTCAGAGTCATTTTGTTTTTGGAGGTAATTTTAGCATCTTTATTAGTGTCAATAAGTTTTAATTTTAGTTGTATGATATTTAGATTGATGTACATTGTTTGTTTAAGTTGAGAATTTTAGCTATTCGATTAAGTAGTTGGTTTACTTTTATGAAATTTAAATCATATTAGTCTAGATTTATGTAATTGATTGAATAATGATTCTGTCGAGATTTATTAATTACGGGATGCTGCTGTGAGCAAGAGTGCAGTCTGTGTACCGATCATTAGATCAAGGGATCTGTGTATAAGGGAAAATAGCTTCCCTGAAAGTATACAATTTCAAGGACCTGCAAGCAGCGACAGTGAATTGCAGTACTAATCATTAGATTAAGGGAATGGTGTATAAGGGAAATGTAAATGGCGATCAGGTGGTAATCAAGAAGATGGATGGAGATGTCAGCAAAGAGATTAATGTACTAAACAAGATCAACCATTTAAATCTCATCAGATTGTTGAGGGTTTGCTTTTAGGATGGAATTTGGTACTTTGTCTATGAATATGCAGGTAATGGACCTTAGAGTGATTGGATTTACCAAGACTGCCCCGATAAGAAAACCTTGAGTTGGGGACAAAGAATGCAGGTGGTTTGTGATGTTGCCACAGGACTGAACTACCTACATAAATATACAAGCCCGCCATATGTTCACAAAGACATAAAGAACAACATTCTTCTTAACTAGTTTCTATAATATATTGGTTAGTATAACTGTGATTAATTTGCTTCCTTTTTTTTTTATAATGATAAATATTTTGATTTTTTATTTCATTATACCTTATTAGTAGTAGCTATCTTTGGAAGGTTAGAGATTGAATATGCAGTAGAGCAAGGTTCAGGTTTCTTGTGACACGTAGATTGGGTGTGAAGTGAATACGTTTGGAAGGAGATGTATTTTTACTTTTGAGTATATTATATTTACTTTTGTTATTTCCTTTATAAAGAAACTAAAAACGATTGATTGTGTTAACGAATTATTCTTACTCTATATTAGCCTACTAGCTCAATAGGTAGAGCATTGTGCAAGTGCACAAAAGACGTGGGTTCGAATCCCACGTAGGTTTATGTGTGTAATATGAAGATTAGAGTTCGTAATGTTTTATTAGATTACCTTTTTTTTTTTTTTTTTTTTTTTTTTTTTTTTTTTTTTTTTTACTTTTGATATAGTTTTATTTACTTTTAATTTGAAAACCTCTACATCATATCACACTCAATATATTTGTTTCTTATAATTTGACTCGCCTTGTAAGGATATGAAAGTCAATGACTCGAGGTTTTGTGCTATAACAATGTTCCCATAGTCATTTATCATTTTGAAGATAATTTATTATTCATATACTTTAGAGCTAATTTGATTTACTTCAATGATACCTTGGTTTACTTTTTAGCATTCTTGGTTTACTTTTTAGCATTATTTAGTTACTTTTAGAATATTTTGATTCGATTAACTTTACATTTTTTTTTTATTTACTTTAGAGACCATGAAACTTATTTTTTTATTCTCTACTTTTGAGATCTTTTTATTTACTTTGAATGTTTCAATTTTCTGTAAAGTCATTTTAATTTACTTTATATTATTTTTTATTTACTATAGAGACCATGAAATTATATTTTTATTCACTCTACTTTTGAGATTTTTTAATTAACTTTTATAATATTTCAATTTACTTCAAAGTCTTTTTTATTTACTTTATATTCCTTTTTATATACCGTAGCTATCTATGGCCAGGGAGCAGGGGTGAGTTTAGAAAATGTACATTAATAGATAGAACTATAGAAGTATATGAAAAAATAATACTTGTATATATAAATACAGTTAAAATAACAGATTAATTACGTTTTTGTCATTATATTACAAAAGAAATACATCATCAACCTCTCAAAACCAAAAGTTGAGCTGGCATAAAGTAGTGTATAATTTCAACCTAGCTAGAACTCTATGTATTATACTATGTGATCCGATGGTATAACGCTAGAGCAAAATAGCTAGGAATTGAACTGAAAAACCAATTCAAACAAGTTACATACATCAATCTAGCATATTTCACTAAACATAGTAGCAATAGTATACGAGTAGCACCCAATAAGATTAATATATACCATAGTATAAGGCAAGATATCTATCTTTTTTATATAGCTTACCTATGATTTTTTGAAAATTTTCAGGGTGGCAAGGTATCTGTAACACCCCTTGATGATCATAACCAAACACGTCGGCTGATAATGGAAGCAACGTAACAATGTGTTGTTGGTTGTTGTTGTTGAGTGGGTTAGGCAGTTGAATTGGGCATATATGTGGTGGGTTGCAAGGTACTTGAGGCTGGCTGCAAGTGGGGCGAGGGGTGTGATGATGTGTTGCTATATCTTTCTGGATGTATTTAGTTCTACATCTCATATGCTCTATTAAATTTTTCTTGAGCCAAGTTTTGGTGCCTTCAACTCCTCTGTTGTCCTACCATGGCTAGCTGCTGAAAAATTCCAAGTATATATATATTTTTTTTTTTTTTTTTGAGGGAAACTCATCGAGCAATTCATTAATCAAGAGACAAATTGTCTGAGAGTACATATGGTGTTACATCTGAAGGACAATGACTAATCCACACTTGTTCTACTCCAAAAGGAATCATCTTGGCAAGATGATGAGCTACCCAATTGCCCCCCCTTTTGACATGAGACCAAGTAAAAGAATTAAAATTACAACTTAGAGATAAAATGTCCTCAATCACACCATCCAAATCCGAGAAGAAAACTGCAACATTCGAGAGACGTTTAATCAATACTTCACAATCAGATTCAAGCACAACATCCTGCAGTCCATATCTTCGTGCGAGCTTCACTGCCATAAGAAGTGCCTTTGCTTCTGCTATCTCTGGTGGCCACCACGCACGCACTCTCCTGGTTGCTGAAAATAGGACTTCTCCCACATGATTGCGAGCAACCACACCCATCCCCACCCACCCCTCTGTCTCCAAACAAGCATCTGCATTGAGCTTGATAATCGGATCAGTTGGTGGCATCCATCTTGAAGGGCTTCGCCTGGGAATAGGCCTTGTAGTGCCATAAATCTTCTTAGCATATGCTCCATATTCTTCAACCAACCTCTTAACACGTTCCAGTAGTATTGTGTTAGGGGTGATTTTGCCCTCGAAGACAAAATAGTTGCGTTCAGACCAAATAGCCCACGCCAAAAAGGCTGCGGTTTGCGTTTTCTTCAAGTCTTTTGTACTCCATCTCATAACCAAAAAGGCTGCGGTTTGCGTTTTCGATCTTCATATATATATATATATATACTTCTACGATAATTTTATTTACTTTTAACATTTTTTTATTTACTTTCCTTTGCTTCGAATGTTTAATATATACTAGCCTACTTTAATAGATCAGTTTATTTACTTTTAAGATATTTTAAGTTACCTTTAAGTAAATTTTCTTTACTATGAATGCTTTATATAGTAGCTCTATTTATTATGTTGAATTACTTTGCATGACTTGTTTTCTTTGTTAGAATTGGTACTACATAAACATGTTAATAACACTAATCTACTAGCTTAATTGGTAGAAAGAAATATATTAAAGTGTTTAACTTTAAAGTGACATTTTGAATAACTTTAAAGTGTTTCATGTTTACTTTAAGTTGGAGAAAGAAATAATAGAGCATAACCTGGTTCTCTATTCAATCTTGGTATTGTGATAATTTTTTTTTTTTTTTTTTTTTTTTTTTTTTTTTTTTTTTTTTTTGAAGTTTTCAGGTTTGATGATGACAAAATATATCCAAAGCCAATTAATTTTTAATACACCTTTAAGCTAAGTTGATTTACTTTTAGGTTATTTTAATTTACTTTTGAGATATTTTGAATGACTTTAGAGTATTTTATATTTACTTTTAGAGATAACCTATGTAGGAATCGAACCTACACCTCTATGCATACGCATAGTGCTCTACCATTTGAGCTAATAGGTTTAGCTTATAGTTTGTTTTATTAAATTTATATTCATTTTTATTAACTTGTAGAGATAGCTGATTTATTTCTCATCATGAGATCAATGTTGATAAAGTAAACCTTTGGAAGTTTCGGATAAAAGTAGTTCTTTGAAACTTTTTCTTCCTACAATAGAAAAACGATTTCAAGTCATGTTTTTTATTGTATAATCAATTGAAATCATAGAAATAATCAAGTCCAAATACCTTTAAGATCCCAGTGTAACCTCCATGTATAATACCCTCCTCAATAACATCTAGGAAGGCTTGGTACTGAGGCATATTCCTAGCAGTATGTTGTGTGGCCTTTTGTCTCGCATCCATCAATATTTCGCGAACTTCAGAGAGGGGACCAAGCTTGTTAGTCATGTGGAGGCAGCGTACCAAAGGTTTGCAGCCCTCTGCAATGTCCAAAGCCCACATTCGCGATACCTTTAACAAATCTTGAGGAGGCACAACAGCATCAACAAGGCCAAGCTCCACTCCTTCCTCAGATGCTATTGGTTTTGATAACTTAAAAGAGTTGATAAAGGTATACAAATATGTTAATTTGCACGCATGACATTTTATATGTTTTTAGAGTAAAAAAGACTTACTAATATCAATTCAATTGCCTTTATTACCAATAAGCCTGGGAAGACGTGTCCCTATATATATAGATGTTGAAAATGTATTTATAAAATAATTGCAGGAGTATGCAATTAGCTTGTAAAACAAATGTATTTATGAGTATGGGTTACCTCCAAGACCCGGAATTAGTCCAAATAGTAGCTCGGACGCAATGGGTCTGGACATGCCAAACTAGAAATTAGGGGGTACTATGTACTCAGGATGTTGATTATCCATACAGTTGTGAGTTTGAGAGCAAGACAAGTTAGCAAATATGTAGTACACATGTACACGGTTAAGCAAGCAAATGAACATGACTTAAAAAAAAAAAAAAAAAAAAAAAGCTTATAATTACATCAAATTAAAACACAAGTTAATTAAAGATGATCAAAAGTAAACCATAATAATCATTCATTGGAATCCAATATACTGTTTAACTCAACTAGTTTACCAGACTACACTATGATATCTTAATGCTCCTTTAATTTAACAACATACCTGCGAATGCTCTGAAAAAAAAATTCAGCAATATCTTGTTTCCAATTAGGTCCTGAAATCAACAGTTTCTAGTAGTATTAGGCTTTAGCAAATCCACCATTGTTGGCTACAAGTTAATCAAAAGGTATTGCCACAAAGACGAATTGGGTAGCTAATGAATTTTCTGTATATTTTGAAAATTTATGTTCTAAATTTTTTTCTATCTATAATCTCAATTTTTTCACTTTAAGTTAAAAAAGATTTCTATCTATGTATGTTCTAAACCTTTTTCCTATGTTCTAAATTTTTTCACCTTATGTTCTAAACTTTTCTCCTATATACTAAATTTTTTCACCCTATGTTCTAAACTTTTTCCCTATGTTTTAAAAATTTTCACCCTATGTTCTAAACATTTTTCCTATGTACTAAATTTTTTCACTCTGTGTTCTAAATATTTTTCCTATGTTCTAAATTTTTTCACCCTATGTTCTAAATATTTTCACCTTATGTTCTAAACTTTTTGACTATGTTCTAACTTTTTTTTCATGTTCGACATTTTTTTATCCATGTTCTAAATTTGTTCCTATGTTCTAAAATTTTCATCTATGTTCTAAATATATGTTCTAAAATTTTCACCCTCTGTCTAAACTTGTGTTCTAAATTTTCTTTTATATTCTAAATTATTTTTACTATGTTCTAAACCTTTTCTTAAGTTCTAAATTTTTTTTTCCTATGTTCCAAATTTTTCTACTTATGTTTTAAAACTTTTCCCATGTTCTTATTTTTTTTTCTTATGTGGTTCTAAGTTTTTTTCAACTTATGTTCTAATTTTTTTTCCTTATGTTCTAAAATTTTCTGCTTATGTTCTAACTTTTTTCTTATGCTCTAATATAATTTACTTTTTTTTTTTTTTTTTTTTATATTAGCAAAAAATTGCATTTCAAGTAACATAATGAAAACAAAAAATAAGCCGAAAACTATGATAAGAAGCGACTATCTAAGTTCAAATTGGAAAAAAAGTGTCATTTATAAAGCTTGATATATAAAGGATTAGCAATGTAACACTAGATTCATGTTGTTGGAGAAGTTAATAGTAGTGTAGTAGTACGTAGTTGTAGTAGTCCTCAAGAATAGTAGCTATGATATTTCCTCATTGTAGCCGTTGTAATCTTATTAATAAAAAATCCTTCATGTTTTCCTCTATTTATCTGTTACTTTTTATTGCAAGTCCATAATCAAATTTCCTACTCCGTAGTGTATAGCAAATATGAATGCTAAATAAAGAACATATTACAGAAAATTCTTTTTTTTTATGTTCTAATTTTTTTTCCTCGGTTCTAAATTTAGTCCACTTATGTTCTAATTCATTTATCATATGTTCTAAATTTAGTCTACTTATGTTTTAAAGTTTTTTTTCCTATGTTCTAAATTTTTTCTACCTATGTTCTAAAGTTTTTTTTTTCCTATGTTCTAAATACTCTTTTACTTATGTTTAAAATTCTTTTGCCTATGTTCTAAATTTTCACTTCCTATGTTCTAAATTTTTTTTTATGTTCTTAAATTCTTCTACCTATGTTCTAACTTTTTTTTTTTTTTTTTTTTTTTTTTTTTTTTTTTTTTTTTTATGTTCTAAATTTTCACCGCCTATGTTCTAAATTTTTTACTATGTTTAATTTTTTTTTTTAATTCTATGTTCTAAATTTTTTTACTTATGTTCTAAATTTTCACTGTCTATGTTCTAAATTTTTTTTCCTATGTTCTAAATCTATATGTTCTAATTTTGTTTTCCTATGTTCTAAATTTATTCTACCTATGTTCTAAATTTTTTTCCCTATGTTCTAAAATTTAATTATTCTTTGTTGTTAATATTTTATGCCTATATATGTTCTAATTTTTCTTTTTATGTTCTACACTTATGTGTAAATTTCTTTGTATGTTCTAAAATTATATTTTTCTATATTCTAAACCTATGTTCTAAATTTTTTTGCATATGTTCTAATTTTTGTTCCTATGTTCTAATGTTTTTCTCTATATTTTAAACCTTTGTTCTTAACATATGTTCTAATGTTAACTTTTGACATTATCAAAGATTCAAAGCATAACACGTTAGCATTTAGCTCTAACAAAACAACATAATTTCATTAAGATGCTCTTCAAATTAAATGGAGCCTTATGTCTACAAAAGATAAACATGATTTTATTATAAAGAGCAAATACAAAAATGTTAATTAAATAAGTGATCAATTTTAGACAAAACTGATAAAATTCAATGAAAAGTCTGAATAAAATTGCTGAAAATTTGTAAGAAAATCGCAAAAGAAAAAAATACATAATAACTTGCATGATTATGTCAACCAACAAAATTAACACCAAAATTGAATAAAATAAACAAAATCAAACCTGTTGCAACAATTTGAATACTAAAGAATATCAAAAAAATCAACCTAAAATAGGCCAAAAAAAATGTACTTAAAATTCGTCGAAATTAGTAGATTATCACTTACCTTTGCATTTCGTGGCTTATATTCGTAGCATTTTGTTGTTCTTTGCCAATGTCAGTTTGTATTTCACTTTGAATCAATTTTGCGAAATCTAAGGTTTTATTTTTGTGAAATTTTTTCAAAAAGTTGTTTGATGCAACTTGTGTTATATGCAAGTTTATGAACAACAATCTCTAAATTAAGCAGAAATTTTGAAGAGAATCGTTGATTTCTAGTTGATTTGGAGCAATTTTAGTATTGAAGAGAGAGAATTCAATAACATTAGGAAAGAGAAAATAGAGAGGTTGGATTGGGTTTGAAGAGAGAGAAAATTAAAGTTGAAAGATTTTGATAATTACAATAATGCCATTATTTGCTATCCATTAATATTAACCATTCATCTCAATCTAATCCTATGGTTGAGATTGGTTCTTATATAACTATGATTCTTATATATATATATATATATATATATATATATATATATATAAACTTCCTCCGTTACACATTATGTGCAACAAACCTTGTTGCACATTTTCCAAGACAAAATTTCTTAATAGGATGATTAAGAAAGTGAAGGGTTTGTGATTAAGGGTAGGAGAGAGAAAGGGGGAAAATTAATCAACCACCACCATCACATGCCATGCCTCTCTCCGACACCACCCACTAGCAACAACATCCACCACGCCCACCACCCACCATCAGCAACATCTATCCACCACCACCCACATTCACCCACTCCTTGAAACCACCACTACCACCCTATACTGTAACCACTCCCTCATCACCACCATGACCCGAAACCCCAACAGCCAAATCACACCAACACCGCAACTGTAACCACTGTACCCAATCACCCAAAACTCACCCCAGCCAAATCGCAACAACACCGCAACCGTAACCCAATTTCACAGCCAAAACCAACTTCGCCCATTTCACAGCCATCATAAACCCAAATCAATTTTTAGGGTTTCAATTTAGATGAGAATTGGCGGCTATAACAAGGGGAAAAGGATTCGATGGCGACTTTGACAAGGGATAAGGAGATCGGCAACTTGATCGGCGGTGGTTGTGAGAGGAAAAAAAAAAGAAAGAAAGGGAAGCAATAACAAGGTTCGTGGTGGTTGGAGAATTTAGTGAATTTCGGGTGGAGTAAGGTGGTGCTTAGGTGGATTCGGGGTTAGGGGGTGGGGAATTTCGGGCTGGGTTGTGGCTGTGAGAGAAGAGTGAGAATAATAGTGGAGGTGGTGGCGGCGGCAATGGCTAAGAGGGAGCTGAGGTGAGAGAAAACTTGGTGATGAATCTGATGATGGTGGTGGATGTGATTGTGAGGGAGGAGAGAGATTGCGATTAAGGGTAAATCATGAAAGAATTAATGTAGGTTAATATCTTAATAACATATAATCTTATTCATTAAGGTGTTTTACTGAAATTAAGTAAGGGTAGTTTGGTCATTTTACACAAAAAATTTTACCACAAATGGAAATATTTACTTTGTTGCACATAATGTGTAACATCCGTTTATGGAAATTGTTGCACATAATGTGTAACGGAGGAAGTATATATATATATATATATATATATATATATATATATATATATATATATATATTTATATTTATACACACACACACAATGGTGTTCCATCCAATTAACCTTTTGGGCTAATTAGGTGTATAATAATAGTACTATATATTCCCTCCGTCCCCTTTTGATAGCTATTTATGTCATTTTTGGTGACCCAAAATGTTAGTCACATTTGCTTTTTTCAAGTACCATTAATATCATTTTTTTTTTACCAAAATTCTCTCCTATTTGCAAAAATATTTGTACAAATTTAGCTTTCCCATGTAAAATTTTACATTCCCATGTATTTTAATTACTTTCTCTTTCTAGTCTCTACTTTTTTGCATACCCAATGTAAATTTACTTTTTAATGTACTTTTGTACTTCTTATTTATGTTTACCCGTGATTTTCTACCAAAAGTGACTATCAAAATGGGACGGAGGAAGTATATAAATATATAACACTATGGAATATTAATGTGTATTCAATCAGGTCAATTGTTATTAGGTGCACCACGTTTATACTTTTGAACATTTAGTAAAAAATATTGAACACTTTACAAAAAAAAAAAAAAAAAATGAACATTTAGTAAAAAAAATACGAACATGTCACAAAAATTGAACATAAACATGCAATTTTATATGTTCATATTTTATAAAGAAAAAGTTCATTTTATATGGAGTAAATGTTCAGTTTATATTACAGAATTATTGAATTACAACAAATCAGACAAACTTCTTTCAAAATATTATTGTTTATTATATAGTGTTGTATTTAATATACTACATGTTCAAAAATTGCGATTATTCATATTTTTTACAAAATGTTAAAAATTTGCAATTATTCAGATTTTTTTAACTAAATGTTCAAAAGTATCGACGTCGTGCATTGTGATCGTTCATAAATTAATACTAAATGTCTAAAATTTGGGATATTCAGAATTTATTACTAAATGTTCAAATTTGCGATTGTTTGGATTTTTTTTACTAAATGTTCAAAATTCGTGATGTTTAGATTTTTTTTTTTTGAGGAAAATTCGTGATGTTTAGATTGTTTTTACTAAATATTCAAAATTTGCAATTATTCAAATTTTTTAAATAAATTTTGAAAAGTATACTTCCTCCGTTTCTTTTTAGTTGACACGTTTCTTTAGTCACGTTTGCCAATGCACTTATTCAATTATTAATATATTTAATTATCGATAAGCAAAAATTATGAAAAGTTGATATTTTGAAAGTATATAACGTGACGAATCTAACAAGATCCCACGTGACTATATTTTTCATTACGTATAAAACACCAAATACGGTCAAAGGAAGAAATGTGAATAGTGTTAAAGTCAAAACGTGTCAACTAAAAAGAAACGGAGGTAGTATGTGACAGGTGCACCTTACAATTTGCACAATTAGGTGGTAAGATAAATATTTGTATTTGGGCTAAGGCAACCAAGGAAGTCGTCTTGGGACCACAGATAAAGGAACCAAATTCTATAAATTCAAGCTAAAAAACTGTCTAGATATAAATATAATACTCCTATCAAATAATTACATGCAGCAACTTAAGAGAAGTTAAATTCTATAAAATCCAGCTAATAAAATTGTCTAGATATAAATTTATATAATCCTCCCATCAAATAATTACATGCAACAACTTAAGAGAAGTTGAAAGTGGCTTGTTGGTTGGTGCCTTGATGCTAACCCGTCAGTGGCGGATCCAGGATTTCCGACATGGTGAGTCACTATCAATTATTGATCACTTGTGAAAATACAAATTTTTTTTCCAAATCTTGTTCATAATTAATTTCAATCCAAAAATTATATTTTAAAAAAAATAAATAAATTATATTTCACCAAATTAATTTCAATCTAAAATAGGACACAAAAATCCATACTACAACCAAATACTCCGTAGTACTTAAAATTCAATCTTACAAGTTGAAATTACTATAAATAACATGTTACAAACAAATAGTACTATATAACTATTACATTAACCTTATGATTTTTTATTTAATTGATAAGATTTGTGGGAAAATATTAAAATTGGTTGCACAAATATAGGATATAAATAGAAGCAAAAATTATTAATAACTTATTAATTAAAAATGAGATAACTTAAGACATTGGTTATTAAGTATAACCGGTCTCTTTAATGAAACAATTTTTTTTTTTAAAGTAAACCACTGACGCAATGCAAAGTTCTTGTGACAATGGCAACATCAAAGAGACCTCTCTACAATAAGCAGTCTATTTGATATTTTATTTTTTTTTTAAAAAATCAATTTTTTTCTTGTTACTACTAAGTCACGTGACTCAGTATGCACCTAAATAGATCCGCCAAAGTAATCTGTTAAAGTGTTTTAATTTCCATAAGGTTTAAGACTTTAAATTTTACCCCAACTTTAAACTGTAATGATTTTGAACGTAATAAAACGGAGGGTGCACAAAATTTATCAAATGAGGCCAAAGACCGAGTAGTGATAGACCACTACCAGGTATGGGCTCGTTGGGCCCATACCAGGGACAAAAATGTAATATTGCGTAAAACTTACCCATGTTGTAAAAATGTAGTCTCTCTCCGCTCAATAACAGTATACAAATTAAGAATAACAGTATACAACCCAAGAATAACAGTACACAAACTAATAATAACAGTACATAAATCAGTAATAACTGAGCATCGACAAACAGGTACCATCGTCAAATTCGACCGAACTCAACGATTTCCAGCATAGAGCTCATTGATTTTAATGGCTACCATCGTCAATTGCGACAGAACTCAACGATTTTCGGCATAAAACTCACCGATTTTAATGGCTAGAGCCATAAGTTTGTGTCTCTCGTTTTTTGTTTATGTTTTTTTGGGTGATTTCCGTTGATTTTTAACGGAGGTAGTTGCGAGGTAGTAGCTGTTGGAGTGGGTTTCTTGTTGTAGGAGGTGAAGGTGTGATGGGCGGAGGTTTGGCCGGCAATGGGAACTATCCATGGAGGTGGGTAAAGGATTTAAGGGAGGAAGAAGATGAAGAGGAAATGGAAAAAAAGAAAAAAAATAAATTATATTGTGGTATTGGGTAGTATTACCCATACCTGATAGTGGGTAATACTTCCTCGCCAAAGACCTTATTAGTTTCATTTTGATGGATGGTATATATTGACATTAAAATATCAGCATTTAATCATTTGCTGTCAATCTGTCATACATAATTAAAGTTTGAAGTGGCCAAACTTGTGGATTAAATGTGTTAGAATCCTCTAGAGTCTTATAATAACTATAGGACATTATTTGGGTGCCTAATAGATGAATTCCCATTTTGGGCCTTAATCTCTTAAAGGGTTTCCAAGCTCATAAGCATTGTAAGGATTTCATGTCATAAGAGCTCACCAGGTGTCCAGTAGAGTCCACATTATTTACTCCTATATAGGTATAAATATTCCAAATTCCACCATTTTTAGGTATTCACGATTAGCCTAAAGCAATTAATTATTTTGCTTATCATTTAATACTCTCTCATATTAACTGTACTGACT
This sequence comes from Chenopodium album, assembly GCF_948465745.1. Taxonomy (NCBI): domain Eukaryota; kingdom Viridiplantae; phylum Streptophyta; class Magnoliopsida; order Caryophyllales; family Amaranthaceae; genus Chenopodium; species Chenopodium album. The sequence goes on from NC_137834.1 coordinate 26,120,727, forward strand.
TTGGCATTGGAGGGACTTCCTCGACAAAACCCTGAAAGCCAGCTTCGTGCTTTGTTGTGCAAGGAAATCCTCGACTCATCAATCTCTTGCACAAAGCTCGTCTCTAGCCAATTTAACTAAGGACTTTCTTTAGTCTATATTGTCTTTACTTGAAATAGATGTTAAATATCGTTGGAATAAAAATCAATGGATGGTATATGAACTTCGAAGAACCCCTTTTCCCTCCAAAATCCACCCATTCCCTTATTCTCTCATTCCCACTCATTGTAATTCTATGATTTCAAATTGTGTACTTATAGGGCGTTTGCTACGAGTGATATGGATAAGAAGGATAAGAAAGTGATAGGAATAAAGATGGATAAAAATGATGTTATCTCTTATTTGGGACTCCGTATGAGTTGGGAATTAGATCGGGATTAATAAGAAAACTTCTTAATTACCCTTTACTAACTTTCCTTCTCCCTCCTCCTCCTTCCCTTTCATAAAGGGTAGAAAAGTTTTTTGATCCCTTGTATTACCTCATCCCTTATACCACCCCTCCCTGGTTATTATTTTAAAGGGATAACTGCTCCTCAAAATTTTTTACAGGGATAACTAATAACTTTTGTTTTTACTCATATCCTCACCCCCTTATTATCCCCATCTTAGAGGTGATCAACTATGGCCCAAGTCGATCCTTAACTAACATCAAATAGATACTTAGTTCAGGATATTAAATCATTCAAGAGCATGAGATGAGAAAAATCTCTATGTTTTGGATCCTAAATAGCTTCAACTGTCTAAAATTAGACAAACATCTATAAGTAGAAATGTAGACTTGCTACAAGTCCGTTGGTCCGAAAGTGAAGAAGCAGATATTATAGTAGTCGTTTGAAATATGACTAGCATAATGTTTTAATGATTATATTGTTCATAATTGACATATTGTTTTCTAAATATTTAATTATATTACTTTATTAATGGCATTAAATAGTATTATCAACATTTTTTTTTATTTATTATATTTTTAGTTTCATTAATGTAATTTTTATTCTTAATTTATAGTTTCTCAAAAATATTTATTTTATGTTGGATTAAAATTTTCAAAAATTATATTTACATTGCTGATATTATAACACTAATTGTGGCCATTTTATAACGTAAAAAATGAGCCGATCATATTATATATCATAAAAATAATATGGTAGTCGTTTTTCAAAAAACAAGTACATACTTAGGCTATTGTTCATTCTTCATGTTTTTTTACAACCATTCCAATTTTTCCAGCGTAATTCATATAACCAAAAAAAAGAAATAGCCTCATATTACCTATTCGCCTAATTATGGTACTCTTGAACATATAACAGAGAATCCAACAATTTAGTCACAACAGATTAAAATACAGATTAAGATAATGCTTCCAAGTTCCAACCATTGACAAGATAGGTTTAGAGAATTAAAATCACAACTGATCACAAGACAATAAGGTACTAAGGTGGTGGGTAATTTGGACCATTTCTCATTTGTGCGTGTCATCATTTCAATTTTATCAGATGTCTCTGAAGAGACAATGTATGTGTTAAATTTTTGAAACAATATGAAATGGGCCTAGGCAACCCGAACAAGAAGGAGGAGAGTTTGGTCCACAAACAAGGCTTTGGAGCTTTCATACTAAAACCAATTGGCGATAGTAGGAGGTACTCCTCTACCTTATAAAGTGAAACCATCTCTCCTCTTTCTCCAATGTGGGATACTCATAAGTGGGCTACAATGGGTTTTAACACTCCCCCTCACTTATGAGTGTCCTTAGAACAATAATTCTCTTAGGGGCTGGACATCCTGTCGAGGTAAATCCTTATCCAGTAGCGATTAAATACCCAGTTTAGAGAGACCCACAACCTGGGCTTTGATACCATGTTAAAACTAACGATCTGCCATTAAAATGCTTAAAGCTCAGATGAAGAAGACAAAGAACGAGAGAGGATTTTATTATTTTTGAGAAGAAGGAACTATTACAACTAACTTCTTTGTACAGAAATAAATGGCATATATATAGCCAACTAATTGTCCAAAAGAAATTAAAGAACAATTTGTTATAACTAACTAACAAACTTTGTATTGACTTGACTTAATCATGTGGCCTGGACTATACTTGAACAATAAGTTTGGGCTTGATCTAGAGTATTCTCAACACCCCCCCCCCCCTCAAGCTAGGCTGTGGTTTGAACAGTCCTAGCTTGGACGGCAAATCAGAAAACTGAGCAGAGGGCAAAATCTTTGTAAAAACATTAGCCAATTGAGACTTTGTAGGAAGATAAGTCAACTGACCTTCCACTACTTTTTCTCTTGTAAAATGGCAGTCAATCTCTATGTGCTTTGTTCTTTCATGGAACACTAGATTCCTTGCAATGTGCAAGGCTGACTGATTGTCACAATGTAAGGTGACAGGAAGCAAATTCAGCACACCTAGCTCCTGTAGTAATCTAACCATCCAAACAACTTCTACAGCAGCACATGCCATGGCCCTATACTCTGACTCTGAAGAGGATTTTGAAGTAGTTGGCTGTTTCTTTGACTTCCAACTGATAGGTGAAGAACCAAGCTGCAGAACATAGCCTGTAACACTCTTCCTGGAATCAAGACATGCTCCCCAATCTGAGTCACTAAATGCTTGTAAGGTCAAAGCATTTGAGGCCTTTAACAGTATTCCTTGGCCTGCAGTATGAGCAACATACCTTAGAGTATGCTCTAAAGCATCCCAATGAGTAGTTCTAGGACACTGCATGAACTGACTCAAGTGTTGAACTGTATAGGCAAGGTCTGGCCTAGTATTAGTGAGAAAATTTAATTTTCCCACCAAACTTCTGTATAAAGAAGCATCAGCCAACAAATCACCTGTCTCTGCAGAAAGCTTCAAGTTCTGAGGCAAAGGTGTCACAGCACTTCTGTCTAATGGAAAACTGCACTCAAACAACAACTCTTGAGTAAACTTGTTTTGTGTCAACACTACCCCTTCATCAAGATAGCTGACCTCTATTCCCAGGAAGTAATTGAGTCTACTAAGGTCTTTGATGCTGAATACTTGATGAAGATGCATCTTAAGATCAGAAATAGTTTGAACATCATCCCCAGTCAGTATTATATCATCAACATACACTGCTGCAATTGTTATCTTTCCTTGACTCCTTTTCAGAAACATGGAAGCATCAATGTGACTCTGAACAAAGCCTTTCTTGTTTAATTCTGTAACCAGCCTTGCATACCACTGTCTTGAAGCCTGTTTCAGTCCATACAAAGATATCTTGAGCTTACACACATTTCCAGCTAAGCTTCCCATACCCTCTGGCATTATCATGTAGATTTCTTCATTTAGGTCCCCATGTAGAAATGCATTGTTAACATCAAGCTGAAACATATCCCAACCTTTGCTTGCAGCCAGGGCAATGACACATCTTATAGTAGACATCTTCACAACAGGAGAGAATGTCTCTTCATAATCTATTCCAAACTTTTGAGTGTATCCTTTTGCAAAAAGCCTTGCCTTGAACCATTCAATGGTCCCATCTGCTCTAAGCTTAATTTTGAAAACCCACTTGCAACCTATTGGTTTCTTTCCAGCTGGCAAATCAACAACTTCACATGTTTGATTCTTTTCCAAGGCTTCTATCACTTTTTTCATTGCAACAACCCAATCTGGATGTTTGGAGGCTTCTTTGTAAGTTTTAGGTTCTTTTATGGTGGAGGATAGGGCTCTTAAGACCTTTTTAGATTCTGGTATGCTAGAATAACATACCAGATTACACCAATGGGAAAAATGAGCCTTTTTGGTATTTCTAGTAGAAATTCTGCAATCATAATCAGACATCCATGTAGGATTTTGTCTTGGTCTAGAAGATTTTCTAGTGTCTGAGTTGTCAGGAATCAAAACAGAAAGAACATCCCTAACTTTTACTGAACTGTTAGAAGAAGAAATAGGGGAAGGAATAGAATATGGAAGAGAAGAAGAATTAGAAGATGAATCTGAAGTTTTAGAGAAAATGGAAGATGAGCTAGAGGAATTGGATCCTGTTTGAGCAATGTTGTGTGTCTGAGAGGAAGAAGAACTATCAGAAGAAATAAGAACAGGAATCTGATGATGGAAAGATGGTTTTGGAGTAGGATAACCTTTAGTAAGATCTAAAAAAGGATCATAAAAAATGTGATCATTGTTCTGATTAGGTAAAAAGAATTGAAAAGGTGTAGACCCTTGTGTTTTAGGTATATGAAAAGGAAAATGTTGTTCATGAAAATGAACATCCCCGCTGACAGAAACTGTGTTATTTTCTAAATGTAAAACTTTGTACCCCTTTTGTGTAGGTGAATATCCAATGAAAGCACAAGGATCAGCTCTAGAATCAAACTTATTTCTTCCTACTTTAGAAGTAGATACATAACAAAGACAGCCAAAAGCCCTAAGATGAGTCAGATAAGGGGATTTGTTATAGAGTTTTTGATAAGGAGTAAGGTGATTCAGGACTGACAAAGGCATTCTATTTATGAGATGAGCTGCACTCAAAACACACCCCCCCCCAATATCTCTGTGGGACTTTAGACTGAAAATAAAGAGTTCTTGTTGTTTCTAACAAATGCTTGTGTTTTCTTTCTACAATCTGTAGACACCTAAAAATGTCTCCCCAAAACCAAACCCGATGATGAACAACCTTTCACCGCCACTATTGGTCGGGTTCAGTATTTAATCCCGAGAGTGCTTAAAAAATCGTATTTGATTAAATTCATATTTTTGAAAAAGTCCATGGATTAGTCTTGATGTTTGGTAAAAGCATAGTTTTAATTTCAGCCCAAACTTATTATTTAATTTTAGCCCAAACCTTTTTTATTTTATTGTTTTTGGCCCAAACCTTTTATTTATTTTTATTTAATTATTTTCTTATTTTAGCCCAAATGATAATAAGTCAGAAAAGGCCCGAAATTATCAATCGGCACTTAAAATGCCGAATGAAATTAGGGTTAAAAATGTATTTAGACGGAAGAGTGGGATGGGAATTCCCGCGCCACGGCAGGTACCCACCGTGTCACGGGAATCAGTCCCGTCTGACGGTGGGATTTCCCGTGACACGGGAAATCTGCCGTGACACGGGAAATTCCGTGTCTTTTCCGCGTAAACCCTTAACGCGTTTTCTTCCCCGTTTTCTGAAAATTTCCCGCGTCACACCAAAAATGTACCGTGTCACGGGAATGTTTCCTGTATGATGGTGGGATTTCCCGTGTCACAGTACAGTTTGCTGTGTCGCGGGATACTTTTTTAGGGTTTTTATCATTTTAGGGTTCCGTGTGCTCCCTCAACACATTTTCCCTATAAATACCCCCTCATTTCTGATGTACGGGGCATCAATTAATTCTCTAGTTTTATTTTTCTCTCTTCTATGCTTTAGCCTAAACACTAGCCTACCTTTCTCATTTCAAAATTCCTTCTTCAAGTGCTCAAAGGAGTCCACACTTTACTCGTGGTTCTGTCCTTAAGCCAAGGCGTGAAAGGTAGAACTGTTTGAGGGTTTGGCCCCAAATCAACTCTACTTTGTTTAATTTAATTTAATTGTTGTTTTATTATTATTTCCTTGAATTTACTAACTCGTTTATTATTTTGTAGTTGCAAACAAACAGAATCAAAGTAAGAATTATGTTCCTATTATTTCTATTATTTTTCTAACGATTTTATATTGTTGGAATTATTGTTAAATTGCTTCCAATATTGATGTTTATTCTATTATATTTATTGATCACCATATTGCATGTTAAAGGGAATATGTAATTGAAAATCACGACTAATAAGATAATTTGGACAACCGGTTTAGGTTCCTTTTTAATCTTGTTATTAATTGAAGTGATCACCAATATTTTAGAATAATGTGTGCATTAATATTCAACCAATTTAGCTAAATAATAGTTTGGAGCGAATTGAATATTTTGTTTGTATGCCTTTGAGATCACAGGAATGCTTTTCAATATAAGAATCGAGTAGAGGCCAATACAGGCGAATGTGACTCCATGACTCACTTCGTACACTAGGCGAAAAAAGCATTTGGCCACCGGTTCAAAACCCCCTAATGCCACCGGTTTTGAACCGGTGGGCATTTGGGGGGTGGCAATACTCGTATAAAAAGCCACCGGTTCAAAACCGGTGGCAAAAACAAGTATTGCCACCGGTTAACCGGTGGAAATAGCACTTCCCGGTTTTTTTTTTAAGGGGCTATTGGCACCGGTTCCTGTTCAAAACCGGTGCCAATAATGGGCAAAAAAAATAAATTTTTTTTTTTTTTTTTTTGCATTTTTTCCACTTAAATTGGTAAATAAACACTAACATATATATAAAGTTACATATTTTCATAAATAAATGTTGTAATATTACAATTTTTGTCTAAAAAATTAAAATAAAATAAATGTTGTAATATTACACTAGCAGAACAGCAGCACATAAGGAGCAGCACAGAAGCAGAACACCAGATAAGGAGCAGCACAGAAGCAGAACACCAGATAAGGAACAGCACAGAAGCAGAACACCAGCAGCAAAGTCGGCATATAGTGCGAGGCAGCAGCAGCAGCAGCAGCCCTGCGAGGCAGCAGCTGCACCCCTGCGAGGCAGCAGCTGCTCTGCGAGGCAGCAGTTGCACCAACAGCCTTGCGAGGCTATGTCCCTTGTAATTTTACCAGATTAAGTATGGAGAATAAATGTACCACTTTCTGAAGTTGGTGAAGGTTTTGGTTCAGGCTTCCCTACTAGCTCGAATGCATAAGATAGAAATGTCAGAAAAGAAAAGGGAAATAGAAAGTCCTCACAACTGTGAAAGATGAGCACTACTAAATTGTAATTATCCATTTTATTATCTTCAAATCATCTAATTATATTTATCATGCTAAATAATGAGCACTACTAAAGATGTTGATTAAATTTCAAAATTAATGAAATTAATAACATTATGCTCACATAAGAAGTTTTCTGTCAACAACCAAACTAGTAGTGAACATCAAGAGACTATTACAAAATAGTAGGCCAAATTTGCAAATTTTGACAGGTAGATATGTAATGGACTATAATGTGAAATCACCTTTTTAGACCAGTCATACAGATAGCACAACCTCAATATCATCGGATATTATGGGAGAATTAATGCTATTTCAACTCAAAGAACTACAGCTTCCCGCATTATAGCTGATGCAACTACTACACATAAGCAACGAATGAATAACAATGCTAGATACAATCAACATAAAACACTACCACTCCTTACCTATTTACTTCATCATCTTGTAAGTGAGCAAAAGCATATACAATAAATACAATAAATTACATTTCTTTATCCTCCCCATTAAAGAGAGCGCAATATCAACCTAGATTCTAATGCCCAAAACAAAATATTTAATTATGAAAATTAAAAATAATAAAAAGGAATTTACCTTGCAAAGAATCATGTAAAGAAGATCAGCACCAGCTTTTGAATCACAAACATCGTTTTGTTGGCTGTAATCAAAATCAAACCAACCAAAATTCAGCAAAAGAATCCAAAAAAAAAAAAAAATCAACAAAAAAAAAAACCAAAATTAACTCAACAAAAAATACAAAAAAACACATTTACAAGTAATATACCATGTGCCAAGGAGTTGCTTTAATCTGGGGAAATCTAAAATATATCATGACACAGGCTACACAATCATACGAGCTTCCAATAATCTTATACCTTGATAAAATAATCTGAATTATAGATACTTATATCAGGCATGAACTAACTACAAAAACCAAATGATGAACTGAAATCCAACTAAGCTTCCGCATTCTGGCAATAAACCTCAAAATCTTATGGTTCATTTCATATCAAGATCCCTATCGGAAAAGATACACCTTTTAAAAGTTTTTATGCACACAAGAGCATTACAAAATCTCTCTTTAACTTCCTTCTAAACCAAGATCCAAACAAAAAAATACTACAACCCTTTCCAGATAGAAGGAAAATACAAACATTCCCTGTCAAAATATTGCATTTAAATTTAAATAAGAAAGACAACACAACAAATCATCACATTACTATACCATCACAAATAATTATAATATGTAGCACAAATTGAAACTAACAAATGCAAAGTGCAGGGGCCAGGGAGCACAAACTTATAAGACACAAGAAGCATACACAGTTTGATGTTGTTCCGAATGCACTGAAGTAATGTAGAGATGAACTCATTGATACTTGGACTCTTCATTATCTTCCCTTCAATTTCCAATCTCAGCCCCTCAATATAGGTGTAGTGCCAAATTCGTAAATATCCAAATTGATAATTGACACCTGTGTGATTGACATGAGTAGTCAGTCAAGTATTAGTTTATCAAGTATCATGTTAACCTTCCAAGAGACAATATTCGCACTCAGACTCAACACATTATGGTCTTACGAAGAAATCAGAATATTGATAAAAATAGTAAGTTCAAAGGAATCAAAATATATACCCATACCGTCAAGTCCATAATGAAAAAATCAGTCAAAATATACCCACCAAATCAAATTAAATGACAACCAATATAATATTCACAATACATCCACAAACCAAACTACTGAAATTTTAAAGATTGAAGTATCAAATACTCAAAAATACTCACAATTCAAATAATCCGTATACCCATAATTCATTTTGTATGTCACAGTTCCAAAAGCTCAAATTAACAAAATCCTAGATCAATCGAAATTATTGAAACAAATTAACAAAACCCTAGATCAATCGCAATAAAACTGAGTTGTGTAATCTGATTTCAAACTCCGAAACTTACTATCAAGTCTGCTAAGGCTACTAAAACCCAATTAAACCCATAATCTAAACTAAGTGAAAACACTTGAATATCAAAATTACAAGAAAAATCAAAAAGGGGGTTCTGGGAATCAGATCGAAAATTACAATAATCATCGAAGTACAGGGACAAAATCAAACTCGAAATCAACCATCACATACAAATTCAAACTCAAAAACAATAACCAAATCACAAAATCCAAAATCAAAACCCAAAAACTCAACGAATTCGAAACCCTAACCCAAATTATACAAAATTAACAAAAAAAAAGAGGGATGAACCTTGTGAGGAGCAGCGTCACCATTAGAGATCTAGGGATCGTTCTCCAAGTTTTTTAAGGACTTGCTTTGACATCTTCATTAGTGACGAATGCGGTGGTGCGGTGGCTGTGGGATGGTGGTGCGTGCTGCGCTTCTTGTGGATGGTGGTGCGGATGTGGTGGAGGGAGTGCGGAGGTGGTGGATGGTGGTGCTGTGGCGTCGTGGTGGAAGGGAGATGAAGAGGAGTCGTGGTTTGCTCGAATTTGCAGAGGGGTTTTTTTTTTAGAGTGAAATACAGAGATTTGCCTGGGAGAGAGAAGAAGTAGTAGAAGAGTCGGGGTTTTTTTTTTTATTCAAATATTGCCACCGGTTCAAAACCGGTGGCCTTAAGCATTTTGCCACGGGTTTGGTTTGAACCGGTGGCAATAATTGTTCCCATATGCTCGCCCATTTTTTAAACCACCGGTTTACAAAAACCGGTGGCCTTTAAGCGGTGGCATTTTCAATTTTTCTACTAGTGGTACCATCATCCCCGATCCTCCTTTCGTGGTTCCGAACCATATGGAGTTAGTAATCTCATGGATTATGAATGGGGTGTAACCTTCACGGGTCAATCGTTGTTGCCTTCGTTGTCCCTTATTCGTGGTTGCCTTTTATGATCCGTGAACGGTTTACAAGTTCCTTAAAAACTTGTTGGCGGCTCCCTACTTTCCTTGTCCCTAATCGTATATGTCAATTCCCACTTCCTATGAGTGCCAAGCATATTCACACATGCTTTTAACGTAGGCGCACTTCGAACGACGCCTACAATTTGGCGACTCCACTAGGGAGGATTCTTGATTATTTATCGATTTGAGTGATCGATATTTAATTAAGATGAGTGGATGAGACTTGAAAGATTCTTGAAAAAATATTCCTGTGATTAATTTGGCATTTTTTCATCTGCATAGACGTTTTAACGTCGCATTCAGGTCTGTCCCGTAGGAAAAATTGAATAACTTGGTTGCGCACGAAGGAAAACAGGGCACCAGTCAGATCTTCTAACTGCCGTGCCACGGCAAAATCTGTCGTGTCACGGTACAGTGTACCGTCTGACAGTGCACAGTACCGTGGCACGGGAATTTTTGTCGTGTCACGACAGTCCTAAAATCAGTCCGGTGGCTTTTTTTCTCTTTTCACAGTCAACTTCCTTCGATTTTTCTGAAAAAACGTATGTGTTCTACATGCGTCTTAGCCCCGGGGGATTTAAGCTCTATCAACCCAAAAACGCTCATGGCAATAAGGGTTCATCCGAGTCATTAAATCCACCCAAACCATGGAGTCGAGTTCGATTTCATCACGAACTCGCGGAGCCGCCCGTTGGCATACACCCTCAAGGGAGGCTGCCTTGCTAACGCGTCCAAACTCTTAACCATGGTACCCTTTGACACCCAAAGCTTGACCAATAGTTGAACATAGATCTTGACTCTAGGTTGCGAACTTTTTTTACATCATCGTGCCTAAATGACTATGTGATTGTTTGATGCTAACCTTCATGTGTTTACTCTTTTGTTTAACTCATGACCGAGGGTTTTTATTTTCACATAGTAATTAGTATGGACCTAAAATCGATTAAAATCTGGAAAAATCACAAAACTAACCTGGAACTGCGCACCATGTCACGACATGTTCTGCCGCGCCACGATGAACAGTGCCGTGACACGGGGCTTTCTACCGTCTGACGATAGATTGCACCGTGTCACGACAGTCAGCACCGTGACACGGTGCCCAGGAAAAATTTCCTGTCAGTCTTTTTTCGATTTTTGTGCGTACGTATGTGGATGCTGTGTCCAGTTTAGTGTCATGTCTAGCTGTACGATCAAAACACGCGTCCATAACCTCACCTAATCACTCACATATCGTGTTCACACACTATTTCCCTTAGTCGTGCACGCACTACCTTTTGACCGTATTTTAGGATAGTCTTGTTTTTGTGTCGTTTCTTTTTTCGGAGTAAGTCGGATGATATCCTCCCATTTTTTTTTTTTTAAAAATAATAATAGTTTTTTTTTTTAAATCCGGATGGGTTAAGGTTAAGTTTGGTCATTAAAGGTGTGTTTGTTTCGGTGTCACAATACTTGGTCAAGAAGCAGGGGTAGATTGTTACGGTTCGAGTCAATACCTCAACAACCTCTTATACCAAAGAGGCGTACAAGGAAACCACCTCAATCATCTCCACAAGATCCATCTCCAGTCTACTTTCAACCAATGGCTACTAAGGAAGACATCGAGAACCTCAACAAGACAATTGAAAAGTTGTCTAACATGATGCAGACACTCACCATTAGAGTCAGCACGGTAGAACAAGACAGTCAAAACAATGTCACTACCGCTGCAATGGACAAGATTAAGGAACAGATGAGCAAAATTTCTGAAGAATTCACTTATGTGGAACAACCTGTCACCTCTTCGTCCATAAGGGACAAGCTTCCTGAGAAGTTTTCCACTGCTGACATTCCCAAATTCAAGCCTACTGATAATCCGCTTTTCCATTTGAAGGCTTTTTCTGCAACTATGGCTCTTAAGGGAGTAGATGTGACACTTTTCCCTACGGTGTTCCCTCTTTCCTTGGAGCATGCCTGTCAACAATGGTTCTATTCTTTGGAATCCAAACATGTCGCGACCTGGGAGGATGTTGCTGAAAGCTTTATGAATCGTTACAAGTGTAACATTCAGGCCAAAACTTCTGAACGTGAACTCTCCATTCTCAAACAGAAAGAGAATGAAGGCTTCACCACTTACTTAAGTAGGTGGAGGGAAACAGCCGCGCTCTTAGTGGATCCCCCCAAGGAAAAGGAGATGGTTCGCTTGTTCATTGCTAATCTGACTCATAAGTACAAGCAACACTTGAAGTTTTTGCCTTTGAGTACCTTTGAAGCTGTATACGATATTGGAATCAATATCGAGGACGAACTAATGAAGACTGTTGGTAGCAACAATAATAACAACACTTGGAAAAACAAGAAGAACGACACTCCTTCTTCTTCGTCTTTTAAGCCCAATAATGCTACCAACAATATCAATATCAATGATGTGCCGGCCCTTAATGCTCCTCCTCAAAGATTCCAAAGGCAAAGGAGGGTTTACACGCCTTTGGGAATGACTTATGATGCTGCTTATGACCGTTTGCATGGTCAAGGACTGATTATGCCAATTGGACCATTTCCAGAACCTCGACCAGAGAATAGGACCGCTAGCTATGACCCCAATGCTTATTGCAAGTTTCGTCAAGGCAAGGGTCATAATACTGAGAAGTGTTGGAGGTTGAAGGATGCAGTCCAAGACCTAATTGATGCTAATCAACTTCCTGTCCCTCCAGGGGGCAAGAAGCCTAACATTCAAATAGGCCCTCTTTCTGATGCTTTGGCTATCATGGGAGACGAAGTCTCCTTTGATCCGTCAATACTCATTCAACCTGTGAATGAACCTCTGCCAGAAGTTGTATTTGTATCAATTTCTGAAGAAGTAAATGGAATTTAGGATAGTGACGATGAAGACGTCTATCTCAAGGATATAGCCTGTTCATCTCTTGGCACAAGTGAAGATGTTTGGGAGGACTTTGAGGTCAAGGTTCTCACCAGAAGTGGACGGTTGCAACAACCTAATCCACCTCCAACTCCACCACAATCACATCCGATAGTTGATCCCATCGACCCTGTGAACAGCGATGTGGTCAAACAACTTCAAAAGACCAAGGTGGAGATGAATGTATGGAAGCTTTTGGCCACCTCCCACGAGCATCGAAAGGCTGTGATGAATGCTCTGGTGAAAATAGGAGTTGATGATGACATGACTCCTCAAGGATTGGTCAATTTTCTCACTACTGAATTGCCAAGTACTAGCAATCTGATTTTGTTTTCTGACAAGGATCTGCCCTCGGAAGGGGATCAACATAATAGGCCTTACACCTCACTGTGGTGTGTAGGCAGATGAATGTTCCTATGAGCCTGGTTGATAATGGCTCTGCAATCAATGTGTGCCCACTCCATACTGCAAAGAAGTTGGGCATAAAGAATGAAGAACTGACTCCCTCCACTCAAGGGATTCGTGCTTATGATAATACTCGCCGTCAAGCCGTGGGTACTATCATACTAAACATAACTACTAGGGCCATTGAACGTCGTACTAAGTTTCAGGTGGTAGACATTAAGGCCTCTTTCAATCTGTTGTTAGGACGCCCTTGGCTTCATGAGCTAAAGGCGATTCCATCATCGCTGCACCAAAAAGTGAAAGCCATAGTTGGAGGGATTCCAATTACCATTGATGCCTCTCCTATGTGCATTCAAGTCATCGACACTCTTATCGTCCATGTCGAGCACAACAAAGAAGACGAAGATCTTTGGGGGTTTTCACTCGATGATGTTCTAGTGATTGAAGAGGAGGAAAAGTGCCATCTCGACTTCGATCCCTATTCAAACACCAATATCAATGCCATCCTGAAGAAGCAAGGTCATTTCCCTGGAATGACCCTTGGGCTCAAAAAGAAAATGGCTGAATCTTGGGACCATCCTGGTGCACTCAAGAAGGACACTTTTGGCTTGGGATTCAAGCCAACAAAAGAAGATGTGAAACAAGCTCTATCGAAGATGAAGGCTCGCAATAACGCTCGAATCATGAAGAAGGAAATGGCCATGGATCCATATCCATTAACACTCAATGGTCAGTACATCAAGGAAGGGGAAGATTTTCCATGCTATGAATTCCCCGAGCCATTCGTCCACGATGGGATCCGTGAACCAGGATTCAAGATGTTCCTCGATTGTGACTTTGTTGATGAAGACGAAGAGCTCTTCACAACCGAGAAGTTAGCTAGCCCGAGTTCTGATGATCTAGGCATCAACCTGCTTTTTGGAAGGGAAAGGAATGAGTCTAAGCCCGTCTGCAATGATAACTCCGAACTCGTTCAAGCTGTCATAGCAAACAAGGATTTTGACCCCTCCGAGTTAATCGTCCAAGCTGACAACATTTCAAGGGGATGGCTCAAGACATTGAGGATCACTACGCCAAGTGGAGAGAAGTTGGAAATAACCGCTGGCGAACGCCCTATGTTTGATGAGTCTGAGTCGTCTGGGTCCGAGTCCGAGTTTGAGTCTAAGTTTGTAGGCGAGTCCTTAGAGTCTGAGGCCGACCCTCTTTCTGCTATAGAGTTCAATCCTGAGTATCTTGTTGAGTCCTCTCTTTCTAGTCCAAATAATTCCGGTGAGGTCGCAGCCGACCTTACCCCTCTTGATGTATTAGCCAATGAATTCAATAAAATGAGTACCTTTGCTTACGATGCGTGTCATTCCCCTAGCCCTGATTAATATTGCTTTGCTAATGATAAAAATGACAAAGAAACAATAAAAGCAATGGAAGAACACGAAAATAAAACAACAGTTATTGAAGATACAGAAACAGTTAACATTTCCAATGATACGACTGTTAAAGAAGTAAAAATTGGATTAACACTAAGTCAAGATGAACGCAAAGGGCTAATTAACTTGCTTAGTGAATTTGTTGATGTATTTGCTTGGTCATACCAAGATATGCCAGGAATTGACAGGGATATAGCTCAGCATACGATACCACTCATTCTAGGTATGAAGCCTGTCAAACAAAAGCTGCGCCGTATGAAACTGGATGTGGCTCTCAAAATCAAAGAAGAGATCAGAAAGCAGTTGGCCGCAGGTTTCATCAAAGTATCCAAGTATCCAGAATGGATAGCAAATGTGGTTCCAGTTCCAAAGAAGGATGGAAGGGTCAGAATGTGTGTTGATTACAGGGACCTTAATAAAGCAAGCCCGAAAGATGGGTTCCCTCTACCTCACATTGACATTCTGGTCGATAACACAACAAACCATGCACTCCTATCATTCATGGAAGGTTACGCCGGATATAATCAAGTATTGATGGCCGAAGAAGATATGGAGAAAACCACATTCATCACGCAATGGGGTACATATTGCTATACGGTAATGCCATTCGGGTTGTAAAACGTGGGTGCCACCTACCAAAGAGCAGCTACAACATTGTTACATGACATGATGCACAAAGAGGTGGAGGTCTATGTCGATGATATGATCGTTAAGTCTAAAGATCGCCCAGGACATATTATTGCACTTCGCAAGTTCTTTGAGAGACTCCGCAAGTACAATATGAGATTAAATCCAGCAAAATGTGCATTCGGAGTCACGTTAGGCAAATTACTTGGATACATGATCAGTTCTCGAGGGATTGAAATAGATCCCACAAAAGTAAAGGAGATCATGGCCATGCCACCGCCCAAGAATGAGAAGGAGATTCGAGGTTTCATTGGAAAGTTGCAATATATAAGTAGGTTCATATCAAAGCTCACAGCGATATGTGAACCTATATTCAAGAAGCTCAAGAAAAATGTCCCAGTCACATGGGATGACGATTGCCAAAAATCTTTCGATAAAATCAAAGAGTACCTGGCAAACCCACCCGTGCTAGCGCCAGCAATACCTTACTTTCCTCTTCGACTCTACCTTACGGTCACAAGAGAAACGATGGGGGCAATGCTAGCACAAGAGATTGAAAGCAAGGAGAATGCAATCTACTACTTGATTAAGAAGCTTCAAGGATATGAGACACGATACACACCACTTGAAAAATTGTGTCTCGCACTTGTATGGGCCGCACAGAAACTAAGACATTACATGCTCACTCATACAGTGCATGTCGTGTCTAAGATGGATCCTCTCAAATACTTGTACGAAAAAGCAACAGTCAATGGCAGATTATCAAGGTGGATAGTCAATCTTGCTCAGTTTGACTTGAAATTTGTACCACAAAAAGCCATCAAAGGTTCTCAGTTTCTGACTTCTTAGCAGACTTTCCGCTAGAAGAAGTTGAGAAAAAAGAAGATGAGTGCGATTTCCCTGACGAAGATTTACTCATGACCGAAGATGATAGATGGACGCTCTATTTTGATGGAGCTTCAAACCAAAAAGGATGTGGTGTAGGAGTCTTGCTTGTATCACCCAATGAAGAGCACATCCCAATTTCCATGAAGCTCGACTTTGATGTCACCAACAATGCCGCAGAATATGAAGCATGTATTTTGGGGTTAGAAACAGTTGTCGCCTTGGGAATTAAGAAGCTCAGAATCTACGGTGATTCTTCACTAATCATTAACCAAATCTCCAAGAGATGGAAAGTGAGAAGTGAAAGTCTCGCTAGGTATCAAGCTCATTTAGAAACTCTCACGGAGCAACTAGATGAAGTGGAATATACGTATTTGCCAAGAGAAGAAAACCAATTCGCCGACGCACTAGCTAAATTAGCATCAATGGTGTGAATTCCAACTGATACAATCAGAATGCCACTTACCATAGAAATAATATATGAACCGGCTTATGTTCACGCACTCGACGATGAACAAGAACCACAAGATCGAAGAAGATGAAGAGCCATGGTATACAGATATCCTTAACTATGTGACAAAAGGAGAATACCCTCCTAATACTGATAAAAGGGCACGCCGTGCTTTGAGGCTCCTGGCCTCACAGTATGTGCTCATCAGGGGAGAAATCCACAAGAGAACTGCAATAGGGAGAAATCTCTTATGCATAGCCAAGAAAGAAGCACATAAAACCATGGAAAACCTTCATGCCGGTATATGTGGAACGCACATGAATGCTAAGATGTTAGTCCAAAAGATTCAATGGCAAGGTTATTATTGGACTACTATCACTAGTAGAAAAAAAGAATTAGGCACCCCCCATATGGCACCGGTTCAGCCTAAACCGGTGCCAAAAACCGGTCTAGAATTGGGCGGCTTTTTACCAAAAGAGAAAAGGCACCGGTTCAGCCTGAACCGGTGCCAAAAATAAAAAAGGCACCGGTTTGAACCGGTGCCTTTCAAACCGGTGCCATATTCAAAACAAAAAAAACCGCGTCTTTCCTCTTTTCTTCCTCTCTTTCTCTTTCCTTCCCTTCCCTTCCCTTCATTCGTATTCATCCCTTAGCTTCTTTGTCGTGCCTCCACCTTTTCCCTCCACCACAACCGCCACCTTCACCGGCGCTTTCAGGTGTCGAAAACCACCGCCGTGAATCTCCCTGCCCTACCCTGCCCTCCACCACCTTTCTCTGTGCGAAACAAACAATAGCTGCACAGCGCACCGCCTCCACCTCCACCAGCGCGCACCGCCTCCACCTCCACCAGCGCGCACCGCCTCCTCCACCAGCAAGGGTCTTTTCATAAACAAACAAACAACAACAACTGCAGCGCGCACCGCCTCCACCTCCACCAGCGTGCACCGCCTCCACCTCAACCAGCGCGCACCGCCTCCACCTCCACCAGCGCGCACCGCCTCCTCACAGCGAGGGTCTTCTTCCACCTCTAACTAATTTAGGGTAAGTTCATTTTCAATTTAATGGGTTCATCTTATTTTATTTAGATTAAAGTTGTGCTTAGATTGTATATGAAATGCAAAGAAAATTAATGGGTTCATCTTATTTTAGATTAAAATTGTGCTACATTGTTGGGATTAAAATTGTATGTTTGTGCTACATTGCTGGCTGTGAAATTTGTTTATGATGCCTTGTTTTGGGGAGTTTGGTTTTTGATAATTGAATCAGTTTAAGGATTTATTACTGAATTTTGTTGCTTGGATTCGATTTCAGCTGAATTCTGGCAAAGTTCTTGCTGTTGGACCTGGCCTTCGTGACAAGACGGGGAATCATATTCCTGTTGCTGTCAAAGAAGGGGATACCGTGAATACGGAGGAACTACAGTGAAGCTTGGTGAAAAAGAGTGAGTTTATTTTTCTCCATGCACTTTTCTTTTTGTTCCAGATGGTGATTTCTTAGTCAAATTATTGTGATTGAATGCTTTGACTCTTGATCCTCGATTGAATATATTAGTAATTTTGCATTACCTTGTTCCTTAGTCGAGTTTTTGTATGTTTTAATGTGTATATTAGTGACCTTGCTTCTAATTAGTTGTGATTACATTATAGATTTGTGAATAATTTAGAGAATTGTGATTAAATTAGAGAATTGTGCATAAATTAGAGAAATAGTGATATTGCCACTTAATTAGTTGTGAATAAATTAGAGAATTGTGAATACATTAGAGATTTGTGAATATATTAGAGAATTAGTGACGTTGCTAATTTTTGTTTTTTTAATATATAGATTCATATGTGAATTGAAGCAAGAGTTTAATTAGCTTGAGGACTACGTACATATTGAGCTCAAGTGGGTAGTTGCTATATTGGTATGACTACTAAACTTTACTTAGCTATCTTTCTTTCTATTCATCCATTTAATAAAAGTTTATTCATGAAATTGCAACTTGTGTATTGTTTAATTGCAAATAAATACAACAATATATAGAATACTTGAATTGCATCATCATATGCCTAGATACCCGTTCAAGGCTTTCTCATTAGGAGAAAGTCTTGAATAGTCCCCGGTTGGGACTGTTCTTGAATGTGTACTCTCACTTAGGTGGTGAATGTATGTTTTCTTTTCGATTTTAAGGAACATCTCGGCTTACCATTTCCTCACTATGTTCTCTGGGTACATATGTGGGTAATTAATTATCTACATCGTGTACTTGGAGAACTAGGGGGAAATGCTGCCGGATTTTCCTTAAAATTGGAAAGTTGACATACATTCACTAGTGAGAGTAGACATTCAAGGATGGGTTAGGTTGGAGTGATAAGGACCCTTTGGAAACATGCATTTTTTCACTATATGAATGGTATATTCACGTTTTGTACTTGAATTTGATTTACATAAAATATGTAGCACTTACACATTATAATTATATGGTGCTATATATATGTTTAGAGACAATTTACTAAATGGCTACTCACTTGACTATTTTCTTCATTTCTCAACTTATAAACTCCTTGCATCTCAAAACAACTCATAATCACATATTTATAAGTGTTTGTCATTTGAAATTACATAAAAATCGCCAATTTCTAAGTTTTTGGGTCCAATTCATCAAAAAAAGCCATTTTGACCCGAAATGGCTACTCACTTGGCTATTTTCTTCATTTCTCAACTTATAAACTCCTTGCATCTCAAATTAACTCATAATCACATATTTATAAGTGTTTGTCATTTGAAATTACATAAAAATCGCCAAGTTCTAAGTTTTTGGGTCCAATTCATAAAAAAAAGCCATTTTGACCCGAAATGGCTACTCACTTGGCTATTATAAGTGATTGTGAGTTGAAACTTATTATTCCTCAAACTATTTCAGATTTCCAATGGAAGCAAAACTTCAAAGAGAAAGAGGGTGGAGAAGCCTAAAAGAATTGATCAACATAAGAAGAAGCTAAGTGAACAACAGTCCAAGAGTGAACAAGCGTCGAAGTTGCACTCTTCGAAAGGTTCACCCATGCCACCTACTCCACTTGTTGAAGACATTGTTCTTCAATCGCTCTCTACTGACATGACCTTTCTTCACAACCGTGCTTGTCATTTGGTCGATCCCATGGAAGTTGCACTTCCTAAGGAAATGTTCCACTATGATGAGGATGCAATTGCATGGATCAGCAAAGAAGATGTGAAGGAATTTCTACGTGGTGCAAAACTTAACATTTCCCTCATTCAAACATTCATGAGGTACTTCAATGCCCACATAATATATACTTTTTTCAAGTTATTCAAATTGATGGTGATTATCCTACATCTGATAAATTAATCAATGTTCATGCACGCAGAGCACTACAGGAGCACTTAACTGACACTGATTCTCCTTGTAAAGTTGGGTGGTTATGCCCCGAGCAGTTATCCACTACTAAAATCATAGGCAACCCCCATGACGTGTTGTACTATGTTGAACAGAGTATAAGGGAATCAGCGCGTGCGGGAGACAAGTTCATATTCGCCCCATGTTATAGAGAGTAAGTCTAACCATGTCAAATTCAATCGATTTGGCCTCATTATATGTTGACTCCTAAATATCGATTTGGCCTCATTACATGTAGGGAGCATTGGAGCCTCATGGTGATTTGTAATTCCACTAACACAATTTATCACCTTGATTCAGCTCGATCATCGGAGAAGTGGCTCGTGAAGTCTATATTGCAAAAGTAAATATATATAGCAACCTATAGTGATGATTATTACTAATAATAACTAATTTAGTAATCATACGACTAATCAAATTTGATTGTATTTTTTTATACTACAGTGTTATGAAGAAGCTACATTGTCGTGCTCCAAAGGGTCCAACATGGAAGACACCGTTGGTAATTTACATGATATTATTGTGATTATCTTGAAAATCTATGGTAGTAAATATTTGCTCATTTCCTTTGCATGTTTCACTGATGTGATTTGTTTGTCATATGCTAGTGCGCACAACAAGAGAATGGACTTGATTGTGCTTTGTATGTGATGAGATTCATGCTTGACATTGTGACTCATTGTACGGACACTCAACAGCTTGATGAGGTAAGTCCTAAAACTTCTTGAAATGCTATATTGATGTGATTTCACGCCTTAGACACTTAATATTACCCAACAATGACATGTTATGAGAAACAAAAAAGCTATTTCATAAGAAAGGTAGAAAATGGGCTGAATAGAAGTCATATGGGCCATGTTAGGGCCATTTTGTGTTAATATGCTCTTTTGATGTGATTTCTTTCCTTATACACATATAACTAGATAATATTGACATTTTATGAGATAAATAAAGTTCATTTAATAAGAAATGTAGGAAATGGGCAAAGTAAGGTCATATAGGCCGTATTCGGGCCATTTTGAGTAAAAAGCGTCGTAAACCTTAATAAAATGCTCTCCAATACAATTTTAGGGCTTACACACATACAACTACCCAACATTGACATGTTATGAGAAAGAAATAGTTCATTTGATAAGTAATGTAGAAAATGGGCTACATAGAAGTCATATAAGCCCTATTTGGGCCATGTTGAGTAAAATGCGTTGTTAAACTTCTTGAAATGCTATATTGATGTGATTTATAGCCTTAGACACCTAATATTATCCAACAATGACATGTTATGAGAAACAAAAAGGCTATTTCACAAGAAAGGTAGAAAATGGGCTGAATAGAAGTCATATGGGCCATATTAGAGCCATTTTGTGTTAATATGCTCTTTTGATGTGATTTCTTTCCTTATACACCTATAACTAGATAATATTGACATGTTATGAGATAAATAAAGTTCATTTAATAAGAAATGTAGGAAATGGGCAAAGTAAGGTAATATAGGCCATATTCGGGTCATTTTGGGTAAAAACCGTCATAAACCTTAACAAAATGCTCTCCTATACAATTTTAGGGCTTACACACATACAACTATCCAATATTGACATGTATGAGAAAGAAATAGTTCATTTGATAAGTAATGTAGTAAATGGGCTATATAGAAGTCGTATAGGTAATATTTGATAAAAATACATATTTTTTGCCTAATTAATTATTTTTAAAATAATGTTTTTGTATTTCAAGTTTTGCAAGGTCCAAAAGGATGGTCCGTTCACAATCAAGGAGCTTAATGAAGTTCGTGACATGTTGGCGTCTTTCATCACCTTCAACATGTAAATGACATGCATTATATTGTAATTGTAAATTATTTATGTTAACTTTTGAACTATATATAACTTATTATTCATTATATATGTGTACTTACTATTATTTGTATATGTAAGCAACTGTTTTTTTTTTTTGTATTGCGTTTGGGAATATTTATATCTATATCTATATATATATATATATATATATATATATATATATATATATATATAAATATATATATATATATATATATAATTGAATTCTTGTATCTAATATTATTTTTGTATATAATAATTAATAATATTATTATTAGTTATTATAATAATAAAATTATTAATTATTATATTTAATATAATTGCTGGAATTACAGGTTATTATTATTGCAGGTTTTTTTTTTTAAAATATTATTGCATGATTGAAAAAACAAAAGAAACGAAAAAAAAAATTATACAAAAGGCACCGGTTAGGCAGGAACCGGTGCCTAAACTATCCACCACCCAAAAAAAAATGGCGGGAGAGCAGTTTTAGGCACCGGTTAACCGGTGCCTATTTCACCCTATGGCACCGGTTAACCGGTGCCTATTAAACCCTATGACACCGGTTTTGAACCGGTGCCAAATAGCAGGTTTTTGGCACCCCTCAAATAGGCAGCGGTTCAAACCGGTGCCTTAGACCGGGTTTGAACCGCTGCCTAATGCCTTTTTTCTACTAGTGTATGGAGAGAGATTGTCACGAATACGTCAAGAAATGTATGAAGTGTCAAGTCTACGCAAATTTACAGCATGTTCCACCTTCGCTTCTCTACACATATACTTCTCCATGGCCTTTCTCCACTTGGGGCACCGACATCATTGGAAAAATAACACCACCAGGAAAAGGGGGGCATGAATTCATCCTCGTAGCAATCGACTATTTCACCAAATGGGTCGAAGCTGCCTCATATGCTAAGCTGACGGCGAAACACGTAGCTCAATTCATTGAGAAAAATATCATATGCTGCTATGGGGTACCACATGAGATGATCAGCAATAATGGAACGCATTTCCAAGCCGAATGCGCGGAATTATTACAGAAATATCATATCAAGCATCACAGATCATCACCTTACAGACCACAAACAAATGGTGCGGTCGAATCGGCCAACAAAAATGTGAAAACTATCATTGAAAAGATGACAGAAAATTACAAGGATTGGCCAAGTAAGCTACATTTCCCCCTTTGGGGTTATCGAACCTCTGTTCGTACATCAACGGGGGCTACCCCTTTTTCTTTGGTCTACGGAGTTGAAGCTGTACAACCAATAGAAATCGAAATCCCTTCTCTTCGGATCGCATTGGAAAGCCAATTAGATGAAGTCGACTGGATTAGAGCAAGATATGATGAACTAGTCTTACTCGATGAAAAACGCTTGGCAGCTTTGCATCATGTCCAAACCTGCCAACAGCGTATGGCGCGACATTTTAATAAAAAAGTCAAGACTAGGAACATCAAAGAGGGTGACCTGGTGCTTAAGGCACTTCGTAAAAATGTGTTAGATCCAAGAGGAAAATTCAGACCAAATTGGTCAGGCCCGTACATTGTTAAAGCCATCTTGTCTGGCGGAGCGGCGCAATTGGTAGACATGGACGGTAACGGTTTCCACAATTTAACCAACTTGGATCAACTCAAGAAATTCTATGCCTAGTCGCATGGGTTCATGACCCAATAGAGCTACGTTTGGCCTGATTCCTTTTTAGGATACGTAGGCAACCCCTCAAGGGGGCCCGACCACTTTATAAAATAAAAATCCTCCCTCCGTTGATCAAGTATACACGTCAGTTCAGCATTGCGTCACAAAAAAAAAAAGGGATTTCTGCCGCGACACGGGACATTCTACCGTGTCATGGTACAGTCCACCGTGGCGCGGTGGACCTGAAAAAAAAAAAAGAAAGAAATTGTCGTGACGCGGGAATTTGTAACGTGTCACGGGATTTTTCACCGTGACACGGTGGAATTTCAGGTTTTCTGGTTTTTTTTTTAGTGACGCATTCGTTGCGAATTCATTGTTTGTTCGAGGTTTTGGTTCGTTCTTCCATTGCGTCCGACTCCTTGACTCGGATAAATAAAAAAAAAAGTCATTGTAATTTTTTATTTAAGGCTGAAATAAATATGCTATTATTGAAATAAATGTGACTACAATTATTGGCATCATACGCCTTATTTTAAATAAAAAAATAAAAGCAAAGAAATATTGATATAATCCCTCTTCACTTTAGGAACCTCCTTCTCTTTTTCAATTAGGTCGGCCTTCACTATTAAAGTGTCTTTTGTAGCCCGAACCGTCACACCCCTAGTCGAACTTTCACCCCTTTCACCTTTCTTAAAATTCTTCGGTTGTTTTTCTCTATAGACCATCTTCTCTTTACCCTTCCCTTTCACATAACTCTTCCTTTTCGGCATTATAGGGGTCTTAAACTCAATCCCTTGTGTTCTTGGACCTAGACGATCTTTAGGAGGTGCTTTCTTGTTTCCAAGACGACTCTTCACATCAGACTTGCGTGATCCGAATCGTTCCCTCCTACTTCTAGGGTTCAACCATGCCTTGTATGCACTAGATAAAGGAGGAGGAGCTTGGTCACTTGCAGAAACGGTCCACAAAGGTCTTCCAATCCAGTAAGTCTCGTACTTGTGAACGTTACTTTCATGCAACGATACTTCACGAGGACGATCGTTATAGCGTGGAACTACTTGTTCAAGTCCATACTGCCGCATCAGTCGAGAAGGACAATAAAAAGTCAGTTTTGAGATACTAGGAACACGGAAATATGGAGTATCATTCGTGCCAACCATCCTAGTAAGCCTCCACCCAACGAATGGAAAATTCTCTCTTTGCAAAGAAATTTTTCCAGTCTTCATAAGACATGTTCACAAAGTAATTCTTTTTCCTGCGAACTAGGTCGTTAGGGCCATATTTTTCAACATCGTCGGGGGCTTCAAATAATTCTAAACGCTCCATCAACCAAATATGCGCCAAAAAAAAAATAATCAGTCGTTAAAAAAAAAAAAATAATCAGTCGTTAAAAAAAAATAATAATAAAAAATAAAAGTGCAGATTCCCGTGACACGGCAGACACCCACCGTGACACGGTGCCTGTTTTGTGTCACGGGAGTTACTCAGAGTGTATTTTTACCTACAGCAGTACTAGAGAGCCCTTCCTGATGGCTTTCCGGCCAGCTTTTGCTTCGTCAAGGCCACGAAATGTTTCTCCAAGGCACGTAGGCATAGGAGATCTTCCAGATTCGACATGTTCTAGCACAGACGCTAGACAAGCATGTCCTACCCTACCGTTTGCAAATAAAAGCTTGCTAAACATGCAAAAGATATATGCCCTTCTACGATATACATGATAAGACTCAGAGATAGGGCGATTAAAATATAAATTTGCAAGTTTTTCTAAGTCTACCTCATTACCACATACTATTCTATTTAAGTCTGGATCTGTTAGATTCAGATGGCGTTCAAAATCTTGGTAATAATATTCACGCAGGGTAGGCATGGAAATAAGATTTCTAACAGGAAATCCAAAGATTGCACCGAATTCCTCCGGCAGGGGACATATTTCATCGTAATCAAATTTAAAACAATGTGTTTCTGGACTCCAATAATCTAATGCTGCCCTAAGAAAATCATGTTCAATGGCTACATGTCGCAGGGCTAGTAAACCCCTGACATGAAATAATTCTAACTCTCTTTTGTCAGCATTGGTCAAAGAATAAGACCAGTCGCCCAATGTATTATCAAAATTCCGAGACATTATTATTGAAATATGAAATTCTAATTATTTTGTGTTTCGTAATTATGCATATCATGAATATACTGGTCCTATTTTATAGCAAAAGCGCTCGGAACTACTCAGAAATTATCTTTTTGTACGCGCAAACCACACCGCTGTAGAATACGCGTACCGTGACACGGGAAATCCCACCGCGTCACGGGAACTTTTGTCGTGACACGGCAGTTTTTGCCGCGACACGGTGTACAGTGCCGTGTCACGGCACCCCACGCATTTTCTTTTTTCATCTTTTCCCGTATCTATCCGGATTTTTTTTAGTATTTTATCTTCACCGTTTATTTTTTTTAGTTTTCTGAGAGTTTTACTCCTAATAAAATTCTCAACCTTTTTATTTTTATTTTTAGGATATTTTAGATTTTAACACCTCATAAAATCCCAAAAATTGTTTTTAACACCTCAATAAAAAAAATTGATTTTAACACCAGATAAAGCTACAAAAAATGGGTATTGCCACCACTTAACGGATTCCGTTTAGGAATTCCATTAAGTGTGATCCACGGTGACACATGTCATCCTTTTATTTGTTTAAAAAAAAAGATTTTTTTAAAAATAAATAAATAAAAACCTCACAGCCACCACCTCAGCGCCACCACCACCCTTCCCCCAACCCACCACTGACCTCCCAGAACCTACCACCGGAGACGCCGTCGCACCCCTAAGCCACCTGAACCCTCCCCCTCCCTTTCCCGCAACCGCTTCGCCCCCAAAAACCACAAAACCCAAAAACCTCCTTCCCCAAAACGGCCACAGATCCGGCCACAAATGGCCGAAATCGGCCGGTTTTAGGGCTAAGTGGCCTTAACCGGCCGATTTTCGGCCATTTGTGGCCGGAATCGTGTCTGTTTTGGGGGATTCGTAGTCGTTTGCGGTTGCGGGTTTGGTGGTTTTTGGGTCGATTGCGGTTGCGGGGGAGGGAAGGGGGCGTTCTGGTGGGTTGAGAGAGAGAGGGGGAGGAGACGCGTTGCCGATGGTGGCTTTGGGGAGGGCAGTGGTGGGTTGGGGGGAGGGCGGTGGTGGAGCGGTGGTGGGGCAGGGGTGGTTGGGGTAGTTTTAGGTTTTTTATTTTTTTTATTTTTTTATTTTCTTTTTTTTTTAATTTTTTTTATTTTTTGGCCAATAATAAAACGACACGTGGCTTTATGGGCCCACTTAACGGATTCCTAAACGGAATCAGTTAATAGGTGGTAATACCCAATTTTTGGAAATTTGTGTGGTGTTAAAATAAATTTTTTTTTTTGGAGGTGTTAAAAACCATTTTCGGGTTTTTGTGAGGTGTTAAAATCTAAAAAATCCTTATTTTTATTATCTTTATCATCTCATTTTATTTTATTTATTTATTCATCACTTTAATATTTTATTTTTTTTTATCATTTTTATTCTATTTATTTTTACTTGTCTTTTTATTTCTTTTTCTTTTGGGGAAGGTCGGTACCCTCCACTTACTCCACTTACGTTTTTTTTGTCGCGTCATTAATAAATACACGATCACACACAATGAGTCTCAAGCACACACTAACACACTAATAAATACATAAACTGTGAATAATGTACAAAAGAGTCATAATAAATAAACAGCGTCAAGTGTCATCATAGTATGTACAAATAAAAACCCTCGGTCAAAAGTCTCTAGAACCAGAATCAGTATCATCTCCACCCTGTGAATATGGGAACGGAGATCCAAAGAGTCCCTCCATCATCCGAGTACGAGGAGTAGTGTCCATACTAGTCCCTGTGACTCTAGCAGTAGTCAAACTCAAGGCAGGACCCGTCCAACCGACAAACGGTGTAGATTGACTCAAAGACACGGGAATCGTCGGTGAAGGCATCGTCCCATACATCGGAACTGAGAACAAGCCCGAAACCGGTGGAGGAATCCCAGATAATGGAGCTGAAAATAAACCAGGATCCACGGGAGTCAAAACAGGCCCAAGCTCAGGCTGTGAAGGTTGTGAAAACGACTGTCGCTGCCCCTGACTCTGACCCGGAAAGCGCTGGTAAGACTGAGGCTGCTGCCACTGAGCCTCCTGAAATGGCTGAGTAATCTGAGGCTCTCGCTGAGACTGAGAATGCCGATGAATCCCAGGAGATCGTCTACCACGACCAAGCTCCTCCTCGTCCGAGCCTCTATGCCTCGAGCGCGAGCGGGACCTCCGTTGCTCCTGAAAGATACAAAATCAAAAGGCGTCAACAAATTCAAAATAAAAACAAATGGTAGAAGTAAAAAAATGAGGCTACCTTAAGAACATCGCTAGAACTGCTTCGACAACTCGCACCACGTCGAAGCTTGATGATGCAGTACTTCAGGGCGTCAACCAGCTTCATGAATCCCATCATCTCCGGGCGGTTAGGCTGAGGATAAAATAAACAAAAAATCAGTAACAAGCGGTGATAAAAGGATGAACAATGCATAAAAAAAAAAAAACCTTACCGGCTCAAAGACCTCGGGCAGAGACTCCTGCGCCTGTCTGTAACCCTCTGGCGCGTCAGCAATATGGTCCTCGGTAATACCAATCGGCCCCGGGTAGCGGACAGACTGAGGCGGAATCTCGATCCTCCCCACAGGGCGAACAGTCGTCTGAAAATATGATCGAATAATCAAGTTATTCGACTATTTAAACAGAGACTAGTAACAAAAATCCTCAAAAGAAATCATACCTCAGGAAGACGGGGTGGAGGATCCAGAGAGGGAAGCAAGTCCTGCGCATAATCACCCTCCATGTGAACAAGCTCCTGCCAAGGAAAAGTGTAGCGCTCTCCCCTGTTTATCAACTCCCTAATCAAACGCGAGTCCAGCATCGACTCTAGTGGAGATGAGGGCACCACAAAGCGATCGCTGCTATGCTGACGAACGACACGCTCCCCCAAATACCAGACAAAGCGTCCGGTACCAACCAAAATGGTGCGGTGCGCTGAAAACCATAAAAAGTTGGCATCAATGACGATACTGGACATCAATGACAACCTGAAAACCATAAAAAGTTGGCATGAAACACCAGAAACAACGTCAGAGGGAAAATAACAGGCAACAAAACTAATTCTTACGCCAACAGAAGAGGTGCCTCGGCGTAGCAGCCCACGCAGCGCAGGGACATACTCCACCCGTGACTCTCCTCGATCACGCCAGCTGGCCCGACAGGGAAATCATGAACCGCTCCACGACGCCGTTGAGGAGCCAAGCCTGGGAAGTACTCGTAGAACCATAGCTGCAATGAAGAGTAATCTTTGAGCACATAAGTCGAACAAATTAAAATAAAACAAGAAAAGGAAAAGATCATCACCTCTACGACTCTCCACAGACCGTAGACATTGATAGGAGACTCGTCGTTTAGGTGCCGACAGCCATGACGTAACGATAAGAGAAGGTCGGCGTATCCGAGGCTGGCCCAGCTATAGGATCCTATCTCACTGATCCTGACCAAAGAAGGGAGGTAGCAAAGGAGTGCGCGTGAACTCCTATCAGGAGAAAGAGTCATAGAGATCAGAATCAGAATGAAGATCCGCACTCGCTGCTCAGCCGATGTCTCCTCCATGTCAAAGCCACGAGCCAGAACTGAAGCCAGCTCCGATCGCCCGCTCCTAGGACCACCTCGAGACACTAGCCGGGTCCTGATATGCTGAACGATCGGACCTAACAAATCGGCTGCCTCAGCCGCTCCCCAAGACAGATCAGACATCCGAGCTACGGCCCGGTCAGTGAAGCGCAGCCCGCTAATCATACTGAAGTCCAGAGGGGTCACTGTCATCTCCCCCCAAGCAAAATGAAAAGTGTTGGTAGTATCCCAAAAATACTCCAACAATGCGCGAACGACTGTCGCACCGCAACCCCAGGGGCTGCGAAACCCTACGACCGCCGTATAGAAATCTACTAAACCAGCCGATTCCCATAAGGCGTTCGTAGCAGGATCTCCTGTAATGATCTGGTGAAGTCGAGGAATCAAATCTCCGGCTCCAGAACTGTGGTGGCGAAGCGTGCCGTCGACTATGCAGGAGAGTGGGCGATGAGAAACGTGGTTTTCACAGCCGAAAACCAACTTGTCTGGAGTCCACAGAGGTGGAACCCACCTACCTCTACTCGTAGAAGCTCGAGGCTCAGACTCTAAGACATCGTCGTCCATGCCCTCGGGAATAGTGGGAGTGTCCTCCCGAAAAGCCTGACGTCGGCCGTGGGTGGAAAGATCGCGATCCCGTCGCCTAAGCATGCTATTATAAAAATAAAGATCTAAATGCTTAGCATCATTTCCTAAGTTATTTAGTTGTTTATCGCATTATACGCTAAATTTTTACCTCAAGGCTAAAAATTGGCAAAATTATGGAAGTATTTATAGTATTTAGTTTCTCCATGACAAATTAATACTACAGTTCTCCTAGCCGCATGATACTATGTTCTCCATGACAATATAGTACATACACGAAATATGTTTCGGAATTGCACAAAAATGATGAATCAACACATCATGACATATTTTACAAAGATCTACCACCAATATTTCACCATTTCAAGTGCAAAGAAGTAACATGAACAACAAGAACATCATTTCACAAAAAGTAGTAACCAAAAATGGTGATTTGCTCAATTCTCCATCAAATCATGCAATTTTTGTCTCAAATTTCTCACAAACGCACATACATACATATACAAGTAAATTCATGGCAAGAATTTCAACATAAAACCTCAAAATCAAAAATCCCCAAATTGATTTCTAAAGGTTTTTTTTCATGAAATTACTCATTTGAGGCAATTTCAAGACAAAATTAAGAGGAACTTACATAAATCCTTGTAGAGGTTCGAATATGAGGAGTATAGCAAAAACTTGGAGTGAATTTGGTGAAAAATCGAGCAACAAAAGCTCGAAAAAACTCCGGCAACCCAGCTCACTCACCGCGATACGGGAAGCAGCGCCTCGACACGGTTGCTGTCATACGTGTCACGGAGCCTCTGAGACGATGACGGAGCTCCGGCGACACCAGCGGCGGCTTCAGGCAACAGCAGCACGACGATTAACAGCAAGCAGCAACGATTAGCAGCAAGTTGCAGCAAAAATTAAAAAAAAAAAAAAAAAAAAAAGAGAAAAAGAAGATGAAAACACATAAATGCCGTGACACGGTAGGTGACTCCGGCTGACAGGAACGAGCTCCGAGCACTGGCGAGAAGCCGCAAAGACACGACAATCCTAGCAAAAGGAATTTCTTTGGGTGAAAACCGGACAAGAAAGAAAAATGGTGGATGAGCAAAATGTGAGAAATGGTTGATATTTAAAGCCAAAAAATCTCGTGCAACGGATCCCGTTCCCACGTAACGGTCATATATTGTGTGGTGCACATGCTTTGACTGGTCAAAGATGCTAATTGACTGGTTTTCAGCCAACAGGATTCCCGCGTCACGGGAGTTTGCTCCGCGACACGAGAATTGATCCCGTCTGACGACAAATTTTTACCGTGTCGCGGGATGCTTCCACGTGGCACGGGATGCTTCCACATGGCACGAGGTTTAGAATATTCTTTTGCACTTTTTTCTAAGCTAGCTGCGAATGTTTCTGGTACTTTTGATCAAAGCTGCACGATTTTCCGCGCAAATTGGACAGTTATTTTTTTTTTGCTGGAGTTACGCGGAAAATTTTAACTGATACTTAAAGGGGACTAAAATTACCATTTTACCCCTAGAAAGCATCAAAGTCTATTTTTCGACACCTAATATGGTCGGATAATCGATTTGAAGGTGTGAATCATCTACGGCCCACGTTCGGGGATAATCGAACCATCATACACTTCACTAGTAGAAAAATACAAAAAGGCACCGCTCTATGGCCACCGGTTTTTGAAAATCGGTGGCTTAAAAAATGGGCGGGATAGGCTAATTCACATTGCCACCGGTTTAAACCGAACCGGTGGCATAAATGGTAATGGCCACCGGTTTGAACCCGTGGCAATAATCAATTTAAAAAAAAAAAAAAAAAAAAACGCCCCCCTTATAAACTCCAAACCCTAGCTACCTCATTTCCCCTCAGCCGTTCTTTCTCTCTCCTGCTCTCCCCTCTCTTCTTTGAGTTCTTTCTCTTTCAATTCATCTGCACCCTCTTCGATCTCCTTCTCCCTCTTCTCTTCTCCCTCTTAGATCTCCTTCTCCCTCTTTTCTTCTTCCTCTTCTCATCTCCTTCTTCGATCTCCTCCTTCGTCTCCTTCTCCCTCTTCTCTTCTCTTCTCTTTCATTTCCATCATCACCAAGACCACCACGAAGACCACCACGAAGACATGCATCACGAAGAGCGGCACGAGGTTTGTGTTTAATTAATCGATTTTTCTTGGTTGATTAATCGGATTTTATTGGGTTTAATTGTTTGATTTTCTGGGTTTAATTAATCGTTTTTGGAATTGTTTGAGTTTCTTAATCGATTTTAATTTGGTTTTTACTTGATTTTAATCAATTAATTCTGGGTTTTTGTTTTTTGAGTTCGTGAATCAATTTCATGGTTTTTTTTCCTCGATTTTTTAAACTTATTTATGGGATTTTGTTATTATTTTTGTTTAATTTATTTTTCTGGGTTTTTGTTTCATTACTAGCTATTGATTTTCCTGGGTTAATTAGTCGATTTTGGATTTTTTGAGTGTTTTCATCGATTTTAATTCGTTTTTTAATTGATTTTAATCGATTCTAAGTCGATCTCCTTCTGGGTCCTATTCGATTTAATTCTGGGTTTTTTTTTCTTTTTTTTTTTTTTTGAGTTCGTGAAAATCAATTTGTTTTTTTGAGTTCGATTTGATTCTCATTTTGTTTTTAATTCTCGTTTTGAAAATCGATTCGATTTTTTTTAGTTCGATTTAATTCTTGAGTTTTCACTAATTTCTGGGAATTTTGCTTAATTTTTTTTTTCTGGGTTTTTTTTTTCTTTTTTTTTTTCTGGGTTTTAGTTTTCTGGGTTATTTTTTCTGGGTATTTGTTTAATTTTTTTTTTCTGGGTTTTTTTTTCTTTTTTTTTTTCGGGGTTATTAATTGATTTTTTTTTTGTTTGACGCAGGTATATTGATTTAGATGTAGATGTTAAATCGAAGAATAAAGATGCAGGATTATTGATTTAGGTGTTATATGGGTTGTTTTTTTAATTTAAATGTTGTAATTTTTTATTTTGGGTTTTTATTGTAATTTTTTTTTTTGATTTTAATGTTGGAATTTTAGTTTTGTGTAATTTGATTAATTTAGTTCTTGGAATTGTTGTATGAGTAATTTAGTTGTAGTTATTAATTTAGTTTTTTCACTCTTAAGAAGTGTATAATTACTAGATACTGATGAAAATATGTGTGTTTTTATGTATTTTACATGTATATATATTTTCTGCTACAATTTAAGTGAAATAAATGCAAAAAAGAAAAAAAAAAATTTTTGTTTTTTATGGGCACTATTGCCACCGGTTAACCGGTGGCAATGCTTGTTAATATCATTAAAAAAAATTGCGGGAATCATTATTGCCACCGGTTAACCGGTGGCAATATTTGTTTTTGCCACCGGTTTTGAACCGGTGGCTTTTTAATAAGATTATTGCCACCCCCCAAATGGCCACCGGTTCAAAACCGGTGGCATAGGGGGGTTTTGAACCGGTGGCCAATTCATATTTTCGCCTAGTGCTTGCAAATCTCAGCAATTACAGTAGTCGTTTGCTTTCCTCAAGCATAGAAAGCGTTATCGGTGGATTTTTTTTCTTCAAGTATAGAAAACCGCCAAGTCGGCTTTCCTCAAGCATGGAAAGCGTTATCGGTGGATTTTTCTTCAAGCATAGAAAACCGCCAAGTCGGCTTTCCTCAAGCATGGAAAGCGTTATCGGTGGATTTTTTTTCAAGTATAGAAAACCGCCAAGTCGGCTTTCCTCAAGCATTGAAAGCGTTATCGGTGGATTTTTCTTCAAGTATAGAAAACCGCCAAATTCCTTTGTTGGCTTTCCTCAAGCATGGAAGGCATTATCGGTGGATTTCTTCAAGCATAGAATGACACCAAATTCATTCGTCGACTTTCCTCAGGCATGGAAAGTATTATCCGGTAGGTTTCTTCAGGCTTAGAAAACTACCAAACACTTCAGTCGGCTTTCCTCAAGCATGGAAAGCGTTTCAACAAATGTCACTCGGTGGATTCCTTCAAGCATAGGAAGCTGCCAAATTCGTTTGTCACCGATACACTGATGCCAGATACGTATTCTATCCCTTTACTCTTTTATCTGTGGAATTAACATTTTTCTGCAGGTATCGGCGTATACAGAGTGATTTAGGATCGCAGAACGTCTTAAATCATTCCCCGTCCCTATCGACTACTTTGACTATCGTTTTCGAAACTGACGTTTCTACAAACTCAGTCAAAGTGGGGGCTTCTATAGACACCTAAAAATGTCTCCCCAAAACCAAACCCGATGATGAACAACCTTTCACCGCCACTATTGGTCGGGTTCAGTATTTAATCCCGAGAGTGCTTAAAAAATCGTATTTGATTAAATTAATATTTTTGAAAAAGTCCATGGATTAGTCTTGATGTTTGGTAAAAGCATAGTTTTAATTTCAGCCCAAACTTATTATTTAATTTTAGCCCAAACCTTTTTTATTTTATTGTTTTTGGCCCAAACCTTTTATTTATTTTTATTTAATTATTTTCTTATTTTAGCCCAAATGATAATAAGTCAGAAAAGGCCCGATATTATCAATCGGCACTTAAAATGCCGAATGAAATTAGGGTTAAAAATGTATTTAGACGGAAGAGTGGGCTGGAAATTCCCGCGCCACGGCAGGTACCTACCGTGTCACGGGAATCAGTCCCGTCTGACGGTGGGATTTCCCGTGACACGGGAAATCTGCCGTGACACGGGAAATTCCGTGTCTTTTCCGCGTAAACCCTTAACGCGTTTTCTTCCCCATTTTCTGAAAATTTCCCGCGTCACACCAAAAATTTATCGTGTCACGGGAATGTTTCCCATATGACGGTGGGATTTCCCGTGTCACGGTACAGTTTGCCGTGTCGCGAGATACTTTTTTAGGGTTTTTATCATTTTAGGGTTCCGTGTGCTCCCTCAACACATTTTCCCTATAAATACCCCCTAATTTTTGATGTACGGGGCATCAATTAATTCTCTAGTTTTATTTTTCTCTCTTCTATGCTTTAGCCTAAACACTAGCCTACCTTTCTCATGTCAAAATTCCTTCTTCAAGTGCTCAAAGGAGTCCATACTTTACTCGTGGTTCTGTCCTTAAGCCAAGGCGTGAAAGGTAGAACAGTTTGAGGGTTTGGCCCCAAATCAACTCTACTTTGTTTAATTTAATTTAATTGTTGTTTTATTATTATTTCCTTGAATTTACTAACTCGTTTATTATTTTGTAGTTGCAAACAAACAGAATCAAAGTAAGAATTATGTTACTTTTATTTCTATTATTTTTCTAATGATTTTATATTGTTGGAATTATTGTTAAATTGCTTCCAATATTGATGTTTATTCTATTATATTTATTGATCACCATATTGCATGTTAAAGGGAATATGTAATTGAAAATCACGACTAATAAGATAATTTGGACAACCGGTTTAGGTTACTTTTTAATCTTGTTATTAATTGAAGTGATCACCAATATTTTAGAATAATGTGTGCATTAATATTCAACCAATTTAGCTAAATAATAGTTTGGAGCGAATTGAATATTTTGTTTGTATGCCTTTGAGATCACATGAATGCTTTTCAATATAAGAATCGAGTAGAGGCCAATACGGGCGAATGTGACTCCATGACTCACTTCGTACCATCATCCCCGATCCTCCTTTCGTGGTTCCGAACCATATGGAGTTAGTAATCTCATGGATTATGAATGGGGTGTAACCTTCACGGGTCAATCGTTGTTGCCTTTGTTGTCCCTTATTCGTGGTTGCCTTTTATGATCCGTGAACGGTTTACAAGTTCCTTAAAAACTTGTTGGCGGCTCCCTACTTTCCTTGTCCCTAATCGTATATGTCAATTCCCACTTCCTATGAGTGCCAAGCATATTCACACATGCTTTTAACGTAGGCGCACTTCGAACGACGCCTACACAATCCCATTTTGTTGTGGGGTTCCTACACAAGTAGTCTGATGGTGTATCCCTTTTCCAGTATATAACTCAACAATTCTACCCTCAGTAAATTCTTTATCATTATCAGTTCTCATACACTTAACAGGAAGATTATGTTGTTTCTCGGCAAAGGCAACAAAATCAAACAGAATTTGAACAGAATCAGATTTATATTGAAACATATGAATCCATGTCATTCTGGTGAAATCATCAACAATAGTGAGAAACATAGAGCAACCATTTTAGGTTTTAAAACGAAGAGGCCCCCAGATATCTACATGAATTAACTCAAAAGGAGCAGAAGATTTTATTTCACTAGAGGAAAAAGACAATCTAGTTTGTCTGGTCTTAGGACAGATTTGACATATACTATCACAGAAACCTTTATTTTTCACATTTGGTAAAATATAGCCTATTTGCTTAAAAGGAAGATGACCTAACCTCAAGTGCCAAAGCTTAGCATCATTATTTTCTACACTAGCATATGTAACTATATGATTACTTACAATAGTAGGAGAAGTAGGATTAGTATCTTTAGCAGTAGGAGAACTAAGGCCCTCAAAAGGAATAGGAGGAATATTATCAGCAGCATGATATAACCCAGACTTCTATTTACCAAGAACAGTTTCCCTGGTCAAGGAAGGATCCTGTATATACAAGAATTAGAAGTGAACTTAACACTACAGTTTAAGTCCTTGCAAAGTTTATGAACAGATATAAGGTTGAATTGGAATTCAGGGACATATAAAACATTTTTTAGGACTATATTTGGTTCTAAGGTGACTTCTCCTATTTTAGAAATGGTGACTTCACTCCCATCAGGTATGGTTATTGTATTATCACCTTGTTGCATTTCAGAATAAGAATCAAACAAAGATAAATCATAACAGATGTGATTTGTTGCTCCATTATCAACAATCCAGCCATGTTTAAAAGCTGAACATAAGCACATTTTACCAGCAAAGTAGGCTGCAGACTTAGTCTCTTTTTTTGAAGCTGTTGCACTTGTTGTATTATCATCATTAGGTGTCTCCAGGAAATTCATCAGCTTAGCATACTGCCCTTTTGTAAAAGTAGCTGTGACAAGATCATTACTTCATCACCATCATTATTCTAATCAGCAGAGAAAGAACCATCACCTTGAACCATATTTGCAAATCTCTTTTGGCCATTAGGCTTGTAATCAGCTGGGTACCTGTAGACACCTAAAAATGTCTCCCCAAAACCAAACCCGATGATAAATAACCTTTCACCGCCACTATTGGTCGGGTTTAGTATTTTATCCCGAGAGTGCTTAAAAAATCGTATCTTATTAAATTCTTGTTTTTGAAAGGTCTATGGATCAGTCTTGGTGTTTGGTAAAAGCATAGTTTTAATTTGTTAATTAATTTTAAGCCCAAACCTTTTTATTTTATTATTTTATTTTTTGGCCCAAATATTTTATTTATTTTTATTATTTTCTTATTTTAGCCCGAATAATAAAAGTCAGAAAAAAGCCCGAAATTATCAATCGGCACTTAAAAAGCCGAAAGAAATTAGGGTTAAAAATGAATTTAGACGGAAAAATGGACTGGAACTGACCGTGTCACGGTCAAGCTTGACCGTGTCACGGGAACTCTTCCCGTCTGACGGTGGGACTTCCCGTGACACGGGAGGTCTGCCGTGACACGGGAAGTTCCGTGTCCTTTCCGCGTAAACCCTTGACGCGTTTTCCGTCCCGTTTTCTGAAAATTTCCCGCGTCACTCCAAAACTGACCGTGTCACGGGAACTTATACCGTCTGACGGTACAATCTAACCGTGTCACGGTACAGTCTGACCGTGTCACGGGATACTTTTTTAGGGTTTTTATCATTTTAGGGTTCCGTGTGCTCCCTAAGCACATTTCCCTATAAATAGCCCCTCATTTCTGATGTACGGGGCGACGAGAATTCGATTATTCTTATTTTCTCTCTTCTATGCTCTTAACCTAAACACTAGCCTACCCTTTTCACTTCAAAATTCCTTCTTCAAGCACTCAAAGGAGTCCATATTTTACTCGAGTTCTATCCTTAAACCAAGGCGTGAAAGGTAGAATCGTTTGAGGGTTTGGCCCCAAAATTAACCTTGTTTTTATTTAATTTAATTTAATTGTTGTTTTATTATTTTCTTGAAGTTACTAACTCGTTTATTATTTTGTAGTTGCAAACAAACAGATTCAAAGTAAGGATCGTGCTCTTTTTATTATTATTGTTTTTCTAACGATTTTTATGTTGTTGGAATTATGATTAAATTGGTTTTTATGTTCATATTGATTTTATTATATTTATGATCACTATATTGCATGTTAAAGGGAATATGTAATTGAAAATCACGCCTAATAAGATAATTTGGACAACCGGTTTAGGTTCCTTTTAATCTTGTTGTTTAATCAAGTGATCACAATATTTTAGAATTATATGTTGCATTAATATTCAACCAATTTAGCTTAATAATGGTTTGGAGCAAATTGAATATTTTGTTTGTATGCCTTTGAGATCGCAGGAATCATTTTTCACTATAAGAATCGAGTAGAGGCCAATACGGGCGAATGTGACTCCATGACTCACTTCGTACCATCATCCCCGATCCTCCTTTCGTGGTTCCGAACCATATGGAGTTAGTAATCTCATGGATTATGAATGGGGTGTAACCTTCACGGGTCAATCGTTGTTGCCTATCGTTGTCCCTTATCGTGGTTGCCTTTTTATGATCCGTGGACGGTTTACAAGTTCCTTAAAAACTTGTTGGCGGCTCCCTACTTTATTTGTCCCTAATCGTAATGTCAATTCCCACTTCCTATGAGTGCCAAGCATATTCACAACATGCTTTTAACGTAGGCGCACTTCGAGCGACGCCTACAATTTGGCGACTCCACTGGGGAGGATTCTTAATTATTTATCGATTTGAGTGATCGGTATTTAATTAAGATGAGTGGATGAGACTTGAAAGATTCTTGAAAAACTATTCCTGTGATTAATTTGGCATTTTTGCATCTGCATAGACGTTTTAACGTCACATTCAGGTCTGTCCCGTAGGAAAAATTGGATAACTCGGTTGCGCGCAAAAGCAAACAGGGCACCAGTCAGATTTTCTGACTGCCGTGTCACAGCAGAGTCTGCCGTGTCACGGTACAGTGTACCGTCTGACGGTAGACTGTACCGTGACACGGGAATTTCTGCCGTGTCACGGCAGTCCTAAAAACTGTCCGGTGACCTATTTTCTTTTCCCACAGTCGACTTCCTTCGATTTTTCTGAAAAAACGTATGTGTTCTACATGCGTCTTAGCCCCGGGGGATTTAAGCTCTATCAACCCAAAAACGCTCATGGCAATAAGGGTTCATCCGAGTCATTAAATCTACCCAAACCATGGAGTCGAGTTCGATTTCATCACGAACTCGCGGAGCCGCCCGTTGGCATACACCCTCAAGGGAGGCTGCCTTGCTAAC
Organism: Chenopodium album; assembly: GCF_948465745.1. NCBI lineage: Eukaryota > Viridiplantae > Streptophyta > Magnoliopsida > Caryophyllales > Amaranthaceae > Chenopodium > Chenopodium album. The sequence continues at coordinate 26,159,712 of NC_137834.1, forward strand.
GCGTCCAAACTCTTAACCATGGTACCCTTTTGACACCCAAAGCTTGACCAATAGTTGAACATAGATCTTGACTTTAGGTTGCGAACTTTTTTTGCATCATCGTGCCTAAATGCTATGTGTTTGTTCGGTGCTAACCCTAATGTGTTTGCTCTTTTTGTTTGACCCATGACCGAGGGTTTTTATTCTCACATAGTAATTAGTACGGACTTAAAATCGATTAAAATCTGAAAAAAATCACAAAACTGACCTGGAACTGCGCACCGTGTCACGGCATTTTCTGCCGTGTCACGGTGAACAGTGCCGTGACACGGTAAAGGCTACCGTCTGACGGTAAGCCTTAACCGTGTCACGCCAGTCTGTACCGTGACACGGTGCCCAGGAAAGTGTCCCGTCAGTCTTTTTTCTCGATTTTTGTGTCCAGTATTGAGTCGTGTCTAGTTATACGGTCAAAACACGTGTCTATAACCTCACCTAATCACTCACATATTATGTCCGCACTTTTTTTTTAGTCATGCACCACTTTTGACCGTTTTTTAGGGAAGTTTCGTTTGTGTCGTTTTTTTTTTTGGAGTAAGTCGGATGGTATCCTCCCATGTTTTTTTTTTTTTAATAAGTAGAGCTTCGATATAAAAAAAAAAAAAAAAAAAAAATTAATCCGGATAGGTTAAGGTCAAGTTTGGTCATTAAAGGTGTATTTGTTTCGGTGTCACAGCGCTTGGGCAAGAAGCAAGGGTAGATTGTTACGGTTCGAGTCCATACCTCAACAACCTCTCGTACCAAAGAGGCGTACAAGGAAACCACCTCAGTCATCTCCACAAGATCCGTCTCCAGTCTACTTTCAACCAATGGCCACTAAGGAAGACATCGAGAACCTCAACAGGACAATCGAAAGGTTGTCTGACATGATGCAGACACTCACTACTAGAGTCAGCACTGTAGAGCAAGATAAGCAAAACAGTGTTACTGCTGCTGCGATGGACAAGATCAAGGAACAGATGAGTAAGATTTCAGAAGAGTTCACTTATGTGGAACAACCTGTCACTTCCTCGTCCATGAGAGAGAAACTCCCTGAAAAATTTTCCACTGCTGATATTCCCAAGTTCAAGCCTACTGATAACCCGTTGTTCCATTTGAAGGCTTTTTCTGCAACTATGGCTCTTAAGGGAGTAGATGTGACACTCTTCCCTACGGTGTTTCCTCTTTCCTTAGAGCATGCCTGTCAACAGTGGTTCTACTCCCTAGAATCCAAGCATGTCGCGACCTGGGAAGATGTTGCTGAAAGCTTTATGAACCGATACAAGTGCAACATTCAGGCCAAGACTTCTGAACGTGAACTCTCCATTCTCAAACAGAAAGAGAATGAAGGCTTCACTACTTACCTAAGCAGGTGGAGAGAAACAGCTGCACTCCTGGTAGACCCTCCCAAGGAGAAGGAAATGGTTCGCTTGTTCATTGCCAATCTGACGCATAAATACAAGCAACACTTGAAGTTTCTGCCTTTAAGTACCTTTGAAGCTGTATACGATATTGGAATCAATATCGAAGATGAACTGATGAAGTCTGTTGGTAACAACAATAACAGCAGCACTTGGAAAAACAAGAAGAACGACACTCTTTCTTCTTCGTCTTCTAAGCCCAATAATGCTACCAACAATATCAACATTAATGATGTGCTGGCCCTTAATGCTCCTCCTCAAAGATTCCAAAGGCAGAGGAGGTTTTATACGCCTTTGGGAATGACTTATGATGCTGCTTATGACCGTCTTCATGGTCAGGGACTAATTATGCCAATCGGACCATTTCCAGAACCTCGACCTGAGAATAGGACCGCTAGCTATGACCCCAATGCTTATTGCAAGTATCATCAAGGCAAGGGTCATAACACTGAGAAGTGTTGGAGGCTGAAAGACGCAATCCAAGACCTGATAGATGCTAACCAACTTCCTGTCCCTCCAGGGGGCAAGAAGCCTAACATTCAAACAGGTCCTCTTTCTGATGCTTTGGCTATCATGGGAGATGAAGTCTCCTTTGATCTGTCAATACTCATTCACCTGCGAATGAACCTCTGCCAGAAGTTATATTTATCTCAAGCACTGAAGAAGTGAATGGGATTTGGGATAGTGATGATGAAGATATCTATCTCAAAGATATAGCCTGTTCGTCTCTCGGCACCAGTGAAGATGTTTGGGGGGACCTTGAGGTCAAGGTTCTCACTAGAAGTGGACGGTTGCAACAACCTAACCCACCTCCACCTCCACCACAATCAAATCCGATAGTTGATCCCATCGACCCTGTGAATAGCGATGTGGTCAAACAGCTACAAAAGACCAAGGTGGAGATGAATGTATGGAAGCTTTTGGCCACTTCCCACGAGCATCGAAAGGCTGTAATGAATGCTCTGGTGAAGATAGGAGTCGATGACGACATGACCCCCCAAGGACTGGTCAACTTCCTCACTACTGAGCTGCCGAGTACCAGCAATCTGATTTCCTTTTCTGATAAGGATCTACCCCCGGAAGGGGACCAACATAATAAGGCCTTACACCTCACTGTGGTGTGTAGGCAAATGAATGTTCCTATGAGCCTGGTTGATAATGGCTCTGCAATCAATGTGTGCCCACTCCGTACTGCAAAGAAGTTGGGTATAAAGAATGAAGAGTTGACTCCCTCCACTCAGGGGATTCGAGCTTACGATAATACTCGCCGTCAAGCCGTGGGTACTATCATACTGAATATAACCACTGGGGCCGTTGAGCGTCGCACCAAGTTTCAGGTGGTGGACATTAAGGCCTCTTTCAATCTGTTGTTAGGACGCCCTTGACTTCATGAGCTAAAGGCGATTCCGTCGTCGCTTCACCAGAAAGTGAAAGCCATAGTGGGAGGGATTCCGATTACTATCGATGCTTCTCCTATGCGCATTCAAGTTATTGATACCCCTATCGTCCATGTTGAACACGACGAGGAAGATGAAGATCTGTGGGGTTTTTCTTTAGATGATGTTCTTGCGATCGAAGAAGAGGAAAAGTGTCATCTTGACTTCGATCCTTATTCAAACACTAGTATCAACGCCATTCTGAAGAAGCAAGGTCACTTTCCTGGAATGACCCTTGGGCTCAAGAAGAAAATGGCTAAATCTTGGGGCCATCCTGGTGCAATCAAGAAGGACACTTTCGGCTTAGGATTCGAACCGACAAAGGAAGACTTGAAACGGGCCGCCTTGAAATTGAAGGCTCGCAACAATGCTCGAATCACAAAGACAGAAATGGCCATGGATCCATATCCGTTTACTCTCAACGGCCAGTACATCAAAGAAGGGGAAGAATTCCCATGCTATGAATTTCCCGAGCCATTTGTCCATGATGGGATCCGCGAACCAGGATTCGAGGTATTCCTCGATTGTGACTTCCTCGATGAAGAACTCTCCATAGTCGAGAAGTCAGCCAGCTTGAACTCTGATGATCTGGGAATTAATCTTCTTTTTGGAATGGAGAAAAATGAATCCAAGCCGGTCTGCAATGATAACTCTGAGCTCGTTCAAGCGGTCATAGCAAACAAGGAGTTTGATCCCTCCGAGTTAATCGTCCAAGCTGACAACATTTCAAGGGGATGGCGCAAGACATTGAGGATCACTACGCCAAGTGGAGAGAAGTTGGAAATAACCACTGGCGAGGGTCCTATGTTTGATGAGTCTGGGTCCGAGTCCGAGTCCGAGTCTAAGTCTGTAGATGAGTCCTTAGAGTTTGAGGCCGACCCTCTTTCTGCTATAGAGTTCAGCCCTGAATCTTTTGTTGAGCCTTATCCTTCTAGTCCTAATAATTCTGGTGAGGTCGCAGCTGACCTTGCCTCTCTTGATGTATTAGCCAGTGAATTAAATGAAATGAATACCTTTGCTTACGATGTGTGCCATTCCCCTAGCCCTGATCAATATTGCTTTGCTAATGATAAAAATGACAAAGAAATAATAAAAGCAATGGAAGAACACGAAAATAAAACAGCAGTTATTGAAGATACAGAAACAATTAATATTTCCAATGATACGACTGTTAAAGAAGTAAAAATTGGATTAACACTAAGTCAAAATGAACGCAAAGAGCTAATTAACTTGCTTAGTGAATTTGTTGATGTATTTGCTTGGTCATACCAAGATATGCCAGGAATTGACAGGGATATAGCTCAGCATACGATACCACTCATTCCAGGTATGAAGCCTGTCAAACAAAAGCTGCGCCGAATGAAACCAGATGTGGCTCTCAAAATCAAAGAAGAAATCAGGAAACAATTGGCCGCAGGTTTCATCAGAGTATCCAAGTATCCGGAAAGGATAGCAAATGTGGTCCCAGTTCCAAAGAAGGATGGAAGGGTCAGAATGTGTGTTGATTACAGGGATCTCAATAAAGCAAGCCCAAAAGATGGGTTCCCTCTACCTCACATTGACATTCTGGTCGATAATACAGCAAACCATGCACTCCTGTCATTCATGGATGGTTACGCCGGATATAATCAAGTATTGATGGCCGAAGAAGACATGGAGAAAACCACATTCATCACACAGTGGGGTACATATTGCTATACGGTAATGCCATTCGGGTTGAAAAACGCGGGTGCCACCTACCAAAGAGCAGCTACAGCACTTTTACATGACATGATGCACAAAGAGGTGGAGGTCTATGTTGATGACATGATTGTCAAGTCTAAAGATCGCCCAGGCCATATTGTCGCACTTCGCAAATTTTTTGCAAGACTCCGTAAGTATAACATGAGATTAAATCCAGCAAAATGTGCATTCGGAGTCACGTCAGGCAAATTACTTGGATATGTGATCAGTTCTCGAGGGATTGAAATAGATCCTTCAAAAGTAAAAGCGATCATGGCCATGCCACCACCCAAAAATGAGAAGGAGATTCGAGGCTTCATTGGAAGGTTGCAGTACATAAGTAGGTTCATTTCAAAGCTCACAGCAATATGCGAACCTATATTCAAGAAGCTTAAGAAGAATGTCCCAATCACATGGGATGATGACTGCCAAAAGGCTTTCGACAAAATCAAAGAGTATTTGGCAAATCCACCCGTGCTAGCGCCAGCAATACCTGACTTTCCTCTTCGACTCTACCTTACAGTCACAAGAGAAACGATGGGGGCAATGCTAGCACAAGAGATCGAAAGCAAGGAGAATGCAATCTATTACTTGAGCAAGAAACTCCAAGGATATGAGACGCGATACACGCCACTCGAGAAGTTGTGTCTCGCACTTGTATGGGCCGCACAAAAACTGAGACATTACATGCTCACTCATACAGTGCATGTCGTGTCTAAGATGGATCCTCTCAAATATCTGTTCGAGAAAGCAACACTCAACGGCAGATTATCAAGATGGATAGTCAATCTAGCTCAATTTGATTTGAGATTTGTGCCACAAAAGGCCATCAAAGGTTCTGCAGTTTCTGACTTCTTAGCAGACTTTCCGCTAGAAGAAGCTGAGAAGGAAGAAGATGAGTATGATTTCCCTGACGAAGATTTACTCATGACCGAAGACGATAGTAGGACACTCTATTTCGATGGAGCTTCAAACCAAAAGGGATGTGGTGTGGGAGTCTTGCTCGTATCACCCAATGAAGAACACATCCCAATTTCCATGAAGCTCGACTTTGATGTCACCAACAATGCCGCAGAATATGAAGCATGCATTTTGGGATTAGAAACAGCTGTCGCCTTGGGAATCAAGAAACTCAGAATCTACGGTGACTCTTCACTAATCATTAACCAAATCTCTAAGAGATGGAAAGTGAGGAGTGAAAGTCTCGCTACATATCAAGCTCACCTGGAAACTCTCACGGAGCAACTAGATGAAGTGGAGTATACGTATCTGCCAAGAGAAGAAAACCAGTTCGCTGACGCACTAGCTAAGTTAGCATCAATGGTGCGAATTCCAGCTGACACGATCAGAATGCCATTGACCATAGAGAGAAGGTATGAACCAGCTTATGTTCATGCACTTGATGATGAACAAGAATCACAGGAGGAAGACGAAGAACCATGGTATACAGACATCCTTAATTATGTGACAAGAGCAGAGTATCCTCCTAATACTGATAAAAGGGCACGCCGTGCTTTGAGGCTCCTGGCCTCACAGTATGTGCTCATCGGGGGAGAACTCCATAAGAGAACCGCAATAGGAAGGAATCTCTTATGTATAACCAAGAAAGACGCACATAAAACCATGGAAAACCTTCATGCTGGTATATGTGGAACTCACATGAATGCAAAGATGTTAGTCCAAAAAATTCAACGACAAGGTTACTATTGGACTACTATGGAGCGAGATTGTCACGAGTACGTCAAAAAATGTATGAAGTGTCAAATCTATGCAAACTTACAGCATGTTCCACCTTCACTTCTCTACACATACACTTCTCCATGGCCTTTCTCCACTTGGGGCATTGACATCATTGGCAAAATCTCCCCACCAGGACAAGGAGGGCATGAATTCATTCTCGTAGCAATCGACTACTTCACCAAATGGGTCGAGGCAGCCTCATATGCCAAACTGACGGCAAAACACGTAGCTCAATTCATTGAGAAAAATATTATATGCCGCTATGGGGTACCACATGAGATGATCAGTGACAATGGAACACATTTCCAAGCCGAATGTGCGGAATTATTACAGAAATATCATATAAAACATCATCGATCATCACCTTACAGACCACAAACAAACGGAGCAGTCGAATCGGCCAACAAAAACGTGAAGACCATCATCGAAAAGATGACGGAAAATTATAAAGATTGGCCAAGTAAGCTACATTTTGCCCTTTGGGGTTATCGAACCTCTGTTCGTACATCGACAGGGGCTACCCCCTTCTCCTTGGTCTATGGCGTCGAAGCTGTACAACCAATCGAGCTCGAGATACCTTCTCTCCGAATCGCATTGGAAAGCCAACTAGATGAAGTCGACTGGATTAGAGCAAGATACGACGAACTGGTCTTGCTTGATGAAAAACGCTTGGCAGCTTTGCATCATGTCCAAACCTACCAACAGCGTATGGCACGACATTTTAATAAAAAAAGTCAAAACCAGGAATATCAAAGAGGGTGACCTAGTGCTTAAAGCACTTCGCAAAAATGTGTTAGATCCAAGAGGAAAATTCAGACCGAACTGGTCAGGCACGTACATTGTTAAAGCCATCCTGTCTGGCGGAGCGGCACAATTGGTAGACATGGACGGCAACGACTTCCATAATTTAACCAACTTGGATCAACTCAAAAAATTCTACACCTAGTCGCATGGGTTCATGACCCAATAGAGCTACGTCTGGCCTGATTCCTTTTTAGGATACGTAGGCAACCCCTCAAGGGGGCCCGACCACTTTAAAATAAAAAAAATCCTCCCTCTATTGCTTTAATACGTGCCCGGTTCAACATTGCGTCACGACAAAAAAAAAAAAAAAAAAAAAAAAAAAAAGGGTAAATATGCCGCGACACGGGAAGAATTCCCGTCTGACGGGAAAAAAAATCCCGTGTCACGGCAAACTCTGAACGGCAAAAAAGAACAGAGTACCTCCCGTGACACGGGATTTGTTCCCGTCTGACGGAGAACTATTTCGTGCCACGTCACCCTGCCTGCCAAAAAAAAAAAAAAAAAAAAAAAAAAAAAAAAAAAAGAAGTTTTGCCGTGACGCGGGAACTTTAACCGTGTCACGGGACCTTTTGACCGTGACACGGCTGATTTTCAATTTCCCGTTTTATTTATTGGCGCATTCGTTGCGAATTTCCTGTTCGAGCTTTGTTCTTCCATTGCGTCCGACTCCTAGACTCGGATAATATATAAAAGTCATTGTAATTTTTATTTAAGAAATAAATACGCTATTATTATTAAAATAAATGCGATTACAATATTGGCATCATACGCCTTATTTTAAATAAAAATTAAATAATAAAATGCAAAGCACTATTGATCTAATCTCTCTTCTCTTTAGGAACATCCTTCTCTTGTTCAATTAGGTCGGCCTTCACCATTAGTGTGTCTTTTGTAGCCCGAACCGTCACACCCCTAGTCGAACTTTCACCCCTTTCACCTTTCTTGAACTTTTTCGGTTGCTTCTCCCTATACACCATCTTTTCTTTACCCTTTCCTTTCACATAGGTCTTCTTTCTTGGCATCTTAGGAGTCTTAAACTCAATTCCTTGTGTTCTCGGACCTAGGCGGTCTTTAAGAGGAGCTTTCTTCTCTCCAAGACGACTCTTTACATCAGACTTGCGTGATCCGAATCGTTCCCTCCTACTTCTAGGACTCAACCACGCCTTGTATGCACTAGATAATGGAGGAGGAGCTTGATCACTTGCAGAAACGGTCCACAAAGGCCTTCCAATCCAATAAGCCTCATACTTGTGAACGTTACTTTCATGCAACGATACTTCACGAGGACTATCGTTATAGCGTGGAATTACTTGTTCCAGTCCATACTGCCGCATTAGTCGAGAAGGACAGTAAAAAGTCAGTTTGGAGATACTAGGAACACGGCAATATGGAGTTTCATTCGTGCCAACCATCCTAGTAAGCCTCCACCAAGGCACCACCCAACGAATGGAAAATTCTCTCTTTGCAAAGAAATTTTTCCAATCTTCATACGACATGTTCGCAGAATAATTCTTCTTCCTACGGACTAAGTCGTTAGGGCCATATTTTTCAATGTCGTCGGGGGCTTCAAATAATTCCAAACGCTCCATCAACCAAATCTGCAAAACAAGAAGACAACACGAATATAAAAAAAAAAAAAAAAAAAACTGCAGATTCCCGTGACACGGCAGTTTTGACCGTGTCACGGCAGACCCTAACCGTGACACGATGACTGTTTTGTGTCACGGGGGCTATTCAGAGCGTATTTTTACCTGTAATAGTACCAGAGAACCCTTCCTGATGGCTTTCCGGTCAGATTTTTCCTCGTCAAGGCCGCGAAATGTTTCTCCAAGGCACGTCGGCATAGGAGATCTTCCAGATTCTACATGCTCAAGTACAGACGCTAGACAAGCATGTCCTACCCTACCGTTTGCAAATAGTAGCTTGCTAAACATGCAAAAAATATATGCCCTTCTACGATATACATGATAAGATTTAGAGATAGGGCGATTAAAATATAAGTTAGCAAGTTTTTCTAAGTCTACTTCATTACCACAAACAATTCTATTTAAATCTGGATCTGTTAGATTCAGATGGCGTTCAAAGTCTTGGTAATAATATTCACGTAAGGTAGGCATGGCTATAAGATTCCTAGCAGGAAATCCAAAGATTGCACCAAATTCCTCCGGTAGAGGACAGATTTCATCATAATCAAATTTGAAACAATGCGTTTCTGGACTCCAATAGTCTAATGCTGCTCTAAGAAAATCATGTTCAATAGCTACATGTCGCAGGGCTAGCAAACCCCTGACATGAAATAAACTCTCTTTTTTCAGCATTGGTCAAAGAATAAGACCAGTCGCGCAATGTATTATCAAAATTCTGAGACATGATTATTGAAATATGAAATTCTAAATTATTTTGTGTTTCGTAATTATGCACATCATGAATAATCTGGTCTTATTTTATAGCAAAAGCGCTCGGAACTGCCCAGAACTTATCTTTTCGCACGCGTGAAACAAATCGCTGAATGATACGTTTCCCGTGACACGGGAAATTCCACCGTGTCACGGGAACCTTTGCCGTGACACGGCAGGTTTTGCCGTGACACGGTAAACAGTGCCGTGTCACGGCACTTTACGCGCCTGATTTTTTCATCTTTTCCGTATCTATCCGGATTTTTTTTGTAATACTTTCTTATCTTTAACATTTATTTTTTTAGTCTTTCCTGAGAGTTTTATTTCTAATAAAATTCTCACCTTTTTTATTTTTATCTTATAGTCTTCTCTGAGAGTTTTATTTCTAATAATATTCTCACCTTTTTATTTTTGTTTTATTTGTTTTGTTTTCACGAAGATTTTTTTTAAATATATATTCATTTACTCATCATTTTATTTTATTTCTTTTCTTTTCTTTCGGGGAAATTTTATTTTGAGTATTTTCTTTATTTATTTCTTTTGGGGAAGGTCGGTACCCTCCTTTACTCCACTTATATTCTTCGTCGCGTCATTAATAAGTACACAATCACACACAAAGAGTCTCAAACACACACTAACACACGTAATAATAGATGTATAAACTGTAAATAATGTATAAAGAGTTGTAATACAATATGTCAAGTGTCATCATAGCATGTACAAAGAGTCATAATACAAAAAACCCTCGGTCAAAAATCTCTAGAATCAGAATCAGTCGCGTCTCCACCCTGGGTAGGTGGTTCGCCCTGGGTATATGGGAACGGCGAACCAAAGAGTCCCTCGACCATCCGAGTACGGGGAGTAGCGTCCCTACTAGTCCCCGTAGGCCCAGTAGTAGTCAAGCTCAAAGCAGGACCTGTCCAGCCGGAGAACGGAGTAGACTGGCCCAAAGATACTGGAATCGTCGGCGAAGGCATCGTCCCATACAGCGGAACCGAGAACAAACCCGACACTGGTGGAGGAATCCCGGATAATTGGGCCGAGAATGAACCAGGATCCAAAGGAGACCCAAACTCAGGAACTGGAGGCTGTGAAAATGACGGACGCTGAGAAGACTGACCCTGCTGCCACTGAGCCTCCTGGAACGGCTGAGTAGTCTGTGGCTCTCGCTGAGAACGCCGGCGAGCCTCGGGAGATCGTCTACCACGACCAAGCTCCTCCTCGTCCGAGCCTCTGGGCCTCGAGCGCGAGCGGGACCTCCGTCGCTCCTGAAAAAACACAAAATCAAAAGATGTCAATGATACAAAATAAAACAAACGGTAGAAATAATAATAAGTGATACCTCAAGGACGTCGCTAGAGCTCCGACAACTCGCACCACGCCGAAGCTTGATAATGCAATACTTCAGCGCGTCCACCAGCTTCATGATTCCCATCACCTCTGGGCGGTTAGGCTGAGGATAAAAACAAAGAAAAATCAGTAATAAGCAGCATTAAAGGAGTGGATAATGCGTCAAAGAAAACTCACTGGCTCAAAAACCTCGGGCACGGACTCCTGCGCCTGTCTATAACCCTCCGGTGCGTCGGCAATATGATCCTCCGTGATACCGATCGGCCCAGGGTAGCGGACAGACTGAGGAGGAATCTGAATCCTCCCCACAGGGTGAATGGTCGTCTGAAAATATGATCAAATAATCAAGTTATTTGACTATTTGAAACAGAGACTAGCAAAGAAGATTCTCGAAAGAAATCATACCTCGGGAAGACGGGGTAGAGGAGCCAGAGAGGGAAGCAAATCCCGCGCGTAGTCACTCTCCATGTGAACGAGCTCCTGCCACGGAAAAGTGTAACGCTCTCCCCTGTTGATCAACCCTTTGATCAAGCGGGAGTCCAGCATCGACTCTGGCAGGGAAGAAGGCACCACAAAGCGATCGCCGCTATGCTGACGGACGACTCGCTCCCCCAAATACCAGACGAAGCGCCCAGTACCAACCAAAATGGTACGGTACACTGAAAGACGTAGGGCCTCGGGTAGGTCAGTCATCCCGGCCCAAGGACGATACTGAACATCAATGGGAACCTGGAAACCATAGAAAGTTAGGCGTGAAACGACAGAAACAACATCAAAAGGAAAAAACGCAATAAAGCTAATCCTTACGCCAACGGAAGAGGTGCCTCGGCGTAGTACCCCACGAAGCGCCGGAACAGACTCCACCCGTGACTCTCCTCGGTCGCGCCAGCTGGCCCCGACAGGAAAGTCGTGGACCGCTCCTCGACGCCGGCGAGGGGCCAAGCCTGGGAAGTACTCGTAGAACCATATCTGCAACAAAGTGATACTTAGTACACGAACCGAACAAGCCGAAATGAAACAAGAAGGGAAAAGATCATCACCTCTACGACTCTCCACAGGCCGTAAACGGTGATAGGAGACTCATCATTCAGCTGACGGCAGCCATGACGTAGGGATAGAAGAAGATCCGCGTACCCAAGACTGGCCCAGTTGTAGGATCCTATCTCGGGAATCCTGGCCAAAGAGGGGAGGTAGCAGAGGAGCACGCGTGAACTCCTATCAGGAGAAAGAGTCATAGAGATCAGGATCAAGATGAAGATCCGCACCCGCTGCTCGGCCGTCGTATCCTCCATATCAAAGCCACGGGCAAGAACTGAAGCCGACTCCGATCGTCCACTCCTAGGACCACCTCGAGATACTGGTCGAGTCCTGATGTGCTGAACAATCGGACCCAACAAATCAGCTACCTCAGCCGATGCCCAAGATAGATCGGACATCTAGCTTACTGCCCGATCAGTAAAGCGCAGCCCGCTGATCATGCTGAAGTCTAAGGGGGTCACCGTCATCTCCCCCCAAGCAAGGTGAAACGTGTTGGTAGTATCCCAGAAATACTCCAACAATGCGCGAACGACCGTCGCACCGCAACCCCGGGGGCTGCGAAACCCTACAACTGTCGAGTAAAAATCAACCAAGCCGGACGACTCCCATAAAGCGCGCGTAGCAGGATCCCTCGTAATAACCTGGTGAAGCCGAGGGATCAAATCACCGGCTCCGGAACCGTGCTGGCGTAGTGTACCATCGACTATGCCAGAGAGTGCGCGGTGAGAGACGTGGTTTTCACGATAGAAAACCAGCTGGTCCGGGGTCCATGAAGGTGGAACCCACCTATTCCTACTCGTAGATATCCGAGGCTCGGACTCAAAGACGTCGTCGTCCATGTCCTCAGGGACCGTGGGAGTGTCCTCCCGAAAAGCCCGACGCCGGCCGCGGGTGGAAAGGTCGCAGTCTCGTCGTCTAGGCATGCTATTGTCAAAATCTAAATGTTTAGCATCATTTCCTAAACATTCAATTCAAGTTGCATATTTATAAATAAAAATCTAAATACTTAGCATCATTTCCTAAGTTATTTAGTTCTTTATTGAATTATAAATGTTTAGCATCATTTCCTAAATATTTTAAAATTGCAATCTAAAAACTTAGCATCATTTCCTGAGTCATTTAGTTGGTTATTGAATTATATACCTCAAGGCTAAAATTTGGCAAAATTATGGTATTTAGTTTCTCCACGACAAACTAATACTACAGTTCTCCTAGCCGCATGATACTATGTTCTCCATGACAATATAGTACATATGCAAAATATGAATCAACACATCATTTCACAAAAATTCACCATTTCAAAGCATGAACATTATTTCACAAAGTAGCACCCAAAAATGGTGATTTGTTCAATTCTCCATCAAATCATGCAATTTTTGTCTCAAATTTCTCACAAACACACATGTACACATGTACAAATAAAATCATGGCAAGAATTTCAACATAAAGCTTCAAAATCAAAAACCCCCAAATTGATTTTTTTTAGGGTTTGTCATGAAATTGTTAATGTGAAGCAAATTCAAAGCAAAAATCAAAGGGAGCTTACATGGATGTGTGTAAAAAGTCGAAAATGAGGAGAAGATCGAGGAATTACAACAAAATTGGTGAAGTTTGAACTCCAAAACTCGAAAATATGTTCCGGTCACCAGCGTAACTGCCGCGACACGGGAAAGACTAACCGTGTCACGGTCAAAAGCAACCGTGTCACGGCAAACCTTCAAAGCTGACGGGACTCCGGTGAACTGGACGGCAGCACAGGAACAGAAACAGAAGTAGCAGCAAAACAGCAGTAGCGCAGTAGCCAAACAGCCGCAGCAAAGCAAAAAAGGTGAAGGAAAAAAAGAAAAAAAAAAAAAAGAGAGACTAACCGTGTCACGGTCGCCGTTACCGTGTCACGGCGAGCTTTGAACGGCCGGCGGTTAACGCCAGGCGTGGCGCGGCAGCTTTTGGAAAGAGAGAAGCTAAATTGGTGAATGGTGAAAGCAAATGTGAAAGCAAGAAGAAATATGAAATGAAAAAATGGTGCACGCGGATTTAAAGGCGGAAAAGGACAAAAAGAGCCGTTGTTGACTGATTCAAACAGCGAAAATAAAAAAAAAAAGAAAAAAAGGAAAATATGTGTCCCGTGACACGGGATACTAGTCCCGTCAGACGGGAATCCCTTACCGTGTCACGGGAACCTTCTGATGTGGCGCGGCAAATCCGAGCCTGGTCAGGGAATATTCTTAGCTTTTTGACCAGCTTGGCTGACTTTCCGAGTTTATTGGGTGATTATTTTTTTCGCTACAGTTACGCAGAAAATCCCAACTGATGTTTAAGGGGGACTAAAATTACCATTTTACCCCTGGCAAGCGTTAAAGCCTATTTTGCGGCATTTTAAACATTTAATATGGTCGGATAATCGGCTCAAAATTGTGAATCATTTACAGCCCATGTTCGGGGATAATCAAACCACCATACACTTATCAATTTTCAGCAACCGTCGACTTTCCTCAGGCTTGGAAAGCGTTATCGGTGGATTTTTCTTCAAGTATAGAAAACCGCCAAGTCGGCTTTCCTCAGGCTTGGAAAGCGTTATCGGTGGATTTTTCTTCAAGTATAGAAAACCGCCAAGTCGGCTTTCCTCAGGCTTGGAAAGCGTTATCGGTGGATTTTTCTTCAAGTATAGAAAACCGCCAAGTCGGCTTTCCTCAGGCATGGAAAGCATCATCCGTGGATTTTTCTTCAAGTATAGAAAACCACGAAATTCCTTTGTCGGCTTTCCTCAGGTATGGAAGGCATTATCGGTGGAATTCTTCAAGCATAGAATGACACCAAATTCGTCTGTCGACTTTCCTCGGGCATGGAAAGTATTATCCGGTAGCTTTCTTCAGGCTTAGAAAGGTACCAAACTCTTCAGTCGGCTATCCTCAAGTATGGAAAGCGTTTCAATCAATGTCACTCGGTAGATTCCTTCAAGCATAGGAAAATACCAAACTCGTTTGTCACCGACACACTGGTGCCAGATATGTATTCTGTCCCTTTACTCTTTTATCTGTGGAATTAACATTTTTCTGCAGGTATCGGCGTATACAGAGTGATTTAGGATCGCAGAACGTCTTAAATCATTCTCCGTCCTTATCGACTACTTTGACTATCGTTTTCGAAATTGACGTTTCTACAAACTCAGTCAAAGTGGGGGCTTCTGTAGACACCTAAAAATGTCTCCCCAAAACCAAACCCGATGATAAATAACCTTTCACCGCCACTATTGGTCGGGTTTAGTATTTTATCCCGAGAGTGCTTAAAAAATCGTATCTTATTAAATTCTTGTTTTTGAAAGGTCTATGGATCAGTCTTGGTGTTTGGTAAAAGCATAGTTTTAATTTGTTAATTAATTTTAAGCCCAAACCTTTTTATTTTATTATTTTATTTTTTGGCCCAAATATTTTATTTATTTTTATTATTTTCTTATTTTAGCCCGAATAATAAAAGTCAGAAAAAAGCCCGAAATTATCAATCGGCACTTAAAAAGCCGAAAGAAATTAGGGTTAAAAATGAATTTAGACGGAAAAATGGACTGGAACTGACCGTGTCACGGTCAAGCTTGACCGTGTCACGGGAACTCTTCCCGTCTGACGGTGGGACTTCCCGTGACACGGGAGGTCTGCCGTGACACGGGAAGTTCCGTGTCCTTTCCGCGTAAACCCTTGACGCGTTTTCCGTCCCGTTTTCTGAAAATTTCCCGCGTCACTCCAAAACTGACCGTGTCACGGGAACTTATACCGTCTGACGGTACAATCTAACCGTGTCACGGTACAGTCTGACCGTGTCACGGGATACTTTTTTAGGGTTTTTATCATTTTAGGGTTCCGTGTGCTCCCTAAGCACATTTCCCTATAAATACCCCCTCATTTCTGATGTACGGGGCGACGAGAATTCGATTATTCTTATTTTCTCTCTTCTATGCTCTTAACCTAAACACTAGCCTACCCTTTTCACTTCAAAATTCCTTCTTCAAGCACTCAAAGGAGTCCATATTTTACTCGAGGTTCTATCCTTAAACCAAGGCGTGAAAGGTAGAATCGTTTGAGGGTTTGGCCCCAAAATTAACCTTGTTTTTATTTAATTTAATTTAATTGTTGTTTTATTATTTTCTTGAAGTTACTAACTCGTTTATTATTTTGTAGTTGCAAACAAACAGATTCAAAGTAAGGATCGTGCTCTTTTTATTATTATTGTTTTTCTAACGATTTTTATGTTGTTGGAATTATGATTAAATTGGTTTTTATGTTCATATTGATTTTATTATATTTATGATCACTATATTGCATGTTAAAGGGAATATGTAATTGAAAATCACGCCTAATAAGATAATTTGGACAACCGGTTTAGGTTCCTTTTAATCTTGTTGTTTAATCAAGTGATCACAATATTTTAGAATTATATGTTGCATTAATATTCAACCAATTTAGCTTAATAATGGTTTGGAGCAAATTGAATATTTTGTTTGTATGCCTTTGAGATCGCAGGAATCATTTTTCACTATAAGAATCGAGTAGAGGCCAATACGGGCGAATGTGACTCCATGACTCACTTCGTACCATCATCCCCGATCCTCCTTTCGTGGTTCTGAACCATATGGAGTTAGTATTCTCATGGATTATGAATGGGGTGTAACCTTCACGGGTCAATCGTTGTTGCCTATCGTTGTCCCTTATCGTGGTTGCCTTTTTATGATCCGTGGACGGTTTACAAGTTCCTTAAAAACTTGTTGGCGGCTCCCTACTTTATTTGTCCCTAATCGTAATGTCAATTCTCACTTCCTATGAGTGCCAAACATATTCACAACATGCTTTTAACGTAGGCGCACTTCGAGCGACGCCTACAGTACCCTTTTAACTTGAAGCATCTGTCAATAGTATGACCATTCATCCTGCAATGCTCAGAGAAAAACATGCTTCTCCCTTTATAACCAACACCATTATTTCTTCCTTGAAAACCACCTCTAGTCTGAGAGCCAAAATTCTGATTGTTCTGACCAGGTCTATTGTAAGGATGATAGTTAGGCTTATCATTAAATCTTCTTCTATCTGCTGCAAATGCAAAAGCTTCTGAATTATTGCTAGTAACAGTATTCTCACTAATTTGCTTATGCTTTTGTTCTTATAACAACATTCTATAAGCTAGAGGTAAAGTAGGGAGAGGCTGCATCATTAAGATGTTACTTCTAACTTGTTTGTACTGATCTTTCAATTTCATCAAAAACTGTAACAATCTGTAGTCCTGTTGTATCTTCAGAAATCTTCCTGTAACATTACAGGTACAACCATTGCAAGTACAAACTGGAATTGGGTTAACGTCATCAAGTTGATCCCAAAGAACTTTAATCCTAGCAAAAAACTCAGCAATCTCCTCAGTTTCTTGATGAACAGCAGAAATCTCTTCCTGAATCCTATATAATTCAATATAAGAAACCTGACCATATCTTTCCTCCAAATCCTTCCACATTTCTCTTGTAGTTTTGTAAAAGAAGACACTCTTCTTTGTGACAGGTCCTAACACTCCATGAATCCATCCTATCACCAAATCATTACACCTTACCCAAGCCTTGTAAGTGGCACTAGTAGAAGATGGAAGAGGTAGAGATCCATCAACAAAGCTCAACTTATTCTTAGTAGCTAACCCAATAACCATCGACCTCTTCCAAGAAGAGTAATTCTCACCATCAAACACTTTAGAGATGAACTTATGAGTACTATTATCGGAAGGGTGTATATAATAAACTGTATTAGGATCTTGAGTAAGTTCAAGATTCCTATTAGAATTATCATTATTCTCCATTCCAGCCATTATCAAGAACTATCAAACAATCAATTTTTCCAAAAAAAATACCCACGATTTTCAACAACAATTTCCAGAAATCGATTCAAACTACTCAACAATCAATTACTCTTTAACAACAAATCCCGGAAGCCAATTCAAAAAGAACTTCAATTCGGTATTCAACCAATTTCCAACCAAAAAAATTATACAAAAAACCTCAATCAATCGAAACAAACCCTTAATTAAATCGATCAATCCAGAAAACAGAATCAAATACACTAGCAATTACTTCAATCAACCCAGTAGATCTCAAACCAAAAGAATTCCACAAACAACCAGAAAATTGAACAACAAAGAACTTCAATCGCAGTAAACAAAAAAATCGAACGAAAAATCGATTGACAAAGATAGAATGAACCAAAGAAAACGAACCAGAAGAAATGGCAGAAAATATGCCGCGGAACCAAACTTAGGATCGAATTATTATCTACTCTAATACCATGTTAAATTTTTGAAACAATATGAAATGGGCATGGCAACCCGAACAAGGAGGAGAAGAGTTTGATCCACAAAAAAGGCTTTGGAGCTTCCATACTAAAACCAATTGGCAATAGTAGGAGGTACTCCTCTACGTTATAAAGTGAAACCATCTCTCCTCTTTCTCCAATGTGGGATACTCATAAGTGGGCTACAATGGGTTTCAACAGTATGTATCGAAGCCATAACTTAATAAAGAAAGTACCACATTTATAACTATTTTTACAGTTGACTAATAAACATATACGGAGTAGCTTATAAGAACAAAATCAGAATTGAATTGCAACAGAGTTTCATGTCTCACTGGTTCATCACGACACTAAAGGCATATGGGACCTGATTTAAAACCACCAGTCCTGCAGTCCACAGTACTTGTCAAGAATTGCAACAGAGAGCTCTATGTCTAACAAGAATGAAAGTACAGGACAAGCTCATCTGTAAAGTGTAAACAGAAAAAACGAGGAACAAGAGACGATACAGAAGAACAAAAATAAACAAACAGATTATAGCAAAGGTAATGCATTTTTATTTTATTTTGCCAAAAAAAAAAAAAAAAATATCACTGATATGATGCTTCTCTACCTTATGATACACATTCTTCGCTCTTCATAAATCATCCAATACCATCCGTCCATCCCTAGAATTAGCATGTTTTATCAGCATTTTTGCAGGGCAATACTGATTTCCAATTTTCCGTGTATTATCGTACTTAAATTTAGGTAGCATAGCTAAGTCTTAAACTAGTGTTGGTGGGGTGCTCCAGGCCCGTGCAATAGTGCTATGCATGGGATGCTTGAAGATCCCAGAAGCAAGCTACTGTGGTGAATCTTCCCCCTTAAAAAATAAATTTAATATCGTTGTGAGCCATTGGCCCACATATCAGATATTAAACTGATAAGAACAGTTACTACACTTGATCTTAGCCAAAAGGCCGAGAAAGGTATGATTTGTTTAGCCTCAACTTCTGCCATTTATGTCCTAAGTTGTCATACCCTTGTTGTTTCTCAACGTGGTATAGCAACAGCAATCCTTTTTTTTTTTTTTTTTGTTTTTTTTAGGGGTTTATCATAGCAAAATTCAGAAAACCAATATCATTATTTTCATGTCTGAAACATTCTAGACTTCCATCTTAATGTGTTGAACACATGGAGAAATATTCATCAAACATAAATAGATAGTATTTAGGCGTAACAATGCGTACATTTAGACCTCCCCAGATTTTGTCTCAACAAGGCTAATCTATAACATGCGACCATACACAATAAAGCTACAACAATTTACCAAAACTAATTTAGGTGTCGAATGGATGACACTTGAAGACCCGAGTAGCAAGCTACTGACCTATTTGATAGAGTTTTGAGAAAGAGAATGTTGGAAAACTTAAATTATATTGATAAGTATATTTTTTTTTTTTTTGGACGGGAAGTAATAATATCATTAAATAATAGCCATACGGCATCTACAGTAATATTGATAAGTATATATATATATATATATATATATATATATATATATATATATATATATATATATATATATATATATATATATATATATATTGTATTATACGTCAAGAGGAAGCGTGTACATCATAATTTGTGATAGTGGGGGCCTGCGTTCGCGCGGCCCCTATCTAATTACCAATTAAATTATCAGAGTTACTATGTCAGTGATTTATGTAAAACGGAAAGATAACTAATAAATAAGCTTGCCATTTGCTGCGATACAAAAAAAGGAATTAATTGAAACAAAAGCAAATAGATGAAGCTGTTACAGTGAAGATGAAAGAGAAACTCTTAATTTGTTTTGATTATGATATAGCACTATTAAGGTATAATTTTCTCAATACAGAGCAGTCATGCTGTGCATTAGTAGGACAAGAGAGAGTAGTTAACTATCTTAGCATAAGTTAGTGAAAAAGCTCCGCTAACCTATAAGGCTATTAGTGTAACAACTTTTCTAAATGACAGTATGGGAGTCTCAGTCCGAAAAGAAAAAAAAAAAAAAATAATAAATCAGAATTCATCCAAGTAGATTGGAGAGGGAAACAAAAAGACAATATATCATATCACTAATATATAAATCCGATCACGCATTCAGGCGACGAGACAGCGACACTTGACATAATTAAATGATTTTTGGATAATTTTTTTAAGATAAAATTATTGTATAGAATTTTATTGTCGAAAGAATTCTAATATTTCATATATATACAAAATTAATCATAACTTTTAATAAATATATTTTATAACTCAATTCTATTTCCATCATCAAATTTGTTTTAAAAAGTTTTTTAAAATGAGACTGCTTTATCACGCGACACATGCTTTGTTAGTATTTTTCCGAATAAAATATTTTACTAAATATATATTTATCTAATAAACTTTATAATGTTCGCTTGCTTACTACTTGAATTTTTTTATTATAAAATGCATTACTAACTTTGTTTCTCATATTTAGATATAATTCGGACTATAAAAAAAAATATTTTATATCACAAAGTTTCATAATTTATATATATATATATATATATATTTCGGAAATTTATGTCTTCGGTCCAGTCCAAAATCCTATAAAACCGGTCTTGAATCGGATCGATTTTTTGACTAAAAATATACGTGAAACCTTAAATAGTGGTTAAGATTATCCATGATAAAATTAGAAAAAAAAAATGTTATGAGCTTTTTTGTACTAAACATACAAAAATAAGACTTTAAATTATAGCTTATCATTTAGTTTTTTCGAGTTTTCCATAAAATTATTAAAAAATTAGAATTATTTTATAAAAAATTCTTAAATCGGTCCAAAGCAATCTGGTCTGGTCACACCGTGTGGTTGGATGTAATATATATATTTTTTTAATTTATAGTGTATATAAATATCTATAAAGAATATTCCACTCTTACAAAAACCAACAATATCCTACGTCAAAATATCTTAAATCAAAAGGATATACACCTTTTACATAATATTGGCATAAACAACCCGGGCACCCGGCGCACAAAATTAGTTTCAATAGAATTAACGCCACAATATATATATATATATATATATATATATATATATATATATATATATATATATATATATGGGGAGTTTTTTCCCGAGTTTTTAAAGAGCCATATAGGATTTACTTTTCTTAACGCGCCACGTAGGATTATAAATTTTAATTGTAGCCAATAAAATAAGAGATTATTAATTTCTTTTAAAATTAAATAATTTAAATGTCATGTAAGCAAAATTGTCGAATGAGATTTTTATGTTTAAATTAATTAAATATAAAATATTATCTTTTGTTATTATGAATTTTATCTAAATATATAACAAATTTTAGCACATACATTAAAAATATATATTTTTAAAAATTCAGACAAACTGTACATCGCACAGGTTTCATCAAGTTCTATATAAATATAATGTTTGTTTAGATAATTTAAAATATCAATGGATTTTAGCATTTTTCTTCTTGTGGCATAACTTATATTTTAACTCTGTTTTTGTTTTTTTGTTTTTGTTTTTTTTTTTTTTTTTTTTTTTTTTTTTTTTTTTGCAACTTTGAAATATTTTATATCTCTCAATTAATATCCCAAAGTTGCAACTGAAAAAAATCGGAGGTAGTATATATATACTCCCTCCGTCCCATAATATAGTTCTTGTTTGTGTTTTTTCACGATATTTAAGAAATGGGAGGAGAAAGTAGATAAAGTACAATAATAAAAGTGAAAAGTTCAATCATAGACAAAAGTTAGAGAAATAAAGTATATAAAAGTACATGAAATGTGCAAAATTTAAAGATAAATTAGGAAGTAAAATGAATAAAGTTAAAAAAGTAAGGGATATAATGGTTTTTACATATTATCCAAAAACAGAAATGGGAACAACATTTTGGTTCTCCAAAATAGGAAAACGGGAACTATATATATATATATATATATATATATATATATATATATATATATATATATATATATATATATAACAACCGCTGATGCATCATTGCCTATGTGTCACTTTTTTATTTAGTTTTTTCCCTCCAAAATGCAAGGATGATGTCATAGTTTTTTCCTCTTTAAGCTACTCTATTTAACATTAACATAGCTTTGAATATATATTCCCTTCATTTCTCTATGCACGGAGTTTTAGGAGAAATTGGAGAAAATAAAATATATGGAGGTAATGGGGTAGGTGGAAGAATAATAAATTGTAAAAAACAAAAGTAATGGAGAGGATTGGAGGAGAGAGAATATGTGGTGGGTCCACTACGTTAGAGAAATTAGTTAAATATTGTAAAAGCTTTCCAAATAAGGAAATGGAGCAAAGTATTTAAAAACGGCCGAAAAAGGAAAGTTGAGCAAGTATTTAAAAACGGAGAGAGTATTTCATTTGAATTTTTAAATTTTGGGTTTTCTACACATATAAAGCTATTTAGTTATTTACGAGTTATTAACAGTATAATTTCATTGAAATTTCTTAATTAAATATGAAAATTATGCACTTTCGGGAATTGTATATTCATATTTAATTAGAAATTAGTTAGGAAAAATGAGAAATTTATTTTCTTTCAGTGCGTGTTAAAAATCTATAATTCAATTCTTATTTTAAAACCGTGCATCGTACAGGGTTAGTCTAGTTTAATATAAAAAAAAGGAACCATTTCTGAATTTGTTCGTTTCACCCTGTAATTGTTTCTTGTTAGTGCACAATAAACATATCAGTTTCAGATTACATTTTCAATGTGGGACACATAGTTTTACAAAAACCTCAATGGAAACTGCCTATTTCTAAATAATCCAAGCAGCATTTCAATTTTTTTTCTTGATTTGTCACTGGCTAGAAAAAAAGCAATTTTTGAGGTTGAATTACCACAATTACAAACATGAAAGCTAGGAGTTCTAATGTTTTTGCTTACAAATGTAGAGCCATGTAGACAAAATACCAAAAAATGATTGATTCAGAGGAAAAATTCAACTAGGAGATTCACATGTCAAGAATAAAGCATCACCTGTAATTCTAAACATCCTGCGATGAACGACTCACCATTATTTGTCCTTGTTTGAACTGTTTGAAGCAAATATGGATTGACTGAAACTTCAATATACCCTGCAATTGGTAAAAATCAAATTCAGAAATTTGGACCATTTCTCGATTTGTGCATGTCACCATTGCGCTGGGGCCATACTAATCTTCCCTGTATTGTTCCAATTTTATCACTCCGAAGAGACAATGCGTAAAAGATGCAAGAGCATTATAAATGTAGCTTTTATCTTATTTTCAGTCCAATGTGGGATGATGTACACTGCATTTTGCAACACGTAGAATCGAATCTCCAGAAATCTATTAAAATTTGTTACAGGTAAAACATCTCACAGTGCCAAAGCCAACCACAACTCATTTTTTATCAAATCTTCTAGGTCCACTATCAGCTGAGCAGCTTCTAAAAGGCGTTCCTTTTCCTAAACAAACCTTACTAAATACTTCACCAAGTCTCTTGTCTCTAAACCAATAAACTTTAACAAGGGAAGTTAAGCTAAAAGATTTTATTTTTCACCTACCGGCCTTAACATCTTCAGATTCTAGCACTTCAAGTATTGAATGATTTGCCAGCAAACTGAACCTGTTGTAGCAAAGACTAGCACATAATATCATGTCCAAGATAGAGCATAAGTAAAAAAAAAAAAATATATTGGAATGTCATCATATTAAACCAATCAATTTGAACAAAAAAAAGAGGAAAGAAAAAAGAGCATTTTCAATTTAAACACTAGTCATGTCTGGGTTTAGACTTCAAAGAGAGAAATGTGTAATCATATAAATCTCACTATCACCGTACAACTGCATTCATTAAGCTCAAAAATGCAAATGATAAAAACTCGCACCAAACCAAAAGTCTTCTATACTGCTATACAACTAGATCTTATGACATTGCACAAACCGCAGAGGCACAGAGAAAACAGCACAATTTGTAGGAGGGGACCAGAGTTCAAACAGACCCTTACCTAGTTGAATTATAATAATTAAATTCATCATGGCATCAAAATTACCAGATATGCAGGAAGGTTGCAGTTAACCATATGAAGTACAGTTCTATTAACAACCTCAGTAGTCAGTAGATGCCTGTAGAAGTGCAAATTTCATGTATCAGGGTCTTAGGTAGAAAACCAGAAAATTTATTAAACTAAGTGTTGGTGGGGTGCGCCAAGCCCGTGCAGTAGTGCAACACATGGGCGACGCTTGAATATCCCAGTAGCAAGCTACTGTGGTGGATCTTCCCCCTTCAAAATTAAATTTAATATCGTTGTGAGCCATTGGCCCACGTATCAGATATTAAACTGATAAGAACAGATACTACACTTGATCTTAGCCAAAAGGCCGAGAAAGGTATGATTTGTTCTGTATAATCTCCTGCCTTTTATTTCAGGGTCTTAGGTAGATACTACATCTATTTAGATCTGAAACATATCATACTTTGTTTTTGAACATGTCTAGAATTGTTTATTACACATAAACATCTAGGCCAGTAAGGGTGCATAAATTGGAACATCAAAGTTTGTAGTCTTTGCACTTGATTGTAATTTAGGCCATTTGGCGCTGTAAAAGAGCATGCAAATGTAAAATAATGAATCCCCTGAATCATTAAATTAACATCTTTAAACAATGCGTTTAATTTATTCAGGACCTCACATCTGGGACTAATCTCACACATTCGTAAGAAACGACAAGTTTATAAAATATGTAATGAACTAAACTTAGTTTTCTACACACACAAAGATATGCAAATAACAAATAGAATGGAGAAGGAAAGATTGGATTTTTTGATTGATAGCAAAACGATAACAAGGGCAACTTTAGGCTGCCAATCTCTAAGTGACTTTAGTTCACTAGTCTCTAAGGTTCTAACACCTATTTCCGCCTAACCTCCTCTCATTCTTTATATTTACAAGACTATCTCTATTTCCAAAGTTGATGCTCTGCCCTTGTCTTTTAGTGCTACCAAGTGGCTGCTCTGCTGTTGTGTGATTTGCTATTGTACTCCCTCTGTCCCATAATTACAGGCAAATATACTATTTGGGTGTCCCAAAATGTTCCTCCTATTACTAAAAATAACACCTAATCATTACTTATTTTTTAGCTTTTCCATACTAATTACACACATACCTAAAAAATCATTACTTACTTTTTCTCTTTTTCACACAAAATACACACTTACCTAAAAAATCATTACTTACTTTTTAACTTTTTCACACAATATTCTCTACTTTTTATTATTCCTATACAACATTTTTCACTTTTTATGTTTTTCATACAATATTCCTCTACTTTTTCCATCCTCTTTAAAAACTGTACTTTTTAGAGTTATTTGCCTGTAATTATGGGACAGAGGGAGTAGTAAATTGTGAGGTCAGCCGCTACTGCTTTTCTTACATTGTTCAACTCTTTTGTCTTTTTCTCCGTACATATGTGTACACAACCTGAGGAATGCCAGGGTGTATTACATTATCCCTGCCTTCAAGACTCACCTTGTCCTCAAGGTGGCAGAAGTCTGAGAAACCTGCTCATGATGGTCTCAACCTCCTCCCAAGTTGTCTCAAAGAGGTGTAGCCCTTCCCATTTGACCAACACTTTAGCTATCCTCTAAGTTCCAAGCTTCCTAAGCTAAACCTCACATTGTTGACCTCTTTTGGCTGCACTACCATCTCTAAGTCAGCAATAGTTTCATGGTAATGGTTAGGGAGGCTTGGTCTATTTCCCACAAGCCACAGCTTTGAAAAACGGGATGAATTTTACATGACCCTAGTACATCCAACTAGTAAGCAACTTGTCCAATGCCCGGATAATTGGAAATGATCCATAGTTTTTGGCTTCCAACTTCTCAAATGAGCGTTTGGCCTTGAGTGTTGCCTATAGGGCCTGGTCTCAAATACACTGCTTCTCTTACCTCAAACTTCTCTTCCCTTCACTTTCTATCAGCCTTCATTTTTTGTTAAGCTTTGAACAAATTCATCCGCAACTCCTATAAATTCCAGTCATTTTCTTATAACCACACATTTAAACTCCCCACTTTCACAATGTTTGGAGGATCCCTTCCATACACCACCTTGAAAAACGGTCAAAGCGTGAGGTGAAGTATTATACTTCCTCCGTTCTTTTGTACTTGACCCGCTTTGACTTTTACACTATTCACCACATCTCTTTTGACCGTCTTTTGTGAATGATAGTAAGAAAAAATATATTCATATGAGATCTTTCTGAATTCGTCTAAATAATATACACAACTTTTATAATTTTTACTTATGGAGAATTAAAGTTATCGATCGCTAAACTTTTACATTGGCAAGCGTAATAAAAGATACAGGTCTAGTGAAAAATAACAAAGGAAGTATGAAAAATTGGCCTCTAGCCAACCAATTAGCCCACATCTTCGGCTTTTCATTCGAGAAACACAATAAATATGCTTCCAAGGTGTTGTTTACGATATTCGTATTGGTTTGAGGATGATACGTGGTGCTTCTTTTAAAGTAATGAAGTGTGCATATTTTAATGTCCATGCCCTTTGACTTGGCCATGCCCTTAAGAAAGTCAAGAAAAATATCCTCCCAAACCGCTATAAGAACCGGTAAAGGTTGTAGCATTTTAACTGGGCTCAATTGTGAGTGTTTGTTTCGTTGACATACAATGCACTCTCAAACATAATTGCTCACATCCTTCTTTATACCTGGCCAATACCAGCCCTAGGTAAGTTTCCACATCCCCGGTGTGCGCCTTATTGGGATGTCATGACAAAAAGGGGGACGAAGGTTAAGGTTTTAGGTATGACCAACCGCCCTTTGTACACCATCAATCAACGTACATAGGAAAAGTTCTTAATAGGAAAAGTTCTTAAAAGATTTTCTATGAAAACATTACGTCCATTGAGCAGCCCAATGGTTGTAAGGTCACTTGATGTAGAGAAAGATCATATCCGACATCGGGAAAATGATGAAGAAATTCTTGGTCCTGAAGTGTCATACCTAAGTGCAATCAGAGCACTAATGTACCTAGCAAGTCATACCAGGGTTTTAAAATGCGGCCGCATCATTACGTATCGGTCGTTTTGTATAGTCAAGGGAATTATCAAGGGTTTAAAGGCTATAATTGGGGCTGAATAAAGCTTTTTCTATTGCATAACCAAATTCAAGTTTTTGGAAGAAAATTGCAAATGCAAGCTGATGCTGCATTTTCTCTAATTGCGTGAATGTTAATATTTATGCGAGTTAGGTGTAACTGTTTCTCTTTTTTAGTTTCATATAGTTAATCCCATATTATTTATGTAGAGTAATTACTAGGCTGGGTAAGATTATACACTTGCAAATAGTAAATGCTCCAAAAAACTTTTCCATTATTTTATGCATATGCAATGTTAAATTACTTCTATTAGTATATAATATGTGCTCTATGATTTTTTTTTAATTATATTTAATATTCCTAATTATTTGTAGATGTTTTTGCAATATTAAACCGTTGAATAATTGCATAGATGTTTCATGAGGAAAAGTTCTAAATAAGTGAAAAAGTTGTGCAGGAAAAACGAAAAGTTTAAACACAACTTAATATACACATTCTATTAATATATCAAACTATTTTCTCTAAAAACCCTATGTCGTGGAGAGTTTAAACACAACCCAATATAAACATCAAGAAAGGACAAGCCACTCTCTGCGCGCATTAAGCGCGTTCGCTACCCTAGCAACATAAGGGGACAAAAGCCCAGGCCACAAACCTTCTTGAATTGAAAAAACTAACAAAGCAAGACACTCCCACGAGGATAAATAACAAAAGAACCCTTTGCAGTTGACCGAAAACCGACGAACTTGTCGGCGTGACCAGGCTGAAAATTAGAGGAGGTGGAAGATTGACTTGGCTCATACTAAGGCTGAAAATTATGGTGGCCGTAAAATTGTTGATTTGTTAACAAATTGCCACTTCAATCACATACTTCCTCCGTTATTCCGTTAATGGTTAATTGCAACAAAGGGGGATTATTTGTGAGATATAAAATATTCCTTTGTTGCAATTAACTATTAACGGAGGAAGTATTTTGTTTATCAAGTTGATAATCTCCAGGAGCCTCATACTAAGGCTATGAAGCCTTAAAATGTATTGAAAACTTGAAAATGTGACACAGCTTGTATACTTGTGGAGTTGTGGTTAGTATGGCTTAAAACTATGATTGTATAGTGGAAAGCAAAATAATCCCACATCATTTAAGCAAAGTAAGACTTCTTATAAATGTTTCACTCTTATGTAGTAAACTCCACGCAGCCATGCAATGAGCACAAGCGAACTATTCTTTCACCTTTTACTAAAGAATACCGTGTGCTCGTTGCATTCAATGGCATACGTTTATTTTTGGAGGGAGTTCCACAAAAGGAGCTTCCAACATGGTAACGCCATGTGTCATCCTTACTTATGATTTGGTGCCACATGTTGTTACTTTGAAAAACTCTTCATCGGCGTGAATTTAATTCTCCAACATAATGTTTGATTTACTTGAAAACTCTTCATAGGTATACCTTCATATTTAAAATTTGACATATCTTATAGATGTATATATTATAAGATATATTGATTATTACACAGTCACTTATTAATATTGTTCAATAATAACCCCTTTTAATTAGTTTTGATGAAACTTATGATAAATGAGGTGTCGGGGCATCACCCGAGTCAATAACTAGTTGCAAGATTATTAACTGAGTA
Source organism: Chenopodium album (assembly GCF_948465745.1). NCBI lineage: Eukaryota > Viridiplantae > Streptophyta > Magnoliopsida > Caryophyllales > Amaranthaceae > Chenopodium > Chenopodium album. The sequence goes on from NC_137834.1 coordinate 26,188,713, forward strand.
GGTTTTTTTTTTTTTTTTTTTTTTTTGGAATGAAGCAAAAAATATTAATTTTATTTATTTTTCACAAATACGCCTTAAATGGGTAAGGAGCCTAGGAACCATTATAATCTATTCTGCATTATTCCAATCAGAAGCACCCCAAAATCTTTTCTCTTTTCTTTTACAGCATCAACGTTTACTTCAAGGTAGAGAGAGCTAGCAAGGCCAGTGTTTTAGATTGAGTGCGGGTTTTTTATCTCATTGACTCCCAATGTATCTGAATTCCATGTCTCAAGGGCAACCCTATCTCTTTGTAGAAAATAAGCAGTCTCCTCTAAATGTACCAGTCCCGTCATTACCATGTTAGATTTCGGGAAAACTCCTCAATCTGGAGTGTGTACCATTGATCCAATATATAGAGTTTACAATACTAGGCCTAATTACATTAGGAATCCTAGATACGATAAACATACAAGATATACATTTAATATATCCTAATCTGCGACAAATATTATCCTAAATATAATATCTATCAATTAGCTAGTGACACCCTTGCCTCAAACTGTCATACACCCTTGCCTCAAATTGGCATCCTTACAGACCTTAAAACCCAGTATGAAGTCCTCTTACCAAATATGAAAGAGAGAATACCATCATAACATGAGCTTTAGGTTTAATTTAGAAAGGCAACAAATATGGAGTACCAAAAATCACATACTTCAGGATACACATAATTGATTAATGCACGGATGATCAATAGTTACTGTGTTATTGACTATATGCCACATAAGTAAAATAACGCATGAATGGATGAAGCTACTGCGTACACTCCAAACTTAACTAAATTGGCCTTAGTAGCAAACAACCCCTTACACCATATACATGATCATATAACTGATCGACCTCTAGAGCACTTTTATTCCACAACAAGGATTGCTTAAGTGCCTTGCTGTGAAATGCATCTCTACTTGGTAGGCACAGTAAGTGTATATCATATCTGTTTATTCTGTAACAAAACCTGCCACAACCAAGGCCGTCTTAAATATTTTCGAGCCCTGTTCTAATCTTATAAATAAGACCCTTATAAAAAAAATACAATTATAATAATGAAAAAATAAACTCAATTTTTTTTTTTCAGATTTTTATTTTTTAATTACTCTGTAAGGAACATATTAATCTGGCTATCCAATCATTCAATTACAAATTGTTGAAAATGAAAACATTTTACAGTTGTGCTTGAGAATTAAGATAAGAAAAATAATTATAAAAAAATAAAAAAAAAATAACATTTAACTTAACTTTTAAAAAAACTAAAATCAACTATTAAAACTCTAAAATTCTATAAAAATGAAAAATCAGAACAAAAAAATATAATTACATATAGAATTACTGGATTTATCATACCTCATAAGAAATCCACAAGCAATGCCAGAGGTCTGAAACTTTAACCTTTCTAGATCAGATTGTTGACCGATGTTATTGGTTTTGCAGAAATATAGTGATTTGATGGGAAAATGTTAGGTAGGTGCTAGTAATTTTACCGGTGATTAATTTAGGGAGAAAATTAATTATTAAAAATTTCTCAAATCGTTTGATACACTGATTAAATGGCAGAGAAGGGTAAGAGTCTTAAGAGGTTTTATCGAGTTTGTGGGTATAAGATGATAATCAACGGAAAATTAGCAATAAATGAAATTTTGAAGTTTTGACAAGTTTATGGGAATTGCAATGCATTGATGAGGGTAATTAAGTTCTAGAAATCTGGTATAGTTGTGTTTTATTTAGCTATGATGCGTGTAAATACAAGAAGTCGGAGGAAATGGTTTTTTTTTTTTAACAATTAGGCTCCGAAAATGTTAGGCTCTCAGTATTACGGGCCCTGTGGTAAAGGTCTGTTTGCACAGGCCCTTAGCCGACCTTGACCATCACTGTCAAGTTACCATCTAGTCGATAAGCATACAACTTGTCATAATAACTTAGAAGAGCTGGACTATAGTAGGTACATTTCCCTTTCACCAAAAGAAGAATTCATGCACTATTAGAGCATCTCCAATGGTTTATTTAAGGGACTTGCTTGCAAATTTGAAAAGTATCACAGCAGTAGCTTGACCGTTGGAATTACATTGGCAGACTTGCTTGATTGAGTAACACTGCTCAACTGAGTAACACTACTTGAAAATTTGAAGATTAAATTTTAATTTTTTTTTTTAAAAAAAAAAAAGATATTGCATATTAATTTTTACCAAATGGAATACTACTGCGTAAGCTAAATACTAGTAGTTTGGCATGCAAATTGCTAGATAAATGTACTTCGTATATGTTTCGGTTTTATTGGATCCATCTCCTTCACACTCTTTTTTAATATTTTAAGTTTTCTTAATCATATATATTTTTTTGTAGTTTTTTTTTTTTTTTGGTAGTATTTTTTTTTTTTTTTTTTTTTTTGTAGTAGTTTTTTTTTTTTTTTTGTAGTATTTTTTTTTTTTTGTAGTATTTTTTTTTTTTTTTGGTAGTATTATTTCTAGACTATCCACAATTATTAATAAATATTCACAATTCATCAACTATACAAGTAGTAAAAAAATCATTATACTATAAAAATAAAAACAATAAAAAAAAAAAAAAAAAGAAAGAAAAAGGACCAAGCTACAAGGTATTGTAGCCAATCAATGTGGAACTTTGTAGCTTGAAACTCTTGTAGTTTCAAAATCTAATGTAGCAAGACAAGCTATACTATGTTGTAGTTTGCCTTTGGAGATGCTCTTAGCTAGTATAGCTAAAACACCATGCAGGCATGCAAAGGTATGCTGTAGACAAGGCCGGCTTAAGGCCCAGGGTTCCGTAATATTGAGAGCCTAACATTTTCGGAGACCAATTTTTTTTTAAAAAAAAATCCATTTCCTCTAACTTCTTGTATTTACACGCATCATAGCTAAATAAGCACAATTATACCATATTCCTAGAACTTAATTACCCTCACAATGCATTGTAATTCCCATAAAGTTGTCAAAACTTCAAAATTTCATTTATTGCTAATTTTCATTTGATTATCATATTTTACCCAGAAACTCCATAAAACCTTTGAAGACTCTAACCCTTCTTTGCCATTTAATCAGTCTATCAAACGATTTGAGAAATGTTTAATAATTAATTTTCTCCCTAAATTAATGACCGGTAAAATTATTAGCACCTAACATTTTCCCATCAAATCACTATATTTCTGCAAAACCAATAATATCACTCAACAATTTGATCTAGAAAGGTAAAAGATTAAAATTAATTAACCTCTTGCATTGCTTGTGGATTGCTCATGAGGTATGCTAAATCCATTAATTCTATGTGTAATTATATTTTTTTTGTTCTGATTTTTCATTTTTATAGAATTTTAGACTTTTAGTAGTTGATTTTAGTTTTTTTTTTTTTTAAGTTAAGGGCTCGTTTGACATTATTTTGGTTTTAGTGTTTTGAGTTTTAAAAAACAAAAACTAGTTTTTGTTTTGATTTTAAAAAATTTCAAAACTCAATGAAAACAAACAGATTTACTCAATATGTAAAAAAAAAAAAAAAAAAAAAAAAAAAAAAAACAAATTTACTTAAAATAAAAAATTTTTAAAAAAAGTGGGATATTTGCTTAACCTCTGCTAACATCACTGTTTTCTTATTACATCCACAGTACAATCATCATCGATCAACATTTGCTACTTCTAGCCCTATTTATCCCTTCCTTTTGGGCTTAATTGACATATAAAAACTCAAATTAATATAAACAATCAACGGAAAAGGGGATGACTGTGAAAATACAAAGAAACAAGAAAGGGTAGATTATCGGCAAAATCCAATAACAATGGAAAGCTAACAAAAAAAAATCAGCAATTTTATGGTACGGTGGAAAAATTAGAATGTAAAACATGCCGCAGAAGTAATTGTAGAGATTCGCTTGCCGTCACCTTCACTGCTCCGACGAGGCGACGAGAATAATATATATTTTCAATCATAACCTCATCAGCCCCACTGTGGTCGATAGTACGTCCTCTAGAGTGATAATGAGATGAGAATAATAGATATGTCGCTTGCTCGTACTCCATATCAAATAAAGAAGATTACACTAGGAAGTAGATGTGGGGAATGAAATACAACTTTTGGTGGTTTTCTCTATTCCGTTGCAGTTTTGTAAAAAGTATTCAGATTTTGTTTTTTAAACAATGTAGCCAAACGCCGTTTTGTTTAATTTTTGTTTAAATAAATAGAAAAACAGAAAACCACAATAGTCCTAAACACACCCTAAGTTAAATATTTAATTGTTATGAAGATTTGTGGATTTTTTTTTTTTTTAATCTTAATTCTCAAACACAAAATGTAAAATGTTTTCATTTTCAACAATTTGTAATTGAATGTTGGATTGCCAAATTAATATATTCCTTGATAGAGTAATTAAAAAATAAAATTGGGAAAAAAATTGAGTTTATTTTTTCATTATTATAATTGTATTTTTTTTATAAGGGTCTTATTTTTAAGATTAAAACATGGGGCCGAAAATGTTTAAAACGGCCCTGGGTGTAGAGATCATATACTTTTATATACCTAGTAGGTATAATAAGAGCATAAGTCTTTTGGTTTTAAATATCTAGTAATTGGTCTAAATGTCTTAATGTCAAATCTATACTTACTATATACTAAAATAATCACCGAAGGGACACTTGGCATGATTTTATGAAAAAAATTTCCCTCCAAAAATGCTCTTTTTTAAAAAAAAAAAAAAAAAATTAAAAAAATTTAAATATAATGAAGAAAAAAAGTTTTACATAAGTCATTTAATTTCAATTAACTCTATTTCAATTGATTATTATTATATCATACTTTATAAATCCGTGCATTGCAAGGGGACAAAACTAGTGTAGTATTAGTTTAGATCCCGTGCCATGCACGATGACCTATAGCTATATATATTTATAGATTATTGATTGAAAACTATTATAATCATAAATTAGTTGAGGAATAATAAATTATTGCTTTGGTATTTGCAATTTTTAATTGTAGCTTCTAATAAACAATAAATACAAAAGTAGACAAACAATATGAACTATATTCTTTCTTATTGTAAAACAGGTCACAAATTATTTTAAAATCAAAATATTGATTTTAGGTTTATACCAAATTTATTTAGAAAGATTTGTGTAATATTTTTTTATTTGAAACATAATTATTATTACATGTTAATATGGAATATAAGAAAAAAAATATTATTATTTTTGTAAATGATTTGTTTCCTTCATTAAAAGATTTTTTTTTTTTTTTTAAAAAAAAAAAAAAAAAAATGACATGTGTCATTATTGGTGTGTCTTTTAGTATATATATTATTATTGATGATTATTGATTGATGATTATTGATTATTGATTAATTATTGATTGATGATTGATTATTGATGATCATTGATTAAACATTCCCCGCCTACTAAAATTTGAAATACCCATCATCAAGACAGAGATACAAACTACAAAGGAACCATCTGTCGGCAATTTACACTAAAGAGATTAATAGAGGCAAACAAGAGTGGCAACTGTTTTTTATAAAAGTTGATGCACTTCAATCATCTAAATCGTCCATAGTTTATGTTTTAGATACATCTACTGTACATAGATTTATCACATATGATGTATTGCTTGTTAAATTATTCCATCTTCAGTCCTAGATTTGGAGAGTTGACACATACAAAAACAAAACACATGAATGAATCACTTATATGCTGTATTGTGTAAATTCATGAAAGTCAGCTTTGGAAGGTTGGATTTTGTCCCACATCACTTTAACTAACAAGGGGTGTATAAAAGAGATGACTATAAAATGAAGATGTGTATGGACAAGAAAATTACTTGCCTGGAGGGGGTCAATGGGCGATCAAGAAGGCTCATGGCTTAGGTTGGTGGCCTCCGTTGCACTTTAGGAGGGGTTCTTGTCTAACATCTTCCCAAGAGTCTCGCCTAATTTAAATGAACATAAACATGAACAAGGTAATAAAGCTGCTAAAAGCCTAAAATAGATTAAGCTGTTACAGTGAAAATGAAAGAGAAACTCTTAATTTGTTTTGATATTGATATAGCACTATTAAGGTACAATTTTCTCAATACAGAGCAGTCATGTTATGCATTAGTAGGACAAGTTTCAGAAAGTAGTTAACTATCTTAGCATCAGTTAGTGAGTTACTAGATTAAAAAGCTCAGCTCACCTATAGGCTATAAGTCTATAACAACTTTTAAATGAGAGTATGGGAGTCTCAGTCCAAAAAAAAAAAAAAAAAAAAAAAAAAAAAAATCATCCAAGTAGATTGGAGAGGGAAACAAAAAGACATTATATTTCAATATAATTAACGCCACAATCTATATCTATACTTAGTATTTAAAAACACAAACCATCATCCCCATCATGCCACATGTAATTAAAATTTATTTTTCACCAATGCCACATGTCACCTCCCTTCATTAATTAATCCCCTTTCTTATTATTTTAAAAAAGAACTAGCTTTAATTCAATACATGTATGAATGTTCCCTTCAAAAAAAAAAAAAAAAAAAAAAACATATATGAATGTTATTTGATTCATTTACCCCCAACTTAATATCTCTACAATTACATTCAATTATCACCCCTTCTTCTCCTTTATAAACTATTCATTTTCCAATTAAAACATATTATAAAACAAAAGTTACTATTGTACCCCTTATAAACATCCTGTGCATTGCACGGGTCAGAAGGCTAGTTCTATTTAAATACTACCTCCGTTAAAAGTTATTTGCAACATTTACTAAAAAAGGGTGCTACATATTATTTGCAACAAATTTATTTCTTTCCTAATGTAGTAACTTTTTTCTAATAAAATGACCAAAATACCCTCATTTTAAAATTATTAACCCCTAATACTACACATAATTACAAATTATTACAACTCTAATCTAATGTAATAATCTAAATGTGGATTTTGGTGTTTGTGGGTTTAATTGGGTTTGGGTTTTTTTTTTTTAATTTAATTAGTTTACATATATATATTGAAAATATAAAAGAGACCATTTCTCAATTTGTTCGTTTTATCCTTTAATTGCTTCTAGTTAGTGCATAATAAACATATCAGTTTCGTATCAATTTTTCGATGTGGGACAAATAGTTTTACAAAAACCTCAATGGAAAACTGCCTATTTTTTAATAATCCATGCAGCATTTCAATTTTTTTCATGATTTGTCACTGGCTAGAAAAAAAAAAAAAAAAAAAAAAAAAAAGCAATTTTGGAGGCTGTATAATTCCTAGAATTATAGACATGAAAGCCAGGAGTTTCTAATATTTTTTGCTTACAAATGTAGAGCCATGAAAACAAAATACAAAAAATTGATTGATTCAGAGGAAAAATTCAACAAGGAAATTCACATATCAGGAATAAAGCATCACCTGTAATTCTAAACAGCTTGCAATGAAAGACTCACCATTATTTGTCCTTGTTTGAACTGTTTGAAGCAAATATGGATTGACTGAAACTTCAATATACCCTGCCATTGGTAAAAATCAAATTCAGAACAACATGAACCACAGTTACAGACTGGTAGCTTGAAATCCTTTGTAAGTTTGTAACGCATTACTAATCTCAACAAATAATGCATCATAGTTTAATTGGTGAATGGAAGCAAGGATTGATTGACTTCTTTAGCCAGGCAGGAAAAAAATTAAAAATTAAAAATTATCAGAAATAAGTTCTATTTATGCAATCCTGAGTCAAGAAATGCAACTTCAAATTGCAACATTTAAAAAGTTAAGTTCATCGTATTGGATTGCGTCATTTTAGAGATCTTCGGTGGTATAATCCGGTGGTATAATCATGAGGGGGAGTAGTTGCGCACATCACTCTTTTTCTCCTATACATGGTTTTTTTCCCTGGTTTTTAATGAGGCAGCATATATGTGCTATAAATCTATTTTATATAATGAACATCAAGGGGGAGTGTTGCAAAATATAATTATTATAGATGTCAATATGACTTGTAACTCCCTCTATTCTATTAATCTCTTTATATTCTCCTTGTTACTCCCCATATGCCTTTACTTCACTTTGTAACCCCCAAATTATAGACTCCTCATTATCCTTGTAGGTTACATTATTCTCATGTATATATATGGCATGATCTAATGAAATATTGGTACAAGTAACAGCACGTCACCATGTATATCTTTCTCCAATATTTTCAGTTATTCCTTAATTATTTTATAACATTTTCTTAATTATATTAAAGTCTACATTAAATCAAATAAGTTTGTTTTAATTTTCATTACGTAATGGTCAAACAACGTTCTATTTCACGACAAAAATAATTATCTAAAGTTCCTAGAATAGGTAATTAAAACAAGAACCATCATAAAAGGAAGAAACGTTTGGGAGGTCTTAGCTATAGGGGTCGGCAAATTGAAAAGCCATTTGCACACCAGCCATGGCGGCCAATATGTGCTTCTGGTGATGGTTGTTTGACAATTTACAAAAACACTCAAATTTACTACCAAGAAGTTCAAACAATTGTTCAAAAAAAAAAAAGTTCAAACAATTGTTTTTCCAAATTGGTTTTCACACTTAACTAACTATAGAGACCTAGTTGCCTAGTATTGTAAGTGGGGCTTGTGTACAAAGGTTTGCTAATGTAGGATAAAGTAAAAAGTATACTCAACAGTCAACACACAAAAAAAGAAGGTGTAACCAACAAAAATGAACAGATGTAATACATACCTTCTTTCAAGAAAAAAAAAAAAGGTCTATATTTGTAGGAGGCAACATCCATCAAATGACAGACACTGTGTAGAGTCATCTCCCCTTAAAACAGCAAACAAAGACGTGTGAGAATATTACGCTTTTCATACTCTGCAGCCAAAATTTCACATAAAATATTAAGGTAAGACACAAAAGTCCCACATCAGTCAAGAAAGAATATAAAGGAAAGACTTAATACATAATTAACAAAGCCTGCAATTAAAATCATCACGCAGCCATGCAGTGAGCACAGTGCGAACTATTCTTTCGCCTTTTACTAAAGAATACCGTGTGCTCGCTGCATTTAGTGGCATACGTTTATTTTTGGAGGGAGTTCCTTATAGGAGCTTCCCGCAGGACAAGTTCAAGTTTGTTTTAAACAACTTTTAACTCGTGGTAATCAAAGATCATCTTTACAGATTGTTACTCGATAAATGCTTGTTAAAAACAACTCTTAACTCGTGGTAATTTAAGATGTTACTTGACTTATGTTGACCCTTAACCTAACATTTTCTTTCCTTTTAGCAAAGAACAGAGCAAATGTTATTCTTTTCATTTGACCTTCAATGCAATTACCTACTTAACTACAGAAAATAAGAGAGAGAAGCTTTACATATAAACATGCAATAAGCGATAATTTGAACAGCACACGATGCATCATGTATTGAGTATAAATCATGGTGGAAACTGGAAACCATGTAAAGTATGTAATTGTTAGTGGACCAACTCAACCAAAAGCTTAAGTGCGAATTAATTCCACTTTAAAGGAGGGGCGGATGAGATTTGAACCCGTGACCTTTGTGTCACGCTGGCTCCGATACCATGTTAGAGGACCAACTCAACCAAAAGCTTAAGCTGATGGTTGAGGCCCAGAAATATGTTTTATACTCTATCACTCCCCCGCACATGAAAGACCCTTTGGGCTTGAAATGTGGATGCAACACAGACCCTCTCATACCCGGCGCAAATTAATTCCACTTCGAAAGAGGGGCGGATGAGATTCGAACCTGTGACCTTTGTGTCACACTGGCTCCGATACCATGTTAGTGGACCAACTCAACCAAAAGCTTAAGCTGATGGTTGAGGCCCAGGAATATGTTTTATACTCTATCTGTGATAGAGAATATCCATAGAATATTCTCATCCTAGGTTTAGGATATATTTTGTATAAGATTATCTTTGATATCTGTACATATCTTATAGTTACCTAATATGATTAGGTTTCTCATTGTAACCCTATAAATATTGATCAATGGAAATCACTCTATGAAGGAGTTTATACAAAATATATCCTAAACCTAGGATGAGAATATTCTATGGATATTCTCTATCAGTAATATATGTCCTAAACAGAGACTATTTAAGCAGTTCATGCCTGAGTTGCAAACAGATAATGGAACAGTTACTTGAGTTGTAGTTAATCTCTATACAAGATCCATGCTACTCTTTTATGTCCCTATGAATCCTACCCTGACTCTTATATTAATCACAGTCTAAAACAGTACTCACCAGACAATAGAGCTCTCAGCAAGTCAGCAGTAAATGCACATGCAAAAATTTCATACAGAAAATAGTCATCTGTTACATCACATCTTATGAAAGTAGACAAACAAAGAACAAGAATCAATAAAGTGGTCCTTACCTGGAAACAAATTTCATAATCTCAAAAAAATTTGGACCATTTCTCGATTTGTGCGTGTCATCCTTGCGCAGGGGCCATGCTAATCTTCTCTGTATCGTTCCAATTTTATCAGATGTCTCCAAAGAGACAATGTTAAGAAGGTGCATAAACATTAAAAACAAAGAGGTATACATACATGCTTTCAGTGTGGGACATACTGCTCAAAAATCTAATTCTCCAGTATACCTGGTATGGGGCATATGCCAATATTAGATAAACATCCTTTCATCTTGAGTAAGAAACTAAGAACAACGTCAGATGAAAGATGCAGGGATAAAATTGTAAAGTTATTATGCCACAAGGCACTGGCCTTAACTATAAATCAGCTGACAATATGTCATGCACTTTAAACATTAATCACTACTAATATAAGTGCACACCCTAAAATGTCTTGCAAAGATTTCAACAAGAAAAAAATTGTAAGAAAGCCTGTCCAGCATACAAAAATGATATTTAGGGTAGTAACAGATGACAAAGAACAGTGAGAAATGATTTCCTAAAGAGTACAAACAAGCAAGAACTCTACCAGCACACTTTGTTATATTACATCAATATATATTTACTCATGATACAGTAATTCAGTCCGGATGACCGCAAGTAGACCTCTGAATTACAAGGAATTATTCAACTACACAGCATATGGCCATCACCCCAATAGCAATAGAACAAACACAACTTAGGTTATAGTAACCCCACCTTACCATTCATGCCATCCCCGCTTTGACCTCAATAAAGAGGAAGAGAGTAATGCAAATTACAGAAGCTAGAGTAGGCATCAACAGTGTTTTCTGAAGAAAAAAAAAATGAATCATCACCAAAGCAATACCATTGGTCAGCTATTGAAATGAATCATCGAAACAGCTACAAATTTTTGGCTTCTCATCCAAGTTAGAGTTAAAACATTGATTTATAGTCGGTAGCATTGCAAGAACGAAATTAACTTACATTCTATGAAATAAAAAAATTAAGAACAGTCCAACATTACAGAGAACATCATACTGTAAATCAACTCTAACTTAAAGAAACATCATTCAGCATATGCAACACTTTTCAAACACCATGTGCTACACTAACAATTAAAAGCAAAAATGTAAAACACATGTAAAGTGAGAAGGAACATGGACTTCATTTTAAGTTAAACTCAACCGGCCAAGATAGTGAAGAGTTATCCCCAACATCATGGAACTAAGATTTAAATGTTTGAATAGTTGTGTCCAACAAACTACGATATCATATGCCGCTAGTTATTGGTGCCAATTAGTGGCCATTTCCTAAAGGGTAGAGAACAATTGTTTTCTATACTCAACACCTTCAGGACAATTAGTAAAACTAGTACTCCATAGATACCAAGAAGACCATGCAAGGGTTGGCATGCAAACGTATGGTGCAGATATCATATACAATTATATACCTGGTAGCCTGGTAGGTATAATAACAGTATAAGTCTTTCGGTTTTAATATCTAGTAATTGCTCTAACTGTCTAAGGTCAAATGTAGTATTAAACATTCCCCGCCTACTAAATTAGAAATACCCATCAGCAAGACAGAGTCACAGAGATGCAAAGGATCCACCTGTCTGCAGTTTACACAAAAGAGAAGTAGACTAGAGTGGCAGCTGTTTTTGAGAAAAGTTGATGCACTCAGTTATCTAAATCTATGAACTTGTATATAATCTACAGTTTCTATTTTTGATACAGCTACTGTTTATAGATTGATCAAATATAATGTGTTTCTTGTTCAATAATTCCATCTTCGGTACTAGATTTGAAGAGTTGACACTTACAAAAACACAAACATGAATGAATCACTTATTAGCTATATAGTGCAAATTAATGAAAATCAGCTTAACAAGGTTGGATGTTGTCCCACATCACTTAATTGAAAATGGGTGTATAAAAGAGATGACTATAAATTAAAATGGAGTATGAACAAACAAATCACTTACCTGGACGGGGTCAATGGGCGATCAAGAAGGCTCATGGCCTAGGTTGGTGGCCTCCATTGCACTTTAGGAGGGGTGCCTGTCTAACATCTTCCCAAGAGGAAGAGTGTACGTCATAATTTGTGATAGTGGGGGCCTGCGTTCGCGCGGCCCTTATCCAATTACCAGTTAAATCATCAGAGGTATATATGTCAGTGATTAGCATAAAATGGTAGTAAAACCAAAGGAAATAATTAATAATAATAATAATAATAAATAAATAAAATCTCCTCTATATCATTCTAATTTTATCAGACGTCTCCGAAGAGACTACTAATTAAGATGCAAAAGCATTATAATAGAGCCTTTATCTCATCTTTTTCAAATGTAGGACGATACACTGCATTTTGCCACACACAAAATCAAATCTCCAAAAACCTACTAGTATTAGAATTTGTTACAGCCAAAATATGTCACAGTGCAAAGCCAACCACAACTCATTTTCTATCCAATATTCTAGGTCCACTATCAGCTGAGCAACTTCCCAAAGCTGTGACTTTTCCTAAACAATTCTCAGTAAATATCACCAAGTCTCTAAACCAATAAACGATAGCAAGGGAAGTTGAGCTAAAAGATTTAATTTTTCTCCTACCTTCCTTAACATCTTCAGATACTAGCACTTCTAAGCACTTAATTATTTGCCCCACATGTTGTAGCAAAGCTGATCACACATTTTCAGTCCAAGATGAAGCATAAGTAAAAGACAAAGGATTTTACTGGAACTTTGTTTTGCAAACTCAAATGTAAAACCACGCAATACAGACATAATAAGAAATAAAGATATACGGACATAATGTGGAAGCAACAGCCAGTAAATGGCATAGTCTCAGTAGAATCATTCCCCCATAAGACAGAGAAAAGAGATATTTCTATATTTCTCTGGAGCTAAATTATCACAATAATCCAGAGTCAGTCAAGAAAGAAGATACGAGCTAATAACTTGAATGTGTGACCCTTCTCGCAGTTGTGCAGTCAGCACGAGAAATCTATTCTTTAGTCTTTTTTACTTGCTACATTCAGTGGCATATGATTATTTTTGGAGAGATTTACTTATAGGAGCTACCAAAAACTGAGTGCGAGTTGGGTAGAGCTTAGCTCAACTCACCTTATTTGCAATCTGTACCTCAAAAGATTTTATAGGGAACATTATTACTGCTTTATTAACCAGCAAGATAACTACTATTTACTCTACAACCCTTTCAATATCAAAAATCAATCTGCCAAATTTCTCCTACCAAACCTTAATTCTCATTCTTATTATTGGTGATTGGCATAGGATGAAGGAAACTTCATTTTTCCAACTGAAAATTTAATGCCAGCAGCAAGTCCAACTCAATAACAGAAAATCAAATAAATGAAACTTTGTAAAAAAAGAATAAAAGAAAGAATTTAATGATGCCTTGGACCAGTTTGAGGCATCGTGGCACTCAAAGGCTGAAAGAGAATACAGACCCTGGTAGTATTTAACATAAACCATTAGTCTGAACACCTTTATACATGCCATATATGGTTTTAGAGAACTAAATTTGTTAGTGTGCATTTATCAATAAAACTGATTGCATAAGGAGAATTTGACCAAAATGCAAGATATTATTCTTTGTAACCAACTACAAGGAGCATGAAGACCAAAATGGAGAAGAGAGAGACTAATGTTTAGACTATATCTCAAGGAGGCAATTGCGAATAAGCAAGATAATATTCTTTGTAACCAATTTCATATTAATCTCATTGTCAGTACAACTGCATCCACAGAAAAATGCAAATGATAAAAAATCACATCAAACTCTTCTACTCTTTTGTACTGCAGTACTGCTATACAGCTAGATCTTATGAAACAGAGCAAAGGGGACCAGAGTTCATACAGACGCTTACCTACTTGAATTAGAACAACTCACTAGTGGCATGTATTTTCTTTATTTGAACAAAAGCTTTATTGTTACAATTATGGCATCAAAAGAACCAGATATGCAGGTAGGTTTCAGTTAACCATGTTTAAGTATAGTTCTATTGAATTCTTCATTAGTGCCTGCAGAAGTGCAATGACCATGAATCAGGACTCATACTACCAAAGAGACCACTAGTCCTTTATTCTTATAGTCTTAGGTAAAAAAAACCAGAAAATGTATAACTAAGTGTTGGTGGGGTGTGCCAGGCCCATGCAGTAGTGCAACGCATGGGCGACGCTTGAAGATCCCAGTAGCAAGCTACTGTGGTGGATCTTCCCCCTTAAAAAATAAATTTAATATCATTGTGAGCCATTGGCCCACGTATCAGATATTAAACTGATAAGAACAGATACTACACTTGATCTTAGCCAAAAGGCCGAGAAAGGTATGATTTGTTCTGTATCACCTTCTGCCTTTTATTTCCTGAAGTTGAAGTAGCCTCGTTGCTACTTTTCGATGTGGTACATCACTCCTTTATATCATTATCCAGATCCCCTAAATTATTAACATAACATCTTTCAACAATCAGTGAGCTTAATTGTTCAGAACCCCCAAATCTTGGACTAATCTCATAAATTTGTAAGAAATGACAGGAAAACTATTTTCCACTCCTTCACATTTTTTTTTTTTTTTTTTTGAATGGCCACTCCTTCACATATTAAAAAGAGGGAAAGGCCTAACTAACACTAAGACGAAAGTATCTATTTAATTTTGTGTTTTTAAAACATCAAATCACTTTTCGAATAGGATTCGACCTTGTGATTTCAGAGTTAACAGTTGAACCCTCATATTGATAGTCATTGGCCTCATTGTTTTTTCCCCCCCTAAATTCCCATAACTAGCTTATGAGTCACCAATCTAATACAAGCGACTCTAAAAGTTTTTGAGTCCCCCATTAATAATTAGGCATCACGTAAGACTTTTTTTAAAGTTAAAAAATAATACTATAACAACTTCGACTCTAAAAGTAGGAGTTGTACATTGATGATGATGCAACATACTTCTTCCGTTTCAGAATAGCTGACACAATCAAATTAGGCACACATGCCAATGCACTAATTTAACTTTAGATGTTAGATATATAATGTTAAATGTTGGCAATCTTGGCATATGAGTAACTTATAATAATTTAGTGAAGGTATTTTTTTTCTTTTAAATTCATATAATAGGAATCCTATCAAAGACTTACATGTCTCCTAATTTATAAAAGGAAACTCCAAAGGTTTATGAGTCACTCATTAGCGACGTCTAAGGTTTTTTTCTATTTCCCATAGCAACCTTATGCGTTGTTATAAACGACTTCAAAGGCCTATGACTTATTAGTCACTTATCAATAAAGAGCGATTCGTAAAGAGTTTTTCTCTTTAATAGTTTCAATTGTAACCATACGTGTCAGCTAATTTATAAAAAGTGACTCCATATAGACGACACGCAAGATTGTTTTTTCAAATATCCTACCACAACCATACATGGTACCTAATTTATAAATAAGCGTATCCAAAAACTTATAAGTTAACATTAATAATTAGGTGACACATTAAGATTTTTTTTCAAATTTTAAAATACAATTTTATGTGTCACCTATTTTACTACAAGCGACTCTAAAGGCTTATGAGTCTCATATAAACACTAGGCAACAATAAAGAGACAACTTCAAAGAGTGACTTTGTAGAAGTGTAAAGATCCACCACCAGAAGAAAGATCAAAGAGGTGAAATCCAAATGCATACTGCAAGTACCATCTAAGGCAATGGACAACTCATCTATGCTTGGTTTTCAATTCCTCCAAGACCTAGCCAAACATTTAAACAAACCCCTTGGGTTCTATCTAGTTTAGCCAATGTCTAATAGGTCGATTAGAAGAGTCCTATGTCTAGCTGTTTCCTTTCATTATATTGAGTCTATGTCTATAGGTTTCATTTTTCAATTTAATAGAAGTCATTTAGTTTTTATTTTCTTGAATTAATAAAATGAGTAGTTTCTTAATTTGTGCTTCAATTCAATAATGAAAACTCTTATAAGTTGTTTAACCTCGACTCGACATTGATAATAAACATGCTAAGGAAAAAGACACCTTTTCTTCACATCCTCATTATTTTCTTTTGTTGGAGATTAAGTGGCCTCCAAAGTCTATCCTATGTCAAGTAATTGTTACTTTATCTATATCACTTAAGGGGATGATATCTATATTTTGGGAAAGTAAATAAGATGATATTTGTCCTATTGAGAGTTGGTTACACCTAGTCTTAAGTGATAAGGAATAACGTCTTTTGTAGCCAAATAAATGTACAATTTCACACAGAGTGTTTTCCATTGACTCTGGGTTTTGGAGTGTGACAAGTGTTGACGTAGCCCTTCCGATGCGGTTCGTGATAGAGTTATGAAAAAGAGAATATTGGAAAGCTTGACTATATTGATGAGCATACAAGAGTAGTAAGCATTAGACTATGACTAGATACATTAGAGTATATGTCTAGGTACATTAAACAATAGTTAGGAAAATCTTTGACAATTAACCTAATTGTGTAAAATTAAGGAGTAAATCAAGGAATTATGATATTGATGATCTCATTATCTTTTACATGCCCCCTGAACAATGGATTGATCTTGGATATAATATCGCAAATCTTGTTCAATGTAGAAATTGAAGTATAGTAGGTGAGAAGAGTTGCGTTGTATTGTAATTCTACGAGAGGGTTTGGAGAGATATCGGAGGGTCTTTTTTTTAGATAAAGGTGTGTGGTGAGGAAGAGTTTTTTTTCATGGTTGTTGTGACACGTGAATCATTTACTGCAAAATATTAAAATGAAGAAATTGTGTGCTTCCAACGAAGAGAAGAAAAAAATATAGGGATTCTTTCACTACCATTGAGGGCAAGATAGAAAAATCTAGTGGTTGTATAGAAGGGAATTTCATGGTTCTCCATAATGGTTTTGGAGTCCATAAGGGGTTTGGAGAAGTAAGTTTATGTTTGGCAATACTTGGTAGATGAACTACAAGGTGCCAGAAAAGGGATTGTTTTTCCATAAGAGGTTTGGAGAAAAAAAAATGTATGACAATTGACATCTCTTCGTATAAGAAATACGAGGTGGCAAAAGAATTGAGCAAAAAGTGTGATTTTGGTTTGAAGCTTTCCGACAAGAAAGTTTGATATGATTACCATCATTTGTCGACATCACCAAAGGGCTTTGATAGTGTACCATGGAAGTAGCGAAAGCAAGAAGAGAAGGATCAAAAGTTTATGATACCGTAGCTTATTATAACGTGATAGAGTTATGCGAAAGAAAATGTTGGAAAGCTTGATTATATTGATGAGTATACAAGAGTATTTATAGTCGACAAGTAAGCATTAGACTATGACTAGATACATTAGAGTATATGTCTAGGTGCATTAAACAATAGTTAAAAAAATCGTTGACAATCAACCTAATTGTGAAAATTAAGGAGTAAATCAAGGGATAATGATATTGATGATATCATTATCCTTTACAATTCGTAAGGCGAATTCTAGATCTTGTTGAGCTTCCACTTAAGAGGTAAGTATCGTGACTTACCAATTTAATTCCTATATCTTTAAACTTCAAATCCACTTGCTAACCACTTTCAGCTTCGTAATTTGATTAGCCTTTGTTTTCTTTTACCTTAATATACCTACACAAACGTAAGAAAGAAAGAAAAGAAAGAAAAGAAAAAAGAATGAAACATTATAGTTTCTTCTTCTTCTTCTTCTTCTTTTAGTGAGAGATATTTGTTTTACTTCTTCCGTTTTTTTAATTACATCACTTTGCAAATTGCAAATTGCAAACTCCTAGTCAATTTTAGAGATGAGATAGACAGAGAGAGTTAGAAAAATGGACCCATGTAATAGGAGAGGGGTATAGAGAGCTTATTAATTAAAAAGGAAAGAGATGTAACAAATTTGAAACTTCTGCTTTAGAAAAGTGATCAATCATTCAATCAATCAAAGCCTTAATCCCAAAAGTGGGGTCGGCTAACATGAACCAAATTTGATTATTCCGTGTAGTTATCAACATAAATCTTTCTCCTCCATCCCTTACGATCCAAAGCTTCATCTCATGTAAATCCATGCACTTCATATCCTTCCTAACTCCTTCCAACCAAGTCATTTTTGGTCTCCCTCTCCCTCGTTTAATCCCTCCATGGTCCCACTCTTCCACTCTTCGCACCGGTGCACACTCGGGTCTCCGTCTTACATGTCCAAACCAACGCAGACGATTTTCCCTTAGTTTGTTTGCAATGCTTGCCACACCTACTTTCTTGCGAGTAACCTCATTTCTAATTCTATCTCTTAAAGTGTTTCCACACATCCACCTTAACATGCGCATTTCCGTAACCTCCATCTTTTTAATACGCAGATCTTAGAAGCCCAACATTTTGTACAATAGAGCAACACTGGTCTTATGGCAGTCGTGTAGAATTTTCCCTTCAACTGTAAGGGAATGCTTCGGTCGCATAACACTCCCGTGGCCGCTCTCCATTTAAGCCACCCTGACTTAATCCTGTGGGCCACGTCTTGATGAATAACTAAAAAAAAAAAAAAAAACTATGACGAAGTATAAAAAGTTTTGCAGTTAGAGATATTTGTTTTATATTTGGTTGATACATACAACTATGGATGGCAAATCTACTGAATTTGATACTAGTTATTTGAATGATTTTTGATATGTGAATCTTATAGAGTTACCATTCAATGTAATCACTTTACATTAGTATGATTATTCTTGTTCTTTTATTTTTGTTGCTTATCCTTTATATGTTATAAACATGACTTCTAAAGTTGGTTTGTGAATCAACTACAAAACAACAAAGGAAAAAGTTTGAACCGGTGTGTAAATAGACAAATTGTTACCATGGGACGTCTCCTAGTATTGATAGTGAAAAAATAATCTCAAATTATATGGAGAGATAATGAGTTTGGACTAGCTTATAGAGGGTAGCAATTTAAATAAGTAAGAGTTGTTTGTAACCTTAGTTTTAAAAAGTGTGCATTAGGTGCGCTCTTTAAGGCTCATAAACCGATAGACGTAAAAAAGGCACGCGCCTTAGCGCTTTTTTCTAGGCTGCTTCTTGCACCTTTACACCTTATTTTGCCACTTATGTTTTAAAGCATCAATAGCTATTGTGTAAGTTTATTTTTCCTAAAGTATACCATCAGACTTTGTTATGGGCAGGTTTTTTTCAATTCTAGTGGAGAGGGAAATCACATGACCCTTTCACCTTTTCTTATAATTTCATTTTTACACTTATTTAATAAAAATTACTACCTCGGATTTTTTTTTTAGTTGTAACTTTGGAATATTTTATGTCTCTCAAATAATGCCCCAAAGTTGCAAATAAAAAAAATCGGAGTTAGCATTATTTATTTTCTATATGTATAAAGTGCGCCTCACCTACAAAAGGCGCACACCTTTGCCTTGCTCCTAGGCTCCAAGGCCTTTTTGCGCCTTGGTGCACCTTGCGCCCTTTAAAACTAAGTTTGTAACTAGATATACATGAAAATCACGAGTCTTTCCTAAACATTAATGACGGCATTTGTAAAGTTCACTCGGGAAGAGATCGATGAAATTCAACATACTTATGTTTTCACTATTCCTAGAGTTGTGTTACAAAAATCATCTAACCAAACACATATTGCTGAACCTATAACGTAATCTAATTATACTGTTTTAGATTTGAATGAGCGAGAAGACAACGTTTTTATGCCTTGTGACTCACAATTTTAAAATAAAAAAAAAATAGGGTAGCGAATGATAATGTCTGTAAAAAGAAAGGAGACATTCGCTTAATGTATGCATGCTATGATGAGATCAAATCAGAAACAATTTGAACATTATTCCAGTTTTTAAAATTAAAGAGGAATTCTTTAGTACCTATTGTAGACACCTAAAAATGTCTCCCCAAAACCAAACCCGATGATGAACAACCTTTCACCGCCATTATTGGTCAGGTTGAGTATTTAATCTTGGAGTGCTTAAATCCATATTCAATCCCAATACATTTCATAAACCAACCCAATTCCTAGCCTCTTTCCCCAAACCATAACTTATTTTCCTCTTTTCGTGCCTTTAAACCCAAAATAATTCATTTCGTGTCCTTCAAAATCATTCATTTCGTGTCCTTTTTATAAAAATGTTTAGTCCAATTTATTTTGGTCCATAATCTGAGTCCAATGATTGAATAGTTGGATGGGGCTTGAAAAGATATTTCCAACGATATATTATAAGCCCAAATCCGAGTTATAACGAATAAGTTATGACCTAAATACTAAACTGAGCCCAAACCGAACCTAAGCCCACCTTACCTACAACCCAATGATCATGTGGAGGGTTCAAAAGCTTTAATCTCATCCCTAAACCAATTAGGATTAATTAAAAGCTTCTGTAAGTTTCTAAAAGATCTTAATTATCCTTTTTGAAAAGATAAGATTAAAGAGTTTGAAATTGAATAAAACTTTTCTTTCTGAAAGTCCTAATTCTATTCAAATTGAAAGACGTTCAAAGATGGTCGGATATTATTTTCGTGCCTCATAGTTTTATCCAAATCTTAGATGGTTGGATAGCCCTTAGAATTATCTTTCGAATAATATATTATACTATTAATTCCGAGCTATAACCAAAAAAATATGAATGAAATATCAAACTCTATTAAAAAATGACACCGTCCCCCTATTTTGGCCATATCTTTTATTATATAAAGGATTTTAATCTGATTGTAATTGGGTTAGAAAGTAGACTTCAACAGCTTTCCAACGACATATTATTTATCTTATTCCGATTTCTGGATCAAAAGATATGATAAAAACAAAAACCGCAAAAACTGATGTGTATCGCAAGAGTTTTATTCTGATTCGAATTCTATCTTATCTTAATTCTTCGGCCCTCCTTTTTTCATTATAAATAGAGGTCATATCACCTCTTTTTTCAATCATCAACAAGCTTGATCACCGATTAATTCTCTTTTCTCTCTTGTATGCTCTAGCCTAAACACTAGCTTACCTTATTCTTTCAAAATTCCTTCCTTAAGCACTCCAAGGAGTCCGTACTTTACTCGAGGTTTTGTCCTTAAACCAAGGCGTGAAAGGTAGAATTGTTTGAGGGTTTGGCCCCAAATCAACTCTATTTAATTTAATTTAATTTATTTATTTCCTTGAAGTTACTAACTCAGTTATTGTTTTATAGTTGCAAGCAAACAAAATCAAAGTAAGAATTATGTTCCATTTATTTCTATTATTTTTCTAACGATTTTATATTGTTGAATTTATTGTTAAATTGCTTCCAATATCAATGTTTATTCTATTTATATATTTATTGATCACCATATTGCATGTTAAAGGGAATATGTAATTGAAAATCACGCCTAATAAGATAATTTGGACAACCGGTTTAGGTTCCTTTTTAATCTTGTTGTTTAATCAAGTGATCACGATATTTTAGAATTATATGTTGCATTAATATTAAACCAATTTAGCTTAATAATAGTTTGGAGCAAATTGAATCTTTGTTTGCATGCCTTTGAGATCGCAGAAATCCTTTTTCACTATAAGAATCGAGTAATACGGGCAAATGCGCTCTATGACTCACTTCGTACCATCATCCCCGATCCTTCTTTCATGGTTCCGAACCATATGGAGTTAGTAATCTCATGGATTATGAATGGGGTGTGACCTTCACGGGTCAATTTTTGTTGCCTATCGTTGTCCCTTTCTCGTGGTTGCCTTATAATGATCCGTGAACGATTTACAAGTTCCTTAAAAACTTGTTGGCGGCTCCCTACTTTCTTTGTCCCTAATCGTATTATGTCAATTTCCACTTCCTAAGAGTGTCAAGCATATTCACCGCATGTTTAACGTAGGCGCACTTCAAACGACGCCTACACCTATCGACAAAGGCCTATGATTATAGTGCTGGAGTCATTGCAATGAATGAGTTTAAAGCCTATTGTGGAGTGAATTGTGATGGACACCAATCTTAGAATTTCTAGGTTCAAATGAAATCACAAAAGAACTCTGAATACTATCACTATTACAATTTGATAAAGTGCATGATGTAGTAGTTTTTGTTATTATCATATGTGTAAGAATGAGCTAAAGCTCTAAATAAGTTCATAGCTTGTTAGATTAGGTTTAAGATAAGGTTTGAGTTAAAGGTTTGAGTTAATACAAACCTAATGAGCTTACCTATATTGGCTATATGAATGTGGGATTGTGGGGGTTACACCTTACACCCAGTCCCCAATGAGATTCCTTAGGCTAGTGGGACATTATAATTACAAGAAAACTATTGATTTGAGAAAAAATTAGTGCACAATCGTGTTTTACTAACCTCATGATCTCATGGAAGGTTAAGGAGAAATCCACCTAACATGATTGTAAGACATACTTGTATCCACTAGGTATCAAAACTAAGGATCCTTTACCCGAATTAATAATATATATATATATATATATATATATATATAGTTTTCCTAATTCTTTTGAATCATGTGTGGGAATCTTGGAGTTTGATATTCCATAGTAGTTATCCTATTTTATCAAAGTCCAAGTTTATAGAAGCATCCCATATAGACAAGATAAAACACATACTCACTTTCTATATATCAAGCCCTTCTTTTATTTTTATTTTTTTACCAATAATCAAAATAATCTTTCTTCGTTATATTAACATCTACATTAAATTTAACTTTAAGGCAATAATAATATTTCATGACAAAAAAAAATAAAAACCCTGAAGTTCCTAGGTTCTGATAATTTAAACAAGAGCCATCATAAAAGGAAGAAAGATTTAGGGGGTTTTAGTTATAGGGGTCGGTAAACTGAAAGCCGTTTGCACACCGGCCAATATTTGCTTTCGGTGATGTTTGTTCAATTTACAAAATAACTCAAATCTAATACCAAGAAGTTCAAACAAAATTGATTTTTCCAACATGGTTTTTACACTTACTTAGCTATAGAGACCAAGTTAGATAAAGAGTATTGTAAGTGGGGCTTTGTGTAAGAAAAGGTTTGCTAATGTAGAAAAAGGTAAAAAGTGTACTCAACAAAAAAGAATAAACAATAGAAAGTGTAACCAACAAAAATGAACAGTTGTAAATTGTAATGCATACCTCCTTTCAAAGAAAAGTTAACATTTGTAGGACGCAACATCCACCTAATGACAGTCACCGTGTAGAGTCATCTCTCCTTAAACAGACGTGTGAGAATATTAAGTTCTTCATACTCTGCAGCCAAAATTTCACATAAATATAAGGGTAAGACACAAAAGTCCCACATCAGTCAAGAAAGAAAATAAAGGGAACGACTTACTGCATAAATAACAAAGCCTGCAATTAAAATCATCACGCAGCCACGCAGTGAGCACAAAGCGAACTATTCTTTCGCCTTTTACTAAAGAATACCGTGTGCTCGCTGCATTTAGTGGCATACGTTTATTTTTGGAGGGAGTTCCTTATAGGAGCTTCCCACAAGACAAGTTCAAGTTTCTTATAAACAACTCTTAAACCGTGGTAATCAAAGATCATTGTTACTTAATAAATGCATGCTTTTTCATATCAACTTATGTTGACCCTTAACCTATCATTTTCTTTCTTTCTAGCAAAAAACAAAGCAAATGTTATTTTTTTCATTTGACCTTCAATGCAATTAGCTACTTAATTACAGAAAATAAGAGAAATAAGCTTTACATACATATAAACATGCAGTAAGCGATTATTTTAATGATACCCGATGCATCATGTCACTTAAGGAGAGTATTGAGTATAAATCCTGGTGAAAACCACGTGAAGTATCTAATATATGTCCCAAGCAGAGACTTTTTAAGTTTTGAACAAATATTGGAACAATTTCTCGAGTTGTGGTTAATCTCTATGCAAGATTCATGCTACTCTTCTATGTCCCTATGAATCCTACCCTGACTCTAATATTAATCACAGTCTAAAACTGTACTCACCAAGTCACCGGACAATAGAGTTCTTAGCAGGAAATGCACATGAAATAAAATATATAAAGAAAATATTCATCTATTACAGCACATCTTATGAAATTAGACAAACAAAGAACAAGAACCAGTAAAGTGGTCCTTACCTGGAAACCAATTTCATAAGCTAAAATAAAATTGGACCATTTCTCGATTTGTGCGTGTCATCCTTGCGCAGGGGCCATGCTAATCTTCTCTGTATCGTTCCAATTTTATCAGATGTCTCCAAAGAGACAATACTAAGTAGGTGCTTAAACATTATAAACAAAGAGGTGTATATACATACTTTCAGTGTGGGACATACTGCTAAAAAATTTAATCCTCTAGTAAACTTAATATGGAGCATATGCCAATATTAGATAATAATCCTTTCATCTTGAGTAAGAAACTAAGAACAATGTCAGATGAAAGATGCAGGGATAAAAAATTGTTAAGTTATTATGCCACAAGGCACTGGCCTGGCCTTAAATATAAATCAGCTGCCAATATGTCATGCACTTGAAACATTAATCACTGCTAATAGAAGTGCACCCCCCAAAATGTCTTCCAAAGATATCCACAAGAAAATAAAATTGTAAGCCTGTCCAACATATGAAACAGATAACTTATAAAGAACAGTGAGAAATGGTTCTCTAGAACAAGCAAGAACTCTACAAGCATACTTAATATATAATGAATCAATATATATATGTAGTTATTAACTCATGATACAGTAATTCTGTCCAGATAACTGCAAACAGAACATTGAATTACGAAGTGCTATTCAACTATATAGCATATGTCCATCACCCCAATAGCAATAGAGCAAATACAACTTAGGTTATAGTAACCTCACCTTATCATTCACGCCGTCCCCAGTTTGACCTCAATAAAAATGCTGAAGCAGTGGAGCTGGACATATGTAGACAATGTAGTCATCTGATTTTTCAGAGGCAGAGAGTACTGCAGATTACAGAAGCTAGAGTAGGCAACAACAGTGTTTTCTGGAGGAAAAAAAAAAAAAGAATTGTCACCAAATCAGCAACACCAATGATCAGCTATTGAAATGAATCATCAAATCAGCTACAAAGTTTTGCCTTTCGTCCAAGTTTAAGTGAAAACAATGATTTATAGTCAGTAGCATTGCAAGAACAAAATTAACTTACAATCTACGAAGAACAATCCGACATTACAGAGAACAGCATATTGTAAATCAACTCCAACTTAAAGAAACATCATTCAGCATATGCAACACTTACCAAACACCATCACTAACAATCCAAAGAAAAAATGCAAAACACATGTAAAGTGAGAAGGAACATAGATTTCATTTTTAGTTAAACTCAACCGGCCAAGAGAGTGAAGAGTTATCCCCCAACATCATGGAACTGAGATTCAAATGTTTTGAATAGTTGTGTCCAACAAACTAACATATCATATACCGCCAATTATTGGTGTCAATTAGTGGATATTGCCTAAATGGTAGAGAACAATTGTTCTTTACTCAATACCTTTAGGACTAATCATAAACACTCCAATAGAGTAGCAAGTTTCAGTAATATATGGGTTAAGTTACTGACACAATAAAGTTTATATCAATTGCAAGACTATCCTAACTTGTACTTCTCCTATCTCAAAATAAAAAGGGAAAAATCCATGACTCCATGCCCTAATTTTCTCAATGAATCCTAACTTACAAAAACATAAATCAAAATTATCAATCAATCAATCAATCAATCAAAGCCTTAATCCCAAAAGTGGGGTCGGCTAACATGAACCAAATTTGATTATTCCGTGTAGTCATCAACATAAATCTTTCTCCTCCATCCCTTACGATCCAAAACTTCATCCTCACGTAAATCCATGCACTTCATATCCTTCCTCACTCCTTCCAACCAAGTCATCTTTGGTCTCCCTCTTCCTCGTTTAATCCCTCCATGGTCCCACTCTTCCACTCTTCGCACCGGTGCACCCTCGGGTCTCCGTCTTACATGTCCAAACCAACGCAGACGATTTTCCCTTAATTTATCTACAATGCCCGCCACACCTACTTTCTTGCGAATAACCTCATTTCTGATTCTATCTCTTAAAGTGTTTCCACACATCCACCTTAACATGCGCATTTCCGTAACCTCCATCTTTTTAATATGCTCTTTCTTAGAAGCCCAACATTCTGTACCATAGAGCAACACTGGTCTTATGGCAGTCCTGTAGAATTTTCCCTTCAACTTTAAGGGAATGCTGCGGTCGCATAGCACTCCCGTGGCCGCTCTCCATTTAAGCCACCCTGACTTAATCCTGTGGGTCACGTCTTGATCAATGTCACCATTCTTCTGGATGATCGACCCTAGGTACTTAAAACATTCACTCATGGTCAAATCCTTTCCATCCAAACTCACCACTTCATTGCTTGTCCCCCTCTGAGTGCCAAAACGACATACCAAATATTCAGTCTTACTCCGACTTAGCTTAAACCCTCTAGATTCCAACCTTTGCCTCCATTGCTCCAACTTGACATTAACCCCATCCTTAGTCTCATCCACCAAAACGATATCATCTGCGAACAGCATACACCATGGAACCTCATCTTGAATTGGTCTAGTTAATTCGTCTAGAACCGTTGCAAAAAGAAAAGGGCTTAATGCAGACCCTTGATGCAATCCGATTGTAATAGGGAATTAAAAAACAAAATTAAAAAACAAAATTAATAAATCAAAATTAAAAAACAAATAATATAAAAGAGATATTTCAATTCATGACTAGGTTCCAGGTTTCTACTCTTTTTTTTTTCTTTTTAAATGAAAGGACATGTTCATGCAAAATACGCAATGGATAATGAAAAGAAACGTTTAATAGACAAGAGCCTATACAAGCATAGACCTTTTTAAAAAAAGCCCTCATATCACTCTAAAGGGGGCGCTTGGATTGGGAGTATTAAATTAAGGGGTAATAAAAGTCAAACCAAGCAAAATTAAAGTAAACATAGGAGAGGGGGAGCTAGTGCTGATGTGATTGTAAGAAGATTTATACTACATATAGTGATGGTGTGGTGATGGGTGAAGAAAGGGAACTATTACCCTTATTTTGGGGGTAATAGGTTACACTAGGGGGAGGGTGGGTAACCTATTACCCTCATTTTGAGGGTAATGATTCCTCCACCTCTCTTTTCATTATGTCACTACAACCTTTATTCATTCATAAACACCTTGTTTCCCTACAATAATACCTCTAATCAACTATAATTTACCTAGTTTGACTTTTATTACCCCCATTCCAAGCGCCCCCTAAAAATGAACTGGAATTTAATGGCTCTAGGGCCTCTAACTACACCATTGTCCATTATTTACAGTGTTGTGAAGATAGCAGAATTTTATTTACAGTCAATATTAACAACTTAAATTTAAACTAAATATTGGTGGGGTACGCCAGGCCCATGCAGTAGTGCAAAGCATAGGCGACGCTTGAAGATCCCAGTAGCAAGCTACTGTGATGGATCTTCCCCCTTAAAAAATAAATTTAATATCGTTGTGGGCCATTGGCCCACGTATCAGATATTAAACTGATAAGAACAGATACTACACTTGATCTTAGCCAAAAGGCCGAGAAAGGTATGATTTGTTTAGTCTCAGCTCTTGCTTTTTATTTCCAAAAGTTGCAGTAGCCTCATCGCACCTTTTCAATGTGGTAGTGTAGTAGAGCAATCCTTATTAGGAGGTTTTCTCTACAGCAAACTCCATGAACCTAGTTTTATAATTAATCTGATGTCTAGACTCTGGAGTTCATAGATAAGTAATGTATAAACAATCGAGCTAGGTATCATGGAATCTAGAATTTTGTGGAAAAATGAAGGTTTATCACACATAATTACTTCTATTTACGAATAAGACTGCATAAGTCTGGAACATTGCAGTCCGTAATCTTGTTGTCGTGAAAACATAGAGAAAGTTTAATCACTCATAAGTAACATGTAGGAGTGAGAGACTTTACATTTCAAACTACACAGAATTCGTCTTGGCAAAGTTTGTGCTGGACTGTCGGTTGGCCCTGTGAAAGAGAACGTGAAAATAAGAGAAAAACTATATAATTTTGTATCTGAAACCAAATGATTGAACAGCATACATCAAGTTAGGAGCTGAGTTGAGCTGAAATGAATATTTTATGAGAGAAGGAATTAGGAGCTGAACTGAACTGAATCGATTGGAGCTGAGCTAAACTGAAATGAAATAAAGCTGAAGTGAACAGGCCCGAAGTATTTGCTAACATCTTAAATGTACTTTAGAAGGTGTAACTACCTAACAACTTCTCAAAATGGAAACGCTAACATCATAACTGGTGATGTAAGGGGCCTGCATTTACCCAGCCACTAGTCCTTACTACAATCTTTACCTTCCAACCTGATACACTAGGTTTCTATCTTAATTCTAGTTTTAACTCCTTGACTTCAATAAAGAAACATATAATCATCAAAAGAACCTAGCCTGCAATTAATACAGCAACCAGGTGAAGAACCAAATCTGCAGCAAATACTTGTCTAATAGCCATGTCCCATGAGTCACTGATTCTAGCAGTAATCATATTCCATTCATCAGGTATTACTACTGAAATGACCAAAAAAATTACCCTTTTTGTACTTTTATAACATAATATACTGACATTCAAAAAAAATTCCCTGAACATAAAAGGTAGCATACCAAGAATTTGAACTAAGTATTGGTGGGATGCGCCAGGCCCGTGCTGTAGTGCTACGCATGGGCGACGCCTGAAGATCCCAATAGCAAGCTACTGTGATGGATCTTCCCCCTTAAAAAATAAATTTAATATCGTTGTGGGCCATTGGCCCACGTATCAGATATTAAACTGATAAGAACAGATACTACACTTGATCTTAGCCAAAAGGCCGAGAAAGGTATGATTTGTTTAGTCTCAACTCCTGCCTTTTATTTCCAAATGTTGCAGTAGCTTAGTCTTTATTTTTTCAATGTGGCATAGCACTCCTTGTTCAGGGAATTTTGTTCAAGCTCTTCACTGCAAACGTCACGCATAAGCTCAATATTATTTTTCTAACGTCATATATATGATAACTCTTCTTTAACAAAAATTAAATATGGCTTTATTATTGTTTATTTTCATTATCCCACTTAGACTACGAAGTATTTTACTATTATGCTGCTTACGTACTGGCTAGACCAATAGAAGTCTGACACCAAGTCACCAAATGAATCAATCATTATTGATGGTTTTGTCGAAGCATCTGCTAGTATATCTTTCATATGAATTTTTTTGAATATCCACACTCCCTTGTAAGAAATTGTGTCCTTGACTCATGTGCAATTGTTGAATATAAAATGGATCAAACTATGGTAATAATAATCCGTTTAATTGAGTCGTCATCATGCCTTTACTAGAGTGTACTAATGACCTTTGGCCTGATAACAAATCAGCCCAAAGCCCACTTAAACGGTTCCTGTAAGGTCACACTATACAACACTTGGATTAATCAAGGAACAAGGCCTTGTAGGGAATTCCACTCCTAATAAACGAACTTTACCTGTGGTCGACCATAAGGAGAGGAGTGAAATGAGTGAGTTTGATTAAGGTTTAGGATATACAAGACACAATGCATTCAGACCCTAGAATTGCAAAACACTCTCTCTTAAACTCTCTCTCTTATTTAGTTGTGCATCTCCAAGAAATGTGGAAGATTTCTTCAACTAGTTTTGGTGGAAACCAAGTTTAGGATTGTACCTTTCAACCTTGAGGTTAGGGGTTCAATCTCCACCAGAGACACTTTGAGGGTGGAGATCCCTTACCCTTTCCCCCTTACTCTTAAAGTGTCTAACCCGCAAATAACAGACCAAAAAACCGTGAGGGTTGATGTACAGTGAGGTTCATTCTCCTTACCTCCAAAAATAAAAAAAAAATAAATAAATAGCTTTGGTGGAGGATTGATCGGAGTCTGTGGACCAAGTAGAGGGGCAACATTTGAGGCTCTTTTCTCCTGACTAGATAGCAATCACACCTTTAAATTGACTTCCCATATGACAAAGCTAAATATAAACCAAGTTCACAAAGTTCGATTCTAGAACGAAATCAAGACAACATGACATTACAATATGACTTTACAATTCTTAGAAATATGACCCTATATTATACAAACAGAACCTTTAAATTGCAACCTATATATCTTAGGATATGAGAATACTGCCCACATTATTAAAAGTGTGGAAATGAGAATAACATCATAGATATAAATGAAGGGATGGCATATGGGCAATATACTTACCTGGACGGGGTCAATGGGCGATCAAGAAGGCCCATGGCCTAGGTAGGTGGCCTTTATTGTACTTTGAGAGGGGTGCCTTGCTAACATCTCTTCCCAAAGAGGAAGAGTGTACGTCATAGTTTGACAGTGGGGGTCTGTGTTCGCACAACCCCTAACCATTTCTATTTCCAAATCTACACTACAAAATGCGATATGATTAGCCCTCCATTTATAATTACCAACAAACAATTATCATTCAAAATAGGCAAATGTAACATGATTAGCCTTGCACTATACATTAAATTATGGGTTTCATAGAAACTCAAAATAGGCAAATGTAACATTATTAGCCTCGCACTATACATTAGATTTTTGGTTCCACAAAAACTACTAAGATGCAGTAAGTGCCTAATTGGCTTTACAATGCTAACTCTATTTAGGGTTCATTAAGTAGTAGTGATTCTAAAACAAAAGACAAAGTGCACTATATTTTGGTTACATTATATCTACTGAAGATTACAAAAATCTTGCATGTAATGATATATATAGAAAATCAGTTAATAAATTATACCATTGGTCATCTACTCAACACAACAATTGCACAATCTCTTGCTATCATGAGGGTTCGGCTCAAATTTCCTAAAGGTATTTCAAGTGCCTATTCAGCAGAAAGTTCGAATTTACAACCAAGAAAATTGCAGATACTACCTTTGATCCTAAATGATAGTTACACATACTTGGCTACAGACCAAGGAGTTGGAGAGAGTGTGTAAAAGTTGACATTTGTATAAGAAAAAGTTTGCCAAAATAGGGAAAAAAAAAGTGTAACCAACAAAAAAGTATGAACAAAAGTAGAAAGCGTAACCAAAAAAATGAATAGATCTAGTACATGCCTCCTTTTTTAAAAAAAGTTATAACAGCAAGGAAAGACATCTCTTGATTTGTGGGAATATTACACTCAGTCCAGAAAGAAGATCTAAGGTAGACGTTTGCTACATAAATAAAAATAACAAAGCCTGCTTTTATTTTCAACACGCAGCCACACAGTAAGCAGTTAAGCACAGAGCAAACTATTCTTTCGCATAAGATATAAAGGATAGGCACAAAAGTCCCACATCAGTCCAGAAAGAAGATCTAAGGTGGTCTTTGCTACATAAATAACAAAGCCTGCTATTTTCTATTTAACACGCAGCCATGTAGTGAGCACAGAGCGAACTATTCTTTCGCCTTTTACTAAAGAATACCGTGTGCTCGCTGCAATAAGTGGCATACGTTTATTTTTGGAGGGAGTTCTATGATGGAACTTCCCACAAGCCAAGTGAAAGTTTATTAAACTATCAGCTCTCCACCCCTTTGATTATCAAAGATCAATTTTTGCAAATTGTTAAGTTAATTTTTATATGCATGCTCCTATCACCTACTTAAAACTTTTATCAGTCATGAAGTAAGCAACAATTTATCAAGTTGTTGCATCATCTTTGTGCAGGAGACTAGGAGTCATGCTATTCTCTATGTTTCTATGAATCCTACCCTCATCTTGTTCAATAATTGTTGTCAGTGAAAACTGCACTCACCAAATATTTTGAGTTCCAAACAATAGATGCACATGAAAAAATTTCATACAGAAGTCTTCTGTAGACTTCTGAAAGTAGACAAAGCATGTCTATGAAAGTAGACAATCTAGAGAACAAGAGCCAAAAAACTGTTACATGTCATTCCTTCCTTACCTGGAAACCAGATAAATGAATATACCAGAAAAAGCATGTCTATGAAAGCATCATTAAGAGCCTTACTAGAATAAAGTAGGCTTGAAATGAAGTTGCTAAAAAAAATGTGGACCATTTCTCGATTTGTGCATGTCATCCTTGCGCAGGAGCCATGCTAATCTTCTCTGTATCGTTCCAATTTTATTTCATAGGATACTCTTCCCATTTCATTGAAATTTTTATTCAATATTTTAAATAAAACACCACCTGAGTGACTTCCAATGGTGGACCTGTATCTTGGAAATATTCCAACAAATCTTGTATAGTTACATCTACAATAGAATCTAAATGTATTGCTCTGAGAAGAATGATCAAAATATGTGCTAGCATATATTCTAATGTGGAGGCCCTCCTCTGATTGCACTTCTTTGTAATTCTCAAGCTATGATAACCGCCATTGCAAAAGTTGCCAACAAGGGAAACAAAACAACACATTCATTTGAGGCATATGCCTACTAAAGGTTTGTTGTCGAATGAGGTGATACCACTAAGAAATGTAACATTGCATATTCGATAACTAAAGTTGTAATGGACTCGGATCAGTCAAGCAACATTTAACACAAAACGGTAAATCAGTAACAAAGTTCGAGGAAGATTAGTTTGAATCTTTATTAAATCAAATGTTCAAAGGTTTACACAAAACAGTGAGGTAGCTCACTACTCTCCTATTAGTGACTTAAGGTCACAACTCTCATAAAAGTAACGTGAGGTGACAAATCTCCTTAAATATTCATTCCAAATTCCGCCTACCTTTTCCTTTCCCCTTTTCTCTATTTATAAATAAAGCTACAGATTATTAACCTAAAAAATATTAGACTATCCATAGTGCCTCTGCTTTAGGTTAGTTTATTACATTATTGGTCGGGTCCTCAAACTGGTTTATAATCTGAACTCAATTCTTAGACTCAGTAGCATTGATCTCTAATCCAACTCTTGAATAGGCCAAAACTAAGAGCAAGCTGCCGTGAGAGTAGTTGCTCATTTGTGAGAATTGGTATTCCCCTCAGTGGCTTAACCATGGTAGAAAAACTTAGCAGTTTGTCATGGGAGGTAATTGACTTTTGGGTGAAGTGGTGTCTACATTGGGATTACAAGTGTGCAAATTACAAAATGAGAAAGGAATGAGGATAGTTTGGTACTTTGGTATGAAGGCTTGTACGAGGCTGACATATGTTTGAATGGTCGAGTTGTGAATTGGGGACTTAGAGCAAGTTTAGCCAAAAGTCTTAAGACTTGGATGTGACATCATTTTTTATGGTCCCCATTGAAAATGATGTCATCAAATTATTGTTAAGACTCATTAAGACTTGTCCAAATTTATCACTTTAGCCCTAAGACTCAAATATATGACATTATTTTTTTTTTCTCTTTATATTTTCTATATAATAACAACATTATTGAACAAAGCTTGAGGTGGGTCTTAATCTCAACTTGCTAGAGATTTAAGAAGAAAATGGGAGAAGTCTTAAGACTCAATATGATGATGTCACCCCAAGTCTTTTTGGGGCTAAACTTGCTCTTAAAGGGTGGAGAAATGTGGTTTAAAAGATTAGAGAGAACGATGGGGCATAATAATAAAGTGGTCAATCTTGACCCACTTCAAATGAAGATATTTTATTGTCCTTTTCTTTATCCTTATCTCGATTCCTATAAGTCATAACAAACACCTAGTAAAATGAATTGAAAAAAGAGAGAAAATTAAAACAATTGAGGATATTTTAGTAAATTAAATTATTTTTTTTTTTTTTTACAACCAATCAAGCAATATCTCAATTTATTCATTACAAACAAATGAAGACACATTTTATATTCCATGTCTTATCGATTAAATTCTCTTTTTCTTATCCCTATCTTGTTTTTTTTTTGAAAAATTTCTTATCCCTATCCCTCATACCGCATGCAACGTGAGCTTACCAAAAATCTATTGATGAAATTGATGTCTTACCAAAAAAAAATAAAAAAATACTCGTATGTTAAACACAACGAATAGTAACAATCAACAAGTCCTCATAACCTCAAAGAGCTCATACGGCTTCGAAACCTCACGACAACAATTGAGAGGGAAATGAAACCTAACCACCCACCCAGAACTTAGCCCCGAGCCCCCAAATTCAAATTAGCCTAAAGGATGAACGGATGGATACCCCCAAAAAATATAGAGCTCATATAGAGAATTATGATTATAAAACAACGATTCTTGGTCGATATAACCCGAAATTTTCCATAATAATGTTTGGGCTCAGATATTGAGATCACAATTTTTTGTTCAAAAAAATTGTTTCGGTTTTTCAGGTTGGGTCAATGATCAACCGGTCAATTTCTTCCCACATAAAGAAATAACTTGTTCCCCAAATACAAAAACTTTTTATCAAACCAACAAAAAAAAAATTAAAAAAATTCAGAAAAAAAATAAATAAAATAAAATAAAATAAAATAAGAGAGAGAGAATCAGAGAATAATAGATATAATCAGTATTAAAATAGCATCATACCCATCGTAGAATAATTAACAATAATTGCACCCCAAAAACCAATGGGGTTAAAATAGCATATAAATAATTGAACAAAAGCTGGGGAACAAAGGCAGTAGATTACCTTAACAGTTAACACCAAATTCTCCATAATTAATATAGTAGTTTGAAAGTGATTAGTTGTGGAAGACCCTCAAACATTGAGCATTTGAGCGGAATCAAGCCCCAGCAAATTGAATCAACAAGCAAATTAAGTTCATTTGATGTTTTTTTTTTTTTTTTTTTTTTTTTTTTTTTTGTTTTTTTGGTGTGTGTTTGTTTCATCGTTTCTGTTAGAAAATAAATTGTACTCCGTAATTTGTGATTTGTAATGATTTATGATTGTGGTCTTACTGTTTTAGCAAAATGACACAATGACGACTGTTTTAGTGTCTAGTCTAATCAACGCAATGCTCACTCTTTGGAAAACAAAAAGGCGGGGGGCTTTGGAAACTTCACTCTTTTTCATTTGTTTTCTTCCCTCCTTTTTTTTTTTTTTTTTTTTTTTTTTTTTTTTTTTTTTTTTTTTTTTTAGAAATAGGGAATGTGTTAGAATTGTTAGACCATGTTACGTACTCACTTCCGTGTGTTTTTTACTATTCAAATATTGGTTTTTATTGGGAAATTATCAATGTTACACTTAAGGTTTGAGCGTTTATCAATGATATACCTACTAACTATTGTTTATCAGCGGTACACCTAAGGTTTCACACACTCATCTACAGTAAATCTAACGTTAAACAAACGTTAATTTTGGCTTTTTTCATTTTTTAACTTAAAAAACTTCCTCCTTTTATTCCCTCTTTGCTTTCCCTCCTTTTTTAAAAAACTAACTTACTTACCCACCCACCCACTCCAACTGTATACATAGTTTCCTTTGTGTATTGAATTATGCATTTGGATTTGCACATCATTTGTTATTGTTTAAATAAGAATTTCAGCAATTTTAAAATTAGAATTCCATAAAAAAAAACATACTTAGCTTTATCGATATCAAAATAAAAGATTACAACATCATTACATTATTTCAAAGCTGCTACTAATAACACCATATACATAACAATAACAATTTTGACCACCAAAATGAACAAAGTCAGCAAATTCATTTGTTTTGTGCATGAACTCATTGAAGTCTCTCCTCAAAAGTTGAACACCAGTAGCTTCAGGTAGGGCTGTTCAATTTCGGATATCCGATCCGAAAATTCGGATATTCGAAATTTTCGGATCGGAGAAATTGCGATCCGAATCCGATCCGAAATTTTCGGATCGGATAGTCGGGTTTTCGGATCGGGTAGTTAAAATTTTCGGACAAAATCCGATCCGTATTCGATCCGAAAATCCAAAATTTTTTTTGGATATCCGATCCGAAATATCCGAAACCTTAAAAACCGGATCGGATATCCGAAATTTCGGATCGGATCATCGGATTTTTGGATCGGATATTTCGGACCGGATATTTTTGAACACCCCTAGCTTCAGGTGTATTAGCAACCCTACCTGCTGTGTCAGTAACAATCTGCTCCTCTTTAACCCACATGAAGAATTCACACAACCTGCACTTGCAGTAGAGTCTTCCTGGGTTCGAAACAGAGCTTGAGATTTAATATCAGCATATCTTGAGGGGGTCACAGTTGCAATTAACTGATTTGATTCACAAACCCTACCATTCCTATTCATGCTAGAAGACCCCATGGCAGAAAAAAGCCATTCACAAGCCAAAAAAAATAAAATAAAAAGAAAGTGAAGAGGGAAATTCGAGAAGAAGGAGAAGAGTAAACTGCAAAAGAGGGGGAAAAACTATTTATACACTTGGAGTGGGTGGGTGAGTTAGTTTATAAAAAAGGAGGGAAAGCAAGAGGAAAAAAAAGGAGGTAGTTTTTTAAGTTAAAAAAAACGAATTAAAAAGCCAAAATAAACGTTTGTTAGTTTAATGTTAGGTTTACTGTAGATGAGTGTGTGAAACCTTGGGTGTACCACTGATAAACAATAGTTAAGTAGGTGTACCATTGATAAACGCTCGAACCTTGGGTGTACTATTGATAATTTCCCGTTTTTATTTGTGGATTGCTAAATACCGCCAACGTTTTTTTATCAAACCGCCTATAAAAGTGATGAAGGGACAAAATCACCCTTACTCATCCCCACTTTGCTTTCTCTCTCCTAAGTCCACCAAGCCTCAAACTCAACCATCAACCACCACAAAATCAACCACCATTGCCACCATAACCCACTCCACCATGACCACGACCAACATCACGCCACCATGACCACCACCATCACTGCCCACAACTAGGCCACCAGATTTTTTGTTTGTGTTGTTGCCTTGCTGGAACCACCAACAACAGCCAAGAATCATCGGTAAAAACGACCCACCACGACACCACCTTCCCTCATCGGCAGGAGGGTGGTGGTTTCTTTATATTCCGATGACCACTAACCATCACGATCGGCGTGCAAAACCGATGACCCCGGGGCGGAAAACGGTTTCCAACGCTGGTTGACCATGATAATCAGCGTTCAAATCTGGTTACCTTCCCGAGTGACCGATTTTGCACGTCGGTTGACCACGGTGACCGACGCCTAAAACCGATTACCGTGGTGTTTTGGCTTTGTGTGAGCATCAGTGATTATGAAAAAAAAATTGGGGATGAACTACTTTGCCGAGCATCGTGATGCCCCTTACACTAATCGGTGTCGCTGCTCTTCCACCTCCGACGTACGGCTGCTGTTTCCCTTCATCTCCGATGTACGTTCGCTGTTGTGGTTGATGGTGGTTGAGAAGTGGTGGTTGTGCCTCTGATCTTGTGGGTGATGAGAGTGAAAAAATTAAAAGAGAAAGAAGAAGATGGGTGGGGTTTGAGTAAGGGCATATGTGTCCATTCAACATAAATGTTTGCGGTTTTGACAAATAGAAATAAAAAAAAAAAAATTAAAAGCAAAACGGGATGTCAGAGACCAAAATGGGAGTGCTGATTAGGATTTTTCAAATTCCATGTGAAAAGACTCTCTTGCCCCTTTTATGTGTGTTTATTCATACATCACTAACCTCCCTTTCGAACCCCCCGCAAGCAAGTGGGGTTGCATGTGTATGTGTGTGTATGTGGGGGTGATGGGGCTCTTGTCGCTTGATGATTTGTGTACATGTGTGCATGTGAGGGTCACATGGCGCTTGATGATTGCTTGACTAATTATTTATTTAATTATTACTAATCCAATTCTTACTAGGTTTATACTTTAGGACAAATTGCAAAAAATGATATTACCTTTGGCCCATTCTTTTTTAATAATACAACCTTTGGATTATTTTGTAATTATACAACATTTGAATTATTTTGTAATAATACAACCTTTACATGTTGTTTGTTTTAAACAAGATAAAATCAAATTTTCGGTGGATTTTGAGGTTAGCTAGGAAAGGAAATGGGGTGAGTTTTTTATGGTGGGGAATTGGGGATGGGAAAGGGGAAGGGGGAATATCCCATCTCCTTCTCTCACCTCAAAACCCACTGAAAATTCGATTTTGTCTTGTTTAAAATGAACACCCCTAAAGGTTGTATTATTAAAAAAGAATGAGCCGTTGTATTATTTTAGCAATTTTTCCTATACTTTTAACAGGGCCGTCCCAATCATTTTGGAGGCCCTATTCTAAACTTAGAAATTGGGCCCTAAATTTTTAATTTTTACGAAATTATCATATAACAACATTTTAAACGAAACTCAAAATCGCAAACTACTTTATTTAAATTGTAAATAATATGATTATTATCAAATTACAATCTCATATTATTAAAAATGTAAAAATGATTGAAACAACCAGGTAAATAAAAAATAAAAATAAAAATCCGCAACTTTAATTGCCGATTTGCCGACTTCCTGCAACCCACTTCGCCACTCACTAAATCAGTTCAACAACTCCATGGCATGCATCTTCTTGATTTCTTGTTAACCACTTAGCTTATGCCCAATTTATTATTATTACTAATTCTTTTAATTCTGAAATATAATTTGAGTATGATAACAAAGGTTATTGAAGAAAATAGGAGATTGAAAAGAAATTTGTAGGGGTAAAAAATTTAACTACTTGATAAACGAAAATTAAGGGGATTAATTGTGCAAAACATGAAATCAATTTTTTCTTGAAAGCAATTCAAGATTTGAGAAAATATTCTTCATGCCCGTTGTAATTGATAGAAGGCAAAGCGTTAAATATGGAAATTGAATAATTTGAGGGTAAAATAATAAAATTAAATGAGAAAATAGGAAGGATTAGAAGGGACGATAGAAAATTAGGAAAAAAATATTTCAGAAATTTGTAGGTTGGAGCAATTCATGAAGTATGGGGAAGATGAATCTAGAAAACTAATTAATTATGGGAGTAAATGGAGGAGGCTAACTTTCAGCCTTTCATTGCCTGAGATCAGATTTTTTTTTCCCCTTCTTATGGCTGGGTTGGGCTCCGAAAATAGGGGCCCTCAAAATTTCGGGGCCCTGTGCTGAGGGCCTATTTGCACAGGGCCTTAACCGGGCTTGACTTTTAAGAGGTTATTTATTTATTACGTATGTCCCATGACTCATTAGATGATCATATCTAAACACTATGCCTTGAGTGATCATGTCCGGCATTCTTGCGAGGTTGATTATGCTGGCGGACTATCAATATAGGGATTTTGCTTGCAGTTCTTGGCTTCGTTTGTACTAATAACAAGCACTCTTTAAATGTAGAATCTTTAGAGTATATTATATGTTGTGATTAATCTTTTAAATTATACATCGTTCCAAACATAGGGCTGTTTCTGCACTCCTAATTAGTTTAGAGTAAAACCTACTTTACATCTATTATTATTCCTCCTAAAATTCCGTGTTTGAAAAAGTGGAGCATTTATTTAAATACGGAGGGGTAATGATTTTCCAACACTTAGCGAGAAAAATTTCAACGATGGATTAGGTCGTTATTGTCCACACCTGATAGTGGTCAATACTTACAAGCTTACATGTCTATTTCACTACACCAAAACAACCACAACTACTGTCTATATACTATGCAATATCCCGTATTTTTAATGTATTTTGGAAAATTTGTTGAAAACCATCTTATAAAAACCAAATTTTATTAAAAACCATCTTATAATTTTTTTTTGTCAAAATACACCTGTTTTAAAAGTTTTTTGGAAAAATGGAAACTAATAATCCCAGCTTTGGGTAATCTGCTCAAAACAATCCCACTTTTTCGAAATCCCAAAACAATCCCACCTTTAACCCCCATTTTCTCAAAATGATCCCTTTTACCCAAAACCTGTTTAACAGGTTGATTTTTTTTTTTTAAATTTCTTTAATCTCTCTTCCCTAACATCTTCAATGGCAACTCCACCATTATCACCACCCCTAACCTCTTCAATGGAAACTTCACCATTATCACCACCTATAATCAGACCACCACTTAATCAACACCACCACACCACTACCTGACCCAACCTTGCTTGGTCCAGCAAAACCCCGCACCACACCACACAACCTCGCCGCTTGGTCCAACAGATCCCACCACCGTACTAAGCCACCCAACATCGCCGCCTAGTCCAGTAGACCACTCACCACCGCACCACACCACCCCAACCTCGCCGCCTAGTCGGCTAGTCCAACAGACCACTGACCAGCGCACCACATCACCCAACCTCGCCCATACCCCCCACCCAACCCCTAATCCCAACCACCCTCAAATCGGCCTCCACCGCATACTCCCAACCTTCAGGCCACCAAATCGAAAAATCTAAAATCACATTCTCCCACCCGACCCACCCGAAACTCGAGGTATGTTTTGCTGTAACTGCCGCCATCGAACAACAACAATTTAGTTTAATCTCAAATTTGACGGGAAGAGGAGGTGGGGTTGTTCGTTGACGGGGAAAAAGGGTAGGACTTCATTGGCAAGGAAGGGAGGGGAAGGGAGTGGGGCTGGCAAGGCTGGGAAGGGCGGCTGGCTGGCAAGGGGTAGCGTCGATAGGGTGGCTGTGTCCAGCAGGGGGAGAAGGAGCTCCGGCCAGCCTCCGGCAGTAGGGAAGAGGGAAGAAGACATAATTTTCTTTTTTAATTAATCTTAATTTTATTAATTCTTTTTTTTTTTTTAAAAAAAGACCAATCAGAAGGTGACACGTGTTAAGTCACCTTCTAAAACAGGTTACCAATTTTACAAACCGGTAAAAGGCTTGTTTTGAGCAGATGGGGGTTAAAGGTGGGACTGTTTTGGGATTTCGAAAAGATGGGATTGTTTTGATCAGAACACCCAAGGGTGGGATTATTAGTTTCCATTTTTCCAAGTTTTTTTTGTTAAGTCCCACCTCTTTCCGGATTCCGACCATTGACTCATATTTTAAGCGTGCAAGTCATATGACCCACTAAGCCCACTTTTTCCTTTATTTTTTTCCCCTTCTCCTTCCATTCCACTCTCCTTCTTCATTACTCTGCTTCAATTCTACATCAATTACTTCTGATGAACTATGCTATAAAACAAATCGCCAAAACGCATCCTCTTTTTTTTTTTTTAAAAAAAAAAAGGCAAAATGCATCCTCAAATTTCAAAATTCAGTTCATCGAATTGGTTATGAACCCTAATTTTTGAATTCCTTAAATTAATGGTTCAAACTTTTAAAAATAAAGAAATTTGTATAAATACTTGCTTGAATTGTGTTTTCCCTTTGTGTTTGATGCAATTTTGATGGATCTTAGAAAGGAGAAACCTCAATTCCTTACGAAATAGAAGCAATGTAATAGAAGCAGAGAAATAGTAGAAGCAAAGGAGTAAGGGAAGTGAATGGAGGGAAAAGGGGGGAATGATGGAGCTTTAATTGGAATTGGATTAAAGGAGAAGACCCAATTGTTGTAGAATTGAAGCAGAGTAATGAAGAAGGAGAGTGGAATGGACGGAGAAGGGGGGAATAAAGGAAAAAGTGGGTTTAGTGGAACATGTGACTTGCACATGCAAGTCAACGCCGGAAATATGAGTCAATGGTTGGAATCCAGGAAGGGGTGGGACTTAACAAAAAAAAAAAAATTAACAGGTGTTTTTTGACAAAAAATAAATTAAAAGATGGTTTTCAACAAAATTTGGTTTTTATAAGATGGTTTTCAACATATTTTCATGTATTTTATAAATTATTTATTTGCTTATAAAATACAAAATTTGGGTTAAATTATTTAAATTATCACCCAACAAACATATATTGATTTGTTTATTATTTTTGTATGTATTTGTTTGTTTATTTGTTTATTAACTTATTTTGTTATGGTTTGTTTATTACAAAAGGATGTAGCTTATCATTGTAGAGTTGTAGCTTAAATCATATAGTTTGAGGATTAATGATGTGGCAACCCAAAGCTACATGTACATATAGCTAACCATTGTGGATGCTCTTAGTGACTCTACTTTCATATTTTACGTTTTAATGGGTTAGGGTTATCAATTCAATAAATACATGATTTCTAGGATTCTTTCGTGAATTAATTAGGTGATTTTATATACCCAATGATCCTATTGATTTTTTAAAAATAAAAATGTGCTTTTGATGAAGTTTTAATGAATTTTTTATAAAATTATAATGCTTGAATTTTGCCCAAAGAACTACTTTTGATGGTTTTATGAAAAGGTTTAATTACCCATTAAAGGAGAGATTAATTAAGGGTTTTAATATAATATTGCTTTTAGACACATTTATTATGGATTGTTATGACGGACTTTGTTTGTGCCAAAAATCGCCTAAAGAGACAACCTTTGGTTTGTATGTCAATAACAAGATTAAAAGAGTTTTTGAAATATAAATGATAGAAATTAAAAGAAGATCGACACAATATGGTGACACGGAAAGCCCTAATGAAGGTGGGTAAAAACCTTGGGTGGTGTAAACACCTAAAATGTCTCCCCAAAACCAGACCCGATGATGAACAACCTTTCACCGCCGTTATTGTTAAGCTCGAGTATTTAATCTTTGGAGTGCTTAATCCATATATCAATCCCAATAAATTTCATAAACCATCCCAATTCCTAGCCCATTTTGCTAAACCATAACTTATTTTTCTCTTTTCATGTCCA
The DNA here is from genome assembly GCF_948465745.1 of Chenopodium album. NCBI lineage: Eukaryota > Viridiplantae > Streptophyta > Magnoliopsida > Caryophyllales > Amaranthaceae > Chenopodium > Chenopodium album. The sequence goes on from NC_137834.1 coordinate 26,231,663, forward strand.
CATCACAAAACCGAGAGAAACTGATTGTTGATCCAAATATTATTTTGTTGGATAGGCCTTGAAATAAGCTTTCCAATGATATATCATAAGCTCAATTCCGATTTAAAACGAAAAAGATATGAGCAAAATACTAAACTCAGCCCAAAACTGATCGACACCCTTTCACTAAAATGGCCATATCTTAAAATCTACAAATGATTTAACCTGATTCTAAATGAATTGGAAAATAGACTTGATAATATTTCCAATGATATATTATATGTCTTATTCCGAGTTAACAGATCAAAAGTTATCATAATTTAAAAACACTTAAAAAACTAGAATTACCACACAACAGTTTAAAACACCGCGCCATGGTATAAGCTGACGTGGCACGCTGCTTTGTATCGTGACACAGTTTTCTTCACCGTGTCACGATACTTTTTCCGTGTCTTTTCCACATTATAGAACGTGCTTATGAATTCGGACGCAATCTTGGAAAACTATGCACCGCGACACGGTATGCAGTACCGTGCTACAGTGGATTGCGCCGCGTCGCGGTATCCTGTGCCGTGTCACGGCACACATACCGTGACATGGGAAAATCCTGTGTGCTTTTTGCGTACAAAGCCTCACGCATTTTTTGACCTTAGCCACATATTGAGTAAAATTGTTTGTCGTGACTAGGAATGGCTAGGAATGGTAACGGATCGGACTCGGGCCGGACTATGTCAGATCCGACTCCGACCCGCCACATAATTGAACCTAAAATACGGCTCCAAGTCCGAATTCGACTCCGAGTAGCTGGGCTCCGAGTCCGAGTCCGATAACCTCCACCAACTCTGGCTCCGACCCGAATCCGAACAATTAATTAATAAATCTGTCACTTTTTTTTATTTTTTATTTTTATATATGTAGATCCAAAATCATGGAAGACTCTACATTCATGTATAATTGCAAATAAACTTTCAACAGAATTAAATATAAATTGAATAGATACTTTATAAATTTACAATTATAAAATTTACAAACTCAGGTGTAGAAATATATACTAATTTAACACTATTAATTTAAACTAGCATAATACTTACGTTTCCCTCAAATTTCATCCTTATAACATGTTGCAAAATTAGATCTATAATCTGATAAGAAAACTTTGTAAAGGAATCTTGCAGAATTGAACTAGTACAAGCTGGTAAGAATGCTAAAGGGTTTCAAATTTGGGGTCTTCAAATTAATAGGAGATGAGAGAGATTAGCTGGTGAGATAGAAATGTTAAAAGATTTCAAAAGGGAGATTTTTAGAGGAGGAATTTTGAAGAGAGAGAAAAATGAGCATAGGTCATAGGTCATAGGACTTAGGAGTAGAAAAGAAAGGAAAGTGGCGGAAGAATCTAGAAAAGGGTTTTGGGCTTTTGGCTTTTTTAAATGACCCACAACAATCTACACTATAAAACCTACTTACCTACCTGGTACAATTATATCACATAAAGAGAGTCGGACTCGGACTCGGGTTGAGTCCATCGGACCTCAAGCAAGATCCGAGTCTGATCCAACTCCATTCGGATTCGAACTTTTTTAATCGGATTCGGATTTTTCTATTTCGGATTTGGATCGGACTTTTTTCTTCGGATCAGATCGGACTTGGATCGAATCCGGATTAAATTGCCATCCTTAGGAATGTCAACGGGTCAGATTCGGATCGGACCTGACAGGATCCGAATCCGACCCGATTAATAAACGGATTATATATTCGGGTTCGAGACCAAATCCGAGTCCGGATCAATATCCTCCGAGTTCGTATCCGCGGGATTTTTGGACCTCCAAACTACCAGACCTCCGAATCCAAATTCGGCAGACTTACCCCATAAGTGATAATATAAACCAACATAAATGTATAAATTTACATTCAGCCTTAAAATTTTACAAAAAACGCAAACATATGAGTATTTTATATGAAATTATATATATCATGAAAAAAATTAAAACAAACAAAAAAAGCCAAAAACAGCCCAAGTCGAAGATTAGAAGGCACCCAAACACAATAATCTTGTTAAATTGCTAAGTAGTAGTGACTTTAATTCTTCAAAAATATTATGAGATATATTCTCTTGGATTATAGTGAGAAATTAAGAAAATGAGGTGATGAGAGAGGATAGAGAAAGAGTTGAGATTGAGGGGAATTGAATAAATGAAAGAGGGGTGGCAGCTACATGTGAAAAATAAGGAAGGAGGGTTGTTAGGGTTTTAATATATGTACAATATTTAAATAAAATAAAACGCATGTCTTACTCATTGTCGGACTCAGGTCACGCGAATTGGACCCTACATAGGATTTGAATCCGATCCGGCTCCTATTCGGAGTCGGACTTTATTTGGTGGATTCGAATTTGAACTTTTTTTTATATCGGATTCGAATCAGAATTTTTTCTTCGGATTGGGTTGGATTCGAATCGAATTCGAACTAAATTGTCATCCCTAGCCGTGACACGGTTCTTTTTACCGTATCACGGCAGACATTACTGTGACATGGTGTTTAGTGCAAAGTCACGGTAAACACACCGTGTCATGGCTCTTAATTAGAGTTTATTTTTTCGCAGCTTTATCTCTTCTAGGGTTCCATGGAGTCCCCCCTATTCATTTCCTTTATAAATACCCCCCCTTTCTGTAGTTCGGGGCACCAAATCATTCTTTCTTCCTCTCTTCTACACCAAAAATCATTCTCTTCTCTCTCTCTCTCTCTTTCTCTCTCTCTCATACTCTAAGCCTTAAAAATATATTCCTAATTACATAATGTAGACACCTAAAAATGTCTCCCCAAAACCAAATCCGATGATGAACAACCTTTCACCGCCATTATTGGTCGGGTTGAGTATTTAATCTTGGAGTGCTTAAATCCATATTTCCATTTCATAAACCAACCCAACTTCTAGCCCATTTCCCCAAACCATAACTTACTTTCCTCTTTTCATGCCTTTAAACCCAAAATAATTCATTTCGTGTCCTTTAAAATCATTCATTTCGTGTCCTTTATATAAAAACGTTTATTCCAGTTTATTTTGGTCCATCATATGGGTCTAATGATTAAATAGTTGGATGGGGATTTAAAAGAGCTTTCCAACGATATATTATAAGCCCAAATCCGAGTTATAACGAATAAGTTATGGCCAATTTATTAAACTAGCCCAAACCGAACCTAAGCCCACCTTACCTACGACCCAATGATCATGTGGAGGGTCCAAATTATTTAATCTCATTCCTAAAACAATTAGGATTAATTGGAAGCTTCTATAAGTTTCTAAAAGATCTTAATCATCCTTTTTGAAAAGATAAGGTTAAAGAGTTTGAAATTGAATAAAACTCCTTTTTTGAAAATCCTATTTCTATCCGAATTGAAAGACATTCAAAGATAGACAGACATTGTTTTCGTGCCTCATAGTTTTAATAAAAATTTTATTTGGTTGGATATCCCTTGAAATTATCTTTCCAATGATATATTATAATATCAATTTCGAGCTATAACGAAAAAGATATGAATTAAATGTCAAACTCTATCCAAAACTGACACCGTCTCACTATTTCGGCCATATATTTTTTTCTACAAAAAAATTTAATCTGATTCTAATTGGGTTAGAAAGTAGACTTCAAGAGCTTTCCAACGATATCTTATTTATCTTATTCCGATTTCTGGATCAAAAGATATGATAAAAACAAAAACCGCAAAAACTGTTGTCTATCGCAAGAGTTTTATCCGATTCGAATTCTTATCTTTTCTTGATTCTTTGACCTTCTTTTTTCTCTATAAATAGAGGTCATATCTCCCCTTTTCCATTCATCAACAAGCTTGATCATCAAATAATTTTCTTCTCCCTCTTTAGCCTAAACACTAGCCTCCCCATTCTTTCACTATTCCTTCCTTTAAGCACTTCAAGGAGTCCATACAATACCTGAAGTTCTATACTTTAACCAAGGTGTGAAAGGTATAAATAACTGAGGGTTTGGACAAAATCAACTCTACATTTATTTAATTTAATTGTTTCAATTTGATTTATATTTTTTTTGGAATTACTAACAATTTATTCATGATGTAGCAATTTAAAGGAACGCGCGGAATGTGAGTAATTAATTAATTTAATTATTCTTATTTTATTCTCTTATTGCTAGTATCATGATTATGGTATTTTGTATTTAATTTGACTAACGCTATTATTGTTGAATTGCTTCCAATATTAATGTTTATTCTATTATTATTTTTATGATCACCATATTGCATGTTTAAAGGGAATATGTAATTGAAAATCACGCCTAATAAGATAATTTGGACAACCGGTTTAGATTCCTTTTTAATCTTGTTATTAATTCAAGTGATCAAAAATATTTTAGAATTATGTGTTGCATTAATATTCAACCAATTTAGCCTAATAATAGTTTGGAGCAAATTGAATCTTTGTTTGTATGTCTTTGAGATCGCAGGAATCACTTTTCACTATAAGAATCGAGTAGAGGCCAATACGGGCGAATGTGACTCCATGACTCACTTCGTACCATCATCCTCGATCCTCCTTTCGTGGTTAAGAACCATATGAAGTTAGTAATATCATGGATTATGAATGGGGTGTAACCTTCACGGGTCAATCGTTGTTGCCTATCGTTGTCCCTTATTCGTGGTTGCCTTTTATGATCCGTGAACGGTTTACAAGTTCCTTAAAAACTTGTTGGCGGCTCCCTACTTTCCTTGTCCCTAATCGTTATGTAAATTCCCACTTCCTATGAGTGCCAAGCATATTCACACATGCTTTTAATGTAGGCGCATTTCAAACGACGCTTACAATTTGGCGACTCCACTGGGGAGGATTCTTGGTTATTTATCGATTTGAGTGATCGATATTTAATTAAGATGAGTGGATGAGACTTGAAAGATTCTTGAATTGTATTCCTGCGATTTAATTGGCATTGTCACATATTCATATGCCTTTTAGGTTACCTATTTTGCCACAATAGTACGTGTTCTACGTATGTGGCTAGCCTGGGGGATTTATGCTCTATCAACCCGAAAACGCTCATGGCAATAAGGGTTCATCCGAGTTTTTAAATCCACCCAAACCATGGAATCGAGTTCGATTTCATCACGAACTCGCGGCGCCTCCCGTTAGAATACACCCTCAAGGGAGGCTGCCTTGCTAACGCGTCCAAACTCTTAACCATGGTACCCTTTGACACCCAAAAGCTTGACCATAGTCGAACATAGAACTTGACTTTAGGTTGCGAACTTCATTGCATCATGCGTGACTATATGCTTATGTGTGCATTTTTTTTATTGAAATTTTTTTAATTATTTTTATTTCTCTTATCAAACCCCTTTTTTTTTTTTTTATTATTAGAGTCGAGCCATAGATTTTTTTTTAATTTTTGAGTCACCCGGATTTTAATTCCCGTATACTGCACAAGAGTCAACTTGTTTTGGTCATAGCTGGAGTTCTAGAAAGAGTTACGTGTCGTGCCACCTATGGATCTGTAGCCCCGAGTTTTATCTTTGATTTAGAGTTGGTTTCGTCCAAATCAGAGTCACATATCAAAAGTTATAACCAATATACTACAGCTTGTCCAGTTTAGATGTCTTTTTAGCGTTACCTTTTTTTATTTTTCATTTTTTTTTTAAAAAAAAAATCGTGTCATGCTAGTCTTACCTGGTCCTTTAATCCGTGTCAACTCGTATAACATAGGATTATAGATTTTTATTTTGATTTTATTTTTTTATACCCATGAGTCTTAACTCTTCTAGAATTCTAGTCCTCTTCCTAGTTTCTTGTGATTGATTTTTTGTGCTAACCTTAACATGTGTTCTTTGTCTTTGATTGTGGTTGATCTTATGACTAAGGATTGCCAATGGACCGTTTTCACCTAGTAAATAGCATAAACATTAAAATTGGACAAAATTAATCAAGTTAGTTTGTCTTTTAGTCTTCCGTGCTATTTGGTCATTGGGTCGTTTGTTTTTCACAACGTCCTCATGTCTAGCCATGCGATCATACCACGAGTCTTAATAAACTCACCTAATCACACATGTTGAGTCATCGCACACACTTTGTCTTTGAGTAATGCACTATATTGTTTATGATCGTATACTAGGACCATGCATGCATCGCTTTCCGTCGTAATAGGAATGAGTGGAGTATTTCCCATAAGTTTTCAAAATTGTTTCATACACTCTTCCTTTCCAATCCGAGTATTGAGTTAATGCATTAGATGAGTTCGTCCTTACACAGTACTTGAGTCTAAAATCAATAGGCAATAGTTGGAAGAATAAGGGGAACGTCACTCCTTTCTTCTTTCCTTCCAATCAAAGCATCAACAACAAGAAACTTTTTTCCTCAGTAGGCGGCAAGAAGTAACTCATAAACAGCCATGAAGACAAAGCACGATGCAAGCTTCTCACCAAGATTTCATGTTTTCTTCTTCTTTTGTTTCAAACCCTCCCCCCTAAAAAGTCTAGCATAGGTTCTCCTTATCCATGTGTCTATGTGTCACATTTCTTACCTTCTTCATAAATGAGCATCTCTTTCTTACATTAGATCATGTGATTAGCAAAAAAAAAAAAAATTGTCGAACTAAACACAAGGTACACCTATGACTTGAGGCACCTTTGGAACCCTGTCATTCCCTATTAACCATTCAATCACATATCCATTTCTTCGTCAACCACTTTGAGCCTCGTCTAACGATTGACCTTTTTTATTTAACCCACATTCACTTAACCCTAGGATGGGAAGGTGTGTAATTTTATAACATTCAAAAAGCAAGTAAAAAAAAAGTAGCAAAGCAACAATAAAACAATGTCTAAGGGCAAGTGTTCCAATGTCTTTGATATGAACACGTCTCAAATTGCGTCTCTCATCGAGTGCTTGGTACCGTGCCTGAGAAACATGAATGCTAAGTGAGTGATGGACCGCATGATCTGAGATTGCCCACATTGATTCAAAAAAAAAAAAAATATAAACTTGCAAAATTCAAAATTTTCAAATTCACAATTACACATCTTGGGGATTCTCTCGGGTCTTTAGCCTCATACCCTTTTCTTCTTTAAACCATCAAATTAACCACATTATAACACTTGAAAGACCTCTTTGAGGTGTACATACGCTTGTGCAAAGTTCGGTTAGAGCTACGTTCGGCCTGATTCCTAACGGATACGTAGGCAACCTCACATTGAGGTGCGGCCACATTCATATTCATATCCATGCATGATCGAGTCAAACAATATCCAATGCTTACCCCTACCCATCTAGAGCTAGACTTGAGGGCTTGAACCCACATCATTTAGCCTACCTAGCCTAAAGAGTCATCATCTTTGACTCTTCTCACATCTCTTTCCATCGCCATAACCCTTGCAGCCAGCCTTAGTATCACATTCACACACTTTACTCACACATCCATATCCATATCAATCATCCTTCTCTATAAGAGCCCTTTATCATGAAATCTTGTTTCAACACTGTGCATGTTTCATCATATTTAAAGACAACATTCATTAGAAGAAACATTGTATACTTGTTTAGCTTCCTGACCTGAGCAATATTCATTGTTTCATGCATCGCATAATGTGCTGAGAAACATTTATATATCAATGATTTTTAATCATACAAAGCATATCGTGCTTAGCTCCTTGACCTAAGCAACATTCATTATGCAATAATCACTTCATCTGTATACGTGCTTAGCTTCCAGTGACGTTCAAGATCGTTTCTTTACACCATAAATGGTGCTTAGCTCCAAGACCTAAGTTAATTCATCTATCGTGTCACATGATGTAATTTTCCTTAGCCTCCTGGCCTAAGGACATGCATCATGCATACATTACTTTCAAGAAAAGCAATTCAATCCATGCGATTCATTTTGTCTTGCTCAACGAGGAAGTTCAAAACTTCTTCCTTTTTTTTCGCGTCTTTTCTTTTGGGGAAGTTTAAAAAAACTTTTTCAAAATTTTCTCGTCGAGGGAAGTTCGAAAATATAGTTCAGTTTTCACATCTTTCTTTTTTGGGAGAAAGTCGGTACCCTCCACTCATGACAAAAATTGACGAAAAATTTTTGCTTTTGCATTTTTAATTGCTTGTGTCAGTGCACACACTCACTCAAGACACACACAATCACAAGTCATACACATGTCATGTCATGTCAAGTCAAACTTGCTCAAGTCAGTTGGTCAAGTCAATCACAGTATATACGAGTCCCTTGGCAAATTTTATTTTGCAGGTCTTATCTACAGCCCACGTCCGGGGACAAGCGGACCATTTACAGCCCACGTTCGGGGACAAGCGGACCATCTACAGCCCACGTCCGGGGACAAGCGGACCATCTACAGCCCACGTCCGGGGACAAGCGGACCATCTACAGCCCACGTCCGGGGACAAGCAGACCATCTACAGCCCACGTCCGGGGATAAACGGACCATCTACAGCCCTCGTCCGGGGACAAGAGGACCATCTACAGCCCACGTTCGGGGACAAGCGAACCAACCACAGCCCACGTCCGGGGACAAGCGGACCATCTACAACCCACGTTCGGGGACAATCGAACCACCATCATTTCATAACGTAAGGTTCTCGATACACAGAGACTTGCAATCTCATCATCTGTTGACTTTCCTCAAGCATGGAAAGTATTATCCGGTGGATTTCTTCAAGCATAGAAAATTGCCAAATTCCTTTGTCGGCTTTCCTCAAGCATGGAAAGCATTATCGGTAGATTTCTTCAAGCATAGAAAAACGCCAAAATCATATGTCGACTTTCCTCAAGCATGGAAAGTGTCATCCAGTAGGTTTCGTTCTTCAGGCTTAGAAAGCTACCAAACTCATCTGTCGGCTTTCCTCAAGCATGGAAAGCATTTCAACAAACGTCACCCGGTGGATTCCTTCAAGCATAGGAAGCTACCAAACTCATTTGTCACCGATACACTGGTGTCAGATAAGCATTCTATTCCTTTACTCTTTTATCTGTGGAATTAACATTTTTTGCATGTATCGGCGTATACAGAGTGATTTAGGATCGCAGAACGTCTTAAATCATTCTCCGTCCCTATCGACTACATTGACTATCGTTTTTGAAACTGACGTTTCTACAAACTCAGTCAAAGTGGGGGCTTCTGTAGACACCTAAAAATGTCTCCCCAAAACCAAACCCGATGATGAACAACCTTTCACTGCCATTATTGGTCTGGTTGAGTATTTAATCTTGGAGTTCTTAAATCCATATTTCCATTTCATAAACCAACCCAACTTCTAGCCCATTTCCCCAAACCATAACTTACTTTCCTCTTTTCGTGCCTTTAAACCCAAAATAATTCATTTCGTGTCGTTTAAAATCATTCATTTCGTGTCCTTTATATAAAAACGTTTATTCCAGTTTATTTTGGTCCATAATATGGGTCCAATGATTAAATAGTTGGATGGGGATTTAAAAGAGCTTTCCAACGATATATTATAAGCCCAAATCCGAGTTATAACAAATAAGTTATGGCCAATTTATTAAACTAGCCCAAACCGAACCTAAGCCCACCTTACCTACGACCCAATGATCATGTGGAGGGTCCAAATTATTTAATCCCATTCCTAAACCAATTAGAATTAATTGGAAGCTTCTATAAGTTTCTAAAAGATCTAAATCATCCTTTTTGAAAATATAGGGTTAAAGAGTTTGAAATTGAATAAAACTCCTTTTTTGAAAATCCTATTTCTATCCGAATTGAAAGACATTCAAAGATAGACAGAAATTATTTTCGTGTCTCATATTTTTTATACAAATTTTATATGGTTGGATATCCCTTGAAATTATCTTTCCAATGATATATTATAATATCAATTTCGAGCTATAACGAAAAAGATATGAATTAAATGTCAAACTCTATCCAAAACTGACACCGTCTCACTATTTCGGCCATATATTTTTTTCTACAAAAAAGTTTAATCTGATTCTAATTGGGTTAGAAAGTAGACTTCAAGAGCTTTCCAACGATATCTTATTTATCTTATTCCAATTTCTGGATCAAAAGATATGATAAAAACAAAAACCGCAGAAACTGTTGTCTATCGCAAGAGTTTTATCCGATTCGAATTCTTATCTTTTCTTGATTCTTCGACCTTCTTTTTTCTCTATAAATAGAGGTCATATCTCCCCTTTTCCATTCATCAACAAGCTCGATCATCAAATAATTTTCTTCTCCCTCTTTAGCCTAAACACTAGCCTCCCCATTCTTTCACTATTCCTTCCTTTAAGCACTCCAAGGAGTCCATACAATACCTGAAGTTCTATACTTTAACCAAGGTGTAAAAGGTATAAATAACTGAGGGTTTGGACCAAATCAACTCTACATTTATTTAATTTAATTGTTTCAATTTGATTTATATTTTTATTGAAATTACTAACAATTTATTCATGATGTAGCAATTTAAAGGAACGCGCGGAATGTGAGTAATTAATTAATTTAATTACTCTTATTTTATTCTCTTATTGCTAGTATCATGATTATGTTATTTTGTATTTAATTTGACTAACGCTATTATTGTTGAATTGCTTCCAATATTAATGTTTATTCTATTATTATTATTTTTATGATCACCATATTGCATGTTTAAAGGGAATATGTAATTGAAAATCACGCCTAATAAGATAATTTGGACAACCGGTTTAGATTCCTTTTTAATCTTGTTATTAATTCAAGTGATCACAAATATTTTAGAATTATGTGTTGCATTAATGTTCAACCAATTTAGCCTAATAATAGTTTGGAGCAAATTGAATCTTTGTTTGTATGTCTTTGAGATCGCAGGAATCACTTTTCACTATAAGAATCGAGCAGAGGCCAATACGGGCGAATGTGACTCCATGACTCACTTCGTATCATCATCCCCGATCCTCCTTTCGCGGTTACGAACCATATGAAGTTAGTAATATCATGGATTATGAATGGGGTGTAACCTTTACGGGTCAATCGTTGTTGCCTATCGTTGTCCCTTATTCGTGGTTGACTTTTATGATCCGTGAACGATTTACAAGTTCCTTAAAAACTTGTTGGCGACTCCCTACTTTCCTTGTCCCTAATCGTTATGTCAATTCCCACTTCCTATGAGTGCCAAGCATATTCACACATGCTTTTAACGTAGGCGCACTTCAAACGACGCCTACACATAATTCCTTCCTTAAGCACTCCAATGAGTCCATAATTGACCTGAGGTTCCGTCCCTAAACCAAGGCGTGAGAGGTAAAATTAACTAAGGGTTTGGACCAAATCAACTCTAGTTTGTATTTAATTTAATTTAATTTCAATTTGATTTATATTTTTATTGAAATTATTAATAATTTATTCATGATGTATCAATTTAATGGAGCGCGCGAAATGTGAGTAATTAATTAATTTAATTACTTATTTTATTTTATTATTGCTAGTATCATGATTAGGTTTATTATTATTTGATTTGACTAACGATATTATGGTTAAATTGCTTCCAATATTAGTGTTTATTCTACTGTTATTATGATCACCATATTGCATGTTAAAGGGAATATGTAATTCAAAATCACGCCAAATAAGATAATTGTGACAATCGGTTTAGGTTTCTTTAAAATCTTATTATTAAATCAAGTGATCACAATATTTTAGAATTATATGTGTTGACCCTTATGAGGTTTTGATGATGATGTTAGTAATTGAGCAAACTTCCATTTAATAAGGATTTTCGAGTGTTGTGATGTTTGCAGGTTTAGTAAACTCTGGGAGTTCGAGTAGGAAATGATATAAAGGAACTTTAGAAGGTCCATGAGGACAAGTAAAGTCAGAAGAAGAGTTCCAGAAATGGAACTTCAAGAAGTTTCTTAACAGGAACTTCGCGATGCGTTGTAACGACCTTGTTCCAGTGTAATGCTATGGCAAGCCCTGAGATCCAGAATAGATTAAGACTACATGATTCTAGAACAAGAGTTTTAGAGAAGCAAAATGAACACAGAGAAATAGAAGTATATTGCTCTAGGATTCATGTAAGTATGTTAGTTGGACATAAAAGTCGGTCTGGAACAAGTCTATATAGAACCAAGGTGAACTCCAGACAGTCGATGAGATTAGAGTTACTGACCTGTCAGGAACTCAAAAACTATCAGAGTTCAGGAACCTAATAGGAACTTAAGTATGCACGTCTTTAAAAGTCAGTTTTAAATAATATATATTTATCTAATACGTGCATATCTTTTAGGGATTTGGTTTACCTGAATAAAGATATTTATCTTCTGATAAATCCCTTTTAGAAAAAAGATAAGTTTGTTTAAAAAGTATTTGATAAGATTGGAATAAAATCTGATTTTATGTTAAGTTTATCTTATTATTATTGACAAATTTTATTCTTAACAAAAAGATTTATTTTCGGAAAACTTATTTTTAGAAAATATCTTTGAAACTTATCTTTTCATAAAACCTATCTTTTTCAAGATGAAATGAATAATTCGAGTGTACTATAAATATGCTCATAAGTATTCATTTAAAGTTGTGTCTCACGAAGTGTAGTGGTCGTGCTTGATGGTTTCATCCTTCACCACGAAGCTAAGTCAGTCATCCTGGTCAAAGTTCCTATCAGGTTTTGGTTACAGTACGTCCAGTGAGTTCCAGACAGATCTCGAGTGTCCAACATATTAGTTTTATCTCTTTATTCATAGATATGTATTTAGAGTTATTCGATGAGATCTTGTAATGGGAAAAAGGGTTTGAGTGTTTTGGATTTTGGGGTGTAATGAGTTTGAATTCTCTAAAATTCAAGTGGTAGCTGTGAGTGCGTAGTTAGTGAAAGGAACTTAAGTGTGTCTTGGGTCGAGAAAGTAACCTAGGTGTGTCTTGGGTCAAAAAAGGAACCTGAGTGTGTCTTAGGTCCGGTAGGATAGGTTCCTATCAAGTGGCAAGTGTCTGTGGTGGAACTTGCGAGAAAGGTCTGTAATAATAGGTTGTACTAGGAGAATTGCCTATTATAAAGGAGATTGTTTGAAAGTCTCGAGAAGGGTCGAGGTTTTACTTCCAGTTAGGCCCTGGAAGGTTTCCTCGTAAAATCTGCTTTGCACTCTTTAAGTTCCTAACTATAACTATTTTATATTTCGCGAAAATTAGGCACTAGGAACTTACTAAAATTCACCCCCCCTTTTGTAGTATACCATCTGAAATAACAATATGTTGCATTAATATTCAACATATTTAGCATAGTAATAGTTTCAGTAGTAGAAAATATCAAAAAGACACCCCCTAATTGCCATCGGTTCAGTCCAAACCGGTGGCAAAAAAGGCCTTAAAAATTGGTGGGAAGCTGAACCAGGATATAAAGCACCGGTTCACTTCAAACCGGTGGCAAAAACATAAAGGCCACCAGTTTGAACCGGTGCCTTTGTGAACGGGCCCTTTTAATTATTAAAAAAAAAAACGCGGCCCTTGCTTTAAACTCCCCCCAACCCTAATTTCTTCTCAGCTCTTTCTCTCTCATCTCCTCCTTTTTCCTTCCTGTTCCCCGATCTCCATCTCCTCTTTCTCTTTCTGGATCTCCTCCTCCTTTCTTTCATTCGAAGACCACCAACAATTCGAAGACCACCAACATGCAACACCGTTCTGGGTTTTTTTTTAATCGATTTTGAATTTTTTTTTTCGATTTCTAGGTTTTTTTTTACGATTTCAATTTTTTTTGGGTTTTTTATCTCAATTTTTTTTCGATTTCAATTATTTCGATTTTTGGGTGTTTTCGATTTGTGGGTATTTCAAATTTCAATTTATTTCAATTTTGATTGTTTTTTTTTCGATTTCTGGTTTTTTTATTCGATTTTAATAGTTTTTTTTTTCAATTTTGATTTTTTTTCCGATTTCTTTTTTTTTTTTCGATTTCTGGGTTTTTTTTTTCGATTTCGATTTTGATTTTTTTATTTTATTTTGGGCTTTTTTATTTCAATTTTGATTTTTTTTTCGATTTTGATTTTGTTTTTCGATTTCTGGTTTTTTTTTATTCAACTTTGATTTTTTTTTTTTCCGACTTCTGGTTTTTTTTTTTCAATTTTGATTGTTTTTTTTTCGATTTTGATTTTGTTTTTCGATTTCAGGTTTTTTAATTCGATTTTGATTTTTGTTTTTCTAATTCTGGATTTTTAATTTTCGATTTCAATTTTTTTTTCAGGGTTTTTTCGATTTTAATTATTTTGATTTCTGGGTGTTTTCGATTTCAATTTTTTTCGATTTCAATTATTTTTCTGGGTTTTTTTGATTTCAATTTTTTTTCTAGGTTTGAATTTTTGGGATTGAATTTCCGGGTTTGAATTTCAAGGTTTTTTTTTTTTAGATTAATTATATTAATCGATTTTTTTTTGTTTTAATTGGTTCAGGTATATTTATTTAGATCTTAAATTGATTTAGATGCAAGAATATTGATTTAGATGTGTATGAGATTTTTTTTTATATTGTAATTTTTTTTATTTATATTGTACATTTTTTTTTATTTATATGCTGTAATTGAACTATTTTATTGATTTATATTCTAATTTTTTTTTATTATATATTGTAAATTTTTGATTTTATTGATTGATATTCGATTTTTATTTTGATGTTTTTATTTAATTTAGTTAATTTAATTTTTAAGTGAAAAAAGACATAAATATATATATATATATATATATATATATATATATATATATATATATATATATTTATATCCAATTACCTGCATGAAAAGCCACCGGTTCAAACCGGTGCCATAAGTGTCTGTTTTGGGGGTTTTTGTCCCTTGGGAGAGTTACGTCACGAAGTCTGATCCGGCTGAGCTGTACCTGCAAAATAACGGAGACTCCGGGTGGTTGGAGCTCCGCCTCCGACGGTCAAGTTAGTAACTTGAAATGGAATAAAGAGAACGGAAATTTAGGTGGGTATCTGCTCGGATTCCAAGCTCAGGTCTTTCTCTGATGTAAGAGAATACAGGTGTAATAAATGATTGAATGTGTCCCCAAAATGGGGAAATATCTCACTATTTATAGGGTCATTGGAAATTGTGCCCTTATCTAGGTCACTTGACCTAGATTGTGGTGGGCTGCGCCGAATTACGGCGTTCTCTTGGGATTTGGGCCCTTGAGGGCCGCCATTTCAGAATCTATCTGAAGGAGCCACGTGTCAAATGGCTAGGGGGCCACTTGGGTCAGTCTGATCTTGACACGTGGCCTTCTCTTATTGGGACACCTGTCTAGGGTAATTTTTACCCTAAACATTTGCCCCTCACATGGGTCACGTGGGGCATGTGACTCGTGTCCACCTATCAAAGGTAAACAGTAACGGGTAAAATTTTTGAATTTCAAATCAAAAATTTCCCCCCACTTTCACTTTCTATAAATAGAAAGTTACCCCCCCTTTTCACACCTTACGTTCACATTGACTTTTTAGAGAGAGAAAGAGAGAGATTCTAGAGAGAGATTCTCTGCTCCCGTCTGCGTCACAGCAAGTTCACGTTCCCGAGTGCGAGCAGTTCAACACCCGGTTTACCGGCTGTAGCGGTTTTCAGATTTTTCAGAGTAAAAGCGAGGTAACCGCCTGTACCATTTTAGCTTTTCTCCTTTTCAATTTGTATACCATTTTTTCCGCCTGTATACCCAAATTTTTTTTTTAGAGAATATAAATGAGTTCCCAATCCACTCACTCGGCACTGCCTAGGACACTCAGCCGATCCCCCGGAACGGCTGAGTCTAGAACAGGGGGTGCCTCTTCTGGACTGTCGGAACTAATATGCTCATCTCCGAATTCCTCCCTCTCTGTGTCTGTGCAGGACACAATGTCCAGAACGAAACATACGGCCAAACGGTCTAAGAGCCGGCGCACTATGAGAGTGTCAGCCGATGAGGTTTTCCCGGAAGGGGAATAGAGGGATTGGGAGGAGAGCGGATCTGACGAAGAGGCTCCCTCTACCTCTGGGAGCTCTGGGGTACGAGAGGTAGACGGCGAGGGAGCCGCCTCCTCTAATGAAGCCGGCGATGCTAAGGCCGACCAAGGATCAAGAGCCGAATCTTCCGGCTCTGACCAGGACAATTTTGCGGCTGACTATCAACAGCCGCCCAAGGTCGCTGACAACCCCAACCCAAAAAGGACCCGGATGCTGCCGAGTAACATCGCCCTCCTAAATAGCGGATTCAGGGCCTTCAAGGAAAAGCACCCTTTTGGAAAGGGTTGGGAGATTATCGTCCCTCCGGCTAACGCTGTAATGGCTTGGAGTGATGATATTGAGCACGCAGATGATTACTTCATCTGCTACGAGACGGTTATCGAAGCCGGCCTCCGGTTCCCCCTCTACCCCGGGATTAGGAAAATCCTTAAGGGGTACGATCTAGGGGTTTGGCAGCTCACCCCCAATTCGTGGGTGAATATCCTAAGTTACATCGCCGCCTGCGAGTTTCAAAACTTGAACCCCAGCTTCTCCGCCTTCGCTCATATGCACTATTTGAGCAAGGCTCCAGGCGGCCATGGGGCATGGTATACTCTGACTACCTTGCCCCAATACTTGATGACTCTAGACAAAGTGTCCAAATGGTCCGGGTGGAAGGACAAGTTTTATTTGGTTTCCTCCCCCACCCTTAGACATAACCGGACACTGCGCCGGTACAATACTAAGCCGGCTCTTCTTGGACGCAAATGCCCTCTCCCGGCACTATCTACTAAGGCCCGGGAGCAAATATTGGAGCCGGGATTCTTTGAAACAACAACTGAGCCCATGGGGGATGGGACTCACATTATTGTACCCAAAAACTGGATTCCCCATCCGGACTTCTTCAAGGACGAGTGCTTCTTGTCCGCCTGCGGGCTAAGTACCATGTTTCCCAGGGGTAGAACACTTCTCATCCGGAATGATTGTTATTTTACTTTAGTTGCAAACTTGCCATAACTTCTTCTAACCATAAATTCTTGCTCTTGCAGACGAAGCCTTGAGAATGGTAGACTAGGCGAAGACACCGGCTAAGTCCGCGGCGCTGCTGCGCAAAGAGGCGACACTTGCCAAGAAGGCAGCCGTCGAGGCTAAAGATTCCAAGAAAGGCGGGGTAACACCGCCTGACTTTATGTGTTTGCATTTTTTCTCTTTTTTTTTTTTACTTTACCGGTTGGGTGTACTTACCCTTTGTTTATTTCTCAGGAGTCCGTCAAGAAGATCCCATGATCCTTCTCCAAGCTGCTATAAAGGCAAGGAGACGATCTGGAGAAGACCCCGGTTGCGAAAGCCGCCAGGAAGGACCCCCCTCTACCCCAGAAACAAAAATCTGCCCAATCCGGTCGTCCAACGACTGGGGGCAAATCCCCTGCTGTGCTGAGAAAACTGAGCAAAAGCTCGGAACGCTCGCAGCAGAAAGCGTCGGATGTCTCTACGGCATCGAAGGGTGGCGAGCCACCTAAGGTTGCAGGCGGTGCGGCAACCACTGGGGAGGAGCAGAAGCCGGAGACCCATCCGGAAGCCCAAGGTAAGGAACGTATTGAAATACCTTGGCCACTTGATTTTATGAGAGTCAAGACCAAGGTTGATCCTTCAAAAGGGTCGGTCAGCAGCCGGCAACGGATGAGTGCCGACTACGCTGCTTCTATCTCACAGAGTGCTACTTTTGATGCAGATCTGACTTCTGACGAGCCGGATCTTGCGAGCTTTGCAAAACGGATGGTGAGGACCCTCACCCGGTCTGAGAAGAACTCCATACCTGATATACAGGTCGTGGACTTCGACCGGATAATGGGTCCACTGGCTGAGGTAAAAAATCCCTCTACCTTGATATCTTTTATCTTTAATTTGGCTAAGTAACTCATAAACCGGCTGTTATTGTCTCAGGTGATGCTGAGAGTGGACAGTCTCCGGGGCTCCTTCGGACGGAAGCAGGAAGAGGTAAATGACGCCAAACAGAGGGCCCTAGAAAACCTCAACTCTGCTGAATATTCTGATTATATGTGTAATTTAAAGATTAAAGCAGTAGAGTTGAAACAGGAGGAGCTGATCCGGAGTTTGACGGCTGCAAACGATGAAGTTAACAGCCAGGCTGATGACCTTGACAAGCAACCGAAAGATGCTAAATCAGATCTCAAGGCATTAGAAGATGCTGACAAGGAGAACGCCCAGCTCCGAGCAGACGTTACCCGCCTGGGGATTGAACTTGTCAATCTGCGAAACAAGCAATCGGACGAGCTTGCCCAGGAGCAAAAACGGCTGACAGAGGAGAATGAGCGGGACAACTTAGCCCGGCTGAAGATCACATGGAGCCTTCTTTACCCAGAAATAGACTTTGAGGTCTATAAGCTGAGGTATGATTACGCCACTGAGGTGTATGATGCCCAGCAACTGGGTGATGCTCCCTCGCCTCGCTTCAAGGATTGGGCTGCTGAGTAGGGATATGAAGTCTCTGATACTGAGGAGCCGGTGGATGAGCATAACGAGGGCCAGACCAGCCAAACTCAGCCGGAGCAGCCACCTCAGCCTTAGGCGGGCCTCCCCCCAAACTTTTGCGGCAGTATGCCATTTTGTTTCTTTACCGGCTTGTATGCCGTGTGTTGTTGTATCTTTACCAACTAAGGAGTTGGGTTAACATTTTATTTCTTTCCTTCTTCACCGGATGTGTCCGGTTAACACTTATTCTGGCCTTTGTGCCATTATTAATATTAATGAAGTATTCCGACTCAGTCGGTGTTTATATATGTTTGTGTTATGAGTTTTTTCAATTTGAAATTTTTTGCCAATTTGAAATTTTTTGCGTATGCTTGCAATTCTCTAATTTTTTGCCTAACTTAAAAAAGCATGCGGCAATTTGTAATCCGGGTGCTCTTGCCCCTGGGCGGCTGTGTGATTGGTTTTATTTCACATTGATTGATTGGCTTGAAAACACTTGATACTGGAGAGGTATGGAGTGTTTTTAGGCCAATCAATCTCAATGGTGATTGCCCCAAACCAAGTGCACAGCCGGCCATTGGAGCGGGTGCTTTGAGCTTCTTACCCAGGCGGTTATATTCCGTCTGGGGTTAACACTTAGCCATTACACAAATCTTTTGCCCCAATAGGGAGTGAGTGCAACTTTGGAATAAATAACCTAAGTGAGAACTTTAGCCGATGACCGACTGATGCCTCAGGGCATCCGATACTCGGTAACTTAATCGTTCTTCATAGATTATTCTGGTCAGACGACTATGAATTGACCAATTTGGTCGTTCAATTTTCGTCATCTGCATTTGTACATAGAACCGACGAATAGTCCGTTCTCTGCGACGATTGCACCCGGAGGGGTGTCGCTGGACGCCTTTGTCCATGTCGGGACAGGCGGTTTTATAAAATAAGCAACCATCCGGCCATATTGGCCTTTGGTCTTGTATGAGACCGGTTGTGTAGCCACTAAGCGTTTTTGTGCTTAGTTTTTAATCGGACCATTGGCCGAGCGTTATTACAACATTGAATTTACACTAAATATCGAACTTAGTTGTTTGAACGAATATTCCGTCTGAGTATTACCCAGGCGGACAAGCAAATTATTAAATTACACTATCAAACGTAATTAATTAAACAAGGAGTCCGTCTGAGCTTTACCCAGGCGGACCAGCAATTATTAGATTACACTAAGTATCAAACTTAGTTATTCAAACAAAGAGTCCGTCTGAGTTTTACCCAGGCGGACAAGCAGTTATAATATTCAACCAAACCAAGTATCAAACTTAGTAAGTTAAACACAGGGTTCGTCTGGGTATTGCCCAGGCGGACAAACAATAAAAATGGCCAAATAAATCTGCAAACAAAGTCTGAATTTTCATTAATTGACTTACTGTTTACAAAAATTATACATTCTCAGAAGTAGTACATTTTTAGATTGTCTACATTCCAAGTTCTAGGCAGGTGGCGACCGTCTGGGGTTTCCAGACGATAAGTGCCGTTCCTGACTTCTTCATAGATCCGGTAGGGGCCTTCCCAATTAGGGGTTACCTTCCCAACCTCATTGGCCCTACCGGTTGCCTCCATTTTTCGTAACACAAAGTCATCCACCTTTAGAGGACGCTTGTGCACTTTCTTGTTATAAGCTCTGGTCATTCTCAGACGATATATCTCATGTCGCAGGGCTGCGTTGCCCCTGCGTTCCGGGAGGGAGTCCAATGCCAGCCGCATGACCTCCCAATTTGCCTCTTCATCATAGAGCATAACTCTGAGAGTCGGCTCATAGTGCTCGATGGGCAAGACGGCTTCAGCACCGTATACCATAAGAAATGGGGTTTCTCCGGTTGCCCTTTTAGCAGTAGTCCGGATGGCCCACAGGACATGAATTAATTCTTCTGCCCATAAACCACCGGCTCTTTCAATTTTATTTTTTATGCCGTCTGAGATGAGTTTGTTGAAGGCTTCAACTTGGCCGTTTGCTTGGGGTCGGCCGAATGATGCAAAACAATGTGAGATACCCTGATCTCCCAACAAAGTCTTGAGCTGGGGGGTCTCAAACTGAGGGCCATTATCAAACACCATAGACATAGGTACCCCAAACCGGGTGATGATGTTCTTCCAAATGAAAGAGATGACATCCTTTGTCTTAATGTTCTTAACCGACTCAGCCTCTACCCATTTGGTGAAATAATGCACAGGCACCAAAATGTAGCGCTTTCCGCCTGGAGCAGGCGTATAAGGACCCAAGATATCCATGCCCCATTTGGCGAACGGGACTGGGCTGTGGATTGCCGTTAGATCAGTAGCCGGGCGGCGAATCAGTGGGCCAAACCTTTGGCACTTGTCGCATCTTTTGACTAACTCTTTGGCGTCTGCTTCAAGAGTAGGCCAAAAGTAATGTCGCCTGGCTCTGACGGCTAGGGACCTGCCGCCTATATGAGAGGCGCAGTACCCAGCATGCAATTCTTCGAGAATTTCTTTCCCCTTCTCTGGGGTAACACACTTCAATAAAGGTTTGAGGAAACCCGCCTTGAAGAGTTCTCCATTTCTCAACTCGAAGTTTGCTGCTCGCTTTTTCATGACGGCTGCCTTTTGTGATGAATAAGGAAGCTTGCTGTAGACACCCATTTGTGTCTCCCCAAAACCAAACCCGGTGATGAGTGCCTTTCACGTCGAATCATAATCGAATGAAACGAAAGTGTGGAAAGGTTTAGTGTTGCATAAAGTTTTATTTCTTTTTTCTCTTCTTCCTGTTTTTGAAAACTTTATTTTAAAGAAAACTGCCAATCCAGTTTGGTTGGTCCATGATATAGGTCCAATAGTGGTGTAGTTGGATGGGGCTTACAAAGACCTTTCCAACGATATATTATAAGCCCAATTCCGATGAATATTGAGGAAGTTATGGCCAATTTACTAAACTGGGCCCGGTTTGAGCTTTAAGTACGGCCCTATGATCTAGGGGAGGGCCTAATATAATTTATCATTCCTAATATAATTAGGAATGGTTTTAGTCTTCTAGAACATTCTAGAAGGTCTTATCATTCCTAATTCAATTAGGAATCTTCAGAGTTTTAATCAAGATCAAATAGCATTTTCGATGGAAATTATATTATTTTATCTTCCAGTACGGTAAATTTATCAGATTTTCGAAAACGCGTTGAAAACCGCTTTGGCGTCCAACCCCAGGCCTTGGCACCTGGAACCGGGATTGGCGCCAGGCGCTAGCCATTGGCGCCTGGCGCTAGCCACTGGTGCTGACGCCAATTAGCCATGGCTGGCGCCAAGGTGTTTTGGCGATCTTCATACTCTGTTTTGTTAAATTATCTTTTTTTGGATGATTTTCTCTATAAATATCGTATTAAAAATTCCGTTTTGATTCACGAAGAATCACCAATTCTCTTTATTCTTAAGTTTTAATCAACTATCTTCATCATTCATCAATTCTTTTCATTCATTATTCATTCATTCTTTAGAATAAATATTCTTTCTTTTCTAAACTTTGTTTTTCTCACACAAAATTCCGCATTCACAAGATCTAGAAACACCTAGCCATATTCGAAGTTGCCTTCACCCTAGACGTGAAAGGTATAATTTCTGAGGGTTTGGTCCCAAATCTCTATTTCAATTATTTAATTTAATTGCTTTGATTATTATTTTCCTTGCAGTTACTAACGTGTGTATTTTGTTATTAGAAAGAGGTACGAAGCATCCAAGTAAGTAATTTAATTGATTAATTGATTTATGATGTAGACATCATGTTTATATTGTTATTATGATATTCCTAGTATCATGTCTAGGATATTTTTAATATTAAATATGATTGTTATGATGCTTCCTATGTTCTTCCTAATATTTATTCATGTTAGTATCATGTTAGGGTTAAAGATTTGATTTTTATTGCTTAGTGACATGCTAGGGTTTGTTATTAATCTTGTTATTATCATGCCTAGGATCTTGTTATGCTTTAACATGAATATTAATATTATTATTATTAATGATGTTGATTATTTATTATGTTGCTTGATATGTATTATATATTGTTATTGCTTGATCACCTTTATTGCATGTTTAAAGGGAATTGGTATTTGCAATCACGCTTAATAAGATAATTAATAATCTTGTTAGGTTAACTTTGATTATAATTCAAGTGATCGCCAATAATAGTTTATTTGTGCATCAATATTCAACCAACATAGATTAAACAGGTTTAGGGTTAATCCTATTGATTGTATGTTAATCAGAAAGTGCACATGAATACGAGCAGAATAAAGTAGAGGCCTATTATTAGGGCAGGTTCAATCTCTTTTAGGTTGGATTTGTACCATAATCCCCGAACCCTTATTTGGTTCATGACCTTATGGAGTTGACGATCTCTTGGATCGTTAAGGGGTGTAACTTTCACCTCGTGATGGTTTACAAGTTCCTTAAAAACTTGTTGGCGACTCTTCTGCTCTATCTTCTTCCCTTTTGGACGCCACCGTACTTTAGTGTATGATCACAGTGGGGTTCAAGCTAGTGGGATTTAAAGGCTTGAAATTATTCCCTACAGTTTTTGGCGACTCCACTGGGGAGGATTTCGATTTTAATTCCTGAATTTGTTTCGGCAATGATTTAGAATGAGTGGACGAGACTCGAAAAGTTTTAAGTATTTCATGTGCGTAATTTTGATTAACATTGTGTCATATGCATAAAAAGGTTCTCATTGGAAAGACCATCCATAATGAGTCAAAAACATAGGATTTTACACGTAGGAAATTTGAGAAATGTCTTTCACAACTAGGACTGAAATAACACCGCGCGAAACTGGATGATTTTATTGAGCACAGAAAGCTGCTGAGGCATGTGGGAAGTAGCGTCAGGGGCCCAGATCTTGGCGCCAAACTTTTAGCCGTAGCGCCAGACGCTAGTATTGGCGCCAGGCGCTACAGTTAAAAGTTGGCGCCAGTCTCTGTTTGCTGGCGCCAATTTCCCCCAATACCGAGCCAGAAATATGCGTTCTAATTTCGACCTGTTTTTCGTATTTTTTGCTCGATCCTACTTCCTGATTGAATTTTTTCTCACTTTTCTGAAACCCATATGTGTTCTACATATGGACATAACCCTCTGGGAATTCATGCTCTATCTACCCGATTGAACGCTCCTGGCAACAAAGGGTACATCTGAGATGTTGAATTCACCAAACCATGGAAGTGAGTTTTTTCTAAAACTCGCGGTGTCCCATCCACACGCGCTAACCCTTCACGGTTAGGCTTCTGCGCGGTGCATCCGGACAATTAACCATGGACCCTATTTGACTAAACCATATCCCGAACTTTAGAGAACTAGAGCCATGGTTAGGTTGCAAACTCATTGCATCATATTGTGCCTACTTGACTAATTGTGCATTATTTGTTGTGCATATATATTCTGTGTTTTTCCTAACCGTTTGTTTGACTTGTGTTAAGACTAAATAAACCGATTAATGACTAAAGGACTTTGTTTAATTAATTAATTAATTAATTAATTTGAGCTAATAAATAAACATAAAATCGAGTCATAGTTCCTTTAAGTCAACCCGGATTTTTATTCCCGTATACTGCACAAACGTCAACTTGTTTTGGTAATAGCTGGAGTTCTAGAAAGAAATACTAGTCGTACAGCCTATGGATCTGTAGCCCCGAGTTTTAACTTTAATTCGGTGTTGGTTTCATCCCAATCAGAGTCGCAGATAAAAAGTTATGACTAAAATACCACAGTATGTCCAGTTTAATGCATATACATGAAGTCTTAACTTAGTCTTTGCTTGAGTCTAGTCACATAGTCTAGCCACATGGTCATGACACGAGTCTTAAAGTACCATCTACACTCACTAGTCTTAGCACACACTTTGAGCACATGTCACCATGGCCATGTCTTAGGTTCATGCATGAGTCGGTCTTTTCCGTCATTTGAGTTGGGGGGTTCATTCTATCCCTAATTCTTCATATCTCTCCACCTCCATCATTTTTTTCTTTTTTCACTTTCTATTACATATTTCTTCACTCCTTCCATCCATGTGTGTTGAATCGAGTTTGAGTCATATGATTGACAAACAAAAAAATGAGGGTAATGATGAAACAACACAAGACAAGAGGCGAGCTTCAACGAAAAGATTTCATGACCTTTTTTTCTATTTCTTTTTCAGTTTTTCCTTTCCCCAATAAGTCTAGCATAGACACCTTTTCTTTTCCTTTAGATTATGTTTGTATTTTTTCTTTTCTATTCCCTTTTTAATAAAATGAGCATTTATTTCCTTGCATATGATCATCACATTGCATTGCAAAAAAAAAAAAAAAAAATCCATGTCGAGCTAAGCACAAGGTATACCAATAATTTGAGGCACCCCTTGTAGCCACATCATATCTCATTTCACCTTTCAATTATACAATCCTTTCTTCATAAACCACTTTGAGCCTCGTCTAACGATAGACCCTTCTTTTTTCAACCTACATTTACCTAACCTTGGGATGGGATGGCGTGCAACTTATGCAATTCTAAAGAAAGCTTGAGCAAATTCAAAAGAAAGCAATAGCAAAAAATAAGCAATAATAAAAAACGAAAACAAGTGTACAAAAGGGTAAGTGTTCCAATGTCTTTGATATGAAAGTATTTTCGATAAGAACATGTCTCAGATTGCGTCTCTTATCGAGTGCTCGGTACCGTGCCTGAGAAACATGAATGCCAAGTGAGTGATAGACCGCATGATCGGGATTGCCCACACTTATAAAAATAAAATAAATGCTAAAGCAAAAAGAGCTAAAAAAGAGTAGAAACTCAAGCATAAAAATATAAATATTCAAATATTCAAAATCAAGGTTGCACATCTTGGGGGCTTATCTAGGGTCTTGAGCCTTTATCCCCTTCTTCTTTAAACCTTTAGCCTAACCACGTTACAACCCTTAAAAAGACCTTTTTGAGGTATACACACTTGTGCGAGGTTTGGCTAGAGCTACGTTCGGCCTGATTCCTAACGGATACGTAGGCAACCTCACATTGAGGTGCGGCCGTAATAAACATGCATTCATATTCACATTCACACACTTACACCATGATCATATCAAGGGATCTCCAATGCTCATCCCTTTTCACTTAGAGCTAGACTTGGGGGCTTGGTCCTTACATCATTAGCTTATCTAGCCTAAGAGTCACCCTTATTTGACTCTTTTCAATAATATATTTTTTTCACACACTTAGCCCTTGTGGCCTAGCTTTAGTGTCAATATCACACACTGCACAGATACAGGACCAAATATACTTCCCTTAGGAACCCTTTATCATGAAATCTTAATACAACGCTGAAGCATACCTTATCATATCAAAATCACTCATAATTGTCATTGCATCACGAAATATGAAGTGCTTAGCCTCCGTGCCTAAGTTACCCAAATACTTTCATCATGGAGTCAACCATTGAGATAGCCTAGGATGGATTAATCCTTGCACCTTGAGAAATAGTATCAAATGACATTTGACTAAGCTCATTCAACATGCATTCGAAAACTTCGATTCTTTCTTCGCGTCTTTCTTTTTCGGGAGAAAGTCGGTACCCTCCACAAAAATGACGGAAAATTTTTGCTTTTCTGCATTTTCGAGTCGCACGATCACATTACAATGCACACACAAGTCATGTCGTGTCATATCACTTTGATTTGAGTCTAATACATGTGTCAAACACTTTGAGTCGAGTCAACCTCGAGTCAATCACAGCGAGTCAAGTTTATGCCTTGAGTCGTGTCAAGTCGATGAGTCAAGCAATGCTAAGCCTTAGGTCAACCCTAAGATAATTAAAGAAATTGGCAAAGTTCTATAGTAAAAAATAAATACAGGTGCAGCAGAACAGGGAAGACCCTACTCCAGCGCCTGGCGCCAGAAATATTTCAGCAACGACAGAGCTCGAAGCCTCTCAGAAAGGTGATTTCGACTTCATACAACAATTTTGGGTTCCTTGGTGCGCCAGTTAGCCCCTATAAGCAATTTGACATGATTAAGTAGTCAGTTTGATTACAATCACAATAAGTGATCGACCTGATGAAAGATCGTCTCACTTAGCTTAAAGCGCCTAATCACGGAGACACCGACATACTGGTTTTAGCGGAATAAAGTTCAGGCGAGCTTTAGAGATCGACAAACGTTGGTCTTCGGAAATTTTCTCTTCAAGACATTATCGCAACAAACGTTCAAGTACTGAAGCTCTATTGTTCAGAGACGCGTGAACATATCATTCAAAGCTCTTTTGTTCAGAGACGCGTGGACATTTCTTTCAAGCTCTTTTGCTCCAGAGACGCGTGGGCATATCATTCAAAAGCTCTTTTGTTCAGAGACGCGTGGACATTTCTTTCAAGCTCTTTTGCTCCAGAGACGCGTGGGCATATCATTCAAAAGCTCTTTTGTTCAAAGACGCGTGGACAATCCTTTTCAAGCTCTTTTGTTCAGAGACGCGTGGACATATCATCAAAGCTCTTTTGTTCAGAGACGCGTGGACATTTCATTCAAGCTCTTTTGTTCAGAGACGCGTGGACATTTCCTATTTTCAAGCTCTTTTGCTCGGAGACGCGTGGGTAACTATTATCAAGCTCTTCGTTCAGAGACGCGTGAACATATCAAGAAGAAGCTCTTTGTTCAGAGACGAGTGAACATCGAAACAGCAAGGTGGCGTTCCCTATATTGTGGAGAGTTGTCACAAAAAACTGAGGATTGTTTCAAGAGAAATAATCTTCGATAGTATTCCCTTGGACGCGGAATATTGTCAATGCGGATGAGAATTATTTCGAGAGAAATAATTTTCGATGATATTCCCTTGGACGTGGAATATTATCATTGCGGAGGAGGATAGTTTCAGGCGAAGCAATCTTCTAATTTGGAAGCAGTTACGGGCGTAGCGGTTTTCAAGCGGGATGGCATTCTCTAGCTTGCAGGAGGTCATTAAAACAGTACAGCAACAACAACAATCGGTTACTTTCAGAGACGTGTGCTCGACGGTGCAAGATACGCGTTTCTTAACTCTTTTATCTGTTTAACTAATGCTAGTTTTGCAGGTATCGGCGTTACAAGAGTGATTTAGGATCGCAGAACGTTCTGAGT
Organism: Chenopodium album; assembly: GCF_948465745.1. NCBI lineage: Eukaryota > Viridiplantae > Streptophyta > Magnoliopsida > Caryophyllales > Amaranthaceae > Chenopodium > Chenopodium album. Next base: position 26,259,165 of record NC_137834.1, read on the forward strand.
CATTCTCCGTCCCTATCGTTACTTTGGCTTTCGTTTTCGAAACTTGCGTTTCTCCAAACTCAATCAAAGTGGGGGCTTCTGTAGACACCCATTTGTGCCTCCCCAAAACCAAACCCGGTGATGAGTGCCTTTCACGTCGAATCATAATCGAATGAAACGAAAGTGTGGAAAGGTTTAGTGTTGCGGAAAGTTTTATTTCTTTTTTCTCTTCTTCCTGTTTTTGAAAAATTTATTTTAAAGAAAATAGCCAATCCAGTTTGGTTGGTCCATGATATGGGTCCAATAGTGGTGTAGTTGGATGGGGCTTACAAAGACCTTTCCAACGATATATTATAAGCCCAATTCCGATGAATATTGAGGAAGTTATGGCCAATTTACTAAACTGGGCCCGGTTTGAGCTTTAAGTACGGCCCTATGATCTAGGGGAGGGCCTAATATAATTTATCATTCCTAATATAATTAGGAATGGTTTTAGTCTTCTAGAACATTCTAGAAGGTCTTATCATTCCTAATTCAATTAGGACTCTTCAGAGTTTTAATCAAGATCAAATAGCATTTTCGATGGAAATTATATTATTTTATCTTCCAGTACGGTAAATTTATCAGATTTTCGAAAACGCGTTGAAAACCGCTTTGGCGTCCAACCCAAGGCCTTGGCGCCTGGAAACGGGATTGGCGCCAGGCGCTAGCCATTGGCGCCTGGCGCTAGCCACTGGTGCTGGCGCCAATTAGCCAGGGCTGGCGCCAAGGTGTTTTGGCGATCTTCATACTCTGTTTTGTTAAATTATCTTTTTTTGGATGATTTTCTCTATAAATATCGTATTAAAAATTCCGTTTTGATTCACGAAGAATCACCAATTCTCTTTATTCTTAAGTTTTAATCAACTCTCTTCATTCATCAACTATCTTCATCATTCATCGATTCTTTTCATTCATTATTCATTCATTCTTTAGAATAAATATTCTTTCTTTTCTAAACTTTGATTTTCTCACACAAAATTCCGCATTCACAAGATCTAGAAACACCTAGCCATATTCGAAGTTGCCTTCGCCCTAGACGTGAAAGGTTTAATTTCTGAGGGTTTGGTCCCAAATCTCTATTTCAATTATTTAATTTAATTGCTTTGATTATTATTTTCCTTGAAGTTATTAACATGTGTATTTTGTTATTAGAAAGAGGTACGAAGCATCCAAGTAAGTACTTTAATTGATTAATTGATTTATGATGTAGACATCATGTTTATATTGTTATTATGATATTCCTAGTATCATGTCTAGGATATTTTTAATATTAAATATGATTGTTATGATGCTTCCTATGTTCTTCCTAATATTTATTCATGTTAGTATCATGTTAGGGTTAAAGATTTGATTTTTATTGCTTAGTGACATGCTAGGGTTTGTGATTAATCTTGTTATTATCATGCCTAGGATCTTGCTATGCTTTAACATGAATATTAATATTATTATTATTAATGACGTTGATTATTTATTATGTTGCTTGATATGTATTATATATTGTTATTGCTTGATCACCTTTATTGCATGTTTAAAGGGAATTGGTATTTGCAATCACGCTTAATAAGATAATTAATAATCTTGTTAGGTTAACTTTGATTATAATTCAAGTGATCGCCAATAATAGTTTATTTGTGCATTAATATTCAACCAACATAGATTAAACAGGTTTAGGGTTAATCCTATTGATTGTATGTTAATCAGAAAGCGCACATGAATACGAGCAGAATAAAGTAGAGGCCTATTATTAGGGCAGGTTCAATCTCTTTTAGGTTGGATTTGTACCATCATCCCCGAACCCTTATTTGGTTCATGACCTTATGGAGTTGACGATCTCTTGGATCGTTAAGGGGTGTAACCTTCACCTCGTGATGGTTTACAAGTTCCTTAAAAACTTTTTGGCGACTCTTTTGCTCTATCTTCTTCCCTTTTGGACGCCACCGTACTTTAGTGTATGATCACAGTGGGGTTCAAGCTAGTGGGATTTAAAGGCTTGAAATTATTCCCTACACTTGCCGTCTGCTAAATATGCCCGGATTCCATCCATCTAGGTAGAGCTTCGGTCTAAGATTCCAGTGGGCTCTTCATGTATGCTTCTCTTTTCAAGAACTTCCCAAAAGACCGACCGAGGAGTATCACAGCAGGCGGATGAAGCCAATTTAGACAACGCATCCGCCTGGTTGTTATCTGACCTAGGCACTTGATTCAGACGGAATTCCTCAAGTGCCCCAGTCTATTCTTTGATTGCCTGAAGGTATTTGATCATAGCCGGATGGGTTGCCTCATATGTTCCCTCATACTGGCTGACGACCAACTGTGAATCAGAATAGGCGTCAATTTTAGTTTCTTCTGCTGCCTTACACATGCGGATTCCGGCTAGCAGGGCTTCATATTCCGCCTCGTTGTTTGAGGCTTGAAACTTAAACCGCAGTGCATATTCAAATTTGTCTCCCTCAGGGGACTCATATATAATTCCTGCACCGCAGCCGTTCTTCGTTGAGCTTCCGTCTACATACACTTTCCAAACCTGGTCAATATTATTCGGTTGCACCGGTCGTGTCATTTCAACAATGAAGTCGGCAAACGCCTGACCTTTCACTGCCTTTCTAGGTTCAAAAGTGATTTCAAGACTTTGCATTTCAATAACCCATTTCAACATTCTGCCGAATGACTCCAAAGTAGACATTGGTGGCTTGAGGGGCTGGTCGGTGTAGATTACAACCGGATGAGCCAGAAATAAGGTTTCAATTTCTTGAAAGCCATATATAGGGCAAGGCCAAATTTTTCTACCACGGGGTACCGGAGCTCAGCATTTTTTAGAACATGGCTAATGAAATAGACCGGAAGCTGAACACCGTCTCTCTCAGCAAGGAGAACATCACTGAGGGCATGATCTGAGACGGCTAGGTACATATATAACACCTCTCTAGGCAGTGGACTAACAGGCCTTGGCAAAGAGTGGAGGTGTTCTTTCAGCCGTTGAAAGGCCGCCTCAGCCTCATCCCCCCATTCAAATCTGGTCTTCTTCCTGATTGCTTGGAAGAAGTAAAGACATTTGTCACCTGACCGACTGAGGAATCTCCCCAAGGCTGCCAGGCAACCGGTTAATCTCTGTGCTTCCTTGACAGTGCGGGGTGACTTCATGTCAATCACCGCCTGTATCTTCTCAGGGTTAGCCTCTATCCCCCTTTGATCAATCAGGAATCCGAGAAACTTCCCAGACTCAACACCAAAGACGCATTTCTTTGGGTTTAACATAACCTTATGCCGCCTAAGTGTGGTGAAGGTTTCTCGGAGATCAGCAAGGTGATCCGCCTGCTGTTTGGATTTGACTATCATGTCATCAATGTATGCCTCTACATTCCTCCCAATTTGATTAATAAAGACCGTATTAATCATCCATTGGAACGTAGCCGACGCATTTTTCAAGCCAAACGGCATCACCGTGTAACAGAATAGCCCTTGATCAGTGACGAAGGCCGTCTTTTCTTGATCTTTCTTCCACAGGGGTATCTGATGGAAGCCAGAGTAGGCATCCATAAAACTCATCAAGGCATGCCCGGCTGTTGAATCGATCAGACTGTCGATCTTAGGAAGCGGATAACTGTCCTTGGGACATGCTTTGTTGAGATCTGTGTAATCAACACACATACGCCAGGTACCATTCGGCTTCTTTATAAGCACAACATTCGCCACCCAGTCGGGGAAATTACATGGCCGAATGAACCCAGCATCCAACAGCTTTTTTACTTCGGCAGCTGTCTCCTGACTTCTTTCCTCGCCGTGATTCCTTTTCTTTTGCCGGATGGGCTTCTTTTTAGGATCCACGGCGAGTTTGTGGACAGCAAGATCCGGGCTGACCCCTGGCATCTCTTCCTCTTCAAAGGCAAAAATGCCTTTGAATTCTTTCAGCAGAAGGTGCAAATCTGCACCCAACTTAGCAAAGGCAACCGTCCCAACCTTCACGGTACGCTCCGGACGGCTGTCGTCCAGAGGTATGTCAATATGCTCACCAGCCGGTTGGGGACGGAGCTCATCTGACCGTTCACCGGTCAGTGATTGCTATTTTTTTCTCTTTCTTCACCTCCACCAGCATAGGTGCCTTCCTTTTCTTTCCGGCTGCTGGTGGGGCTGGTGCTGGATCGGCCTCCTTGACATTGTCAAGGTCTATTGGCTCCTGGGCGCTTGGGGCCACGGTATCTTTGACGGCTGAGAGATAGCACTCCCGGGCCGTCTTTTGATCCCCATTCAAGGAACCAACAGAGTCGTCATCCCTCTCATACTTGATGAGCATGAGGGAAGGGATGATTACAGCCTTGGATTCGTTGAGGGTTGGCCGGCCCAAGATAATGTTGTAGGCGGTCAGCTCCTCAACGACCAAAAACTTGACGACCAGATGTCGCCCTTTTCCTTTCTCACCCAGCCGGATGGGTAGATCGACTCTTCCGACTGGGTAAACCATTCCTCCCCCAAAGCCAACTAGGGGGTGGGTGACCGGATGCAAGCTGCTGTCATTGTATTTCAGATTCTACAAGCACCAAAGGTTGATGATGTCTGATGAGCTGCCGGTATCAATAAGGATCCGCCCAACCAGCTGGTTGGCAACCTTACACTCAATGACGACCGGGTCATCATGTGGGCGGTGAACGCTGCCCCTATCCTTCTCAGTGATCAGAACATCCGGGAAGGAGGAGCTTGCAGATGCTTGCCCATCATCATCTTTGTCCATCTTTCGAAGATGGCTCTTGGTGCCCCGGATGGTAGGGCCACCGCATGAGAACCCGCCTGCTATTGTGTAGACCGGCTCCTTGTCGGTATCCAAGCTACTAGCAGGCTGGGGGTAGTCTTAGAGGACTGACCCTTATTCTTCTTCTTTGCCCCGGCTGGGGACTTAGAAATATAGGACTTCAGCATTCCCTTGTCAGCCAGACGGTCTAACGCCCGTTGAAGGCTGAAGCAGTCGTTGGTGTCATGGCCAACTTCCTCATGGTATTGGCAAAATTTATTTTTGTTCCTTGATTGAATGGAACTTTTCATTGGATTCGGCTTCTCTAAGGACAGTCGGTCCTTAATCTCCATGAGGATGGAGTTGCAGTCCTTGTTAAACTCGTACTTTGGGACGTACGGTTTAAATTCTTTCTTCTTCTTCTGGGACAGCTGGTCAGAATCACTAACTGCCCAGATTTCTTTTCTCTTCTTGCTCTCTTGTTTCTTTTTAGCCGGCTGTCTTTCTGCTTGTCGGACTTCTTTGAGTCCGACTGGCTACCAGGCGAGTAGAGGTCGGTAGCTTGAATGTAGCTTTCCGCCTCCCTCAGGGCCACCTGTAGGGTGAAAGCCCATTTTCTGACTAGGTCGAACTTAATGGTCGACCCGTCTCTCAGACCCTTGAAAAAGTCTGTAAAAGCTACCTCATCAGACAGTCCCTGAATATGAATTCTGATCAGATTGAACCGCTTGACATATGAGCGCAGCCCCTCTCTCTCTCCCTGTTTAACAGTGCTCAAGTCAAGGCTTGTTTTCTTAGCAGGGATGTTCATTGAGAAGTTGGAAGCAGACAGGAAGGCGAGCTTCCTGAAACTATCGATGGACCCGGCTGGCAGATTACCAAACCATTGTTGGGCAATGCCCTTCAATGTAGCCGGGAAACACCGACACCAAGTGGCATCATCCAACCCCTGCAGATACATGAGGTTGGTGTAAGCCATGAGGTGGTCTTCCGGATTGGTGGTACCATCATAGGTACCAACCAATACATTCTTAACCTTGGCCGGCTGGGCCGCCTCGGTTATCTCCCGGGTGAACGCAGAAGGCTGTTCACCCAGGCGCAGCAGACGGAGCTGCCAGTCCAATGGCTGGACATTTTGATATGCCGCCTGACCTCCAAAGAGAGCCGGCTGCATGAAGTGAGGGGGATACTGTCCGTAAACCTGAGTAGGCACGTACGGTACAGCTCCAATCATATGAGGGCCAGAATGGACGGTATTACCGCCTGTCTGGCTCTCATGCAAGGAGGGTGCACTCCCTGCAGAAATGTTGTTGAAGCTATCTGGAAAGTTCGACGTTGAAGCCGACTCAGACAGCGATTGGTTTCTCTTCCGGTTTATGATCTCCCGGGCATCGAGAATTGATTTTTTGCTTCCCACCAGCTGCTGAGTCCGGCGGGTGTTGTTGTTGTTCCTCTTAGGAAGGAGAATTTTTTACCAATCAATGGTCCCGGCTGCCTTCTCCTTCGGATGAGGAGTGGGCTGCCGTTCTTTGACTGACTTCCCCTTCTCCGGAGGAGTCTTCTTCGCCGACTGACCTTTACTTGGGCCAGCCCGGCTTTAGGTGACCAGCTCTTTAATTTCACCCTTGAAACTTGTCATGAATCTCATGAGTTCGTCTCGGGTGACAGGGGATGATCCTGCGGCCGTTTGGATTTCCCCTTCCGGCTGCCCAGAGAGTCGGCTTGTACCCGCCTGGGAGGCACCCCGCTCCAGAGTGTCTCTGGGCTGGATGTGCTTGATTCTGAGAGAGTCGTCTTCGGCTGTAAAGGTTTCGACTTGAGGATCTTCATCCTCATGGTTTGTAAAGACTTCTGGGACTTCGCCCAGACGGTTAGGGGGTGGTACAGACTCTTGAACCATCTTCGAGGTACTCTTCCCACAGACGGCGCCAAATGTTTTAGGGGTTTTTGTCCCTTGGGAGAGTTACGTCACGTAGTCTGATCCGGCTGAGCTGTACCTGCAAAATAACAGAGACTTCGGGTGGTTGGAGCTCCTCCTCCGACGGTCAAGTTAGTAACTTGAAATGGAATAAAGAGAACGGAAATTTAGATGGGTATCTGCTCGGATTCCAAGCTCAGGTGTTTCTATGATGTAAGAGAATACAGGTGTAATAAATGATTGAATGTGTCCCCAAAATGGGGAAATATCTCCCTATTTATAGGGTCATTGGAAATTGTGCCCTTATCTAGGTCACTTGACCTAGATTGTGGTGGGCTGCGCCGAATTACGGCGTTCTCTTGGGATTTGGGCCCTTGAGGGCCGCCATTTCAGAATCTATCTGAAGGAGCCACGTGTCAAATGGCTAGGGGGCCACTTGGGTCAGTCTGATCTTGACACGTGGCCTTCTTTTATTGGGACACCTGTCTAGGGTAATTTTTTCCCTAAATAGTGCCCAATATAATATGGTTTGAACCGGTGGCTTTTCATGCAAGTAATTGGCACCCCCCACATTGGCACCGATTCAAAACCGGTGGCATTGAGGGGTTTTGAACCGGTGCCATAAGTGCCCAATATAATACGGTTTGAACCGGTGGCTTTTCATGCAAGTAATTGGCACCCCCCACATTGGCACCGATTCAAAACTGGTGGCATTGAGGGGTTTTGAATCGGTGCCAAATTAGTTTTTTCACCTAATGTTTGGAGCGAATTGAATCTTTTTTTGCATGTCCTTGAGATCGCAGGAATCACTTTCATTATAAGAATCGAGTAGAGGCCAATACGGGCGAATGTGACTCCATGACTCACTTCGTACCATCATCTCTGATCCTACTTTCGTGGTTCCGAACTATATGGAGTTAATAATCTCATAGATTATGAATGGGGAATAACCTTCACGGGTCAATCGTTGTTGCCTATCGTTGTCCCTTTATTTGTGGTTGCCTTTTATGATCCGTGAATAGTTTATAAGTTCCTTAAAAACTTGTTGGCGGATCCCTACTTTATTTGTCCCTAATCGTTGTCTCTAATCGTATATGTCAATTCCCACTACCTAAGATTGCCAAGCATATTCACAACATGATTACGTAGGCGCGCTTTAGATGACGCCTACAGATGGCTACTTGTCCACCAATTCACTATGATCCGAGCGTTATAGTTATTATTAATACAAATACAATGATTATTCGAGCGTCTAAGGTCATAAATAATAATGAAATACATAAGAACAAGAGATTAAGTATACTTTATAGTTATTGGGAAGATGCATTAACATTATGTTGATCATTGCAGCTTGTAGAACCACCGGAAGGGACATGTGGTCGTTTAGATCGTCGAACAGAGTCTCGTGATGTGTTTATTGATGATGTGTTCTGTAATGTAGTCTTTGTGGGTGTATTACTGTAATACCCCGTATTTTCATACGTATTTTCTAATTAATTAATTAAGAAGTATTTTATAAAAAGGGTATTTTAGTAAATTTATTATTTGGAGCTAAAATAATATTTGAATTTTGGCGCCAAAAGCATTTTGAAAACTAATCATTATTTTGGATAAGATTTCTTATCCATTTATCCTATTTAAAAACCAGATTATTTATATATTTCGGATATTTTATTTAAGGCAAAAACTATATTTTATTAATTAATTTATATGTCCGAAAATTCCCATCAATTAGCTAGGAATTTTGGATTTCCTATGTGTAGGTAATCTGATTTTTCTTAGTTATTTTGTTGGTGAATAATTGGTATTTAGTTAATTAATTATTCTTTATTATTTATACAATTATTTTATTCCTTAAAAACCGAGCAAAATCTTCCTAAATATATCTAGAGGAATCCAAATATTTGAGCTATGGTAAGCTCAATATTTTCGGCCCTATTGAATTATTTTGGGGGAATTTAATTGGTAAAATTATATTTTTAATTATCTCCCAAAATCTCTAATTTTCCTTAATTCTAATTCTCCATCTTTTTAATATCTAATCATCATATTTTCTTGCCATTCATTATTCATAGGAAATTTTAGAAAATAACACCACAAAAAACACAAATTTTGATTATAACACAACTGTAGACACCCATTTGTGTCTCCCCAAAACCAAACCCAGTGATGAGTGCCTTTCACGTCGAATCATAATCGAATGAAACGAAAGTGTGGAAAGGTCTAGTGTTGCGGAAAGTTTTATTTCATTTTCTCTTCTCTCTGTTTTTGAAAACTTTATTTTAAGAAAACAGCCAATCCAGTTTGGTTGGTCCATGATATGGGTCCAATAGTAGTGTGGTTGGATGGGGCTTGCAAAGACCTTTCCAACGATATATTATAAGCCCAATTCCGATGAATATTGAGGAATTTATGGCCAATTTACTAAACTGGGCCCGGTTTGAGTTTTAAGTACGGCCTAATGATCTAGGGGAGGGCCTAATATAATTTATCATTCCTAATGCAATTAGGAATGGTTTTTAGTCTTCTAGAGCATTCTAGAAGGTTCTTATCATTCTTAATTCAATTAGGACTCTTCAGAGTTTTAATTAGATCAAATAGCATTTTCGACTAAAATTATATTATTTTATCTTCCAGTACGGTAAGTTTATCAGATTTTCGAAAACGCGTTGAAAGCTGATTTGGCGTCCAACCCCAGGCCTTGGCGCCTGGAACCAGGATTGGCGCCAGACGCCAGAATTGGCGCCTGGCGCTAGCCACTGGTCCTGGCGCCAATGAGCCAGGTCTGGCGCCAAAGTGGTTTTGTGGTCTTCAGACTCTGTTTTGATAAATTATCTTTTTTGGATGATTTTCTCTATAAATATCGTATCAAAAACTCCGTTTTGATGGACGGATTATCAATATTCATTCACCAAGAATCTTCAATTCTGTTCTTAAAAAATCATTCTTTCTTTTCTAAAACTTTGTTTTCTCGAATACAAAATTCCGCATTCGCAAGATCTTGATACGCCTAGCCATATTCGAAGTTGCCTTCGCCCTAGACGTGAAAGGTTTTAATTTCTGAGGGTTTGGTCCCAAATCTCTATTTCAATTATTTAATTTGATTGTTTTTATTTTTCCTTGAAGTTACTAACGCGTGTATTGTGTTATTAGAAAGAGGTACGAGGCATCCAAGTAAGTACTTTAATGGTTTTATTGATATTACGATGTAGATATCATGTTTAGATTGTTATTATGATTCCTAGTATCATGTCTAGGGTAATTTTAATATCAAGTATGATTGCTACAATGCTTCCTATATTCTTCCTAATACTTATGATTGTTAGTATCATGTTAGGGCTAAAGATTTGATTTTTATTGCTTAGTGACATGCTAGGGTTTGTTATTAATCTTGTTAGTATCATGCCTAGGATCTTGCTATGCTTTAACATGATTATAATTATGATTGATAATATTATTATTATTAATGATGTTGATTATTTATTATGTTGCTTGACACATATTATTTTATATTGTTATTGCTTGATCACCTTTATTGCGTGCTTAAAGGGAATTGGTATTTGCAACCGCGCTTAATAAGATAATTAATAATCTTGTTAGGTTAATTGTGATTATAATTTCAAGTGATCGCCAATAATAGTTTATTTGTGCATTAATATTCAACCAACATAGATTAAACAGGTTTAGGGTTGATCCTATTGATTGTATGTTAGTCAGAAAGCGCACATGAATACGAGCAGAATAAAGTAGAGGCCTATTATTAGGGCAGGTTCAATCTCTTTTAGGTTGGATTTGTACCATCATCCCCGAACCCGTATTTGGTTCATGACCTTATGGAGTTGACGATCTCTTGGATCGTTAAGGGGTGTAACCTTCACCTCGTGAACGGTTTACAAGTTCCTTAAAAACTTGTTGGCGACTCTTTTGCTCTATCTTCTTCCCTTTTGGACGCCACCGTACTTTAGTGTATGATCACAGTGGGGTTCAAGCTAGTAGGATTTTAAAGGCTTGAAATTATTCCCTACAGTTTTTGGCGACTCCACTGGGGAGGATTTCTATCTTAATTCCTGAATTTGTTTCGGCAATGATTTAGAATGAGTGGATGAGACTCGAAAAGTTCTAAGTATTTCATGTGCGTAATTCTGATTAACATTGTGGCATATGCATAAAAAGGTTCTCATTGGAAAGACCATCCGTAATGAGTAAAAAACATAAGGATTTTACACGTAGGAAATTTGAGAAATGTCTTTCACAACTAGGACTGAAATAACACCGCGCGAGACAGGATGATTTTATTGAGCACAGAAAGCTGCTGAGGCATGTGGGAAGTAGCGTTAGGGGCCCAGATCTTGGCGCCAAACTTTTAGCCGTAGCGCCAGACGCCAGTATTGGCGCCAGGCGCTACAGTTAAAAGTTGGCGCCAGTCTCTGTTTGCTGGCGCCAATTTCCCCCAATACCGAGCCAGAAATATGCGTTCTAATTTCGACCGGTTTTTCGTATTGTTTGCTCGATCCTGCTTCCTGATTGAATTTTTTCTCATTTTTCTGAAACCCATATGTGTTCTACATATGGACATAACCCTCTGGGAATTCATGCTCTATCTACCCGACTGAACGCTCCTGGCAACAAAGGGTACATCTGAGAGGTTGAATTCACCAAACCATGGAAGTGAGTTTTTTCTAAAAACTCGCGGTGTCCTATCCACACGCGTTAACCCTTCACGGTTAGGCTTCTACGCGGTGCATCTGGACAATTAACCATGGACCCTATTTGACTAAACCATATCTCGAACTTTAGAGAACTAGAGCCATGGTTAGGTTGCGAACTCATTGCATCATATTGTGCCTACTTGACTAATTGTGCATTATTTGTTGTGCATTATTTGTTATGCATATATATCCTATGCTCCTCTTAACCGTTTGTTGATTTGTGTTGAGATTATAATTAATGACTTAAAGAACTTTGCCTAATTAATTAATTAATTATTTAATTCGAGTCAATAAGGTTTTTTTTTCTTTTAATCGGAATTGACCTAGTACGACTTTAGGCATACCCCAGTTGACTAATAATATCGAAAACAGTCCCAGACCGAGGCTCCAATATTGGTGCCAAAATCTGAGCTGTAGCGCCACTATATGGTGTGTAGCGCCAGACATTTACTAAAAAGTCTGGCGCCAACCACCATATTGTGACGCCAGTCCTGTCGCTTGGCCGACAGTTCGGATTATTTGTCGAGTCATCACCTAATGTCTAATTAATCAGTTTCCTGTTTAATTCGATTAATTTTGCTGGCAATAATGCTTAATTGAATTAATATTTGAGTTTAGGAAATAAGTTCCATGGTCTTATACAAGAGTCCAAGCATGTCACTTACACTTAATACACACACCAATACACATGTCTTGACCATGATTAAGGGAGTCTTGTGTGCGCGCGTCATTTTTCGTCATTTTTTTTAGGGGGGTAAGTCGGATATTAATCCTCCAATAAATAATAATACTTAAGTTCCCTAAACACATGTACATTATTGCTCCCTAAAAAATGCATACTGCATACTTTTTACATACCCTTTTTTTTAAAATAAAAACCATAAAGTCAAATTGATTCGAGTCAAGTAATTAAAGCGCAAACTGGCTTAATTTACAGCGCGTGGTCAAGAAAGGAAGGACAATTAATCAAAGATAACCTCTTCGTACAAGTCCAACTTTTCGACAAACCTATAGCCCGCAAGAGAAAAGCAAGAGTCATAATGGCAACTCAAGAAGAAGTCAATGACCTCAAGAATCAACTGGCTACTGTAACTGAGACACTGAAGCTTCTCGCACTTAAGATCGAGGATCCCGCGAAGCAACAACAAATGGACCTCATGCAAGAAAGCCTAAGCAAGTTGTCCAGCGACTACAAGTTTCAAGAACTCACATCCCAAGGGGTCTCGGTGGATAAGGATCTTCTTCCGCAGAAGTTCAATGCCAACGACATCCCAAAGTTTAGGGCAATCGACAACCCATACTTCCATCTAAGAGCGTTTGAAACAATAATGAGTATCAAGGGTATTGATAAGAAAGTTTTCCCTTCTCTGTTCTCGCTATCTCTCGAGACCGTTTGCCAACAATGGTTCTTTTCTCTTGAAAAAGAAAAGACCTCTACCTGGGAATCCATAGCAAACTCTTTCGTTGATAGGTACAAGTGCAACGTTCAAGTCGAAACTGACCATAGAGAACTTGAAATTCTCGAGCAGAAGGAGAACGAAGGCTTCACATCTTTCTTTAACAAGTGGAGAGAAACCTCAGCTAAAATGATTGAGGTACCAAGTGAAAAAGAGTCTGTGAGACTGTTCATTAAAAACCTCCAAGAAAAATATTCAAAACATCTTAAATATCAAAATAACCTTCATACCTTTAAGGCTGCTTATGATATTGGGATTAATATCGAAGATGACTTGGCTAAATCTAAAGCTGCCAACAATAACTCCAACAGTGGCTGGAAAGGAAAGAAGAACGACAATCCTTCTTCTTCCAAAACCGCCCACTCAAATAATGTTAGCACCTTTAATCTAGGGGAAGTCCTCGCCATGAACAATCAAGGACAAAAGAAACCGTTTAGGAGAAACTTCACTCCTATTGGCATGAGTTATGACACCGCGTTTGATCGACTAAATGCAAAAGGTCTTATAACTCCCATTGGACCATTTGGAGATCCACCAGTCGAGAAGAGGTCGCCTAATTGGAACCCCAATGCACATTGCAAATATCATCAAGGTAGGGGCCATTCTACTGAAAGCTGTTGGAAGCTTAAGGAAGCTATTCAAGACCTAATTGACAGTAACAAGCTGCCGTTGCCCCCTGCCAGTAAGAAGCCAAGTATTGACAATGCACTTCTAGCTCACACTTTGGCTATCTCCGATGAAGAAAGCGAAGTTGACCCCTCGTCTCTCATTAAGCCTGTCAAAGAAACCAATGTCGAAGAGGAAGAAGAAGAGACCTTTTTCGATGTCGAAAATAATCTTCCAGAACCAGCAAATGAGGTAGAAATACGAATACTCACACTGTATCTGAGGGAGACATCACAACTGTTACATGAAACTCTCAAAATTTTGAATGAACTTCACAAGGAATATGATGAAGAACCTAAGAGAGAATTCACACCAGTAAAAACGACTTATGAGGCAAAATACTTTCCCTTACAAGTCACCGAAAGACCCAAGAAGAGCAATAAAGTTTATACTCCAATTGGGATCCCGTATACACAAATGTTTGAAATGCTCTCCGAGAATGGCAAGGTCAAACCTCTCGAACCGAGACCATTTGAATCATTAAAAAGGACAGATAGATATTACTGTCAATACCATCAGTCAGGAGGACACACCCTAGAAAACTGCTTCAAATTCAAGGATTTGGTGCAGAAAATGATTGATAGAAAGGAATTAGTCCAAGTTCAACAAGAAGAGGACATAAATGTTAATGGAGTATGGGACAGTGATGAAGAAGATTTCTATCTAAAAGACATATTAGGACCTTCACCTTCTGTATCATACACCACGGACGACATTTGGGCTGAAGAAGATTCATCAATAGATGTCCTCACAAGATCCGGGAGAATACAACCTCCCGTTTCAACACAACCTATGCCTACTGTACAACAAGCTCCCATACCTATCATCGAAGACAATGACATCGTTAAACAATTCAAGAAGACAAAAGTCTAGATGAACGTATGGAAGCTTCTGGCAACATCTCGAGAACACAGGTTAGCTGTGATGAATGCCTTGGATAAAATCGGGATAGATTCTGACACCACTCCTGAAGGACTAGCTAACTTCCTCACGAGTGATCTCCCTAGTCCAATTAATCTAATCACCTTCTCTGATAAAGATTTACCCCCGGAAGGTGACAAGCACTACAAAGCGTTAAACCTTACAGTAGTCTGCAAAAGAATGAATGTTCCCATGACTCTTGTAGACAATGGATCGGCTATTAATGTCTGTCCACTTAGGGCTGCAAGGATGCTCGACATAAAGGATGAGGATTTAACTCCGTCCACACAAGGAATAAGAGCTTACGATAATACTCGACGTCAAGCTCTCGGCAAGATAACCCTAAATCGGCTATCAAATTTGTAAGTTTTTTTTGTGGTGTTATAAACAAAATTTTAAATTTTGTGGTGTTATAATCAAAATTTGTGTTTTTTTGTGGTGTTATTTTCTAAAATTTCCTTATTCATAATTATTCCTCAAGTAATTCTAATTTCCTTAATATTTTTCATGACATAATACCTTCCATATTCAAATATACACAATCACCTTAATATCAAAACTTTCCTTAATTCTTTTACTCACTTCTCCAAGTAATCCCATAAACCCTACTTGCCATAATTATTCCCACATTCTCTTGCCATAATTCTTGCATGAGCTAGCCTATAAATACCCCTTCATACTTCTCACATTCTTTACACCAATTATCTTCTTTTCTTCTCCTCAATTTTACACAAATCATCCCGTTTATCTTTGAAGCCAATTTTCGGACACTACTGGTAAGTTTTGGGGAATTGACGTTTCACAGAAAATTGTTCATTCCTCTCGAAAAAGTCTTGAGGTTAGGCTCAAGAATCACCCAATTCGGAGTAATAACGAAGGAGTTATAGCCTCTGCACGTTCTGCCTACTTATTCCAACGCAAATCATTATTGTTGTTGTTGTTGTTGTTGTTGTTGTTGTTGTTGTTGTTGTTGTTGTTGTTGTTGTTGTTGTTGTTGTTGTTATTATTATTAATATTATTATTATTATTATTATTATTATTATTATTATTAAAATTATTATTATTATTATTATTATTATTATTATTAAAATTATTATTATTATTATTATTATTATTATTATTATTATTATTATTATTATTATTATTATTATTATTATTATTATTATTATTATTATTATTATTATTATTATTATTATTATTATTATTATTATTATTATTATTATTATTATTATTATTATTATTATTATTATTATTATTATTATTATAGGAGATTTATATAAAAATTATTATGAGTAGTTTTAAAATCAGATTTTTAATGATGAGAAATGAATTTAAAAGGTTCATGTACATATAGTTGGGGGTTTTTAATTATTTGATAACCCTATATTGATTAAGGTTATATTTATTTGCAAGGTGTATTCGTGATTGAACTTTGAAAGTGCGAAGTGTTGATCAAGGTTCTTGAGGTTCTTTTTGGGTGGATTTTTCTAGCAAGGATCAAGGTACATTTAGGTGGCTAGATACCTTTGAAAGTGATTGGTTTGAATAACATGTTTTACATGATTTGATTGGTGATTGAACTAAATTGATTTGAATTATGATTTTGAAATAATTTACGTTTGAAGGTATTTATTTAAAAAAAAAAAAAGTATTTTGAATGATTGATTTTTAAATCATGTTTTGAATGGTTTGGATTACTTATCGTGTTTAAATAAAGGAATTGATTTTAAAAGGTTTGTTGAATTAAATAATAGTTTTTCAAGGAAGAGTTGTTGATTTTGAAAAGTTATTAATATGAGATTTTATTCTCATGTATTTATTTAAAAGGTTTTGATTTTGAAAGTATGTGGAATTATTAAAAATGAGTTTGAATTTATTTGAATTATTGGATATTAAAAGGATTTATTGAACCATTGAATTATTATTATTCATGCTTTATAAGCATGTTAGTAATCCCACTATGCGGATTTGGTTTATTGATAAGGCCTTGGACTTTGTATGACCGGGGCTTTCCTCAATAATAGCCTTGTAACATAAGGAGACTAGCTTGGGGGGTGTGCATACTTGGGAGAGGAATTGGTTTTATTGGTTTATTATGAGGAATTGGTTTTTAATATGAGGAATTGGTTTTTAAAATAATTGGTATTGGTTTTATTGATTATTGATATTGGAATATTGAGAATCGATTTTAAATCATGAGTTTTGAATTTATTGGATTAATTATTGGAATTGGTTTTAAAAGCATGTTTGCAAATAAATTGAGTTTACATTATCTTGCACTTATCGTACTTAGCATAATTTGCTAATCCGTATTTCTTATTTGTTTTGGTTCGCCCTGTTTACCGTAATGGTAAGCAGTGTTGACTATTTTCAAGTGGAGTCATGAATGAGCATATGGGAGTCCCGGGATTTGCTTCACCTAGTTTAGGAATGTTGGTCTTGTCTTTATTTTGAGTACTCATAACAATGTTATTATTTTTATAAGTAATAATAAAAGAAAGTTGAGTTTCCACTGCAAGTTTTGTTATTGAGTTAAGTAGTTTGAGTACCCTTGCGTAATCACGCGGCGGTAACACGCCCAAGTCTATCTCTACGGTATAATAATACGTATTATATTGGTATTTCCGTAGGGGGGGGGTTGGGGGTGTTACAATTACGCTCATAATAAACTTCGAAAGTCTTTTTTTGGTCTATTTTGGCATAAGTCTTGTGGCTTTCAATAAAAGGTTTATGAGATTTAATCTTATCGTATAATATACAACAAGAAAAAGCTTAGAAACACGCTCAAAAGTAAGAGCAAAGTGAGAGTGTAGTCTGTTTTCAGAATTCTCAACACAACCTTGATCAAAGTTACAATTAGAGATGGTTTTGTTTTGCTCAAATTTAGAGTGCTAGAGCTTCATTTTGGACTATTAATCTTAGAGGTGGGCATCGTGTTGTTGGGGTTTGGTGAGTCCGACTCACCGCGGAAACAAACCCAAAACCAAGACCACACTCGCAATAAATAAAACCATAAACATAGATAAATTAATCACAAGATTAAGACAAGATAATCACCTTTGGAGCGTGCTTCGCCCAAACGGAAGGGGCTCTTACTTCGAAATCAAGCCTCGAAATTACGACGGCCTCCAACGATAGTCCACCCACAACTCGACCACCGAAAACGGCCCAATGCCTTGGGGTTAGCAAGGCCCGACCGAGTGATTAATGAGTTCAAAGGTTTTCACAATGGTGATGCCTTTTCCAACTCTCACTCAA
Organism: Chenopodium album; assembly: GCF_948465745.1. Taxonomy (NCBI): domain Eukaryota; kingdom Viridiplantae; phylum Streptophyta; class Magnoliopsida; order Caryophyllales; family Amaranthaceae; genus Chenopodium; species Chenopodium album. The sequence continues at coordinate 26,276,838 of NC_137834.1, forward strand.
GTGATTTTCCCAATACCCCAACTTGGGTATTTATAGGGAAAATAAGAGAATGAAAAGCTCTCCCATCAATGTGGGAGAATTTGATTTTTCCATTTTATTTTAAAGCTAAAATAAAAATAATAATCAAACTAGTAATAAATCAACAAGTGACAAGCTCATGTGAGAGGTTAGGTAAGGACCATTTGGAGGAGGGGGGGACCAAACTTGCTCCCTACTCCCTCTCTCAAAACCGGCCAACACACCCCTCACACTCCTCTCAATTCGCGCCACGTGGCACCCACCCTTGGGCACCAAGGCACCCAAGGTGGGCTGCCTTGCCGTGGCTGCCCAGCAGGCCCAGCAGCGCTAGCATGCGCGCAATGGCCCAACCATGTTGCGGCTTGTTGCGGCATGGCTGCTAGCCAATGCGTGCACAAGGCAGCACCAGCAGCACTAGCACGCACTAGGTTGTGCCTAGTCTTGCGATGCTAGCCTTGGTGTGCTAGCACGCACCAGCCAGCCTAGGCTCGGCTTGGTGCGCATGCTAGCCATCATGCCCCTAGCACTCGGTTTGCTCGGGGCATTCCGATGCTAGGGGTATTTTGGTCTTTGTTGATTTATTATTATTTTCATGTCTCGCCTTTCATTATTTTTTTGACTCGACTTCCGACGTTCGGTTTCGACGCTCTAAGCTCGAATTCCCGACGTCTAAATATTAATTACTCGATTGACTTATTAATTAATTCATAATTAATTCGTCGCTTCGGTTCGTTAGTTGCTTGGGTGTGACCCGAAGGGTTCAGTCAAGATTAAGCTGTAATATTAATTATGCATTAATGTTACTGATTGGAAGCGGCCTCCACCCAGGTATTCTGATCACTTGACCTTACTGAATATATTATCTTTCTAATAATTCTGAACCCACTAACGGAATAGTACACTTCTTCGAAGGACACCATTCCTTTCACGTGTCGAGCCACTGTGGGCCGTGCCTAGTAGTGTCTCTTGTCGTGTGGTACTTGCATTTTGGCGAGCCATGCCGTGCTGGGCCATCATTTTGCACACCCTAGTCCATGGCACGGCACAACCCACGTGCATGGCGTGTCGTGTTGTGTCGGTCACCGTGCCGCACATGTATTTTTTTATCTAAAAAAATTGATATATTTTTTTTGAACAACTTTTAAAATGGATACACTATTTAAATAATTTTATTAATTTATGTGTATATTGTTTTATTATTATTGTTCTTTATATTATTCTTATTTTTGTTATTATATAGTTCTTCATTATTTATGTTATTTTTATTATTAATTTATTTGAAGCAACGAATGAGTAGTTGTTTTGTAAGGGTCGTGACATGCCTGGCGTATCGCATGTCGTGCTAGGTCGTGTTTGGTCGTGACATGTGTCGTGCTGGCGGGTCATGCTCGTGGGCCAAAGTAATGTTCTGCCCGCATGTTTCGTGTTATTCCCGTGCCGAATTTTCGAAATCGTGAACACGCGGCACGACCCACGACCCACCCTTCGGTCATCGTGCTCGTGTCGTGTAATTACATCCCCCTTTAGGCAATGCTGCCTACTCCCCCTCCCAAAATTACCAGACTATCCCTAAACCCCACTAACTGCATCAGTTAAAATAGTTACTACAGTAACTTCCAACTAACCACGGTTAATTCCTCTACCCCACGTTTATATACAAAAAAAATGAAACAAAAAATAAAAAAAGTCATCACTTTCTAGTTTCTACATTGTTCTTCTCCATTTTCTCTCTCATCAAACCTTTTCAAATTGCACAATTCTGGAAAAAAATATGCAAATTTATTACAATTTCAACAACAATGAGTGATATACGAGAAGAAATTGCACTAGCAAAAGAAAAATCTCTAAAAAAAAAATCATAATTGTAATTTAATTTGTGGATTTTTTAATGATTAAACATCACGATTTTTTCTCATCATAACTAATTAAGTACAAAATATTGTTCAAATCTGGTAAACAAAGTAGTAATTACAATACATTGTTCAAAAACGAGTAAAGAAATTAGTAATTTGTTGGAAAATTTGTCAAAAATGATACAAACTTTCAACTTTCCGCCAAAAACAAGTCAAACTTTTAATTAATTCTAAATAATACAAACTTCGGTGGGTGTTCGCGAAAAACAAGTTTTAACCTATAGTAACTTGATTAATAGGTTATACGGGACACGTGTCAAAATTTTATTGGTTTAGCAATTTAATTTGATTTTTATTTATTTATTTAATGTATTTTATTTTTAAAAGATTATTAATGTATTTAATTTTATTTTCTTAAAACAAAAAACTCATCCCCACCCAAACCAGCCACTCAGCCACCACTTCCACCCTACCTGCCTATTAGCGTCGGCCGCGCCTAGATCCCCTCCTCCGGCGCCGGCGCCGACACCCTCCCTCATGCGTCTTTCCCTTTCCCAACCGTTGACTTGAACCACCGAACACCCTCCCCCAAAATCCTCCCTCCATCGCAAAACCACCAAAAAAAAATCCATCTCTCACTCTAAAACCCAAATCGGGCCTCCCAGCAACCGATAGAGGGTTCGGTAAGGGTTTTTCGAAGGTGGAACATGGGTTTTTGGTGGTTTAGCAGGGGAAGGAGATTTTGGGGAGGGATTTTGGCGATTTTGCGGAGGAGGGAGTTCGGTGGTTCAACTAGTGTCGAGGAAGAGTGAAAGGGGGTTACGTGTGGGGGGAAGGGAGTCGGCGCCGGCACCGAGCAATGGAGTCTGGGCGCTGCCAGTGCCGGGGGGATGGCGCCGGTGCTCGGTGGTGGTTGGTGGAAGACTCGTTTTTTTTAATTATATTTTTGAAGAAATTTATTTAATATATTTTTATTGATAATTAACAATCATTAAAGTTGTTGTTAAAAGTTAATTAAATAGATAAACAAATTTATTAAAAAAAATGACCGGTCATTCAGGTTGCAGGTAAAATAACTTGTTTATAGCGGACACCCTCCAAAGTTTGTATTATTTATAAATAATCAAAAGTATGACTTGTTTTTGGCGGACCGCTGAAAGTTTGTATTATTTTTGACAATTTTTCCTAATTTGTTTAATTTCTTTTGTAGACCATAAAAGGTAGTTCTAAAAAGCAACAAAGTACATTTTTGTAGTGGTCATGCTGATTTTTATTTTCAAAATATACATGTTTGTAGTTGTACATTTATATTTATAAAAATCATAAGGACTTATAAAATTGTTTGCCATTGAAAATTAAGTATAGAGTATAATTGTGCTAATTTTCTTAATTATTAGTTGAGTTTTCGTACAATTACTCATATTTAAATTATTAGTTTATATTAAAAAAGATTATTAGGTTAATGTTCATTTTCATTTTGATAGATGTTCATTATGATATTAGTATATGATCATTTACATTCTTACCTTAAATCTATTAGGGTTCAGTCTTGAGAAAAGATTACACTAGTTTTGTGTATGATCATTTACATATTAATGAATGTATACTGCATTTAAACAACACAAATGTTCAAAAAAACGGATGTACAATAATGCTATTGTAAATCAATAGCAGTGAGCCTCTTCATTACTTTCTTTTATTAGTTTCTGTCTCTCTCCTCACTTATTTTTCACTCACTACGGAAGCCACCACCGCCGCCACCACCGCCGCAAGCCTGAGCCTCTTTCTCTCCTCACTTATTTTTCATCCACTACGGGAAGCCACCATCGCCGCTACCACTGTCGCAAGCTTGAGCCTCGTCAACAGTGATCTAACGGTTGTTGAGTGTTTGGCTGTTCATTCCTTCAATCGCGGCATCAAGGTCTTCGTTCCTTGCTTCCAAAGGTAATGATGGTGACGTTGCTTGTATGGTAATTGGAAGCATTAGCATAAATTTTTGTGATAAAAAGGGTCACTTTTGTAGAAAAAAAGGGTCACTTATGTGAAAAAAGGGGTCACTTTTGTAAAAAAAAAATAAATAAAAAAAAAGGGTCACTTTTGTGAAAATATGGGTCACTTTTGTAAAAAAAGAGGGTCACTTTTGTAAAAAAAAAGGTCACTTTTATGAAAATATGGGTCACTTTTGTAATAAAAAGGGTCACTTATGTAAAGAAAAAGGGCCACATTTCGCAAAAATGTTCGATTTACAATAAAATTATTGTAAACCGGGGGCATGCAAAAGTTTTTGTTTAAACAAATGTTCATTTGGATTTAAATACCTATATATTCATTCTCATATTGAAAATATCCACGCATACTATAATAATAAATGTTTCACTTCATATTAAGTTAATATATGCTTATGTGCGTCATTTGAATATTATACTACATAAATTTTAATTCTAATATTGATAGATGTTTATTCGAATTTGATATGTAGATGTTCATTTGGATATGTGTATATTCACACATATATATTAATGTATGTTCATTCATAATTTCATATGTTAAAAAATGTTCAAAAATAAATCACATATATTTGTTCATTCATCATTTACCTTCGATGATTCTTATTTAAATTGTAATACAATCTTATGGTATTTCATCCACATATTATATCAATACATATCAAGTTGTAATATGACATATTGAATTATTATTAATGGTCATTTACATATTAATAGATATTCTTTTGGATTTTGATATATGTTGTTTTTCATATTAAGACATGTTCATTTAGATTTTTTTACGTTTTCATTCTCATATTGAAAGATTTTATATCTTTATAGTGTGTTCATTTCTGAATTCGTAATTGTTATTCATGCGTAAATGTTCAATTTTGAATTCTTAGATTTCCCGTACTTTTGTTAAAAATGTGTTGTTATTATTATTGAAAAACTTAATTGATCTCTTATTGTAAAGTATAATCAAGTTAGAATGTTGAAGGAGACATATATATATATATATATATATATATATATATATATATATATATATATATATATAACGCGCGCAGGCTCCCATATATATATATATATATATATATAGAGGAGCCTACGCGTGCGTTGCGCGCGGATGGTTAGTTGTTATGGTTGAATTGCCTTAATACTAAAAGTTTGTTAGGTAGGCCTTTATACACTTACTAAGCAGTTAATGGCAAGCATGCATAATGTATCAAATGTTTCAAGTTCCACCCCCTCACTTCAATATAGTTCAAATCTAGTGGAGGATGAGCTATGGTGATTAAAGGAACTTTAGTTAGTCATTTTGATCCACACCAAGCCTATAGTTTTAAAATGATATAAGCTAATTAAATAAAGTGTAGGATTTTCATTGAACAAATAAAGAACTTATTGTAGGATTACTGAAAAGTAGATCATTGGTGTGATATTTTAGGTATTTGGCATAATTTCTTAGAGCCTACGTTTGCAAGAGTCATTCAAAGAAAATCATTGAAGCACATAGCTTAAAAATGATATAAGTGTGCACTGTTTCCATAACCTTGTATATAATTGTGTAACTTAAGTTCTTATAAAATACTACAGAATGAAATTCCAATACAATATGAATTATGCTTACTAATGAATGCCACATTGTCAAAATCTATTTTAAAAGGTGAAGTATCTTGTAAATCGAAGGAAAATTCTATCAAACTAAGCAATATTCATTAGTGTACAGATGATAATATGAAGGGAGATACTGTCAAAACACCAGAAAGCAGCCTGTTGAAAGTTGGAAACCACGGCCTTGCGTCTTATAATACTCTCCAAGCAATTTGTTGCCCCGTCTATAATTTTATCACACCTTTTTAAGCATCTTGACCTGTGGATGCATAAAAAAAATAACAGTACATAGTTAAGGAAAGAGGCAGAAGAGTAATTAAAGTTAAAAGAACCCAGGACATGGAAAAAAAAAAGGCTACTAAGCAAAATTACATACCAAGATGATGTAGGGGAAAAACAGGGGTGGTGTTGGATTAAGAGTGACTTGGTAATTTACTTCTCTAGTTCTCTACACTTGAAATCTACGATAAAAATATTACACTTAAAACAAATAAGCTTTGGCTATATATAATCTAACAAAATAAAATCTATACTACAAAAGATAAGGAGAACTTACCTTCTACAATCAGTCACAATACCATGGCTATTGACATTAACAACAACGGGAAACACAACATCTTTGACAAGTTCCTTGCCAACAAAAGACTTGTTAAAAAGGGAAGAGTGGCAAAACCCCTTCCTTCCAAAGCCTACATCATGATGAAAAAAATTGTTAAATGATAGATTGAGAATCCTTCAAGATCAATACATAAAGAAGCAAAAAGAATATAATTCAATAAATTTACAACGAAGAGGTGCCATAATATTTATATGAGCGTATATCAAGTATCTATTCACTTGAAAAGGCAGCAAATCAGTTACTACGAAATGAAATGACAGTATGTGATGCAAAACTATCTTATTTTGAGAACCGAGAACATAGGTGACATAAGAGAAGTAAAATGACTGATTTTTAGTTTATCTTTCGGATTAAGACGTTATGTCAAACTATTAGAAGGTTTTAAGTATTTTTAGTTTATTTTTTATATTTCATTTTAAGTCAATTATTGTTTTGTCTAAACCTGAGATTGTGAAAGAAAAACCTTCATACTCAACAACACTTTCACCTAGCGGCCATTGTTGTATCTCCTCTTTTCGCATGCATAATAAGATTCTCATTTAGTGAACAAATTTACTTGTTCTAGGCTTTTATCTGTGTAATAAATCCCTCCATCCCCCAATATTTGCCCACTTAAAATCTATGATCTAACCTATGATGGAGTTAAAAACACCGTGGGATAGAGGTAGTACATCCTTCACTTTTAAAATAGCTTGATGAATTACGGAGTACCTTGGCCCTTTATGAACTGTAACATCACGTGCCAATTACATTTGTGATCCTGATTTTCTCTTTGAACACCCCTTTTGTCTCTCGTTCTTCCTCTACCTTTCTTCTGTTTCTCCTCCAATCCATCAAACAAATGATGATTTCTCCATTGAAGTGCTTTCTTAGGTTTCTCTCCTCCATAAAAGCCGTTTAACTCTTATAAATAGTGGTTTTTTTTATTCTAGTGACAAGGTTGATATAACTACAATAAAAAAAAAAACCACATCACTTTTAATGCTGTAACACAGATATAACATTCCATAAGATCATCACTGTCAAATCATCTTATAGAATTAACTCTTTCTAAGATAAATATAACAATAGAAGAACTCATAATAAACATATGAGGAGACCCCCATTCATCCTCAAGATAAACGCGGATTGTTTATCATAGAGGCAAACCGTAAATAAATTGAACTGTGTTCAATCCACATAGGCTGACTAGTCATTAATTAGCTGAGTAATAGGACATGTTGGAAAGCATCTCCGTTAAGGCATTAATGAGGCTCTGTTAAAATAACTAACTGCCGTGAACTAACACTTTAACCTGGTTGTAGATGGGGAACGAATTCGAGTTGTAACTTCACTCAAAACTACTAGAGATGCTCAAACAACCCAAAAGTAAAGGGATAGCTTCGCGATGCGATTGAGCGTTGATGCTCGACATCTTTAGATCCGGTAAGTTTTTGTAGTTTTAATAATAATGTAATTGTAATCAGTACCTATAAATTGTATCTTTATTGATATGATCATTGTGGTTTGATATAAATTTCATCTAATTTGATAGAAATTGCATCTTTTGTAGTTTCAATATTTGGATAGAAATTGCATCTTTTGTAGTTTCAATATTGACAAACTGAATGCATTTAATTATTAGTGCTAATTCGACTATGAATGTATATTTTCTGATTGAAAATGTAATTATGATAGAATATAAAGACTTACATATGTGAATGCATGATTCTAAGGTTGTAGATCTATCTGATATTGATGCATCGGATGTGATTGTGGGTTTGTTCACAAGTATCAAATAGCTTTGCGTGAATTTCATCATATTTAGTCATATGTGGTTGGTGTAACGGGCTAATGGATTTGTTTGTATATTGAAATCCGGCTATGGCTGCTTGTTGCATGTTTGCATAATTGATTTGTGTGGGTTTTGTGTCACAAACTTGTGTTTGAGATGGATAACGACTTAGAATCACCGAGTGCAATTTGTAATGGTATAACTTTGCAAGACAAGGGGAGCGGGGTGAGGTGTAGGGTGTTGAATACAGAACAGGGTAACCAGGGGGACGACACATTAAGTGTTGAGGATGGCGACGAAAGGTTACCTTCTGTAGATGAGCCAAGTCCACGCAATCAGCAAGGGAACGAGCATATTTCTCCAAGCACAACTGTTGGGACGGTAGAAACCGTTGTTGCAAGTAATCGTGATAATTTTGTGGAAGCACCGAAGCTTGGCATGGTGTTTAATTCATGGCAAGATGTTGAGTTGTATTATAAAGAATATGCTGAGTTAATTGGGTTTGGAGTGAGTAGGGTCCAAGGTGCGTATTCTAAAGGGGAGGTGAGAGATCGGATATCCACAACGTGGAGGTGTGAATTCTATGGCAAACCTGACATGAGGGCTCAAAGGGAAGCGAAGAAGAGGGCTAAGGCGAAGGGAATGAGTGGTTCAGGTGGTGTAGTGGGTGGGATTGTGGTGGAGGACGATTTGAGTCGGAGTAAAAGAAAGTCTAAGAAATGTGACTGTCAAGCGATGGTTTATGCAAGTGTTAATCATGATGGACAGTGGGAAATAAAGAGACTTGAGTTGAAGCATTCAAATCATATTCCTAATCCTACCTTGGCTAGGCTCGTTAAAGAGTATAGAATGAAGAACTTAACTCCAATGGCTCGGAAGCAGTTATTTACTTTTTTCGATAAAGGGGCACTGTAGGGAATAATTTCAAGCCTTTAAATCCCACTAGCTTGAACCCCACTGTGATCATACACTAAAGTACGGTGGCGTCCAAAAAGGAAGAAGATAGAGCAAAAGAGTCGCCAACAAGTTTTTAAGGAACTTGTAAACCATTCACGAGGTGAAGGTTACACCCCTTAACGATCCAAGAGATCGTCAACTCCATAAGGTCATGAACCAAATAAGGGTTCGAGGATGAAGGTACAAATCCAACCTAAAAGAGATTGAATCTGCCCTAATAATAGGCCTCTACTTTATTCTGATCGTATTCATGTGCGCTTTCTGACTAACATACAATCAATAGATTTAACCCTAAACCTGTTTATCTATGTTGGTTGAATATTAATGCACAAATAAATCTATTATTGGCGATCACTTGAATTATAATCATAGTTAACCCTAAACAAGATTATTAATTATCTTATTAAGCGTGATTACAAGTACCAATTCCCTTTAAACATGCATGAAAGGTGTGATCAAGCAATAACAATAAATATCAAGCAACATAATCAATTATGAATAATAATAATAATCATCATAATAATAATAATAATAATATTCATAATCATTCCAACAATCATAATCATGATCATGTTAATATTAAAGCATAATAAAAAATAGCAAGATCCTAGGCATGATACTAACAAGATTAATAACAAACCCTATCATGTCACTAAACAATAAAAATCAAATCTTTAACCCTAACATGATACTAACAATCATAAATATTAGGAAGAGAATAAAAGGTATCATAGCAATCATATTTAATATTAAAAAATATCCTAGACATGATACTAGGAATATCAAAACAACAATATAAACATGATATCTACATCATAATATCAATTAAAATCAATTAAAGTACTTACTTGGATGCCTCGTACCTCTTTCTAATAACAAAATACACACGTTAGTAACTTCAAGGAAAATAATAATCAAAACAATTAAATTAAATAATTAAAAGAGAGATTTGGGACCAAACCCTCAGAAATTAAAACCTTTCACGTCTAGGGCGAAGGCAAATTCGAATATGGCTAGGTGTATCTAGATCTTGCGAATGCGGAATTTTGTATGAAAACCAAAGTTTAGAAAAGAGAGAGAATAATCAAGAAAATCTTGATGAGAGTTGGTGATTAGATATTGGTAATTGGTAAATGAAAACGGAGTTTTTTATACGATATTTATAGAGAAAATCAGCCAAAAAAGATAATTTAACAAAACAGAGTCTGAAGATCGCAAAACAACATTAGCGCCAACCCTGGCTAACTGGCGCCAGCACCAGTGGCTAGCGCCAGGCGCCAATGGCTAGCGTCTGGTGCCAAGCCTAGTTCCAGGCGCCAAGGCCTGGGGTTGGACGCCAAACTGGATTTCAACGCGTTTTCGAAAATCTGATAAGTTTACCATACTGGAAGATAAAATAATATAATTCCATCGAAAATGCTATTTGATCTTGATTAAAACTCTGAAAAGAGTCCTAATTGAATTAGGAATGAAAAGAACCTTCTAGAATATTCTAGAAGACCAAAACCATTCCTAATCGCATTAGGAATGATAAATCATATTAGGCCCTCCCCTAGATCATTGGGCCGTACATAAAGCTCAAACCGGGTCCAGTTTAGTAAATTGGCCATAACTTCCTCAATATTCATCGGAATTGGGCTTATAATATATCGTTGGAAAGGTCTTTGCAAGCCCCATCCAACTACACCACTATTGGACCCATATCATGGACAAACCAAACTGGATTGGCTGTTTTCTTAAAATAAAGTTTTCCAAAACAGAGAGAAGAGAAAAGAAATAAAACTTTCCGCAACACTAGACCTTTCCACACTTTCGTTTCATTCGATTATGATTCGATGTGAAAGGCACTCATCACTGGGTTTGGTTTTGGGGAGACACAAATGGGTGTCTACAGAAGCCCCCACTTTGACTGAGTTTGGAGAAACGCAAGTTTCGAAAACGAAAGTCAAAGTAACGATAGGGACGGAGAATGATTCAGAACGTTCTGCGATCCTAAATCAATCTTGTAACGCCGATACCTGCAAACTAGCGTTTGTTAAACAGATAAAAGAGTTAAGAAACGCGTATCTTGCACCGTCGAGCACACGTCTCTGGAGGTAACCGATTGTTGCTGCTTTACTGTTTTGATGACCTCCTGCAAGCTAGAGAATGCCATCCCGCTTGAAAACTGCTACGCCCGTAACTGCTTCCAAATTAGAAGATTACTTTGCCTGAAACTATCCTCCTCCGCAATGATAATATTCCACATCCTAGGGAACATTATCGAAGATTGCTTCTCTTGAAACAATCTTCAGCTGTTTGTGACAACTCTCCATAATCCAGGGAACGCCACCTTGCTGTTTCGATGTTCACTCGTCTCTGAACAAAGAGCTTCTTTTTTATATGATCTTCTGAATGATGTGTCCACGCGTCTCTGAACGAAGAGCTTGATAATAGGATGCCCACGCGTCTCTGAGTAAAAGAGCTTGTAGGAAATGTCTACGCGTCTCTGAACAAAAGAGCTTGAAAATAGGAAATGTCCACGCGTCTCTGAACAAAAGAGCTTGAAAGAAATGTCCACGCGTCTCTGAACAAAAGAGCTTGAATGATATGCCCACGCGTCTCTGGAGCAAAAGAGCTTCTGATGGAAATGTTCACGCGTCTCTAAACAATAGAGCTTCGGTGCTTGAATGTTTGTTGTGATAATGTTCTGAAGAAAAATTTCCGAAGACCAACGTTTGTCGATCTCTAAGGCTTGTCTGAATTTTATTTCGCTAAAATCAGTATGTCGGTGTTTCCGTAATGAGCCATATCTTAGGCGCTTTAAGCTAAGCGAGACGATCTTTCATCAGGTCGACCCCTTATTGTGATTGTAATCAAACTGACTACTTAATCATGTCAAATTGCTTATAGGGGCTAACTGGCGCACCAAGGAACCCAAAATTGCTGTATGAAGTCGAAATCACCTTTCTGAGAGGCTTCGAGCTCTGTTGTTGTTGAAATATTTCTGGCGCCAAGAATTGATTTTGTCGCCGAACGCTGTGATAGGGTCTTCCCTGTTCTGCTGCACCTGTATTTATTTTGACTATAGAACTTTGCCAATTTCTTTAATTATCTTAAGGTTGACCTAAGGCTTAATGTTTCTTGACTCATCGACTTGACACGACTCAAGGTATAAACTTGACTCGCTGATTGACTGACTCGAGGTTGACTCGACTCAAAGCAAAATGACACGTGTGACTCGTGACCCGTGTGTGCATTGTAATGTGATCGTGCGACTCGAAAAATTCAAAAAAGCAAAAATTTCCGTCATTTTTGTGGAGGGTACCGACTTTCTCCCGAAAAAGAAAGACGCGAAAAAGAATCGAAAGTTTGAAGATGCATGTTGAATGAGCTTAGTCAAATGTTGTTTGATACTATCTCTCAAGGTTCAAGGATTAATTCATCCTAGGCTATCTCAACTGTTGACTCCATGATGAAAGTATTTGGGTAACTTAGGCACGGAGGCTAAGCACTTCATACTTCGATGCTATGATGATTATGAGTGATGTGTGATGTTGATATGACAAGGCGTGCTTCAGCGTTGTGTTAAGATTCCATGATAAAGGGTTCCTAAGGGAAGTATTTGGTCATGTGTCTGTGATGTGTGTGATAGTGACACTAAAGCTAAGCCACAAGAGCTAAGTGTGTGGAAAAATATTATTTATAGAAGAATCAAATGGTGGTGACTCTTAGGCTAGGTAAGCTAATGATATAGGGATCAAGCCCCCAAGTCTAGATCTAAATGAATAGGGATGAGCATTGGAGATCCCTTGATATGATCATGGTGCAAGTGTGTGAATGTGAATATGAATGCATGTTTATTACGGCCGCACCTCGATGTGAGGTTGCCTACGTATCCATTAGGAATCAGGCCGAACGCAGCTCTAGCCGAACCTCGCACAAGTGTGTATACCTCAAAAAGGTCTTTTTAAGGGTTGTAATGTGGTGAGGCTAAAGGTTTGAAGAAGAAGAAGATAAAGGCTCAAGACCCTAGATAAGCCCCCAGGGTGTGCAACTTTGCTTTTGAATCTTTGTATTTTCATGCTTGAATTTCTATTCTTTTTTAGCTCTTTTTGCTTTAGCATTTATTTTACTTTTATAAGTGTGGGCAATCCCATTCATGCGGTCTATCACTCACTTGGCATTCATGTTTCTCAGGCACGGTACCGAGCACTCGATAAGAGACGCAATCTGAGACATGTTCTTATCGAAGATACTTTCATATCAAAGACATTGGAACACTTGCCCTTTTGTACACTTTTATTTATATTTGTTTTTGCTTATTTTTGCTATTTTTTGAATTACTCAAGCCCTTTGAGATTGCATAAGTTACACACCATCCAATCCCAAGGTTAGGTAGATATGGGTTGAAAAAAAAATTAAAAAAATGAAGGGTTTATCGTTAGACGAGGCTCAAAGTGGTTTATGAAGAAAGGATTGTATAATTGAAAGGTGAAAGGAGATATAATGTGGCTACAAGGGGTGCCTCAAATCATTAGTATACCTTGTGCTTAATTCGACATGTTTTTTTTTTTTTTTTTTTTTTTTTTTTAAATGCAATGCAATGAAATGATCATATACAAGGAAATAGATGCTCATTTTATTAGAAGAAAATAAAGAATCTACAAAATTAATCTAAGGAAAGGAAAAAGTGTCTATGCTAGACTTATTGGGGAAAGAAAAGATGAAAAAGAAATAGAAAAAGAGGTCATAAAATCTTGTCGTTGAAGCTCGCCTCTTGTCTTGTGTTGTTTCCTTTATCATCACTCGTTCTTCTTGTTAACTGGAGGTATGGGAAGCTTGTTATTATCAAATGTTGGATAGCCTCCTTTAGCTTCCAACAGCTCTCAGTAGTATGACCCCTACCTTGGTGGTACTTGCAGTGCTCGTCTGGATTCCAACTAGGCAATCTTTTCTTAAGTGGGGATCTTTAATAGGTCCTATGGGAGTAATGATTCCCTTGGCATGGAGTCGATTGAAAGCATCATCGTAGCTAGTTCCAATAGGGGTAAATTCCCTTTTTGGTTGCTTTCGATTACCCATGGCTAGGATCTCACTAAGGTCGAAAGTACCAACACTATTACTAGAGTAGGTGTTTTCGGAAGAAGAAGGATAGTCGTTCTTCTTCCCTTTACAGCCACTATTACCATTTTTACTAATCTTGGCCTTCTTGTCGCACGGAGGAACATGAAGGAGATTTGAATCAATGAAGTCTTGAACACGATCCTTGAGGGCAAGACACTTTTCAGTAGTGTGACCGCGACCTTTATGGTATCGACAATAGGAATTTGGATCCCAATTAGGAGAACGTTTTTCAAATGGAGGGTCTTGACTGGGACCAATGGAGTGAATGAGACCTTGATCGTGAAGACAGCCAAAAGCTTCATTGTAAGTCATTCCTATTGGTGTGTATTCTACAATGGTCCGTTTTTCCTGTGGCTTAGGAGCATTGAGTTCTTCATTAAACTCTTGGCGAGAATTTTGTTCGATGGCCATCACCCGATTTGCTAATCCTTCTACCACATTCAAGAGCATGGCAATGACATCTTGCAGTTTTCGAATTTCCTCTTTTAGACTTGACGAGTCTTCCTTGGTATTATCTAAGAAAAGACTTTCATCCTCCTCAATTATGGCCACTTCATCGAGAGAGGTCATATAAGCTGTCTCGATCACGGGCTCTCCTATAGGTGTGATAAGAAGTGATGGATCAAAGGATGCTTGGTCATCTTCGATGGCTAGAATCTCGGAAGTTTCATTGTCATCGATCAGATCTTGAATAGCTTCTTTGAGTTTCCAACACTCTTCAGTGTCGTGACCCTTTCCTTGATGATATTTGCAGTGCTTATTAAGGTCCCACTTAGGTGGCCTAGCTTCTGGAACCGGATCTTTGATGGGCCCTATAGGCATGACTAGTCCTTTGTGATGTAGCTTCTCGAAAGCCGTTTCATAACTTATACCAAGTGGAGTGAACACCCTTTTTGATCTTTGGATTCGTGGTTTAGAGGTGTTTGTAGCATGTACCTCATTAGAGGAAGAAGAAGGATAGTCGCTCTTCTTTCCTCTCGCACTATTATCTTTCAGAAGGTCATCTTCAATGTCAATGCCTATATTATAAACAGTTTTGAAAGTATTCAAGTCGTGTTGGTACTTTAAGTGCTTTGAATACTTCCCTTGGAGATTCTTGATAAACATCCTCACAGATTCTTTTTCGGTAGGAGCCTTGACCATATTAGCAGAAGTTTCCCTCCATTTATTGAAGAAAGAAGTGAACCCTTCGTTTTCCTTTTGTTTTAACATCTCGAGTTGTCTATGGTCTGTCTCGTCTTGGATGTTGCACTTATATCTATCTATGAAAGCGTTTGTTATCGACTCCCAAGAAGAGGTTTTTTCTTTCTCGAGAGAAAAGAACCATTGTTGACAAACGGTTTCGAGAGATAGTGGGAACAGAGAGGGGAAAACCTTCTTATCGATACCCTTAATGCTCATGATAGTTTCAAAAGCTCTTAGATGGAAGTAAGGGTTATCTGTTGCCTTGAATTTAGGGATGTCAGTGGCGTTGAACTTATGCGGAAGAAGTTCCTTGTCCAGCGAGACCCCTTGCGAACTCATGCCCTGAAATTTATAGTCACTAGATAGCTTGCTTAGACTCTCTTGCATGAGGTTCATCTGTTGTTGCTTCACGGGATCATCGACCTTAAGTGTGAGTAGTTTCAGTGTCTCAGTCACGTTAGTCAATTGACTCCTAAGTTCATTAACTTCCTCTTGAGTTGCCATTATCCTTTTAGCCTTCCTCTTTTGACGAATCGGTTTATCAAAAAGCGAGACTTGAATAAAGAGGTTGTCCTTGATCAATCGCCCTTCTCTCCTCGACCAAGTACTGTGGGAAAGGAATTTGGGGATATTTATTGTTAATTATTTGACTCAAACTTTATTCAACATGCAATGGATGGAGGAGGTGAAGAAAGATGGAAGAATGTGAAGAGCTAGGAATAAAATGTACCCCCAACTTAAACGACGGAAAAGACCGACTCATGCATGAACCTAAGACATGGCCATGGTGATGTGTACTCAAAGTGTGTGCCAAGACTAGTGAGTGTAGGTGACATGTTAAGACTCGTGTCATGACCATGTGGCTAGACTATGTGACCAAGACTCGATTAATGACTTGACAAGGTGTTATTGACAGCGAAATTAACCGAATTAATTAGTAAACTGGTTAATTAGACCTTAGGTGATGACTCGACCAATAATCCGAATTGTCGGCCAAGCGACAGGACTGGCGTCACACTATGGTGGTTGGCGCCAGACAATTTAGTTAATGTCTGGCGCTACACACTGTAATGTGGCGCTACAGCTCAGACTTTGGCGCCAATATTGGAGCTTCGGTCTAGGACTGTTTTCGGTATTATTAGTCAACTGGGGTATGCCTAAAGTCGTACTAGGTCAATTCCAATTAAAAAATAAACTTTATTGACTCAAATTAATTAATTAAGTAATTAATTAGGCAAAGTTCTTTAAGTCATTAATTTTAATCTCAACACAAATCAACAAACGGTTAGGAGAAACATAGAACATATATGCACAACAAATAATGCACAAGTAGTCAAGTAGGCACAATATGATGCAATGAGTTCGCAACCTAACCATGGCTCTAGTTCTCTAAAGTTCGGGATATGGTTTAGTCAAATAGGGTCCATGGTTAATTGTCCGGATGCACCGCGCAGAAGCCTAACCGTGAAGGGTTAGCGCGTGTGGATGGGACACCGCGAGTTTTAGAAAAAACTCACTTCCATGGTTTGGTGAATTCAACATCTCAGATGTACCCTTTGTTGCCAGGAGCGTTCAATCGGGTAGATAGAGCATGAATTCCCAGAGGGTTATGTCCATATGTAGAACACATATGGGTTTCAGAAAAGTGAGAAAAAATTCAATCAGGAAGCAGGATCGAGCAAACAATACGAAAAACCGGTCGAAATTAGAACGCATATTTCTGGCTCGGTATTGGGGGAAATCAGCGCCAGCAAACAGAGACTGGCGCCAACTTTTAATTGTAGCGCCTGGCGCCAATACTGGCGTCTGGCGCTACGGCTAAAACTGTGGTGCCAAGCTCTGGCCCCTGACGCTACTTCCCACATGCCTCAGCAGCTTTCTGTGCTCGATAAAATCTTCCAGTTTCGCGCGGTGTTATTTCAGTCCTAGTTGTGAAAGACATTTCTCAAATTTCCTACGTGTAAAATCCTATGTTTTTTACTCATTACGAATGGTCTTTCCAATGAGAACCTTTTTATGCATATGATAATAATGTTAATCAAAATTACGCACATGAAATACTTAGAACTTTTCGAGTCTCATCCACTCATTCTAAATCATTGCCGAAACAAATTCAGGAATTAAAATAGAAATCCTCCCCAGTGGAGTCGCCAAAAACTGTAGGGAATAATTTCAAGCCTTTAAATCCCACTAGCTTGAACCCCACTGTGATCATACACTAAAGTACGGTGGCGTCCAAAAGGGAAGAAGATAGAGCAAAAGAGTCGCCAACAAGTTTTTAAGGAACTTGTAAACCATTCACGAGGTGAAGGTTACACCCCTTAACGATCCAAGAGATCGTCAACTCCATAAGGTCATGAACCAAATAAGGGTTCGAGGATGAAGGTACAAATCCAACCTAAAAGAGATTGAATCTGCCCTAATAATAGGCCTCTACTTTATTCTGATCGTATTCATGTGCGCTTTCTGACTAACATACAATCAATAGATTTAACCCTAAACCTGTTTATCTATGTTGGTTGAATATTAATGCACAAATAAATCTATTATTGGCGATCACTTGAATTATAATCATAGTTAACCCTAAACAAGATTATTAATTATCTTATTAAGCGTGATTACAAGTACCAATTCCCTTTAAACATGCATGAAAGGTGTGATCAAGCAATAACAATAAATATCAAGCAACATAATCAATTATGAATAATAATAATAATCATCATAATAATAATAATAATAATATTCATAATCATTCCAACAATCATAATCATGATCATGTTAATATTAAAGCATAATAAAAAAATAGCAAGATCCTAGGCATGATACTAACAAGATTAATAACAAACCCTATCATGTCACTAAACAATAAAAATCAAATCTTTAACCCTAACATGATACTAACAATCATAAATATTAGGAAGAGAATAAAAGGTATCATAGCAATCATATTTAATATTAAAAAATATCCTAGACATGATACTAGGAATATCAAAACAACAATATAAACATGATATCTACATCATAATATCAATTAAAATCAATTAAAGTACTTACTTGGATGCCTCGTACCTCTTTCTAATAACAAAATACACACGTTAGTAACTTCAAGGAAATTAATAATCAAAACAATTAAATTAAATAATTAAAAGAGAGATTTGGGACCAAACCCTCAGAAATTAAAACCTTTCACGTCTAGGGCGAAGGCAAATTCGAATATGGCTAGGTGTATCTAGATCTTGCGAATGCGGAATTTTGTATGAAAACCAAAGTTTAGAAAAGAGAGAGAATAATCAAGAAAATCTTGATGAGAGTTGGTGATTAGATATTGGTAATTGGTAAATGAAAACGGAGTTTTTTATACGATATTTATAGAGAAAATCAGCCAAAAAAGATAATTTAACAAAACAGAGTCTGAAGATCGCAAAACAACATTGGCGCCAACCCTGGCTAACTGGCGCCAGCACCAGTGGCTAGCGCCAGGCGCCAATGGCTAGCGTCTGGCGCCAAGCCTGGTTCCTGGCGCCAAGGCCTGGGGTTGGACGCCAAACTGGATTTCAACGCGTTTTCGAAAATCTGATAAGTGTACCATACTGGAAGATAAAATAATATAATTCCATCGAAAATGCTATTTGATCTTGATTAAAACTCTGAAAAGAGTCCTAATTGAATTAGGAATGAAAAGAACCTTCTAGAATATTCTAGAAGACCAAAACCATTCCTAATCGCATTAGGAATGATAAATCATATTAGGCCCTCCCCTAGATCATTGGGCCGTACATAAAGCTCAAACCGGGTCCAGTTTAGTAAATTGGCCATAACTTCCTCAATATTCATCGGAATTGGGCTTATAATATATCGTTGGAAAGGTCTTTGCAAGCCCCATCCAACTACACCACTATTGGACCCATATCATGGACAAACCAAACTGGATTGGCTGTTTTCTTAAAATAAAGTTTTCCAAAACAGAGAGAAGAGAAAAGAAATAAAACTTTCCGCAACACTAGACCTTTCCACACTTTCGTTTCATTCGATTATGATTCGACGTGAAAGGCACTCATCACTGGGTTTGGTTTTGGGGAGACACAAATGGGTAATTCACGATTGTATGGGCATTGAGGAGGATGGGACGGGAAGTGTAGGACTTACAGTTAAAGACCTTCAGCATGAGGTCTACAAAAACAGAAGGGCGAAAATGGAGGGTGGCGACTCAGTTTCTATGATGAGTTTTTTTCAAAAAATGCTAGCTAGAGATGTCAATTTTTATTATACTCAAAGGCTTGATCATGAAGGAAGGTTAAAAGACGTTTTGTGGGTTGATGCACGAAGCCGTAGTATGTTTTGATGCGACTTACTTGACCAATGACTATGACCTTCCGTTTTTAAATTTTGTTGGTGTTAACCATCACGGACAATCAATTTTGTTAGGATGTGCACTTGTGTCTCATGAAGATTGTGAGACGTTTCGCTGGATATTTAAGCAGTGGTTGGAGTGTATGAAAAACACACCCCCGAAATCAATTCTCACTGATCAAGCAGCTGCTATGCGCAAGCCCCTTGAAGAATTCATGTCGAGTACTCGTCACCGTTGGTGCATCTGGCACATCATGAGAAAGATTCCGGAAAAACTTGGTAAATGTGAAAGGTTAGTGTTCTAATTCGGTTTAAGTTAACAATGACATGTAATATTATATTTGGTGTTGATTCAAGGTGAAATATGTGATGTAGGTACAAAGACTTCAAAAGCCTGTTGAAGAGAATTGTTTACGAAAGTTTTACAATTCAAGAGTTTGAGAATAGGTGGTCTAAACTTATTGTGACATTCGAGTTGCAAAGTAATGAATGGTTGAATAGTTTGTTTAAAGAGAGGCATATGTGGGTTCCCGCGTTCATGAAAGAATATTTTTGGGCCGGAATGAAGACCACACAACGAGTGGAGAGTATAAATAGTTTTTTCGATGGGTTTCTTACCCGGAATACCAAATTATTTGAATTCCCGATGAAATACGATAACGCATTGAAAAAGCGGATTCGGGACGAGATAGATGTGGATGCAAAGTGCTCCAAGTACATTAGAAGGCTCGTGAGTGGTTTCCTTGTAGAGAAGCTATTCCAAAAAATATACACAGACACCAAGTTCCAAGAGGTTCAAACTGAATGCATAAGAATGATGTACTGCGTTCCACGTCAAGAGACAGAGGTGACTGACTTACTAATTAAGTATGTTATAGAAGACCGTGTTTGGGTTGTTCCTGAAGGGAAGCGTGAGGATGTTCTAACGGACCGGCGAAGATTTTACTCTGCTACATTTAACAAAGAAACAAAGGTGGTTTGCTGTGATTGTAGGAAATTTGAAACTGATGGTATAATGTGCAGGCACACAATTAGGATACTTGATTTGAATGTTGTTAAAGACATCCCTGAGAGGTACATTGTCAACCGCTGGCGTAAGGACATACTAAGAAAGCACACTCGAATACATTCTTCTTTCCATGACCCTAACAAGACTTCTGAGGTGAAAAGGTACAAGGCTTTGCTGAACGCGTTTGAACCCATATGTGATGAGGCAGCAATGGTGGACGATGTGACAGTCCAAACGGTGCTTGAACATTTGGAAAAAATTAAGTCAAAAGTTAATGAATGTAGTAAGAGGAAATTAGAGCAAATTGTTCCCCTAGTTCACCCAGGCGATGGATCACCAACAGTTCATCACAGCCTCGGTGACAATGATACAACAACGTCACCAGTGCAACACCCAGCTTCTTCATCCGAAGGTTTTATGGAAGAAGGAGGTTTGTTTGACAATCTTGTCAAAGACCCAGTTCAAAGGAAAAGCGGTCGAGGCAGGCAAAATCAACACGTTACAAGGGTCTATCAGAAATTGTTTACAAAAAGCCAAGCAAGAAACCTACTATGAAGAAGGTAATATACTGTACACACAAGTACATAGTAATCTTTCTATGTTCATTATAGCCTGTAATTAATTTTTTTTTAATATATTTTTTAATATTTTTATTAATTATTTTCAGCAAAAAATGGGGGGTGTGAATCTAGCTATTCCCCCTCGAATGGGCAACAAACCTGCAAAGAAGGCAAGTAACAAACCTCCTACTAAGAAGGTAATCTACCCATACTGGTATACCCAATTATACAGGATTTACCTACTGATTCTAAGTTACATTTTTAAAACCTTTACTATTTGATGAAGCAGCAAAAGACGAGTGCTGCGGGCCTTGCTACACCCCCTCAAACTAGTAAAAACCATGGCAAAAGGGCAAGCAAGAAACCTCCCCCAAAGAAGGTAAGCTTTATTCGAATTATATGTTATCTTTATTTTATTTCAATTGTTAATTCCAATTCATTACTTGATGCATAGAAAAAATCAAGTGCTGACGATGCCATCCCACCAACAAAGGGTAAAAAACGTATCACACAGCGATGTAACAAACCCCCCCCCCCCCAAGAAGGTATATTCTTGCTATTTGGAATCACTTACTTATATGTAAAGCATTTGCACTGCTTGTAATTGTTATCCATTGTTAACACTTATACTACTTTATGCTTCCCTCAGCAAAGCAAAACAAGGGTAGGATGAACGTAAGCAAACCCCCCCCCCCCCATTTTTAAACAATCCATTGAATGACATGGTGAGTTTATCATTGAAACAATTAAATCAGCAATGCAAATGTGATGGGCTCGTTAACTTATTTGAAATTGCACTAAATTTACTCTTTTGGATAGCATCCACAGGTTCGGCAAACACGTTCAGTCTCACACTTGGACTGGTTGGATCAGGATGACAGTTTACTTGGTGAATGTGCTCTTGGTTTGTCACAGAATGGAACACCCCGTAACAACACGGTAATTAAATGAGTTGCTTTATTTTCTTGATGTACATATGTTTGTAATAGTGTCCATTAAGGAGATAATCTGCTTATATAGGTTGGGCCTAGTATATCATCCTCACACTTGGACTGGTTGGATGAGCAAGATAGTCTACTCGTGGAATGCTCAATTGACTTATCTGAGACGCTCTGTGATACAGTTGGTAGCACCCCTGCAAATACAAAAAACCATGGAAAGAAGAAGGTAATTCACTCTTGTGAGCCAATTATTTTTTTTTTAGCGCACTTATGTATTCCTACCCACATGCAACAAGTTCCTCAATCCACAGGTTGACCAGACACCATCCTCCGCACACAAGGTTTGGCCTGATGGTGATGACAGTCTACTCGACTGCTCCATTGGATTGTCAGAGACATTCTGAACATAACATAATAGACTCTTTACATGGGATTGTGAATGTCAACGGATTTATTAGTCGTGCTACGCGTTTAACTTTTTTTTTTAATTAATAAGTTCTAACAATATGGCTAATGAACTGCAATATGAGACCGTTAGTTTACGTTACACATTATATGTAATGAACTGCAATGCCTGTGGTTTTAAGAGCAAGCTCACGTGTATTCCTAACACGTGTATGCATTAACAAAATTTTTATAGCGAGTTACAATTTCAAAACTTTTCGAGTCTTACCCCTACAACTTTCAATATCAACTTATTTTCAAATAAAATACCCCCTTGTTTAATTGAATTATGACTATGTTTCCAGGCCTCTTAATTAAGTAATTATAAAAGATCAATAATAATATCATATTAAATAGTCGCTGCTTTCAAGTTTAATAATATCATATTAAAAAGTCGTTGCTTTCAAGTTTGATAGTTTAATCATGACAATAAAATAGTGTGTAAAACCGGAATAATGATAAATATACTGTAAAAGAGGTGAATAATGTGAAACATCAATACAAAACCAAGTGATATGGCGGCCCGATATGGAATGCAAATAGTTGGGCCAACCATTAACACGTTTCTTGGCCCAACTTGGGCCAACCAGTAGCCTGTGGGATTTGGGCTCAATCAAATTGTTATGGGTTGCTGCTAAACCAAATATGGATCAAGGGTGGCCCAACCAAAATGCAACTTTACTAAGGTATACGTAATTTGGATTAGTAGACCCCAAGATTATAAATTTATAATTTCATTGACAATTAAGCAGCAAATGGGGGAGATTCCCCCTTATAAATTAAGTAAATATAAAAAAATTAACATTTGATAATGTGAGAAATTTTGGGGTATTAAAATTTTTGAAAACTTATAAATATTGTTTGTGCGTGTTTATTAAGTTATTAAAGTATGCAATGTTGTAGGAATGACAAGGGATCGTATTTGTTTCGGTAGTGGTGAAGCCAATCCGTTTAATAAGCCGATTATAACTAAATTATGTATATATATAATATTTCCGAGTATTTAGGGCCATTTTGCATTGACTGTAACTGAACTAAACTGAATTTCAACGTAACAGAACAAGCCCTTAGATTATAACTAACTTATTGTCCTACCATAACATAACACATTTAACTTTTAACTAAATTATATAACAAACTTTTATCGCAAAACATGCAAATAATTGTCCCAAGTTTTATATATCATGTTATACTCTCGGACCGGACTCCGTTTGACTTTGTAAATTGTCAAAGTTACGTATCCAAACCGGATTTTTTATTTCTAATCGAATCGGTATCGATTCGAACTCTTATTTTATCGATATGTTATACTTGCTTGTTACACTTCTAATAAGTAACAATTATTCGTTATAGGTAAATTAAAAACTGTAATTTAAAAACTATTTTTGTGGAACTCCTAACTAATGATATCATTTCATTTCAGTAAATTTTAGATTTTCCCCTAAAATACTACTACAACACCAATTACTCCATAGGCTGGCCCGCAAAGACTACATATCAAAATACAGCATAATGCATAAACCTAATGATATCCAGATTACAAAATACTTTCAAAATGCTTAGAAGTTCCAATTACAAAAGCAGCCCATTCCCCTAAAATCTGATCTAGTTCAAAAGCAGTATACTGTAATCTTTCTGGGGGAAATTGAAATTACCTTTTCTCATGACCTTCTCCATACACCATGGATTTTTTTTCCACCATGAACCCGCAACCCTTTTACCATTTTTAAACTTGTTTACTATTTTTTTGAAGCTCAAAAAACTTCTCTTTTCTTTAACATATTCTGGAGAAACTGGAAACTTGTTCAAAGCTAACAATGGCACGCCTTCAGTGTTGCAACTAGATGTTTGGCTCCCATCAGTACTCAAACCATCCACCCTAGTTAGAGAAAGGATAGGAAGAACCAACTGCAAGTTCTTCACTGATAAATCCTCTATCGATATATCATCACTATCATAACATGAGTACAAATACTCAACCTGTTCAAGTAGCATGTTATCGAAATCAGTCGAAGATGGCCTAGAGCCCCATTATGTCCCAAAGGGATATTGAGGCAGGAGTGGGTCGTAAAATTTAGGGTTTGGCCATGTTAACCGATCCCTCGGCCCGGTGAAGATCGTTGAAGGCAGTGACCTACCTTGTGATAACCTAGGCTCGATCAACGCATTCATGTGTTTGATGAAACTAATCAATAAAAGTGAATTATAGGTTTTTTACAAAAAAAAAATATTAAGAAGGCATTGGGTGCAACAATCCTTTGTGTGGCTTTATATACCGGATCAATTAACAAAAGTTGGTGGGGTATAATTAATAGGCATAGTATGTGTCGTAAGGGGATTGAATGAAGTATATTTACATACAAGTGCTCCTAAAATGAAAAACATAGGTATGGCCTTGGATTAAATGTCAAAATTGGTCCTAGATATTTAAATTTAATTGAATGCCAATGTTTGAATATCAGAGGCCAACAAATATATACTTATTTACATGCAATTACCAAACACACTTGTCCAAAAGAAAACTATAGGGTAGATGATGATGCATGTATGATGTCACAAATATAATATGTTAATATGTCATCCTTCCTAAATTCGCATCCTTACTAATTTGATATGTTAATTTTTTGAACTCATTGTTTGTGGGCTAACTTGTTCCCAATTGTGGTAAACAATATGGTATTACATTCTTTGACCATTGAATAATTCCAATTTTATTTAAATTTAACAATAGTATCACTAATTGAACAAGAAAAATCATTTAACAAAATTTTAGTACTACGTAAAGCAAAACACATAGTTATTTAATGTCATTAAAGTAGAACAATAATACCACATCAAATACATAATTATATTTAACATAATAGGAGTACATTTAATATTAGGCAAGTCTAGCACCAAGGCATCCACCTTGGATAACAAATATCCACCATAGAAATTAATACAAATTAACTACATAAACCGAGTACTACCACAAATGATCCCCAAAGTTCATTCAATACATCCGAGAGGAATTTTGCAACTTAACGGTGAAAATAATAATTCCTCGTACTTAGTACATAGAATTAACATAACTTAAACAAAGAAAGACTGCATAGCCGATTCATACTTCAGACAAACATGTTGATACTTAGGTAGTCTTGACATTCCTCCAATTGTTCGGGAGCACAAACAGAACATGATTGTTCTTGATACCAATTTCCCTAACGGTGTGCATAGAGGTAACAACGTTGTTCTCATAAAAAGCAATGATATTCATAGGATCAACGTTGTTCTGCCCTCCCCACAACCTGTAAATTCCCAACAGGGTTTCTTGGGGCAGAGCCCTAACAGTGATGATTCTTGGGTTCGTTACAAGATCTCGGACTTGGAATTGCTCAATCCTAGTATCAACGTTATGCTCATGGTTCTATAAAGAAGTACATTAGTATTAGCAACTACTAGAGCCCTAAACGTATATAAATATGAAATGGGAAAAATTAGACTAAGTTTGATACAAAAAAAAATAGTGTACTGACATATTGACTTTCATATTAAAACCACATAAATATTCATGCTCTCTATAATAAATTGAAATTATAACTTTAGCCTTGTACAAACCCCTTGTTCATTATAACCTTATAAACCAATTTTATATGTCTTAATATTTTATTATTTTTAAAGAAAAAAATATTAAATCGGTTTAAAAGAAAATATTAATTAATTTCATATTAAGTAAAGTTGAATATTTTTTACCATGTAATTATTTTGATACCCTCTAAATATTAGTAAATCACCGTTAATTGATTTATTATTATTTTTAAACACAACATCATACACTAATGGTATTTTACTAGTTAAACATGTAAAATAATATAGTATTTTACTAATAGCATATTGGTTGACTAATAGCCTACGTACCAAACGCAACAATTACTAGTTAAACATGTAAAATAATATCTAGTATTTTACTAATAGCATATTGGTTGACTAATAGCCTACAAACCAAACGTAACAATTACTAAGAATACATGTAAAATAGCAACCAAACTTAACGATTATTAGCAAATTTATTTCATTAAACATAATTAAATATTCGTATAATGAAAAGTATGAAAGGAGATGCATTACCAGTGGCTCCACAAAAAGCACATCTCCATCGTTTATTCCAGCAGCAAGAGCAGTTATAGAAGGCAACAGCACGTCGTTCCCCTTCTTGATCACAATTTCCTCGCGTTGAAGATCAACACGAGAAGCATATTCACGATAAATTGCATAGAAGGTCTCCATTGGCCCAATGTGGAAAATAACTCCGGCATCATGCAAGTTTAGGCTTCTAACCCTAACAGTGTATGGGGGAAAACCACCATTGTAATTAAAAGGAATCATACCGTTATTTTGGAGGTTTACACCGTTGCCCAAACCAGCTTGTTGAAAGGCAAAGTAAAAGGGGATTCCTCCATGGATGAAGGCCGGAGCGTTTGGAGCAAGCTGAGGTTGCACATGGTTCTCAGCCTCGCCAGGAGCAGCCTCTATCGGAGGGTCGTTCAGGTCTGGGTTCACGACTCCATTTTGACCAGCACCCATGAAGTCAACAGCAACTCCTGGTACCTCCGGATTAGGCACATGGTTTGGGATAGGGTTTGGAATTGGGTTTGGGTTTGGATTTGGGTTTAGGATAGGGTTTGGATTAGGGTCCAGATTAGGCTTCTGAGTTTCGACAACATGAGCAGCATTTGCCAGCATAGCAAGTGCTCGTATGGTACGACGAGCATTTGGCCCTTCAGGCTTTGGGGGGTTTCCTGATCGGCACCTCCTTCCCCTAGGTCCGGTTGGCAGAGAGGCACCGACAGAGTTGGAGGCTCCAGCTTTGTTTGTTTTGGAAGGAGACATGTTGACAGAGGATAAGAGATGCTATTTGAGATTGTTTTGGATGGAGAAATAGGATATATGGTAAGTTCTTTATATAGAGAGCAAACCCTAGATGTGTTATGACTAGATAGATCAATGGGCATATAATATTAAAGTTTACATTGAAATTTTTACCCTTGTTATAAATGTGTGAGGTAGAAAAATTAATAAATGGAACTACTTTATTTAATAGTGAGTAAAGTGACTTGGCAAAATCTCTAAATTGAGATCAAAGATGAAGCAAGAGTATTTTCCACAAGTATTGATTTATTAAAAAATTTAATTGGACTTACAAATTTCATAGTTTTATAAATTTTTATATCATCTCAAAGCATTGTTGTGTAAAATTTTACGACCTTTACAAGAACAACTTATTTTATTGGTAAACAATAAAATAAATTTTACGCCTTTTGCACATATTGGACGTAGAAGATGAACCATATTAATAACCATTACCAAACATATCCATAAGTAATGGTGTTACTCTTTTTTACGTGATACACATGACATTTTAAACTACCTAATGTTGATGAATTACGGGTAAATGTAGCAAGTTCTTGTTCTAATATATCAAGCTAAACTTGCTTAAATCATGTGTTATATTGACTTTGTTGTATTATTTTGTCCCTCCCCCCCAACTTTCCTATTAAACGAAATATATAAGTCTAAATTTATATAAATACCAAAAAAAAAATTAAATATTTTCACTCCTTTGTCCTAGACTGTGACTTAATTATTAATATAATGTTTTTTTCAGTTGAGTGAAGTGGGATGTACATTATGATTCATCATTAAGAGAAGTGTTAGTCTTGTGTTACATTTCCAAAAACTTCGACACAAACTGAAACAATATAAACCATTGGCCTTTCTTTTACCAATAATAGTTTACCCCCCAGGAGTTGTCTACTATTTTTTAAAATGCACAAGCAACTAATTTGGTAAAGTCACGACTTATAGGAGCATAAATGTGAGGGCAATTCAGTAATTCAATGTGAAACTCTAGTCTTAGCTGTTGAGATATGACATCATAATTAATGAATTCCATTCTTTCAGTCCTCTCACCAAAATTGAAACGGCGCCAAACTTTCTATGGAGCTCCAAAATGGTGAGACACAATCTTATGAACCATATATAATTTTGGCATTGTAATATGTTTACATGAAACTTTTACACGCAACTATAATCATGTAGAGTTCTTTCCCTTTCTCTGACCATACAAAAATATCAAAATTAAATATTGTAATTATAATTACTTCATGCAAGGCAAATTTCTATATAATTAAATAAACTTGTATCATAATACAAAAAGAACATTCTATTAGGAAAACGAAAATATTATTATAGGAACAATGTACATTTTTGAGTTTTGCCAATCTTAAAACATTCACTTTGTTGTTTCAAACTCACAAGGGAAATTCCGATTTTTTAAAGTATTAATTTAAATTACTCTTTTAATTTTTTTTTCCTAATAGTTAATTATGAACTAGCTTTATCCATATACTCGGCTACTCACAATAATCTAGGCAGCAAATTAATTTTTTAAAGTATTAATTTAAATTACTCTCTTTTTTTTCTAATAATTATTTATTTAGTATGGAACTAGCTTTATCCATATTATCGGCTACTCACAATAATCTAGGCATCAAATTCATCCATAAGTTTTGCATACTTAACTTTTTACTGTTCACAAAACTTGAAAATTAAATGGATAGTACACATCCAACTGTATGAGGAGTGGGGGTGATTAATGCAATTGAAGTGATAGCTAACTAAACTTTGTACCATCAACAAGTGCTGAGACTTAGAACTAACGGACGTTGGTTTAGTTTATGAATGGAGTATGTACATGGTCACGGCTGTTAAGGGAGGATGAGCACTACTCATATTTCCACAGTTGCAAGGCAAACGTATATAGAGCAAAATTTTGGAATATTTGGACGGAACATTGGGTTCTTTTTTAACAGAAATGTTTGACATCCAAAAAAAGGGAGCATAAATAGGTTTCTATTTGAAAGAGGAGACATTATCTAAAGAAGACATGACCAATTAAAAGAGGAAAATATAGGGGAAACAAAATGAGTATTGTGTTGGTTAATTAGAAGATTTAATATTAAACCACTAATTTAAGGATACGAATAAGAAAGTAGCGGGTTTTCTAAACATCTTTGGTAGACGGTAAATAAATGAATGACATCGAAAAAAAACAACTCAATAGTATATACGGATAGCTATAGTTTCTTGGTTTAAGGACACGCTATTTGGTGACAAGGTGTATAAAAAGTATAAGAGGATTAGTTATATGAAGATGTAATAGGGAACAAATCCAATTATGTAATTAAAAAATATTATAAAAAATAGTAATCCTATTATGTCCAATTTTTTTGAAATTAAATTAGCTTCTAATCACTAATTGCCTTCTTTCGGAGTTATATTTTGGAAATGAATAAAATTATAAAAAATATTATATAAAATTATGGAAATGAATAAAATTATACAAAATATGAACAATAAGGGGGGTGATATAATGTCATACAGTGATGTTATTGATTGATTTATATTTTTTAAATTAATACCAACCGTTGATTGTATCTTATAAAGGTTTAGTAGACTACCTCCTAACCTTCTAATCACTGAATTTTGTCCTCTTAATTTCTTCAAAGTTGCAATAATATGTGGGGAAGGCATTATGAATTTCCTATATTTATTAAGACACAAAAATACATACATCAGTCTCACTTACTCACAAAAAGCTTTTTGACGAAATGTAAAATTATAGTTAATTACAAATCTCGCACCTTTATCTTTTGTGTTTCGTATAAACAACTTTGTTATTTAATTATAGAGTAATATGCATACCGAAATTTCATAATATGTTTTGTATGGTTAATATATGAGAGTTCATATAGGATTTGATGAGTCAAGTTAATTTTTCCGTTAGCCTAGATAATTTTTTTTAAATAAATTATTAATTTTAGATTTATTATATATAATTTAAAGTTAAGAATAACCCATAATTACCTAATTTACCTTTGTATTGATTAAAAGTCTTCACCATAGGGGAAAGCCTACGTCACTCCAATGTCTTGAAATTCCCAACATACATACACATAGAATTATAGAAAGAAAGGTATTGCTATTTTAGTTTCTACTAATAAAATTCCATTGGGGCCCATGCACATAAATGGGTTAGATAAGAGAGTAATAGCTTCCAAAGCACACTTCAACAAAATCTGGAGTTTATTCTGACAACAATATCTTTTATACTCTACTATAGAAATCGAAACATGCTGTTAAGATTTGATGAAAGTGAAAGATACGAAAAATAGTTGTACATGTCACAGTTGTAATATAAACTAGGAATTGACAATTTTTATTTTTCTACACAGGGCTTTAGGGTTTTTAGTTTATTTTATTCACTTCAGCTTTTCCACATAAACCAAGTAATTAAAGTGTTATTAATATGTAAAATAAGAAAATATGTAAAATTAATAATTATTCTGAACCACTATTTAGAGTATTTACATGAGTTTATCCCACTAAATTTTATTAAGACGAGAGCAAACTATAAAACACACATCTAGGAAATCATCGAATAAAAAAGGAACATGAGTCCATAAATATATGATATGTCAATAATTTAAGGGTTAGTTAATATTAATCACCAAAGCGAACTAAATACGGACTTAAAATAAAATCATAAACTTACAATGTAAATGTAAAGGGAATAAAAATGTATTCGTTATTCAAAAATTTTTGGCTTTTTTAATTGGGCAAGTCGTACACAGTAGTTGGTGCCAGTAGCCCAAGTCTTACTATGGGCCTTAATCCTGAAATGATGTAGGCGTGTAGCCCAATGTGAAATACAACTCGTGCAATCTACGCTATCTCAATACTGAGGGTAGAAGACGTCAATATTTACGTTGCACCACATATAAATTCAACTAGGAAGTGGAGTGCAACTTTATACTTTCATATGGCTTCTCATTCTTCTTCTACCTCTGGAAGTGTCTCGAAACAGGTGGAGTGCAGACATGGGATCCCAGCAAGGATGTCGTTAGTTCGTAGAGGTGTAAACCATGGTCGAAGCTTCTTTGGATGCCCATACTGGCAGGTAATATCACAACAATTTGTTTTTACAAAGTTCTCAATTACATATATTAGTCTAAGCATTTTCCCTTAATATGCAGGATAAAACAAAGGATTGTGGGTTTTTCAAGTGGGATTCACCTGATTATGGAACAAATAATCACAGGATAGACATGCTTGAGAAGAAAAATAAAGAACTTATCGATCAAAATGAATGCTTGTTGAACGAGATTAGAGAGTTCAAGTCATAATTATATAGGCAAAATAACTTAATTACTTTAGCTTTAATACTGTCTTGGGTAGCAGGCTTTGTTGCATTACGATCTTTATAATTATTAAATATTAATGTATGGTTTATTCCTTTTTATATAATTTTTCCCTAATTAAATGTACGTTGAGTAAGAACCATGTACTCATTTACAACTTAATAGTTACCTAATAATTAAATATAAAACCTACTCATGTTATTATGAGATCGTTAATTAAAATGGTTATCGCATTATAGGTCACTAAGGTAATAATTCTTAGTGTTGCCAATAACGATCACAATTAATACATAAATGAAGTACGAGTCATAACTATCATAATATACTAATCAGTCTTATTTAGCTGTGTTTAAACATACATAAAGTTCGATTACATTAACTTAATACATAAAACATTAAAAAATTAAAAGCACTACAACTGAAAATACACTTTGTTGGTTAAGATTAGACCACAGTTGAAACCTTCAGCCATTGAGAAGTTACGCAAATAAACATCTTCTAGACTTTGGATGACCCTGGAAAAATAAAAATTATTAGTACAAAGTTGTTTAACCAATTAAAAATGAACCAAATGAATTTTTACCATAAAATACACATCCGCCCTAACAAAGTCCGAGTACAACTTCATCTCGTCGGCAGCCACCACGTCGGCCATCCAAAGGTAGGCTATACCCCCACAAAGCCCATCTTTTGGATCCGAATACCCAAAACTATAATTCCCTGGGAGATCACGTACAAGCACACTCAAGTTCTCATGGCCTTGCCTTGTTTCCACCAGAACAACAATGATAGGCTTATGTCTATCGTAAAGTTGTTGAAAATGGTCTTTCAATGATGGTCTACCTATCCCTCTAACATTCCAGACACAAACTTGTGATTCAGGAGGGAGGGAAACAAAGCGACCCTTAGTAACGAATTCAGCTGTTTCAGCCTTAAAAGGGGTTAAATCCACCTTATGATAGTCGGCCACATATCCGGCAGATTCAGCAAAACCAACCCAGAGGTAAAGTAAAAGGGGAAAGTAAGGGACTCTAAAGACTTTAAATGTGTTTGTGTAAGCTCCCACACATAGGCGGAGGGAAATTTTGTCTAAATCCCATACAGGGGCATCAACATCTATGACAGGTTTAGGGTCAAGTATATGTAAGGCAGGTCTAATATTTTCGGGATTGAAAGACGAAGGTGGATTAGAACATAAACACCATTGCAAAAAAGGCTCAATTTCAGTTCTGATTGGGTACGTATCAAACATGCTTGGTATATGAGCAAGTTGTGGCCTATCATCAGTGCATATCTTACGCATGAAAAGGGTGTTGTATAGGTCATTATCCTTTTGATTGGGATTGAGGATGAGATCACAAACAGTATTTTCTAGTAGGGTACCAAGAATTTGACCATCATCATCAACGAAAACGTACTCATACCTAGTGAAATCAAACTCTGGTTCTAATCCGGTTGGTGGATCAAAAAACAAGAGAGCTGGGGTGTGGCACTTGGTGATACATCGTCTCGGCATATTTGATTTGTAATGAACGAGTTGTTTAATATTTATTTTGTATTGTGGATGAGACAAGAGGACAAGAGGGATGAAGCTGGAATAACTCCTTGAACTTCGAATGAGAAGAGGAGGCTCAACTTCCTTTATATAAAGAACCCACCGACAATGGAAACAAAACCCTAATATAATGTAGTTGGGATTTTTAGTGAATTTATTACAAGTCGTATAATTTAAAGCGTATACATCATAAAGCGTATACAACATTTGTCCAATTACATAAATACTATTAAGCGTTTACAACTCAACACGACGCAAGGTTTTTTTTTTATATAGACAAGTTTTGCAAAATATAAAAGGAGGATTGAAAACTTGATAATAATACTTCTCCAAATAAATTAATACTATAGGCGAAGTACAAATGTTACAGAAATATGTCATAATTAAGAAGTGATATTCATTAAAACTTTATACAAAGGGACGACTTTATTAGAGGGTTACGAAAGAAAGTGACATATTTAAGAAAATCAAATTGTTTTGACGGGATACTATAATATATCTACTAAATTATAGAAGATAGAGATAGAGAGGATTAACAATCCAAAAAAAAAAATAATTAAACAAATGATTAGGTGACTTGATAATTATAGTGTTATTCACCAATTTTAAGGTTGTGACGGGATACTTAAATAGATTCACGTAATCATAATAGATAGATATGATTAACCAAATTGCAAATTAAAAATGAGGAATTAAAAAATCCACATAACTAAGAGTGAATTGAGTCAAGTGTTATTCACCTAATACGGATTTCAATGGCCTATGACGCTTACTTAGTATATAATTGTAGACACCTAAAAATGTCTCCCCAAAACCAAGCCCGATGATAAATAACCTTTCACCGCCACTGTTGGTCGGGTTTAGTATTTAATCCCGAGAGTGCTTAAAAAATCGTATTTTATTAAATTCATATTTTTGAAAGGTCCATGGATCAGTCTTGGTGTTTGGTAAAAGCATAGTTTTAATTTAAGCCCAAACCTTTTTATTTTATTATTATTTTTGGCCCAAATATTTTATTTTATTTATTTATTATTTTAGCCCGAATATTAAAAGTCAGAAAAAAGCCCGTAATTATCAATCGGCACTCAAAAAGCCGAAAGAAATTAGGTTAAAAATGAATTTAGACGGAAAAGTGGACTGGAGTTGACCGTGTCACGGTCAGGCTTGACCGTGTCACGGGAACTCTTCCCGTCTGACGGTGGGACTTCCCGTGACACGGGAGGTCTGCCGTGACACGGGAAGCTCCGCGTCCTTTCCGCGCAAACCCTTAACGCGTTTTCCGTTCCGTTTTCTGAAAATTTCCCGCGACACTCCAAAGACTGACCGTGTCACGGGAACTTGTACCGTCTGACGGTGCAGTCTAACCGTGTCACGGTACGGTCTGACCGTGTCACGGGATATTTTTTTAGGGTTTTTATCATTTTAGGGTTCCGTGTGCTCCCTCAGCACATTTCCCTATAAATACCCCCTCATTTCTGATGAACGGGGCAACGAGAATTCTATTATTCTTATTTTCTCTCTTCTATGCTCTTAACCTAAACACTAGCCTACCCTTTTCACTTCAAAATTCCCTCTTCAAGCACTCAAAGGAGTCCATATTTTACTCGAGGTTCTGTCCTTAAACCAAGGCGTGAAAGGTAGAATCGTTTGAGGGTTTGGCCCCAAAATTAACCTTGTTTTTATTTAATTTAATTTAATTGTTGTTTTATTATTTCCTTGAAGTTACTAACTCGTTTTATTATTTTGTAGTTGCAAGCAAACAGATTCAAAGTAAGAGTTATGCTCTTTTTATTATTATTTTTCTAACAATTTTTCTGTTGTTAGAATTATGATTAAATTGGTTCTTTTTATGTTCATATTGATTCTATTATTTATTTTGATCACCATATTGCATGTTTAAAGGGAATATGTAATTGAAAATCACGCCTAATAAGATAATTTGGACAATCGGTTTAGGTTCCTTTTTAATCTTGTTGTTTAATCAAGTGATCACAAATAGTTAGAATTATGTGTGCATTAATTTTGAACCAATTTAGTTAAATAATGGTTTGGAGCAAATTGAATATTTTGTTTGTATGCCTTTGAGATTGCAGGAATACTTTTCATTATAAGAATCGAGTAGAGGCCAATACGGGCGAATGTGACTCCATGACTCACTTCGTACCATCATCCCCGATCCTCCTTTCGTGGTTCCGAACCATATGGAGTTAGTAATCTCATGGATTATGAATGGGGTGTAACCTTCACGGGTCAATCGTTGTTGCCTATCGTTGTCCCTTATCATGGTTGCCTTTTTATGATCCGTGGACGGTTTACAAGTTCCTTAAAAACTTGTTGGCGGCTCCCTACTTTATTTGTCCCTAATCGTTGTCCCTAATTGTAATGTCAATTCCCACTTCCTATGAGTGCCAAGCATATTCACAACATGCTTTTAACGTAGGCGCACTTCGAACGACGCCTACAATTTGGCGACTCCACTGGGGAGGATTCTTAATTATTTATCGATTTGAGTGATCGGTATTTAATTAAGATGAGTGGATGAGACTTGAAAGATTCTTAAAAAAATATTCCTGTGATTAATTTGGCATTTTTGCATCTGCATAGACGTTTTAACGTCGCTTTCAGGTCTGTCCCGTAGGAAAAATTGGATAACTCGGTTGCGCGCAAAAGCAAACAGGGCACCAGTCAGATTTTCTGACTGCCGTGTCACGGCAGATTCTGCCGTGTCACGGTACAGTGTACCGTCTGACGGTAGACTGTACCGTGACACGGGAATTTCTGCCGTGTCACGGCAGTCCTAAAAACTGTCCGGTGACCTATTTTCTTTTCCCACAGTCGACTTCCTTCGATTTTTCTGAAAAAACGTATGTGTTCTACATGCGTCTTAGCCCCGGGGGATTTAAGCTCTATCAACCCAAAAACGCTCATGGCAATAAGGGTTCATCCGAGTTATTAAATCCACCCAAACCATGGAGTCGAGTTCGATTTCATCACGAACTCGCGGAGCCGCCCGTTGGCATACACCCTCAAGGGAGGCTGCCTTGCTAACGCGTCCAAACTCTTAACCATGGTACCCTTTTGACACCCAACGCTTGACCAATAGTTGAACATAGACCTTGACTTTAGGTTGCGAACTTTTTTTACACCATCGTGCCTACATGCTATGTGTTTGTTCGGTGCTAACCCTAATGTGTTTGCTTTTTTGACCCATGACCGAGGTTTTTTTTCTCACATAGTAATTAGTACGGACTTAAAATCGATTAAAATAAAAAAAAAGTCACAAAACTGACCTGGAACTGTGCACCGTGTCACGGCATTTTCTGCCGTGTCACGGTGAACAGTGCCGTGACACGGTAAAAACTACCGTCTGACGGTTAGTCTTAACCGTGTCACGCCAGTCTGCACCGTGACACGGTGCCCAGGAAAGTGTCCCGTCAGTCTTTTTTCTCGATTTTTGTGTTCAGTATTGAGTCGTGTCTAGCTATACGGTCAAAACACACGTCTATAACCTCACTTAATCACTCACATGTCGTGTTTACACACTTTTTGCTTCAAGTCGTGCACCACTTTTTTGACCATATTTTAGGGAAAGTCTTGTTTTTATGTCTCTTTTTTAAAGTCGGATGGTATCCTCCCTTTAAAAATAAACAAGCAACGTTTCAAAATTATTATTTTTTTTTTTAAAAAAAAAAACCAAAAAAAAAAAAAAAAAAAAAAAAAAAAAAAAATTTTGACCGTGACACGGGAACTTATCCCGTCTGACGGGAGAAGTGTCCCGTGCCACGTCACCCCTTTTCAAAAAAAAAAAAAAAAAAAAAATTTTGACCGTGACACGGGAACTTATCCCGTCTGACGGGAGAAGTGTCCCGTGCCACGTCACCCCTTTTCAAAAAAAAAAAAAAAAAAAAAATCTTTTTTTGACCGTGACACGGGAACTTATCCCGTCTGACGGGAGAAGTGTCCCGTGCCACGTCACCCCTTTTCAAAAAAAAAAAAAAAAAAAAAAAAAAATTTTGACCGTGACACGGGAACTTATCCCGTCTGACGGGAGAAGTGTCCCGTGCCACGTCACCCCTTTTCAAAAAAAAAAAAAAAAAAAAAAAAAAAAAAAAAGGAATTTTGACCGTGTCACGGGAACTTATCCCGTCTGACGGGAAAAGTGTCCCGTGCCACGTCACCCCTTTTCAAAAAAAAAAAAAAAAAAAAATTTGACTGTGACACGGGAACATATCCCGTCTGACGGGAGAAGTGTCCCGTGCCACGTCACCCCTTTTCAAAAAAAAAAAAAAAAAAAAAAAAAAGAGCGTCAGTTTAGCCTTCCGTATTAATTTGGTCCTCGCGTTAGTCATTTTGGTTATTGTTCACATGTCTAGCCATACGATCATACCACGAGTCTTATAACATCACTTGATCACTCACGAGTCAAGTATAGTCCACACACTTTTTTTTATGTTCCGACTCGAGTCGTGCACCAGGTCGTTTATGATCGTATATTAGGTTCATGCACCCTTTTTTCGTCATAATAAAAAAAAAATGAGTGGAGTTTTCTCACCTGTTTTCAAATGTCTATTTTTTCCTTCCTTTTCTATCTTGAGCAATGAGTCAAACAATTAAGTGAATTGTTTTATTTCACAGTACTTGTTCAAGGAACAGAGATAGATCAATACGGTTCGAGCCATTACCCCAGCAATCTCTCAGATCTAATAGGCGTTCAAAGAGAACTTTGTCATCTCCGTTACTCATCACCTTTCAATGGCCACTAAAGAAGACATTGAGAACATCAACAAATCCATTGAGGCACTGTCTTCCATGATGCAAACCCTTACCACTAGGGTCACTACCATGGAACAAAACAAGGTCACTATTTCCACCCTTGACAAACTGAAGGAACAAATGAGTAAGATTTCTGAGGATTTCACTTATGTGGAACGGCCTCCCACTCCTTTGAATGTGAAGGATAGACTCCCCGAAAAGTTCTCCACCGCTGATATTCCAAAGTTCAAGCCTACTGACAATCCAATATTCCATTTGAAGGCGTTCTCTGCAACCATGGTTCTTAAGGGATTGGACGTAACACTCTTCCCTACGGTGTTCCCTCTCTCCTTAGAACATGCTTGCCAACAATGGTTCTATTCCCTAGATGCCAAGCGTACTGCGACTTGGCAAGATGTCACCGACAGTTTCATGAATCGTTACAAGTGTAACATTCAAACTAAAACTTCTGAACGTGAACTCTCCATTCTCAAACAGAAAGAGAATGAAGGCTTCACCGCTTACCTGAACAGGTGGAGGGAAACAGCTTCACTCTTGGTAGATCCTCCCAAAGAAAGAGAGATGGTTCGCCTCTTTATTCAAAATCTGACTCATAAATATAGGGAACATCTCAAATTTTTTCCATTGAACACTTTCGAAGCTGTATACGACATCGGCATCAATATCGAGGATGAGCTAATAAAGACTGCTGGTAGTAACAATAATAACACTTGGAAAAACAAGAAGAACGACCATCCTTCATCTTCGTCTTCTAAGCACGAAAATACTACCAACAATATAAGCCAAGTTGATATCAATGAAGTGTTAGCCCTTGATACTCCATTGCCCAAGAAGAAAAGAACTTACACTCATGACTTATGATGCGGCCTTTGATCGCCTTTACGGTCAAGGCTTGATCACGCCTATTGGACCATTTCCAGAGCCAAAACCTGAAGAAAGGAGCGCCAAATGAAATCCCAATGCCCATTGCAAGTACCATTAAGGAAGGGGCCACACTACGGAGCAATGTTGGAATTCGAACGACGCCTACAATAATACTTCGTTTATATAATCGTATTATTAACTAATAATGATGTCTTTACCATATGTTCATTTAAGTATACTATAAGTTCATTTCATTTCATCTCAATAGATGTGCACCAAATGGCTTCATATAAGTATGTTGGGAAGCATTGTTCTAAAATAATAAAAAAATATATAGATTTACGAAGGTCAAATTAATATATGGAATTTGATATCAACAATGTAATCAATATTAATGATACGGAATATTAAAAGTTTCAAACCCGGGACATCATTTAACAAACCCTAAAAATAGTATATGTGAGTAACAAACTGAAACCGGAGTTCATTTGGTAAGATACTGATTGATTAAAGGTATTAGGGTATGTATATTCTAAATTTAATTCGACTTATTTGTCATTGAAACATAAAAAGTTAATCAAAATAAACAATTTAGTGTGATACCTACAACAATATAAATACCCATTGCTCTTGTAAACTTGTTACTACACACTACCTAATTATATTTCAAATATATGTCTTTTCATATTTTATGTGCTTGATTCCATATGGGATGAAAATTTTAAAACGGAGTGAGTTTTACTTATATATATTAAATTACAACGTTGATTAACCAAATTGTCATCGGCATAAATATGTCCATTCTAATATAACTATTGTTCATTTTTAATGTACTTTAAGTGCATATTCGTTAATGTAAACTAGTCTTCTGACCCGTGCAATACACGGGATGTTTATAAGGGTGCAATAGTAACTTTTTGTTTTTCTATGTGTTTTACTTGGAAAATTAATAGATTGTGAAGGTCAAGAAGGGGTGATAATTGAATGTAATTGTAGATGTATTTGATAAACTGAATCAAATAACATTCATATATGTAATTTTTTATTTTTTTTAAGGGAACATTCATACATGTATGGAATAAAAGCTAGTTCTTTATTAAAATAATAAGAAAGGGGATTAATTAATGAAGGAAGGTTACATGTGGCGTTGGTGAAAATTAAATTTTAATTACATGTGGCATGATGGGGATGATGGTTTGTGTTTTTAAATACTAAGTATAGATATAGATATAGATAGATGTGTTCTAGAAGGCAATCCCTGACCCGACCCGATAGCCCGTTCCGAACACGCCACGAAGTTACTAAGAGCAACTCGAACCCGAATCCGACCCGAACCCGAACAACTCGAATTCGACCCGATTTGACCAAAATGTCATATATCGTTATAATATTAAGTTTTAAATTATTTTTTAAATTTTTAAGCACAACCCGAAATTTA
The DNA here is from genome assembly GCF_948465745.1 of Chenopodium album. Classification (NCBI taxonomy): domain Eukaryota; kingdom Viridiplantae; phylum Streptophyta; class Magnoliopsida; order Caryophyllales; family Amaranthaceae; genus Chenopodium; species Chenopodium album. The sequence goes on from NC_137834.1 coordinate 26,317,125, forward strand.
CCCGAAATCTGACCCGAACCCTACCCGCTGACCCGAATTCCCACCCCTAGTGTCCATCCATTAGCCGTCTAACTTACCTTACTATAGATCAAGTTTGTCAATTCAATTGAATTCATCGTATTGGGTCTAGGCCCAATTAAGTTTTAAAGCCTAAAAGTGGGCCATATAATATTAATCTATTCAATATAACAGCCCATGAAGTTATATGGTCCAAAAAATTAGCTTAATTGAGGTGTTATTATCCATACGATGACAGCCAATTAAGACCAAAATGTATTATTATCCATTTTGATAATTGAGGTGTTGTTAGCCAATGAAGATCAATTAAGACCAAAATTTGCTAATATTAACCATTATATATTATTATCCATACGATGACATCCAATTAAGACCAATATGTTATTAAGTAATGCTAAATGGGACAATCTTAAGGAGTTGTCATTACCACTTAATGACTACATTGAGGTGTTTACTTGATAACATTAAATTATAAAATATTTACAAAATTAATCTAAATAAACATGGTCAAGAAATAAATGAAAGTTTTTTAAACGCGTTATATTTGTTTTATTGACTACTCCATCAAGTCTTATATGTTCGTTGTTGTTATGTTCTATTTTATAAAACAAATTATTGTATTATACATGTTATATATACCATGAAAGTTGATTTGGGCGGGTCGCTACACCATTAGCTATGTGGTTTACTTTGGGCTCAACATTTGTGCCTTTCCTTTGCAGATAGAATATCAATTTTACTACGCAGCGAATTACGGCAAGCAATCGCAAAATAAAACAAACACTACCATTCTATTTAGCCCAACAATAGATGGACTACATAAAAGCACAATGCAACAAATGATTTTTGGTTTCTGCTTTTTTTTTAAAAAAATATATTTTGTTTCCTTATTTTTTTTGTTCCCAGACTCACAGCTAACTGATCTTGAATGTTACCGGATATGCATTCCCAGGGGGACTTATGCATAGGTAGAGTGCTAGTATTACACATAACAAATTGTCCAAAATGTAACACATCACAACAAATTACAAGATTATCCAATAAAAATATTCCAATTGATCGAGCTTTCCCTTGGTTTCTTCCAATTCATGAACTCTCCTCCTCTTCGATAACATCAGGAAATCTCCTCTTCTTCTTCCGAGCACATGCAATTTTACATCTACAACGTTCACGAGATGCGACAATCAGAGTTGATATATCCTACACAAACAATATAAAACACTTATAGCCATTATCTATAAATAAAAAAACACCTACACCTATTCTACTTAATTCAATCAAACTCACATTAAGCACCACCATTGGAAGAGGGGGTCCGGTATCCCGTGCTAGTCTACTATGTCTTTCACCATAAGCCACATCAATCAACTGCAGACATGTTTGATAGAAATATGTTACACAACAATCATAACCAAGTACTTCAACATGTTAAGTAGTTTATTAGAATCCATCTTTTTTCCTTTACTTACACCCAACTTTCCAAAGTCCCCTGAACGTGTGCGATCAGCCTTCGCTGCCATTCCTATTTCCTTCATATTCCAAACCTTAATCCTAGGGTAAACTTCCCACTGAACGGGGTCTCTATCAAGCCGATCTAGGTACAATATCTGCATTTTCACAATGAACACTCATAAGCAATTTAAATAACTTGAATTTTAAAATGTAAATACAAATTCATATACTTTTATTTTTAATTTTATTCCTTACAATAGAAAACATTGCACAACCACCACATCCACCAGCATATCCATTTGCATAAAATCGACGTGCAAAACTTGAAACACTATCCATCAATTTTTTCAACACCAACCCACACCAATCATACTCTGCGCAATCCTTCGCACAACTTATTGCAGGAAACAAATCAGAAGCTAGTTGTGGGGATTGGGTTGGACACAACACCATATGAAGAGCAACTATAAGGAAAAGTGACTTGAATTCTTCTTCTTCCTCCTCCTCGAAATTACCCTCCAATCTATCCATCATTTGTGTTGTCACTTGAATACCAATTGAACTGTAAACACGTCCACAGGATCTGATAGATTTGTTCTCCCTTGACTTCCCGTACTTCAATAGTAATTGTTGTACCTTACAACGTGCTTCAGGTTCCATAAGTTTTGCGTTTGGAACAACCTTAGAACCATTCGGAATTCCTAAGATCCACTGGACTTGGTTCTTTGAAAACCTAATCACACGCCCATCCGTACCAATTAGAGTACTATTAATGGGATCAATTCTAGTCATAACCCAATATGCTAATTGCCTTGGCAAATGCATGTCTGATACAAAATGGAGAAGTCCTCCAAAACCCATCTCCGTAACCCATCTAATCCCTTTTTCATCAAATTTCTGACAGATTCTACCAAAAGATTGGATACGACAGCTAATATTAGGTGGCTGCACATTAAAGTAGACATATTTAGTTCAATGTTTGTATAAGAATATAAAACTAATTCAAGCTGTTAGTGTCTAAGGAGGTTTTCTTAGAACTCAGTCTACATAAGGACATGGAATGCTCTTTCAAAACTTGCCCGGTAGCCTTCATCAACCCTCCTTCGCTCAAACTATCATCCTAAAAAAATACACACAGCAGCGAGAGACTCACATCAACCACTTTTAACACAATTTATAAACATCTATATTTTATTAGAATGTCCAACCATTTTTACCTTAAAAAGTCCTGAATGCAAAACAACACTTTTGTTGTTGCATCTTGCCAATGAAACCTGAACCAAGCCACTCTACTCGAAACAAATCATCATAATTAAGCTAAACATACACTTGGATCAATTACATTACGGTACACGAGTTATGAATAGATTAGCAATCCTAAAAAACAAAAATAAAACTTCCACAAACTATACCTCGTCAGCTTTGCATTCTGTCACTTGCCGAATTCGCTTTCCCATTTCACTAGCAAGGAACAAACTAACTTGAGGATAATACAGCACAACTACTATATATCGAATAATAACAAACAATAACATGCCCAGTAAATTCAAATTAATCACACAATTAAATAGGCCCTAAACAGACCGGCGCAATTACCACCTACTGGGCATTACAAATTCAGTACTATGCAGAAGAATTGTTGCATTCATCCATTAATATAATAAGCCCTAATTACAGAGGATTTGAAATTAATACAATTGAATGAATGTTGTGATATACAAATTGAAGTTACACATTGAAATTGAAAATTGACTACTTTATTTTGAGTTAAATCGAAAACAAATGAATTAACTATATTACTTTGCATCAACATATACAGGTTTGAATGCAACTGACCTTGTCTTTGAACTGGATCTATTACAGATCGAACACCGTGCTAGTAATCGTCTTCACTCAATGACCGTGCTAGTAATCGTCTTCAGATAAGAGCCTCCACCGGCAATCAAAGACTTTGAATTACTGTAACCCTCTAATTTCAACCCAGAAAGAAAAAAAAAATTTAACCGAAAAGAAATTATATATGTAGGTATAGGTCTTTTTTATTGGGCCAAATACACTAACGGAGTTATTGATGGACAAGCTAACGGTGTTAACTTAGGGTCAACACACGCGGCATCGTACATGGCAAGGAGCACACGCATACATCCCTGTAAGCGGCATGTAAAGTCCATATTATCCTTACTATCAATTTGTAATACCGAGTATATCCTGAAGATAAACAAATTTAATTTATCTTGAAGATAAACTGGAATTTTGTGTAAACATATGGATCCCTATCAAAGTATCAAGCGTGGTTGCTTTATGAAAATTCTCATAATTATGATCAATAATAAACTGATGTTGGAGTGTGAATTATTGGACATTAGTTTTGCGAGTAAAGTGAAGAGTTTCTGGCAACATAGTTCAGGTTAAATAATAGTCTTCCATATACAATCTCAGAATTTCTACTAAAAGTAAATAAGCTAACATGAACTAATGACAAATGAAATATAACTTCTACAAATTAAGAGCAACAGACAATAGAAATATAACTTATCATTAAAAAAAATAGCAATGAATATAGCAAAATTCAGAACACTATCAATAGAATCAAGTTACAAAGAAAAAAAATTAAAAAGAAATAAAAAATCAAAAGACGCATGAATTTACCAGGAATCTGGGAAGAAATGTTAAAGCCATCAACAAACATGTTCGATTAAAAACATCTAAAAAATAATTTAAAATATACAAATAGACCTTAAAATACTAATGACAACTAATGAAGTTACCAAGTGAAACGGGGCGTATAGGAAGAGGAAACAATTGATGAAATATTAAATCATATTGATAAATTAAATCATATTTCAGATGGTGTAAAAGCCTAAGAAAAGCGCAATTGGTAAAATCAATCAATTGAAACCCTTGATTGAGAAAACGAAATGCACACCATTATATAGAAAAAGGACAAAGAAAGTCTTTAAAATAGAGAAGAAGAGTACCTGCTATTGTGAATGTGGACCGTGGTGATGTCAAAGATCATAGAGAAAGATGAAAAGTAGTGATCTTTGGATAACTTAAGGGCTTGTTTGGCATCATTTTTTATTTTCAGTTTCCTGTTTTTTTTTTAAAACTAAAAACCAAAAACAGAAAACAAGAAAAAGGTGTTTTCACTTTTCTGTTGTCAGTTTTCAAAATTATCATGATTTTAATAAGCCTAAATAACTTTTGATTCATTATGTGACATATATAATATATTTTTAAAAAACCAAAAAACAGAAAACCACAGTGATGCCAAACGAACCCTTAGTTATTGAAAGTTGAGGAAGAGAGGAAGAGGTCAAATAATAAACGTAGGGTAGATAGGTAAATAAATTTTTTTAAGGGTATATAACGTCAACACACTATTCATAAGAGTAAGTTTCAACTTTTTATATGGTAGGGATATATATATATATATATATATATATATATATATATATATATATATATACACACACACACTTTATTATACCAAATCTAACAAAGAATGTTCATTTAACCAGACACATATGTACATTTGGTTCATTTTCACGTTTATAAAAGAATTACATGTAATGGAATAGTTGTATGGAAATGCGTTATTATTGTAATTAAATTGAGTTAGTTTATATTAAAAATTATTTTTTAACAAGGTTTTAGTTATATTTTTAAAATTCTAAGACCTATGCATTTGCGTTGTAAAACTTACACGTTGCTTTTGAAATGAACATCCAATGATACAAAAATGAACATTTATTGAAACACGAATAAACAAAAACGAACATGATGTAATATTTCTTATAATAAAAATGATTTGAACGCAGTAATCTTTATAAATAAATTTGCTCTCATTTTTATTTATAAAAAACTTCTTAAAATTTAATTTAGAAAATATATTAATTTGATGAACAAAAAGTTTGTGTCATAAAAATGAAAATCTAATAAAATTCATAAACGAAAAGGGGTGGGGCAGGACACGCGCGGAGGGTGAAGGGGGTGCAGCAGGTAAAGATGGACATCGTGGCGTGCCTGGCCGTCACAGGCCGCGTCAAGGGGGGAAGTGTGCCGGGTCGTGCCGTGTCGTGCCAACTTTTGGTACACCCCAACCCACGGCACGACACGGCCCCACGTGCCTAGCAGATTGTGCCGTGCCGGGCCACGTGCCAAGTCGATTTTTTTTTAATTCTTAATATATATGTATATTACAAAAAATCGATATATAATTAATTTTTTAACAACTTAAGTTTATATTAATAATTTTATTAATTGTTTATGTTAATGTTAATATATTTTTAATTGAACAACCTTAATTTAATTAAGATTATATTAATAAATTACGTTTAAATTTATATAAATAATTTTATTAATTTAACAAAAAACAATAATGCTTGTCGTGCTGGGCCGTGTCAGCTTGCCGACCCACGGGCCGGCCACCGTGCCCGTGCCGTGCCAAAATTTCATTTTTGTGTCCACGGCACGTACAAATTTTTACCTACACTCCAGGGTAGGTAGAAGTCCCTACACCCCTCCCCACTGTATAACCCTACACCCTTCCCCACTACATCTCTCTCATCCTTTATCCCCCCTACAAATTATAGCAACTATCATCGCATCTCATCCCCAAATTATACATATATATATATATATATATATATATATATATATATATATATATATATATATATATATATATCCTTATAAACTCTATAGTCCGTCCATTTTTGGCGCTTTCACCGCCATTCTCTTCTTCTCCGGCGACAATCTATAACTTGTCCCGTCTACAGTATGAACTCCGGTAAAATCTCAAAATTGATCACTTTAAAACACTCGATTTGTATAAAGAATCTCGGATCTTCGAAATTATATTTAATGGTAGTTTCAGTCGTGCTTCTAGTGGCAACAGTTGTGGTTATGGTGGTAGTCGTGGTTATGGCGGTGGTAAGCGTATTGAAAGCAGAAATTTAAAGGAAGGTTTTGATTACATGGAATAGAAGTAGATGTGGAAGATGATTTCATCGCATCACCTTCACCATGGATCGTTCGTCACTGAGAAAGCATAGCGGCTTGAATTGATTTGGGATGGCGATGAGGCTTGAATATCGAACAGAGGAAATTCGAAATTGCTGGCAAACTACTTTAATTTTATTATTGAACATTTAATATTTTTTAAATGAACATATTTTTTAATGGTTGTAAAAAAGAACATTAGCATTAAAATAACCTATAGCGGTTAACGTATCAGTTGCAAATTTATTCATTGACCGATGAAAAAAAAAACATCTTTTAATTAAAAAGTAAGTACTCCATATCTAAAAGTTAATAACATAAAAATAATAAGATATGTTAATTGTAAAATATTCAATAATACGCAAATGAACATTTAGTATTATAAATATGTATTTTTTTTTAATGTTCATTTTTATATGCGTAAATGTTCATTGATACATAATATAATAAATTTTATAAATATAACTGTCGGCGTCGTTCGAAGTGCGCCTACGTAAAAACATGTTGTGAATATGCTTGGCACTCATAGGAAGTGGGAATTGACATAATACGATTAGGGACAAGGAAAGTGGGGAGTCGCCAACAAGTTTTTAAGGAACTTGTAAGCCGTTCACGAATCATAAAAGGCAACCACGAAAAGGGACATATTGATCCGTGAAGGTTACACCCCATTCATAATCCATGAGATTACTAACTCCATATGGTTCGGAACCACGAAAGGAGGGTCAGGTATGATGATACGAAGTGAGTCATGGAGTCACATTCACCCGTATTGGCCTCTACTCGATTCTTATAGTGAAAAGTAATTCCTGCGATCTCAAAGGCATGCAAACAAAGATTCAATTTGCTCCAAACTATTATTAGGCTAAATTGGTTGAATATTAATGCAACATATAATTCTATAATATTAGTGATCACTTGATTAAACAACAAGATTAAAAAGGAACCTAAATCGGTTGTCCAAATTATCTTATTAGGCGTGATTTTCAATTACATATTCCCTTTAAACATGCAATATAGTGATCAATAATAGAATAAACATTAATATTGGAAGCAATTCAACAATAAATTGTTAGTCAAATCAAATCATTATAAACATAATCATGATACTAGCACACAAGAATAAAAATTAGAGTAATTAAGTGATTAATTACTCACTTTCCGCGTTCCCTTGAATTGCTACATCATGAATAAACTGTTAGTAACTTCAATTAAAATAAAAATCAAATTGAAATTAAATTAAATAAAAAGTAGAGTTGATTTGGTCCAAACCCTCAGTTAATTATACCTTTCACGCCTTGGTAAGGACGGAACCTCGGGTTAAGTATGGGCTCCTTGGAGTGGTTAAGGGAAGAATGGTGTAATTAAGAAATATAGGTTTAAGGCTTAGAATATAAGAGAGAGAGAGAGAGAGAGAGAGAGAGAGAGAGAGAGAAGAGAATGGTTTTTGGTGTAAAAGAGAGGAAGAGAGAATGATTTTGTGATCAAGCTTGTTGATGATTGAAAAAGAGGAGATATGACCTCTATTTATAGAGAAAAAGAGGGGCCGAAAAAACAAGATAAGATACGAATTAAATCGGAATAAAACTCGATAGACTGCAGTTTTTGCGGTTTTGTTTTTATCATATCTTTTGATTCAGAAATTGGAATTAGATAAATAAAAATATCTTTGAAAAGCTCTTGAAGTCTAATTTCTAACCCAATTAGAATCAGATTAAAATATTTTGTAGAATAAAAGATATGGTCGAAAACTCGAAATAGTGAGACAGTGTTAGTTTTGGATAGAGTTTGATATTTCATTCATATCTTTTTCGTTATAGCTCGGAATTGATATTATAATATATCATTGGAAAGATAATTTCAAGGGCTATCCAACCATATAAAATTTGGATAAAAACTATGAGGCACAAAAATAATATCTGTCTATCTTTGAACTTCTTTCAATTCGAATAGAATTAGGACTTTCAAAAAGAAAAGTTTTATTTAATTTCAAACTCTTTAATCTTATCTTTTCAAAAAGGATAATTAAGATCTTTTAGAAACTTATAGAAGCTTCCAATTAATCCTAATTGGTTTAGGAATGGGATAAAATCTTTTATATCCTACATATGATCATTGGGTCGTAGGTAAGGTGGGCTTAGATTCGGTTTGGGCTCGGTTTAGTATTTTGGCCATAACTTATTTGTTATAACTCGGATTTGGGCTTATAATACATCGTTGAAAAGCTCTTTTAAAGCCCCATCCAACTATTCCATAATTGGACCAGATTATGGACCAAAATAAACTGTACTAAACGTTTTTTATAAAAAAGGGCACGAAATGAATTATTTTGGGTTTAAAGGCACGAAAAGAGGAAAATAAGTTATGGTTTGGGGAAATGAGCACTCCAAAAATTAAATACTCAACCCGACCAATAATGGCGATGAAAGGTTGTTCATCATCGGGTTTGGTTTTGGGGAGACATTTTTAGGTGTCTACGATAACTAATACATGATATAATAAGGGTCTGTTCTCATTGACTGAACTCAGCTGAACTGAACTGAACTGAACTGAATTGAGCTGAACTGAACTGAACTGAACTGAATTGAATTGAGCTGAACTGAACTGAACTGAACTGAAATAAATATTTTATAAGAGAAGGAAATCAGGAGCTGAACTGAACTGAACTGAGCTGAACTGAACTGAACTGAACTGAATTTCAACGTAAGAGAACGGGCCCTAAGTGTTTTAGTATCAAAATGAACCTTTAAATATATGTATTATGTATATGTTCATTTAAATAAAATGCATGTAATTGTTTAGTATGAAATTATCATGAATAAAAATAAAATGAGCATGTATCAAATATGAAATGAACATTTGTATATAATAAAAAAATTAAAAACTTTTTAGAAAGGTTGTTTGCAGTAGTTGTACAAACTTTATGAGAAGGAATTTTTAAATTAGAAATAATCATAACATTAGCTTCCAAAATTTACATATATATTTGTCTTTTAAATTGAGCATCCTAGTATATGTAAAATGTACATATTCGCATTAGACAAAATGTTAAATCATTATTACTTCAAGTTGTTAGATTTCTGAACATTTTTTATTTTATTTATGAACATGTTACTACATGTTACTTTCCTAATATGAACACTTTATAATGTTTAGGAGATCATCCCATACAAGGTTGGTGTGTCACTAACTCACTACTTTATCCATTTTACTCTTAGGATTTAAATATACAAGTATAATTTAATGATTTTTTTTTTTGTTGGTGAATTGGCTGGCAATTTGGGACATCTTTTCCTAAGATTTTATCCAGCCTTCTTGGGTTTATTATTTAGGATAGGATTTATCAATGAAAAAGAGTAAAGAATCATATTAGTAAGGAGTACCTTTTATGTTAATATTTATGAACATTTAATGATATGGTAATGAACATATAGTTAAATAGATGATACAATCTAGCGAACAATATCGATTATAGTCTGAATTATGAAATACAAAAAATATAACTCATTTATACATAAAAAATGTTAAAAACAAAATACTATTTTGACAATAAATTGTTTATAACTCATTCAGCAATCTCCTTGTCGACCATCATTTTATCTTTAAAATCGTTTAAAACACATTAGTTGAGGCATATATTCGATTTGCGGGTTCCTGATTTGATATATATGTACAAAAACAAAACCAATATATAATATCGTTTATTATTGAAATAAAAATAAGTGTCTAATTTAACATTTAATAATATAAACGTAATACAATATGACTTAGAACATTCAATAACATATAAATGAACATATAGAAGTATGATCAAGTATATTTAAATACTTGTATTAAATTCATTATTGTTTTAGGTATTGGACATACTCCACAAATCCACAATGAATAAGAATAACCTTACATAAAGGTTGTCTACACAGTGTTGTAGCGTTGTATATATTAGTGCATGCTTTCAAAATAAACTTTTTATTAGGAATAAATGAACATTATGTTTTCTTAATATGAAAATTTTAATGATTATATGATTGACAAGTAATTTTAAATTATAAAAATTCATTAAGCTCATTTTTTAATTAATGATATGTATGTTTTAAAAAAAATTAATGGTATGTATATAAACATTATTCGTTTTATGAATGAGCATTTGCTATTTTTACGAATTAAAATGAAATCAAAAATGAACATTTATCAGAATTTTTTTCCATGATAAACTTAAAATTACGTTTCAATAACCCTTCGAGTATTGATCAAATTATAAAGAAAAGTAGAACAATAATTAAAATCTATTTTTAATCTTTGTGTCCAAAACTTTTGTAATTTAATAATACACCACAAATTAACTTAACACAAAACAGAGTATATTATACATAATTCAACTATAATAATAAGAAACCACAATAATTTGATGGCTAGAATTTTCTGGAGAAGTTGCAAAATTGATAATAATAAAAAAAAATAAAAAAAATTAAGATACAAAGTGTATAACTGTGTATATCTCACGATGAAAACGTCGACGTTGATCCTATCTAAATTGTTATCAAACCATCAGTTTGGGGGAAAATAGGGTTCGGCGGAGTAAACAAGATAGTGGAAATAGATAAAAGTGAAATCAAGTACTATGTGTGTCGTTTTGACGGGGGAGTAGGTAGAGTTCCCTCGCTTCCTGATTTCCGACCTCTTCCTATGCAAACTCGTGCTGATAATAAGCCTTCTGTTGTGAGTGATTTAATCTGCGAAGGGGAATGGAGAGCTGGCCTTCTTAGCTCTCATTTCCTTGATTGGGAGGTTGAGGAAATTCTTAAAATTCCTATTGCTAGGTATGGTGGGGATGATGTGTGGACTTGGCACTTTACAAAGAATGGTGAATTCTCCGTGCGAAGTGCTTATCATGTGGAATTGAGGGCTTCTCTTGAGTCTCGTGCTTCTTCTTCTGGGGCAGAAAATTCGACTGTTTGGAACAGGTTGTGGAAGTCTAACATACCCCCAAAAATCAAACTTTTTGGGTGGCGTGTTCTTCATGAAAGTATTGCAGTCCGAAGCTCCCTCTCTATGCGTGGTATGAGTGTTGACTCTACCTGTCCTTGCTGTGGGACTGAACCTGAAACCATTCTGCATTCTCTGTTCCTGTGTCAGGAAGCTAGGTTGGTGTGGTATGCTTCCCCGCTCCGTTTAGACACCTCTCCTTTGGCTTCGAACTCCCTGCTTGATTTGTTTTTTTTTCCCTTGCTTCTAAGTTCAAAGAGAAATTCTGGTGGGACTTGTTTTGGTGTTTACTGTGGGGCATTTGGCTGAAGAGAAATGCCTTTCTCTTTGATAATAGATCAATACTGATTGAAGATGTCATTTTGAAAGCTTCAGGTCTGGTGGGCGAGTTTTCTAAGGCAAATGAGGTCCTTGCTTCTTGTGTGGGCATCTCTACGAGCAGCAGCCACACTTGGTCTCCTCCTACTATGGGTGTGTATAAAGTGAATACTGATGCAACTCGTTTTGCGGATAATAAGGTGGGTCTTGGAGCTATAATGAGGGATTGGTTGGGAGATGTTATGGTGTTAACTTGCTGTTTGGTGATGGGTTCTTTTGATATAGAAGTTGCGGAGGCGATGGCTGCGAGACATGGTTTAATTATTGCTCTGGAAGCAGGTCTTCAACACATCATTCAGGAAGTTGACTGCTTGAACTTGTATCACAAGATCAAAAGGGGCGCTCGGGTGAAGTCTGCTGTGGGTACTGTCATTGGCGACATTTTTCAGCTAGCAAATTGTTGTTCTTCCTTTGTTGTCAGTCATGTGGGAATGAAGGGGAATGAGGCTGCCCATAAATTAGCAAATATAAGTAGAGTTTATAGTGATTTAAAGGTGTGGATTGAAGAGGTTCCCCCTAGTGTCACTAATGTTGTTGCTCTTGATGTACCTTGATCTGTTTTTCTCTTAATAAAGTTGTTGTGGTGTTTGTGTGTAAAAAAAAAGGATGTAGGGAGTAAGTAGAGTTCCCTACTCTAGGATGTAAGGGTAGATAATTACCACGGCACGGCACACAAGTGGGCCGTCATGCCATGTCATGTCGGTGACCATGCCGGGCTGTGTCAGTGTCGTGCCGAGCCCATGCTGCCTATAGCCATCTAGGTAAAAATTTGTACGTACAGTGTCACCCGGTCCATGCCCATCTCTAATCAGTCGTATTGAGCTCCAATATGGTCAAAATTACTAGTGAATAAATCTCCTCACAATTTAATCATTTTCTTTTATTTTTTAAATGATAAAAGTAAAATAAAAAAATGTCACAAATTTCAACACATAAAGTTGTGAGAGAAGATAAATTAAAATGTTTATCTCTAAGAAGTGGGGCTCCCTCGTTATTTACTGCGCGTTTTATTGCTGATTTTATTTGGTGATTTGGTTTAACATTTTGAGTTAATTGGATTGCCGATCCCAGTCTTCCAAAACTCCTTTTTATATTGATTCAATCCTCAAAAACAAATCCGATTGCTCATCAGATTTAAGGCCCTATGAAAATAAAATTACACCATGTCCAAATTTGTCCACCGAAACTCAAACTCATAATCAATCTTTTTTCCACAAAAAATTTTGCAACTAATTTATAATAATCTAACACCATACCAATTTAATGGTTAACAATTTACAGCCAAAAAAAACAGAGATGTTGAATCCAGATGTAGCTCAATAGCAATACAATCATACTATTGGGCAACGATGAACACTTACAAGAGAAACAATGAAGATAAATGAGAAACCTCATTCATCAACTTATCTCTCCATCTTTCATTTCCCAGCCATGTAACGGTTGCTACCATTCATTATTAGTAGTTACCTGACTTAATGTCTGGGTTTATTTTTAAACTTAAACGTGTCGGATACTCGACACTAACACTAATACATCTTTAAATTAAATGAAGAAATGAAGAAAATTGAGTGTATTGAAAATTTAGAGCACAAATTGTATCTAAGTAGCAACATTTATATACTACCAGTCAACGATTGAGCACTTATTTTAATTTTCCAGACAATAAACGGTCTATCATAGTAATTCACAATAAACACCTGCCGATGTCTGGAATTCGATTTCATCAATTAAAATATTAAAAATCAAATAGAAATAGTGAAGAAATAAAAAAAATTTAAAATAAAAAAAAAAATTTAAAATAAAAAAAAAATTGAAAATTCTCAGATAAACTCAAGGAAATGAGCAATGCAGACAATCAACACGGCATCAGTTCAGTCCGCCCGTCTGCTTTTCAACATCATCGATTCAATTTTTATTAAAAAAAATCAAAAAATCAAGAAAGGGTTAATGGGTTTTGATTGAATTAAAATTGCAGAGAATTTCAAAGAATAAAAAAAAAAGAGATTAAGAAAGGAAGGAAAGGGGGGCGCCTGAGAAGAAATAGCGCAGCTGACTTGAAATTAGGGTAATGAGTTGGTGATATTGAAAGATGATAGTTCGAAACTGTTTATATATGAGAGAGAAAGAGAGAGAGCGCGTTAAGGGTTGAGAGTTTGAGACTCGAGAAGGTACGATTTATGGGCTTATTTTTAAGATTGTTATTTTGGGTCAGTCCATTAAGATATTACTCCGTACAAGAATATGATTTTCTTATATACATACCTAATACGAGTGTAATTTTGCTCTGCTCCGCTATGTTCTATTTTGCTAAAATCTGTTCTATTTTGCTAAAATCTGTTCTATTCAGCTTCGTAGTATGTGGAAGCACAGCTTTGCTCTGCCCAGAAGCTTATAAAGCTGGGTCTTGGTCTAGTAGAGTAGTAGTAAATTTTGTATCTCATTACCTAGGTTGTTGGATTAAACTCCAATAGAGACATTTTGGAGTTCCACTCCAAAAGTGTCTAGCTTACCAACCCAGGTTGAGAGGACCCGTGAAAGGTTTCGGAAAAGTAGAACCATTCTCCTTACCAACCTTTAAAAAATCCATACCAATGCGTTTATCACTACTATTTTGCTAAATTTGACCCTTAAGCATTAATAGCCCTCTGAAATTTTAAGGGGTCAACTTTCCCACATGTAAATCGAGAAATGTTACCAGAGATATTTCTAATAATTTATGTCAATTTTCACCTCAAATTGGTTCCTTGAGCCTTAAAATGGCCTCATGCCAAAATCTTAATTTGTTAACTATGGTAAATTAAATTTTAAAAAAAAAAAACTTAAAAACTAAATTCAATAATCTCCAATGGAAAACATTTATGTCAATTACGGCATCCAAACCCCAAAATTTTTTAACATTTTATGATAATTATCAAACCATTTAAGGTTTTTAACATTTTATAAAATCACGGCATTCAAACCTTAAAGTTTTTCCCCATTACCAAAATTTGAAACCTCACTTAAATAGATGTTTCTCTTATATCCTATATATATACACTTCCTCCATTTTTTTTCTTTTAACATTCCAGCACTTCCCTTTTAAAGAAGTTTCACATATAATTACACTATATATACCCTTAAATTTCAACACTGACAATTTCGTATTTTTACCATTCTCTCTCGCCCTATTTTCCATCAACAAAAAATTTGTGCTACAACCCCTATGGTGCAATGATAAAAGAACCAAGGAAGTGTTATGACTATTATCTTACAAATAAGGAAAATTTGTCGGAATAAATCTTTGAAAAGCACCATTTTAAAAAAATAAAAAATAAAAAAACTTTTAAAGCTTTTTAGTTAAAGAAAACCACCACCTTCTGGGGTGAGCATGGATCAGATATCCAAAAATTTCAGATCGGATAGCTCGGATATCCAATATCCGAACCTAATAAATGACAATTTTTTTAAAGCCATTGATATATAGAAAATTAATATTGCATCAATTCTCGAATAAAATTAATTCATTGGTACTTAAATCTAAAGAATTAAATAAACTAAAATTATAAAAATAAAAAATCCAACAAAATTTTTTTGCACAAACCAAGTACAAAACAAAGAAATTTAACACAAATCTGTAAACTAATTGCGAAAAATAATAATAAAAAAAAAAATTCAATTGTCAGTGAGAAGAAAAGCCATTGTTGGTGTTGCTGGTTTGAAGCTCAAGCTAGCGATGATGCGTATGGTCGTTGCGGTTTTTTATGACGGTGGTTGGAGGAGAGCGTAGCGAGGGCCGTTGGTGGGATTGCAACCGTTAGAATCGAAGGAGGAAGCTGGGTTGCCGGTGTAATACTCCATATTTTTAATGTATTTTATATATTATATATTATTTATTATTTATTTAATTAAAATATATTTTGGGTCAAACTATTTAAATTATTGGATTATAAATAAAATACGTTTTAATATTTGGGTTAATAAATATTCAATCCAAATGTAGTCCATTTTCATAATAAATCAATTCATCCTACTGATATGTTTATTTTATATAGTATTTTACCCCCGTCCCTTGGTCATAATTAGTATTGTTTTTGGCTCTTTAGAGCCACTTTTATTACTAATTGGTGTTTTCTAGTGTTTTCGTAGATTTGGTTGACTTTTGTAGGGATTTGCACTTTTAAAGTATTTTCCCGGGATTTTATGGAGTATCTACGAGCATTGGAGATGCACGACCATCCTTCATAGCCCAGGGCTGGTTAGAGTCATCGAATCGGTGATTAAGGGCTCGGTGTATGTGATACTGGGGCATTTGAACCGAGTATTCAAGATCCGAAGAGGAAATCCGGATTGGCCCGAAGAATTGGAGCCCAATCGAACTCCAAAGAGTGGCCCAAGAGTGCCGCCCGGCCAAAAGAGCTCCTGCCCGAAGGCGCGCCCGGTCGGGCGAGGGAAGCAAAGCTGGCCCCCAGCTGGGCGCGAGAAACACACCTGATGAGTAAAAAGGCGCGCCCGATCGGGCGGTGCCTCGCCCAATCAGGCGCGTGTTATTATTAGGCGGTTTAATCGTCGTTTAAGTTTGTTTTAGTTTAGGATTCTTGCTTAATATAAATACTTTTCCGTTAAGCGAGTTTAGTATCTTCTTTTTACTCTTTCTTAATTCTTCTCTTAGATTTTCTCTCTCTACTTAGCTTTTAGATTAGTTTATCTCTCTAATACTTTGTTCTTAACTCTACTCTTAATTCCTGATTACTTTGGTAACGATTCCTTTTCTCTTAATCTTAGTTATTTATTTATTCTTTTGATCATGTCTTGTTTTATTACTTTGATTAGTTTAGGCTTAATTATGTGTGAGTAGTTTCCTTTCTAAGGTTTGTGGGGATCCATAAATAATATGAAGGGGTAATTTATTGTTGTTAATTATCAATGCTAGATTAATTTCCTATTGATTGGTTTAATGCTCTGTGACTAGATTGGGCCTGATCTTTTATGCATGAGTTTGACAATATTGATTCGAGATTCGAGAGATGAGAATTGATGTTTAGGTCTAGTTTCAATAGGCATGTTAAATTATAAATGGTTAATTAAGTCGAGATTCGAGAGATGAGATTTAATACCGGTGGATTAATTCTGTGATTGTAATACGTAGAGAAAGCCCTTTATGATCTGATTAATGTATGCATTGATGATTGATTATTATGTTTTACCCTGGAATGTTATTTATTGGTGAACCTATGCCCTAGGCCTTTTATTCATTGTTTTTCCTCCTACTTTTATTCCTTTCCACTTTTACTCCTACTAGTAGTTTAGTTCTCCTTTATAATAACAAATTGGTTACCTAATAATTTATATTATAATAACTAATTAGGAATAGAAAGACTTGTTTCCCTGTGGATTCGACCCTACTTCCCTATCTGCATTAGCTAGAGGATTTAGGAATTATTTTTTATTGGGTAATACGACTTTAGCCTGTCACCTACTTTTGTGTTTGGGTCAACTATTATATCATGTGAGTACATGACTTTATAAAGCTCAAACCTACTCTAATTACCCTACACTATATATACCTACCAGATCCCTAAAATTTCCCATACAAAAGTCAAAAAGAGGTCAAGATTTATTTCCCTTTTCTTCTTTTTCTCATTTCCCCTTCCTCCATCACGTGAAAGCAGCAGCCACACCTCACGGCAACCACCGCCGGCCTGCTCCGCCGACGACGCCCGGCCGGCAACCCCAGCCGGCGCCATCCAGCAACCCCACCGTGGATTCCCTCTTCTCTCTCCTCTTTGTTTTCTTGCTTTGTTATTTAGTTTGATCTTGTTTTTTATTATTTAAAATTGGTTTAATTAGTATCAAAACCACATTTTAAAGATTTTAATTAATACTTTCAGATTATTATTATTATAAGTATTATTTTCAGATTTTGATGTGATTAAAGTCAGGGTTTCTAATTTATTAAAGACTTAATTTTTAGGGTTCTTATACAATTTGATTTGGGGCTTTTGTATACCTAATGATTTTATTAATTAATTGGGCATAAAAGTATGTTTTAATAAAGTTTTTAGGGGAGTTTTAATTAAATAATGTTGCTGGAATCTTATTTAAAGAAGTAAAATTGTGATTTTAATGAAAGAGTTTAATTACCCATAAAGAGGGGATTATTTAAGGGTTTTAAAATAATTTTCAGATTATTATAAGTTGTTTAAAGTGAGTTTAAGTTGCTGAAAATTGTGTATACAAGGATAATTAATATAGTATTATTGTCCCTTTATGTAGGAGACTTGATTCGGGAATTGTTGTAGTGTAATTGACTACTTTAAGGTCTTAATTGAGGTATGTTCGCGTACTTAGCATATTTTTGACGATGTAGTAGCATGCTAGATGTGATTAATTGATTACAAGTAGTATCATGCTAGATTATGAATGGAAATTGTGATTTGGTTGATATTGGTGATTGAATTATGAAACATGATTTATTTGTGATGGATTAATGATTTGGAAAATAATAGTTTGGCATGTTGAATATGAACCACACTTATATTTATAGCATGATAGAAAGCATGTTTAATTTGGTTTGGAATATTAAAAGAGAATTTTATTATGGTTCATATAATTGTTATTGATGCTATAAGCATGGGAAAGGAGCTATGTAAGTGTCTATGTACACGAGGAATAAATTGTATGTTGGTGCCTTAGTGCACTTAAGGTGTTTTCAACACCAAGGGATAGGATTTTTGGCGCATTAAGCGTTTAAGGTGTGTTTGACACCGAGGTAGATTTAAAAAGGGTTTAACATTAAATATTTTGTGTTCACTAATTATTCAATAATTTAATTGGATTGTTTAATTGTTCGAATAATTATGATGCTTAATGTTATTATGGTTTGAGAGTCATCACCAAGTTTAATAAAATGTAAATAACGTAAAGTGAAAGAGATTACTCACCAAAACTCTTGGAACGTATATACCTTGAGTATGAACATATGGGGGGAGTTATGGGGTTTTATATTTAACCATAACTTCTACTGGGGGTACATGACGTTGTACTTTCCATTTTATTATGCGCAGGAATTCCACCACTTACGAGTGGTTCTTTTATACTGACACGGTTAGCTTCCGTGTTAGTACCCCTTTATTGGGGCAAGTTAGGAGGGAAACTCGTTCGATGCGTAATCAAAACTAAATAAATTATTTAGTTACTTATTTGAAAGTTTTGTTGTATGTTGTGTGCTTGAAAACAGGTGCAACAAGGTAAGTTGTGTGTTGATAGACAAAATCATGTTAGTGTGTTTAATTACTCTTATATACTCAGCTTTGCTGATTATGTGTTTGTGTGTTTTGTAAGTCTTGTCTTTATCTTGGCCCTACGACGACTCATTTCTACTGGCGAATAGCGGGGACAAGTAGAGATGAGTTTTTCAGGTGATGAACCATATTCATGATGGGCATGAGTGAAGAGCGAACCATGCTTAGTGTCTATAAGATTGATGTGGTCTATTGCTTTAATTATTATATTACATTATGCTTGTGAGACTAACGCAAAGGTTTTTAAGTATTTGTTGCATTTTAAGAAAGGCCTACAATGGTTCCAAGTTGTAGGTTGATTTTGTTTGACTTTGATTTGACTTTACTTTCTTTTGGTTAAACTTTTAAGTTAACTTATTTTGAATGGTTTTTAAAGAGAGTCGTCTGTTGTGTGTCTTTGATAAATTGACTTAGTTGTTTTCACGGTGGTGGTAATGTCTTAGATTTTCCTTTTTGAGTTTTAAAAAGAGCAAAATAGGTATTTTAAAGGAAATGAATTTCTAGGGTGTTACAACCGGATTGCAAAGATTGAAGGAGGAGAATAGAGGATGAAAGAGAAGAGATAGAGAAGGCAAAAGGGGCAGTGAGCCGGTGAGAATGAAGGGGGCGATGAGGATGGCAAAGAGGAGAGAAGAGAGAGGGGGACAGTGAGAATGAAGGGACGAATGAGTTAGGGTTTGCTCACTTTGCTACTTTAGTTATTTGGGCTATGGGGTATTTGGGCCTTGGGAAGTATTTAATATTTCGATATCCGAAATCCGATTTTTTCGAATCGAATATCCGATTCGAAATCAATTTCGGATAGGTTATCCACAGTTTTCGAGTCGAATACGGATCGGGTTTTTGGATTTTCAGATAGTTTTGTTTGGCTCTAACTACCTTTTTTTTTTTTTTTTTTTTTTTTTTGCAAGGAGAAACCTGTTTCTCCAGTTGTCCTCTAATTCAGTTAATTATTCTCTTATTTTCTTTCCTTTCTTTTAATCACTCTCTAACCACCCCCTCCCCCATCGGATCCGTCGCCTAAATCCTCCACCCTCGGCGACCTACCTCTATCGCCGATCGACCCTCGCTTTACTTCTTATCCTCGCCAGCGACCACCACAAGTAAGCTATATTCAATTTTTTTGCTCTAATTTGTTCTGATCAAATCTAAATTAATTGTAATTTGCTTCTAAATTATCCTAGCATCAAAGCCAAAACAAGCATCAATTGCAAGCAAGATACACCCCAAATCGATTTTTCTAGGATTTACGGACAAATTAAAATTTGCAAAATTCAAGCATATTATAATATAAAATCGAAGCAAAATTACATTGATTGTGTGGGAGAACTCGATTTGAAACTTCCAAAATATCCTAGCAAATTTTGGTAGTGCGTTTATGAGTGTTTGAGGGAGAAATAAGAGCTAGATGTACGATGGGAGATGGAGGGTTGCAACAGGCCGGGGGTAAGGGGAAAGGGAGGTCGGCCGACGCTGGAGGTAGGTCGCCGGGGATGAGGGGATGAAGGCGGCTTGGGGGAGGAGGGCTACTGCTAGGGAAGGGAGGAGGGTTACTACTAGGGGGAAGGGAGGAGGGTGGTGGTTTTTGTTCTTTTTTCTTATTTTATAGATGAATTTAATTATAAAATGGGTTAAGTGAGTGCTAAAAGATAATTAGGATAAATTGGAGACACTAATAGTCTTTAACAAAAAAAAAAAAAAAAATTCACATTTGGGTTCTCTTTTGCCAAAAATGTTTAAAAGGTTTTTTTTTTTTTTTTTTTTTTTTTTTTTTCACACATAATAGCTGATAGCTCACTTGGTACTAGTACTGTGAGCTTTGCCAAGAGAGGTCTCAAACTCTCACTCTCAAGTTTGATTCCTACTTTATGTGTGTGTGTGTTTTTTTTTTCCCAAGTATAGATTTCTCTTTAGCATAAAGGGTATCCCAAGCTAGTCAAGTCAAGCGCAAGTTACAAGTTTACAGCTAGTATTACTTTATGGTCAACATCAAAAACAAAATGTGAAGTGCAGCAATTTAAACTAACTTCAACCTAAGTTTAAATCTTACGCCATACTAGTACTAATCACTGATTACATAAAACCAACATGTAATGAACATTAGTAGTTCTTTAGGCTAAAACCTGTTCTCCTCCAAAAGTTAATAGCTTATGCATCAACTGCTTCATCTTCCCCTTATTATGTAAGCTATGGTGTTTCTGGTGGTGGTGGGCAGGAGTCAATCTCAATTTCATCGTGATCCAACCATTGGTGAAAATTACAAGCTCCGTGTCCCTGATTTACACACATGATATTAATAAATCAACTAAATATTTGTTTTGATGAAATAATTTTTACACAAATTCTTATATGTGACTAGTCATATGGCGTGACCTTTTCACATAATCACATAAAAGACAATTAGTTACGTAATAAAGGTCACGATAACGAATAAATAGAGTTACCTTAACGTATATGTAGGCTACTTAAATGAGAAAAAGGAGTTACTCTCTTAAATAAGTGAAATTATTCTTTTATTTTTTGAAACAAAATAATAGGGGTTACTCGAATGAACAAATAAGATTACTAATTTCTAAATTACTTGATTTAATCATATAATAATTAAACTAGTTAAAGTCCCGTGCAATGCACGGATTTTATAAAATTATTTAACAAACTATAACATTAATTTAACAATTATATATAAACAAATAATTACATTTATAAACGTAAAAAACAATAGTTATATTGACATTTTTTTTTTGACAATGATGCATGTAAATTTCTAAGGCTATTGATGTGTTAGACTTTATAAATATGAAAAAAAAAATTAGGGTCTATTGATTATTTAGAACCCATGCTATATACCCTATCGCGTCCTTATTTTGTTTACGTAGTTTGACATACACATTGGTTTATACAAGTTTAGTTAACTTTAACTTTAGTTTTCTATATATGTAAAAATCAAATTCTTAAAAATGAGTGAGTCATAGGTTTTTTTTTTTTATTATGATATATAAGTAAGGTGAGGAAAATAATGAAACATCAAATACTCTTATAAAAAAATATTAGCATGAGATTAATATAGAAGTAAGGCTCTCCCAAATTATAATATTAGCATGAAATTATTATAGAAATATTAGCATGAGAATATTGTAGAAATAATTACAAAAATTACTTAACATAAAAAATATATACATATAAGAATATTTCATTAGGTGAATATTATATGCTATAAATAATTTTCATGAAGAATTGATAAAATAAAAAAAAATACAAAAAAAAAGGAAAAGAAAAATGGAGGGAAAAATTTTAACCAGTGAATGACATGTGTCATCACTGGTTTCGCTTTTAGTATTAAATTATTGATTATTGATTGATTGATTTGAGTTACTTTTATAGACAATATGTGAGGTTACTCTTGTGAAAAAAATGAGGTTACTATTGTGAAATAAGGTTATTAATACATATAAATGAAAATTACTCTTATAATTGAATGTGGCCACAGTAGGCCACACTATGTGGCAAGACTTACCCATTTAATTTTATTTCACGTTTGTGAATGCATATCTACAATCATTGATATATTTAATTATTACATAAATTTTAACAATTTGACACTTAAAAAATTTTAAACTTCAAAACTCTATAAAATGTTTATATCTCCTTTTGTTCATGAATACTAATAACAATATTCACAAGTTTAAGATTTTTTTTTTTTTTTTTTTTTTTTTTTTTTTTTTTTTTTTGTTGAAAAGTAAAATAAATCTATTAATAAAAAGTTATACAACATCTACAATATATATATTTTCTCCCTTTCTTTATAATTTGAACACTTCTCTATAATTGAAAATATCACAATAGTTGCAACACACTATAAAAAGAATGTTTTTATGGTAAAAATTGTACTATTACCTTTATTTAAAGCACATGGTCCACTTGATTATACTCCTCACAACTTATTATCCCAATTTTAAGTGTATTATATTATGTGAGGTCCACTTTTCTTAAATACCGTGATAAAATGTGTGTTGTAAGTATAAAGAAACAAAGTATGAATTTAACATATACATAACATATTAAATCAAATAAAGAAATTCTAAACAAAAATTACTTTGAAAAAACAACAAGTTTAATATATTCACAAGTTTAACCTTAAATAAATAATAAATGTGATAAAACTAATACTTCGTCTGTTTTTATTTAATTGACGCATTCAATTTAGGATACACGTATTAAGGAGAGGACAAGGAATGAGAGTGAACGTTAAAGCAAATACAAGGTAAAAAACTTACCTAATGAGAAAATGTGCCAACTTAAAAAAAATAAAAAATAAAAGAGAGAGAGAGAGAGGTAAGTACAATTTTTGAAAATATACTTTGAACTAAAGCAACAACATAAATGATTTTCATATTAATATTTTTTTTCGTATTAAAAATATTTATGATTTGCTAAATAATATTGATACTTTATAATGTTAATCTTTATGATTTACTAAAAAAATTGTAGTGTAGCACTTGTATATACAATTAATCTTTTCAATTTTGATATAAACCCATTCGAAGGAGATTTCTTGAAATGAATATGCGACTATACATAGTAGTTTAAATATTTCATGAATTTTTTGGACGTATGAATATTAGTGATAAGGAATTGAGGAGAGGAAATAATACAGAGTAGATCTTTAAATCATAAGAAAGGTATAAAGTTGCTATTCAATTTACTATACTCCAATGATTTTTTTTTTTTTTATTTTATTTTATTATTATTATTATTATTATTATTATTATTATTATTATTTTGAAAGAAGTTGAAAGCATTTACTTAGCTTGTTTATGAAATATCAAAAAATAAAAAAAATAAAAAAATATCAAAATTAAAAGTATCACAAATAAATAATGACATCATCAATGGTTTTAGGTGGAAAAATATTTCATAAGAAAGCGACACGTATGCGGTTTTGAGGAGAAATGATGTCACTAATGTTTTGTTTTAGTATTAGTTAATTAATAGATAAGATCGAATTAGGAAAATAAAATAAAATAAAAAAGGAATAGATTCAAAATGAGTATATCATTTTGAAACATCCAAAATAGTATATGAGACTAACATTATGAAACGTAGAGAGTATATGGGACTAACATTATGAAAATGAGGGAGTATTCATTGAATAATACATTTTTACAATTTATGGAAACAATCAAGTTATGCTCTTTTAGAAAGATTATTTTCCCTGTATTTTATTTTATCTTAGGTTTTATGTAAATACTAAACAAATTGATGAATACTTTATACTACATTCGGTTAATTTAATTGACACATTTTGACTTTGACTACTTTTTTTTTTTTTTTTTTTATAAAAAAACACGTTTTTATTAGGGAACTTAAAAAACAGTAAAAAAAACAAACAAAAGGGCACTTAAGTAAAATAAAAAACGGAGGAAGTACTTATTATTCTGTAAAAGACAAACTTAAACTTCATTTTCCCCAATTCTCAAAGAAGCAGAAACAATTAATTTTGCTTAAATAATTCACAAACTCCTTCATTTTCAATCAATTATGGCCATTACTCCAATTATGTAGAAAAGATGGCGGACAAAACCAACAATGATTGAAGAAGATGTAAATTTAAATTACCCTCTTAATGCGGCAAGCAAAGTATTGACGACCAGCATTTGGCCCATGTCGATGAACCTTAAGCGTACAAATTCCTGCACCACAAGGGCATTCCGGGTATCGGTTAGGTCCGATACGCGGAATCTCAACTGGTGGTGGCAGCTCTCCGATACCCAGAATCTCAACCGGTGGCGGCAGCTCTCCGACACCCAGAAACTCAACCGGTGGCAGCGGTTCCACCTCATCGCACCATCCGAAGTAACCACAGTGCATCTCCTGCCCATAACACAAACCACAAGAATTGTTAGAACAATCAATACTGGAATTTGGTGTAATAGAACAGTGGTAATTAACTAATTAATGATAATGCAGACTAATTAACCATTCTGCCGGGACAGCTATAGTAGGAACGGTTGTTTTGGGTGGTGGAGGTCCTTATCCGGCACAAGCCTCCGCCGCAGGGACATTCTTTTGCTATATATACTCGAAATGGGAATTCCATTGCTCTTATGGATTGTCATTTTCATTATTGGGTCCTACTTTTATACTACTCTTTTTGTTTTGTTTATGGTATATTCACATTTACGAAGTAGGATCCGTTCTCATTGACTAAATTCAGTTGAACTGAACTTAACTGAATATTTTATAAAAGAAGGAAATTAAGAGCTGAACTAAACTGAACTGAAAATAAACGTATGAGAACATACCCTTACTCCGTACTAAACTGAGCTGAACTAAACTGAAATGATTGGAACTGAACTGTACAAAATATTTTATGAGAGAAGAAAATTAGGAAATAAAGTGAACTGAACTGAAATAAAGATGAAGTGAACTGACCCTTAGTATTACTCATCTTGTCTAATCAACACACAGTTTTACGACCTTTTTTAAGTGGCCCACTTAACCTTGGCATATATGTCAATTTTGACCAATAATATACTTCGTATTTAATTACCAATAATTATAAAACACAATAATTAAATATTACAGAGTAATAATCTATTTAAGATGACGGGCTTGGGAAATCAATTTTATGCAATTTTAGTTGTTTTTTTTTCTCGGGCCAAAATTAGTACAAAAAGCCCGCTTGGCTCGTCTAGTTTGGGCAGGTTTGTGCACACATTTCCCGGTCCAAAGTTTGGCCCGGCCCAACCCAACCCGATATATTGTCATTTTTTTTTTACCTTTGCCCTGCCCGATCCGCCCATTGATCACCTCTAGCAGTAGTCACAATACTATATATGATCTTATTTATGATTCATAAACACTAGTCAAAGTGGGTCAACTAAATAGTACAAAAAAGTATTAATGGAACAAGTAAAAAATGAAGGGAGTAAAAAATTGTATAAAATTAGGAATTTATGACAAAAACACGCGTAAATCAGTGTAATTAGTGTGAGTTTGTCACGATTTTCTAATTTTAAACAGTTTTCAAGAGTATTTTTAATGCTTATATGTAGCCTTAAAGGCTATGTATAACATTTTCCTTTTATATGCAGAGTTGTTTAACTTGTTTATTTCTCATGTTATGCATAATAAATTAATAATATTCATTACTCTGTATTTAATACCAATTTAATACGGAGTATTATTTTTAATTCTGATGTATAAATATGCTTAATTTTATTTTGATGTAATAAGTATGCCTAATAATGTGAACAACTTTATCAATACATATTTATTTTCCTCTAAATTCACGCGATTATAAAAATTAGTGAGTAACTTGGGCGTTGCTCCGAAATACTACTTTTATAGTTGTGCAACTACTAATTTTTAAGAACATCTAATAGTTTGTATGTAATATGTGTCTTCAATACTTTGGAGTATAATATTATTTATTGTGCAAGGTTAAATCATAATTGAAAACGGCGTAGATGGTTAAGCAATAACATTATTTCTTCTAAAAGGTCAAGTTTTTGAACTTTTTCATCCATATATTTTTCCAATGAGTATTGTTGGTTGTGTGGATGATGTGACATATTGAGGTGTTGATGGATGACACGGCGTAATAAGAAGTTGAGTAAGTAACATGGCGAAATGAGGGGTCTACGTAGTGTATAAACGTTTTTAGAATCGCCTTTTAATAGATTAGAATCGATATAAATGATAGATTATTATGAACTGTATTTGCTTTGCTAAAGTTTTCTTAAACCCCCTTGTTTTTACTCTAACGTTTTTTTTTTTAACTATTGTACTTTTAAACTTTCTTGAATTTTGTTCTTGATTCTCTTTTAAAACTTTCTTGAATTTTATTTTTGGTTCTCTATGAAAACTCCCTTTATTTTTCGTGAAGGCCTTTTCTTTTACTCACCTTTTTCAAACTCTTTCAACTGATTATCCTGTTATGTCCCTTCTTTATATCGTACGCTTCTCATGTGATAATTCATGTTAGCCAATCCCAAATTAAATTAAAGCTTGTTGTTATTGTTGTTGTAACCAATTAGCTAAGTAGTGATAATAGATAAATACATGGTAGTTTAATTATGCATTTGGTGCAAAATATTATTTTCAACTATAATTTGATACGAGTATGTTTTTCTTCCTTTAAAATATTTTAATTTATGCATTTGATAAGTGTAACACTTATTAAAACATGGAATAAATAAATACTTGAACAAACACTCCTCCCATTCGTAATAATTGCTACAATTTATTTTTACATATATTTCGTAATAATTCCAACACATTCATATTTGGAAAAGGATACACTTATATTACTCCATATTATCTAATATCTATCTCTCCTACTAATCCCATTTTCACAAATATTTATTTTTTCTCATACCAACCTACTAATAGAACTTTTTTATTTTATTATTTCTCTTTCCTATTTGACCCTATTATTTTCCTAAAACTTTGTTCATAACATAGGGCATGTTCTCTTCAGCTTAATTTCAGTGCAGTTCAGTCCAGTTCATGATTTCCTTTTGCTAAAAAACAATTCAGTTCAGTTCAATTCAGTATAGTAAATCAGAACAAACCCATAGTGTTGGGATTATATTATTATGAAAAAATTTTATATACACCCGATTTACGCTAATATTAGTGTACATCGAGCAGTATAAGGGTAATTTTTAATTAATTTTAGTGTAATCTTTTGTTTTTTTTAGGTAACTTTAAAACATATACGGAGTACAATTTTTATATAAATAGACAACCAGGAAAGTTTTATAAAGGTAATTTAATTACATTCAATCACTAATAATTGATTTTTAGTCATTTCAAATGTGATTTTTTACTAATAAAACGTAAATAATTTTTATTTATATTGGGTTACTCTTAGACCCTCTCCAATGGTGAGACTCAAGTAAGTATTTTTAGGAGAGAAAGAGTATTTTTTGCAATGTATACCAATAAGTTGGTATCTAAACTTAGCAACTCCAAAAAAAAGTTGCTAAGTTTAGATACTCAACTTTGAGTCTTATTTGACAAAAAGTGTGGGCCCTTGTCAATATTCTAATATATTTTGTAATTTATTTAAGTTTTACCCTTTTTTTTTAATCATTTTTTAATCTTACAAGGCTATAAATTAAAAGTGACATTTGTATATTTTAGAGAGTCTTACCATTGAAAAATTAAACTTAACCTGATTTGCTAAATTGAAAAGTGAGTATGATCTCACCATTGGAGGTAAAAAAATAACTCATTTTGTATTTTAATACTCAAAGTTAAGTCTCAACATTGGAGATGGTGTTACGCCTATTGAAGTAACTTTTATTACATAGCGGAAGGAGTAAATCCAAAAGAGGCCTAGCCCATTAACCCACAAATTTGATTTTTTACTTCTCGACTTTCTCACTTGCCAAGTTTCCACGCGCCACCATATACAACCGAATTGTCCTTTGAATCCCAGAATTTCTGAACTCTGACAATTCAACATTTTTACGCAAAGCTTACAAATTTTTCCTTCTATACTGTACGTGTACAGTACAACTCTCATGTTTTCAAAATTTTTACCAAAAGGGTAGTAATGATCATCCTCTATTTCAAAAAAAAAAAGCCAAAAAAGTGAAACAAAATGATCAAAATTGAATGACTAAACGATGAAGAGGAAGGAATATTGCAATAATTCTGGACAATTTTCCACATATTGTCTAGAAAATTCATCTGGGTTTAACAACCACAACAATAAGAAGATCAACAATTCAAGAACAACAACAGCAATATCATCTGGCCAACAATTCCCGCTCACTCATTGTCGTTGCGGAGGAGGTTTCTGAAAAATCAAAATCACTCCTAAAACTCAGAAACTTTTCTACACTTGCCCAAATGTTTATGTTAGTGTCCCAATTTTTCTGGGCTACCCTTTCTTTTCTTGTTAATTCCCTAAAAATTGTATCTTTAAATTACGGTTTTTGTGTTTTTAATTAGGGTTTTTGATTGGTTGCAGGAATTGCATTGTGGGTACTTCAAATTTTGTGAGGATTTGAAGGAAAGGGAGATTTTGCATGATCGTCCTAAGCCTTATCCGATTTGTTCATGTGGGGCTGGAGTTTGCAGGGTTGAAACTGAAAAAGAAGGCCCTAATTCTGGTCGAAAGTATTTTGCTTGCAGAATCAAAAGGGTAAGCTTTTTTCTGGAAAAATTGAATGAATTTTATTTTTTGTTTATGTGTTTTGATTTTATTGGGACCACTGTTTGAATTGATATTGTAGTGTTAATTTATGTTTTTGGATGTTGACCGTTAAGTTTGGATTTTGGTATTATTGAATTAGAATTTGGAATGTTGGTGATGTTAATGACAGACTCATACTTGTGGAAAGTGTGTAAATAAGTTTGAGAAAATGATGGAACGAACAGAAATGAAAAGTGTGAACTTTTTTAGATAGGGGGGAGTGTTTAGCTGTCAAGTAACTTAAGAGTTATGATCAAGGTAAAATTACACCATTCTCCTAGTTGTCATTTTGGTATGATAGCCGACATCGAACCTCTTTATGATTTACATCTACCAATTCTTTCAAGAAGTATTGTACTCCGTAATTGTATTATCCACTATTAATAATGTTTTGAATTTAATAGTGTGTCGAGGGATCTTGGTTATTGAGTTGGACATGATGGATCTTATGACATCTACACCTATTATGGTGTGATATCACAAGTTTCTCCCCTTTTTAAAAGCAAGGGTGTTTTTTGACTAGTGCCTTGCTCCAATTCTGTGTTGAACCTGTTGATCATGTATGTAAAATTGTACATTTGTGTATTGGGAGTAAGGGAGAACCGAAGAAGGGCTTAATGGTGAAGAAGGTTGTTAACTTGTCGTTCAATCTCTAATGTTGATTTAGGTTGATATGAGGTGATATTTAATGTGTCACATTGATTACAAAAGGTTCTTATAGTAACGGAGATAAGGAGGACAGACTGACATGAATACATTGAGGTTTGGTAGACATTGGTGGAGATGTGTTATTAAGTGTATATTGGAAGTTAGTATAGTGTAGAACCATGGAACAGTAACCTTGAATCTTTATGTAACAAAGAACTACTTAGCCTACAAATAGTATAATGTCAATTTTCAAGTGCAGCTGTATAGGTGCATGGCACAAAGTTTTGGCTCAATGATTTCATGGCCATGGGGGTATCAACAGATTTTAACCTCAGATGAACTAGCTTAGGTATGGGATGGGAGTTACTTAGCTACCCAATGCAAGCCCAAAACAATGTTAAAGGGAAGTACCAGTGGAATCTAGTCATATGCGACACTTTTTAAACTTAGAATGGAGGTAAACCAAACACATTGCCAAGATGCCTACTGGCTTTATCCAATGCAGTTTGCACTTAATTAACTCCTAAGAGAATGACAACTAATCTATCAATTTATGTTTCTTAGAGTCTTCAATTCGCGTCAAATACCCTTGTTGGATCCTCTTCCCTTGTTCTAATAAGGCTGCAAATCCCAAAAAAATTCTGTCACTCACAACCATGAATACTTGTGAACTTGAGGTAGTTTCCATTTACCTGAGTTCAGTTACACAACTTTGCAACAGAATAGTATTGCATAAAGGGGTTTATAGCTTATGCCGAGGTTTTGATTGGACAATTCCTACCGATGAATTTTTCCAATCATTCTTATCCTTGTAGCCGTCTTAGGTCTAATGCTTTTCTCTTGCAATCATTTGATTATGATCTTTCTTCCTTATGTAGTTGAGATATCCAAATGTCTATTCTTAAATTGGCAATCCCCCATCTAAAACGTCTTCCCCTAGTATCTTAATTTGGCTGCAATTCCATTAAATTATCTCATTATCTATCGTTATTAATTAGTAACTTGATGTTATTTTCATTTATTTCTTGTTTCCTTGGATTTTAAATATTGAGCTTGCTGGCTCTTTTTAGCTTAGTCAACTTTGTGAATTTATACTATTGTACAGGGAGAAGGTGCTTGCAATTTCCGGCAATGGCAATGTGTCACTGCTTATGATAATAGCATAAGCAATGAGATTGAGATGATTCGCAAAGAGTTTGAAAATGGTGAAATTGATCCCGACTTTTCCCCTCCTCTGGAGGAGGCCCTTGAAATCAATTCTTTAGGTGAAATATTTTCTAGAGACAATGATGCTCATCATAGTCCTCAACCAAGTCCCAGTAGCCCATTAGATGTAGAGGCTCTTGCACTAATGGGTATATACTCTGTTTTATGATATTTCGTAAGCTTAAATTTTCATTTGATTTTGATATCATATGCTTCTAACTTCAATTAGAATTATAAAGATTTATTTGATGTTTGTATTTGCCAGATTTATCAGCAGGCTCTCGTTGTGTTGTTGTGAGGTGGCTTCCCCACAGTTGACTCTTCATCAGAAAGATTTTTTTTTTGGGTAAGAAGGTTGAATCACATGTATAGAATTTGTACCATCATTTTATCTAGCTGATGCTTTGAAATTTCAGTAGCCTCCATATGTCTTTACTTAGAGATCTTGCTTCTCATTATATCACTTCTCATTTAACAACAATTTCCTTGGTTCAGACTACTAATTTCCTTGGTTCTTATATTCCGACAATTACTTGACAGGAAGTATAGTTTGGAAAAGTTTCAAATGTTTTGGTCTATTCTTAGGAGTCTGCTGCTTTTAACACGGTCCTGTCTTAAAGTGAGGCAGAGTGTTTAAAGATGTCGATGAGAACTGTATTGGGGTCTTTGGTGACAACTGAGGCTATTACATCAGAAGTTTTATTTTAAAAACCAGGTTCAGACTGCAGTAATTTCTCTTGGATGTTAAGCGTCATGTTGCTAACCAAATATGTATTTAACTAATTTAAGTGTGAAGTTTGCTGATACCTTTTTACAAGTGAGCGTGTCTAAAATTTCTTTACCTAAATAAATGTTGTTTGTAAATAAAGGTCCTCTACTCCTATATTTGTTGAGAAAATCCAAGGCTTGTTTGGTTGAATGTAGGAATTGCAAATTCCTTGGAAATTTGTTTTGTCATGAAATTGAACTTCCAAGAAAATTCTAAAATGTATTTGGTTCAAGGAAAGTGGAAATTTCCATGGAAAGTTCAAATTACTTAGCTCCCCCTAGGTAATTTACTTTCTCCATTTTGTGGGAAGTGGGAATTCATGGGAATTTCTACTTCCCATGAATTTGTCAATCAAACAACTTCAAACAATTTCAATTCCTAGGAATTTCAACTTCCTATGTTTTTAGTTGTTACCAAACAACACCTAAGTTCATCACCTTGATAAATGTATGATGTTTATTACTCCCTCCCTCATTGATAGTCCCTTTTGGCTAAATTTTAGTCCTAAAATGTTCATCTCATTTTCTTTTTCCAACAACCATTAAATTATTATTTTTTTTACCAAAATTTCTTCCAATTTGTAACAATATTTGTGCAAATTTAACTTTTCCATGTAAATTTTGTTTTTCCATGTACTTTTATGACTTTCTCTCTCTATTTTTTTTTACATACCCAATTTAAATTTATCTTTTCAATGTACTTTTACTACTACATATTTATGTTTATTAATTCCCGTGAAATTTCCCCATAAGGGACTTTCAATAAGGGAAGGAGGGAGTAATTATTTTGTGGCATAATTATAATCAAATGTGCCTTCCGTCTCCGATTGATAGCCACTTTTGTCATTTTTGGTGACTCAAAATGTTAGTCACATTTGCTTTTTTCAAGTACCATTAATATTATTTTTTCACTAAAATTCTTTAACATTTGCAAATATATTTGTGTAAATTTAACTTTCCCATATAAATTTTACTTTTCCATGTACTTTAATTATTTTCTCTCTCTATTTTATTGCATACCCAATGTAAATTTACTTTTTTATGTTCTTTTTTTTTTATTATTATTATTATTATTTCTCCTTGATTCTCGTGATTTTTTTATCAATCGGGGACGGAGGGAGTAATACTTTAGTAAATTGTCTAGTTGGTACATGAAAGGGCAAATTTATTTCGTTATAATGTGACATTCCCTCGGGTGATGTGTGTTCAATTAGGTCGTTACTCCACTGACCTCATATACAGTTACAGATAGTAACTCTTGTTAACTCTGAAAAACTGTATCAGTTAGTCATAGTGAGAAAATTAACCATTAGTGTTCATCTTTGATTCCTTTGCGTGTTAAAAAATGATAAGGTTGACATTTCTGTGTATAAGTTTTTGGTGATTGGTAATTTTTCCTTATTATGTTACTAGGTTAATCCCGTGCGATGCACGATTTTATAATAAGAATTGAATTATAAGCTTTTAACACATATTGAAATAAAATAAATACTTCCTCCGTTTTCCTAATTAATTTTTAATTAAATATGAATATACAATTCCCAAAAGTGCATAATTTTTATATTTAATTAGGAAATTTCAATTAAATTATATTATTAACTATTGTTAACAAATCATAAATAACTAAATAACATAATATCTATAGAAAACCAAAATTTTAAAAATTCAAATGGAATTT
Organism: Chenopodium album; assembly: GCF_948465745.1. Lineage (NCBI taxonomy): Eukaryota > Viridiplantae > Streptophyta > Magnoliopsida > Caryophyllales > Amaranthaceae > Chenopodium > Chenopodium album. Next base: position 26,350,750 of record NC_137834.1, read on the forward strand.
AATTTTCAAAGCAATGTTAAATAGGGTAGCTTGTAAAGGAAAAATATGACATCATCCATGTATTTTGGAGGGAAAAAATAAAATAAAATAAAAAAGTGACACGTAGGCAGTGATGACATCAGCGGTTGTTACTTTAGTATATTCTACCTCCGTTAATTATTTGTGAGATATAAAATATTCCTTTGTTGCAAATAATAGTTAACGGAGGTAGTATATAGATTGGTTTGGGTAATTTTGTATTTAATTGATGGTGAATTTGTGGGAATGTTGCAAGTTAAAATTTGCTATCTTTGTCTTTATAATGGATAACAATGTTCTTTCCTTTGTCGTTGTTTCAGGTTGTTGTATAAATGTTTGATGATATTATGGATAACAATGTTCGCGTTGATGTTAAAGTGAGTTGCGCTCCCACTGGTAATGGGGTAATGGTATAGCTTGAGAGTACTTCATGGGTGATGAGATGAGAAATGTAATCTAATTCAGTTGAAGAAAATGTTATGTTAAATTTGAATGAGGACAATTTCATATAAGCTACACAAAAAATCACCTACAGAGTAACATTTAAAGTTCAAGAGTTACTAAAATTTGTGAAGCCCTTATTGAAATTTCAGAAAGTAAACCTCTAAAATAAAGCACACAGCTCCACCAACGATGATGAGTTAAATGTGCGGTAAATGTACACTATTGTAGTAAATACTACCTTCGTAACAAGTTATGTGCAACGATTTGACATAAAGCAGAGAGGGAAAATGTCTAATTGTTGCACATAACCTATAACGGAGGAAGTAGGAAAATTTGTTAAAAATAAACTATTCTTTGCGTGGTTAGTTCAATATAAGCTAACTTTTCGATTAACTTAAAATAAATTAAGTTTTTAGGGGTATTTTCTTTTAATACTCGGGTAGGTCAAATGACCTGCGGTCTACCAAACAAGTCTTTTTTTTTTTTTTTATTATTATTAATAGTATTTTGTTATTTTAATTAAATGTTTAATTATAATTATATTAAATAAACAAATTATATAAAAAAAAAGGCTAGCCACCCTCGAACCCCCCCTACTACCACCCATTACCAGCTTCTCTCCTCCACTGTCTATGGTGAACCCATCCCCTCCCTTCTCCAACCCATAAGCGATCACCCCAAAACCCCAAACCCAAACTACCCAAAACGAGTTTTGTTTAGGGTGGTTTGGTAACCCATTTTGGGTGGTTTTGTAGGTTGGGTTTGGGAGTGGCGTATTTGGGTGGAGAACAGGATTAAAGATCTTTTTAAATTTGTCTCGATTTGTACAATTTTGATATCAAATGTTTATAATTTTATACTCCGTATATTACTCATTAAAAATATTAGCTATTCCTTCTGATTTAAATACTTGCTACACTTTTTATTTTCGGTCGTTTTTAAATACTCGCTTTATTTTCTTATTTGGATAGCTTTTATAATATTTAATAAGGAAATTCCTCCCATTTTGGGGGCATCTACAATTCATTTATTACAACAACCTTACATTCTCTCACATCAGAGAAAACACCTAATCTCGAAATCTGAGAAGATCTCACTTTTACCTTTTTCGCACTTTTTTTGTACTCTTTAACCGATACTAACTTGATCGTCGGAAGCGAATTTCCTACCAACTGGAGTCTCCGTATTTTGCAGGTAGAGAGCGCGTCGGACCAATCTTCAAGCTATAACTCTCTCGAGGGATAAAAACACCCAAAACAATTCTCTCTCCTCCCATTTACTTTTCCCTAACCTCATTTCTTTATATTTTATTACTTTATCTAATTTCTCGTAAAAACTCCGCTAATAGAGGAATAAAACAAGTATTTAAAAATAAAGGAAGTATTTAAATAATAAATCATGAAGCATATAAAGAAAAGTATTGCAAGTATAAAGCTATACCCCTCCGTCCTATAATATACTCCCTCCGCCCCTATTTATAGTTTCCATTTGGAGTGTGCACAGTTGCCAATGCAACACTTTGACCGTAAATATCACTAGTTGCTTATTAGTAAAATAAAACAATTAAATATTAATAATCTATTCATCGAGACGAATCAAATAAGATCCAACAGATCCAACATGACTATGTTATATCTTATATATTAAGAGTAATTTAGAAGATTCTCTCACATTATGAATAGGGTCAAAATTATAAATGGGAAGTATAAAAAGGAGCGGAGTGAGTAGTTTTTGTTGGTGTTTTTTCACGGTATTTAAGAAATAGGAGGAGGAAATAGATAAAGTACATTAACAAAAGTAAAAAGTACAATCATAAACATTAGAGAGAGAAAGGTGAAAAAAAGTACAAGATATGTGTGAATTTTAAGGATAAATTAGGAAGTATAATGAATAAAGTTAAAAAGTGAAGGTATAATAGTGTTTACACAATTCAGAAATGGAAACTGGGACAACATTTTGGTTCACCAAAATAGGAAAATAGAAATTATATTATGGGACGGAGGGAGTCAAAAGTACTCGCTCCTTTATATATATATATATATATATGCATCACTTTGATTATTGCACTATTCACATACCATGGTTGATTTAATTTTTTCACCTTTATAAAATAAATAAATCTATAACTAATACTAAAATAACAATCGCTGATGTCATCTTTTTTTCAAAGCTGTACACGTAGCACTATCTCATGAAAATATTTCCCGCTAAAATGCTTTTTTTTTTTAAAAACAAAATACTAAATAATTTTAAATAGGTAATAGCTATTATTTAGGCAATTAATTTAAAATAGGTACCTATTTTTTGTAATTTATGTTGACATTAGGTTGTTGGAGTCTATAGGAGTTGTCAGCATAATTGAGGTCAATTAAAGTTAACTTATGAACATTTTGAACTCAAAAAAATATAAAAACAAAATTTTAAAAAATCCAAAGATCAATTATTGTGAAACTCCGTATATCATTAGATTTGTCATAGTGTCTAGTTTCATAATAAAATTTTGTTATAATTTTTACTAACTAACAATTAAAGATATTAATTTTTACTAAATAACAATTAAAGATATTAATGGTTAAGGGACGTTACATGTGAGGGGGAGTGTTAAAGTTTATCCTACCAAATAACACATGTAAGTGTCCCACATTGATAAAACATGAGAGAGTTAAACACTTTATAAGACTAAGGGGCTACTCCTTCTATTGCGATATGGTTTTGGGATGGAACCTCCTTAGACTTGTGAAGTGGACTCTCTCTCTTGGTTTGCGGGTGCGGCCAAGACCCGCGTTTAATATGGTATCAGAGCCGGCGTGACACAAAGGTCACGGGTTCGAATCTCTTCCGCCCCTCCTTCAAAGTGGAATTAATTCGCACCAAGTATGCGTGGGCCTATGTTGCATCCACATTTCAATTGATTTAGGAATTGCAATTATTGATGGGTTTTGATTGTGATTCTCTTAGTTTGTTATTCATAGTGAACCCTAGCTTAACAATTAGGAGATAGCTCTTTGATTCCAATTGATTGCTCTTATCATTAGTATTCACAACCTTTGATTGACATGCTCTTCTCAAGTTGTTACAATTGTCATGATTACTTGTTGATCCCCGTATCACGCCCTCTCTTGCAGGATTAAAGGAAATTTGTACGATAAGATAATTAAAAATCTTGTTTAGGCTAATGTGATTTTAATTCAAGTGATCGACAATAATAGATTTGTTTGTGCATTAATATTCAACCAACATAGATTAAACAAGCTTAGGATTAATATATTGATTGTATGTTATTAGTCGGAAAGCGCACATGAATATAAGAAAAATAAAGTAGAGGCCTATCTTTAGGGCAGGTTCAATCTCTTTTAGGTTGGATTTGTACCTTCATCCCCGAATATCTAGTCATGGTTCCAGATCACTATGGAGTTAGCAATCTCATGGATCGTGAAGGGGTGTAACCTTCACCCTGTGAATGGTTTACAAGTTCCTAAAACTTGTTGGCGACTCTTTTTCTCTAGCTTCCTTCCCTTCGAACGCCACCATGCTTAAGTATATGATAACAGTGGGACTCAAGTATGGAATGCTTGAAATATTCCCTACAAACATGTTTGTGAATTTATGCAATAACAACTCTCTTGTCCTAAACACTCACCCTTTTCATTATTTTGTTCTTATGGTGGATTTGGTGGCTTGTTTTGTTAGTGTGATGAATTACATTTATATAGGATTTATAGGCACATTTATGCTAAGTTTATAGTTGCTTTTTAGGTCTTTTAGTCGCTTTTTAGGTTGCAAATGCATAAATTGTCCATTTTGTGCTCTATTATGCTTCATTTGTGTTTTCCTAATGTTTCAGGTAGTTTCTTTAACTATTTGTACGCTTTCAAAGTGGTTTTGGAAGAATTGGACAATGAAAGGATAAAAAGTTGATAAATGCGTTTTCTTAATGAAAGAATTGGACAATGCGTTTGTGGAAGCTTAGTATGAGATTAATATGTGTGAGGAATGAATATAGCATCCACAAGCATTGGAAACTAGACTTGAAGAGCTTTCTATTGATGGGTCGTCGCACGTTCCTATACGCTTGATCTCGAGATACAAGCCTTTGAAGTTAACCCTACGAAGCTGCCAAACCATCGCCCGGCCATCGGGCGATGGCAGTACTGTGGGAGCAAGCGTAAGCTGCTGCTTGGGGCGCTGGTTTTCCATCGCCCGATGGTCGAGTTCCGACCATCGACCACCTATCGCCCGATGGGTGGTGCGCGTATTTGATGAGGAGTCCTACTTGGACTACAACTCTTAAATTCGACCAATCATTAAACTTCTGTTATTATTTTTATTTTCCTATTTTATTTAGATTTAGAATAATATAAATACTCCAAGGGATTTTATTTTCCCCTTATGCCTTTTTATACTTTTTTATTTTACGTTCGTTTTCTTAGCTATAGTTTTCTCATGGGCAACTACATGGATTCTCCATGGGTTGCTCTTGAGTTTATTAATTTTTATTCTTTGAGGTAATTTTATTTCTTTATTTTAATTATGCTTTCTTTATTAGATTTAACTTTAATTATTTATTCCATGTTTAAGTAGTTTATTTCTAGGGTTTGGGAATCCATGTTTATATAATGAATCGTGATGGGTATTTTTAATATTTTGATTATTGATTTATCTAATTGATAGTATTTTATTGTTAATCTTGTAACCTGATCAATTGTTTGATTAATTATTGTTAATAAGAGTTTGAATCGAAATATCTTACTTTTAAAGGCTTACCTACAATTAGCAATTCTGATTACGTTAGCGACCGAACTACATATGTTGAATTGAGAGCGATAAGACCCGACCATAGGCTTAGAAATTGCTCTAGATAATTGATTGATTGAATTGTTATTGATATTTAATACCTTTATTCTTAATCTTCGTAGTTTATTTTCATATTCAAATTCACATATTGGTTACTTTATAATTTAGATTACTTTAGTTAATTAGGAATAGAAAGACTCGTTTCTCTGTGGATTCGACCCTACTTCCCTATCTACATTAGTTAGAGGATTTAGGTATTACTTTTGATTTGGGGATACGACTTTACCTTGTCAAAATTTGGTGCCGTTGCCGGGGAAACGGTTTTATTTTTATTTCTGATTATTTTTGTAGTCTAGGTTATTTCTTTTTGTCTCAAAGAACGTTAGTTCTTTGAGGCATATCTCATATTTGCTTTTAGTTTTTTTTTTGTTTATGCCCAGGTGTTCCAGATCAGGGTACATCCCATTCGATCCTGAGATCGAACGATCCTTCCATAGACAGAAGAACCTTTACAAGCAAATTCTGGCGGACTATGGTGATAATAATAATCACCGCGATCCTCCAACTGGTTCTAGCGATTCAGAGGTATCATCAGATCCAGAATCAGAGATGACGGCTCCAAAGAAGCTTAGTGATTACTCACAACCAAAGCTTACAGATTTTCCATATCTCACTCCCACACCGGCTCTTGATGGATACAATTTGAAATTAAACCTCAATTTATAACGATGATAGAGAGGAAGCAATTTAGTGGAGCTAAGAGTGAAGATCCAAATCTTCACATTGCCGACTATTGTCAATATTGTAATACCACCGGGCAAGCCGGGGTCACATAAGACCAAATCAGGGAGATTCTCTTTAACTGGAAAAGCTAAATTGTGGTTTAATACCTTAAATAGAATTGCACTTGGTATAACTGACTGGGAAACTCTTGTTTTGAATTTTTATAACAAGTATTATCCTGCAGAGAGAACAGCCGTACTACGGAATGTAATTTAGAACTTTGCCCAAGAAGCCGATGAAACTCTATATGAAGCTTGGGAGAGGTTCAAGGACCTACAAAGAGAATGCCCCCATCATAATTTAGCACAATGGCAGTTAATCCAAGCCTTTTACAATGGCATTGGAAATTCATCTAGAATAATTTTAGATTCTGCAGCTAGTGGGAGATTTATGAATCTTAATGTTGATGATGCATGTCAGGTTATTGAAGATATGGCGATACATAATTCCCAATATGGGAATCCTAGAGGCTTTGCTAACAAGGGGAAGCATAGTGTTGACTCTGTATCCTTTTTGCAAGCTCAATTGACCTCTATCTGCCAAAAATTAGATAATCTTAGCACTGCCAATATAGCTAATGTTTTTGCAATTAATAATAATGTTAATGAGGCTTTCTGTGAAAATTATGGAATTATATGTCATTGGGAACAAGATTGCAGGAGTTCCGTGGAGCAAGTTAATGCCTTTCAAGCTTATAGGCAGAATAAACCATACTCCAACACTTACAATCCTGGGTATCGGAATCATCCGTACCTTTCCTACCGGAGTACTAATGTTCAAAATCCACCACCACAAGAACCACAGGCGCCACAGCAACAGTAGCAGAAATATTACCATCCCAATGCTGGTCAGAAGAACCAACCACAACAACCCTCCTCATCTTCCGACCTCTCTTTGGTAGAAATTAGAGCGATGTTGGTTAATATGCAGAAGCACATGGAGAGTAGAGATGCACAAATTGATTCAATCCTAGCACATAATAAAATCGTACATAATCAAATTGCGCAACTTTTCCGCTACTCTACAAGCCCGCCAACAAGGAGCTCTGCCAGCACAGTCGACCAAGCCTACGGATCAAGCCTATGCAATTACTCTAAGGAGTGGTTCAAACTATGAAGGGCCCCCTATGCCCAGAGTTGAAGAACCTGTTTTATTAAATAATGCTAATCTTGATTCCATTAAACCTGACAATGTAGCTAATAGCCCTGCAGGGCTAAAACATAGTACTAATATATCTAATTCTACATTGCAGGGTACCACTCCAGAGAAGGTGGCCACTCTAGATAAGAGCAATAATGCTCCAAAGCCAGTTATCAAACTTCCATTCCCCAATCGTCACTTGAAGACAAATTTGGATAAGTAGTTTGGTAAGTTCCTGGAGATGGAAAAAGATTTGAAGGTAACAGTTCCCTTCACTGAATTGATCACACAAATTCCTTCATATGCAAAATTTATGAAAGAAATATTGACAAGAAAAAGGTCTATTAGCGAGGTAGAGACAGTAGCTTTCACTGCAGAGTGTAGTGCCGTACTTCAAAATAAATCTCCACCTAATTTAAAAGATCCGGGTAGCTTTTCTATCCCTTGTCATATTGGCAATCTAATGATTGATAATGCATTGTGTGATTTGGGTGCTAGCGTTAGTGTTATGCCATTATCTGTGTGTTCCAAGTTGAATATGGGTAAATTAAAATCTACTAATATTACTCTACAGATGGCCGACCGTTCTTTCAAATACCTCTTAGGTGTTTTAGAGGATGTCCCCGTTAGAGTAGGTAAATTTTATATACCCGTTGATTTTGTTGTTCTTGATATGGCTGAGGATATGCAAACCCCAATTATTTTGGGTAGACCATTCCTCAACACTGCAGGAGCAATCATAGATGTGAGAAGTGGTAAGTTAACATTATCAGTAGGGGACGATAAAATTGTTTTTAATCTTAATAATACCCCTAAAAGCCCCATGACAGAGGAGAAGTGCTTTAGTGTCAATGTGGTTCAGAATTATTCTAACAAGCCCCAAGCTCTTGAAAAAGATCCCTTGGAGGCGGTATCTTGTGTTGCATCTCTTTCAGATGAGATAGACAAATGGCAAAAGTAAGTTGATGCAATAGAAAGAGCCCTCTACACTGTTGGTCTTGGTTTCGAGGACGAAAAGGTGGAATCAATCAAGCAAGTTGTGCAATTTAAGCCTACGATAAGTGTTCCGCCAGATCGAGTTGCAAGTGTTAAATGCAATGACAATTTGAAGTAACCCTCGATCAAAGAAGGATCTTTAGTGCGTAGCATTGAAGAACTCCCAATCCAAGTCAAGGAGGATCCACCAGACAAAGTGAATTGGCGTCCCACAGGGCATGTCAGGAAGCCGCGTCGCAGCCAAAACACCGCTAGACCAGGTGAGAAACCGCCTGATCAAACGTTAGGCCAAGGGTCCTAGTTATTGTACTTGGTAAGAAGGTCGTGCGGGACCTAGATAAACCAGCGCTTTGCGGGAGGCAACCCGTATTTTTAATGCTTTTTAGACTAGTTTTTCTTTCTTTCCCTTATGAGAGGAGAGATGAGGGAATTTAATGAGTTCTATGAGTGTTTATACAAGTTTGAAAGAAAGGAGTTAGCCAAAATTTGAAGAAAAGAAGAAAGTAGAGATTTTGTCAATTAGCCTCGGGCCCGACCGGGCGAAGCTCGCCCGACCGGGCGCGAGAGCTAGGTTTAAAAATCGAGTATTTTCGCCCGACCGGGCTCGAAACTCGTCATATACGGACATATTCGTCCGCCCGATCGGGCGCGAAAAGAGACGAAAATTACATCATCAGATCGCTCGATCGGGCGAAGGGCACGCGACCGGGCGCGAGAGTATACGAAATGGGTTGTTTAGATCGCCCGATTGGGCGAGTTCCGCCCGACCGGGCGCGAGAGCATAACAAATTTCATAATCAGATCGCCCGACCGGGCGCGAGATACCTGAAGCTCCTTTTCTTCTTCTTTCTTCGGTTTTTTTCTTCATTTCTTCTTTCCTCCATAACTTTCTCTCTCTAAAACTCAAATTTCCTCTAACTTCTATCTAAGTTTTCTCCTTCATCCCTCAACCAAATTCAAAACTTTTTACACATTTTTAATCCCCTCTTCATCCTCTACATTTCTATATCAAAATTTTCGAATTCCATTCAAATAAATTTACATACCCATTTTTACCATGGCTTCAAAGAGGGATCGGTCTATTTTCGGTAGGAGTTCTAGCTCGAGGGAGGAGTATGACCCGGATTTGCAACTCCCGTACTGGCCGACGATCCGTATTGCTAGCCAGGAGTGGCTAGAACATCTAGTCGGGCGCGAGGTAATTACTTCACGGTGGTTACACCGCCCTACTTTAGAATCGTATGGTTTGTTTGATTTTGTTAAACGATTTTTAAATGACATAGGCATGAGAAAATTCGTTGATATGCACTATCCTACATACCGTGAATTAACTTGTGAATTCTTGTCTTCTTTAAAAGTTGTAAATAGTAGAAATGAGCTGAATTTAATTTTTAGGTTGAACAATAGAAATATTAGTTTAACATTTGTGTAAATTGTTTGAATTGAATTCTGAATTACCATTCCAATGGCATGCTGATTACAAAATGGGTGACATTTATCATGCTCTGACTGGTTTGCCTACTCCCGACCCCCAACATGCTAGTACCAAACCTATTCATCACCCAGTCCCAAAAATCTGGCAAAGATTTGCGGGTTTGTGTTTTTTAGGTAGGAACGAGCCCCATAATGCCCAAACTAATGAACTAGCTGTTATAGGACACTATGTGTATGGGTTTGGGAAATTGAACATAGGTAGGTACATTATTCACCATTTGAGCAGACATGCCACGGCCAGTACCCAATCTCGCACCCCCATTCGTATAGGAGGCCTTATCACTAGAATAGTAGTGAAAAAGGCCGGTTTTGTTGAGGATGGACCCCACCAACTGACCAACTGTGGACCAGATACCTATATGACTACTAGGTATTTTGAGGAGTTGGGGTGGGTACGACCGGATACTGAGCAGACACCCCACTGGTGTATTAGGACTGGGACCGAGCAGCCTTTGCCCATCTTTCCTCTACCTAGTCCTGACCTGACCGCCTTTCCCCCAAGGCAACCATCTTACACATATGACCTTTTAGTTGCCAACGCTAGGGGGCAAGCACCACCAGTTCCACCACCCCAGCCTCAGTCTCAACCCGAGGTGGCGTTTTCTCCACCTCACATGTCTCACTCCGTCCCTCATGTTGACTCTGACCCAGTATGGGATCTTCAGAGTATACGTCAGGCTTTAGGCCGTATAGAGCATTCTCACACTGACCTTAGGAGGATGGTAGGCTCTATAGACCAGAGGTTAGGGTATCTGGAGAGGAACTAGGGTAGAGCTCTCTACCCTATGTACGATGATTATGCTTGTCGGGGCAACATTCCCAACGATGCTATTTACCCTGACTGGTTTCATCCTCCACCCCAGGGATACGATAGGGATCCCACTGCCCATGGTATTTACACTAACTATTCTGCCTTCCATGGGTACGACCAGGACATTCCTTTCGGGGGACCGGCGGGGGGGACTTTTCATGCTGATTATTTTGGTGGTAGCTCTTCTGGTGCAGGTGGTGCAGGTGGCAGTGGAGGTGCAGGGTTCGACTCTATGGATGAGGATGATCAGGACTAGCTATGATGGGCTAGTTCCCGAGCCAATGAGGACATTTTCTGATTCTGGCTTGGGGGAGATTTTGGATTTGGTATCTTTCTTTTTCTCTTTTCTTTTATTTTTAGTGTGTTTTCTTAGGTTAGATTTATTGATTTCTAGGTTAGTTTTATTGCTTTCTTATATATGAAAAATACAAAAAAATTGAAAAATAAAAAAAAAATCCAAAAATACGTTCCAATGAATTGTAAGTCATGCTTCCCTGTGCCCCATACTTGAGAAATTTGTTTTGATTCTTGGTATATGATGATAAGCATTGTGGATAAGTTGATCATGATTTGATGTTTGATTGCCTTGAAACCTTAACATGCGTCAATTTTGCCAACTACTTGTGAATATAGTGCTTGACTAGTTGATTTGGTTAGGAATGTGTGATAGTTCCTGGTGTGTCAATGAATTTGAGTATTGGTTTGCAACTATAAGTAATGTTTATATGATTCATTATTATGCACATTGAGGAGGACGAAGGCGTTCATTCTTTTAGGTGGCCTTCAGATGACTGTAGATACATTTGTTCCCTTCTTGCTACCCATGTTGTTGCCTTGAATTTTTGTTGTTTATTAGCCACATTACAAGCCTATTTTGCCTCATTGGTTACTAGTCTCAAGCTTGGCTTGGGGGAGCTATTAGTGAGTGAGGTGAGGGAGTTTGTAGTGTGCTTATTATTTGCACAATTTGGGTGGGTTTTTGAGAAGTTGTTTTGATTTTGATCATGTTTATTTTTTATGAGCTTGAAAGTTATATTTTCTTGAAAAAAATAAAGCATGAAGTTATGAAAAAAAAAAGAGAAGTTCAAGAAAAAAAAAGTGAAAAAATATGTGAACTTCAAAAGAAAAAAAAAATGTTCAAATGTTCTAGTTGGAGGTTGATCAAAAGAGAAAATAAGAGCTTCAATGAAAAGTTCAAGTTTGGAAATAAAGTTTGTTTATTCACTCCACTTCTTCATTATTATATCTTATGAGTGAAATTGTAAGTGTTGGGATTGTTTATTATGATAGGAGTATATTTGGTTGATGTTAGAGTTGGTTATGTAGGAGATGTTGATCCTTATTTATTTTGATCATGGGTTTTACTAGGATTTGCTCCCTTAAGCATAGCTTTTCTCTCACTTGTTCCCAAATGATTCCTACCCTTTACCATAACCCTACATTACAAGCTTTAAAGACCTTCCGACCTTTGTGCATAGAGTTGTATGAATGTGAAAGTGTTGTTTATCAATGCAAGTTATGATTTGGCATATTTCGAGTCGACTAGTAGGTTGAGCGTTCATTGTTTTATACACACGAGAGTGTGATTTGGGAGGGCATTGCTCACATAAAGGGGTTGGTGGGAGAGCGATCGAGTACATCTTTTACTCGCCACATAAATGAGAGTTTAGTGTGTGAGCACTAGTCTTGAATTCTATATGCTCTTGTGGTTTGCTCTATTTGACAATTGTTAGGGAGGAAAGGTAATTAGATGGATTTGATTGGTTGATTTTGAAGCATGTTTATTTGATTTACCCTGAATTGTTTGTGCTTGATTTTTATTTTTTGGGGTGAAGCATATTTATTGATTCATTGATGAGATCTTTGCTTAGGGACAAGCAAGGGTTAGGCTTGGGGGAGTTTGATGTGTCTATTTTATATAGTATTTTTACCCCCATCCCTTAGTCATAATTAGTAGTGTTTTTGGCTCTTTAGAGCCACTTTTATTACTAATTGGTGTTTTCTAGTGTTTTCATAGATTTGGTTGACTTTTGCAGGGATTTGCACTTTTGGAGCATTTTCCTGAGATATTATGGAGCAATTACGAGTACTGGAGAAGCACGACCAATTTTTTAGCCCAAGGCTGGTTAGAGCCATCGAACCGGTGATTAAAGGCTCAGTATATGTGATACCAGGGCATTTGGACCGAGTATTCAAGATCCAAAGAGGAAAACCAGATTGGCCCGAAGAATTGGAGCCCAATCATAGTCCAGATAGTGGCCCAAGAGAGCCGCCCGGCCAAAAAGGCTGGCGCCCGGAGGCGCGCCCGGCCGGGCGAGAGAAGCAAAGGTCGGCGCCCGGTGACGCGCCCGGCCGGGCGCGAGACACGTATCTGAGGAGCAAAAAGGCGCGCCCGATCGGGCGGTGCCTCGCCCGATCAGGCGCGTGTTATTGTTAGGAGCTAATTATTCGACGTTTAAGTTTGTTTTAGTTTAGGATTCGTACGGAGTATAAATTCTTATCCGTAAAACGATTTGAGGATCTTCTTACTCTTCTTTACCTTCTTTTACTCTCTCTTAATTATTTCTTAGAATTTCTCTCTCTACTTAGCTTTTAGATTAACTCTTTCTCTTATACTTTTGCTCTCAACTTTATTATTAATTCCAGATTTATTTGGTAACGATTTCTCTTCTCTTACATCTGGTATCTAATACCCATGATGTTGAGCTAGTGAAGTTTAAGTCTATAACGAATATACCTGATTCAGAAGCAACGGTTCCATTCTTCTTATCTTCCTTGAATTTGAGGCAATCTCTCTTCCAATGTCCATTCTTCTTACAATAGAAGCATTCGAAATTAGATTTAGAAGATGCTACCTTCTTTTCCTTGTTCTCTTTGGTAGCTTTCGGCTTAGGCGGAAAGTTCTTCGTACCATTCCCCTTGAAGCCTTTCTTCTTTTTGCCCGTGCGCTTGAACGGCTTGCCCTGTTTTACCATGAGCATATCATGTTTTCCCTCATCCTTGAGTGTTTTCTCGGCTTGCTTTAACATACCAAGAAGATCAGTGAGGGTTTTCTCCATGCTGTGCATATTATAGTTTTTTTCTTGAACTGATCATAGCCTTTACGCAGCGAGTGGAGAATGATTTCAATTGTCATCTCGGTTGAATACCCTGCATCAAGCCTTCCCATGCTCTCAAATAATCCTATCATTTTGAGTACATGTGGGCTGACTGACTCTCCTTTCTTGAGCTTGCTCTCAAGGATCTATATGTGGGTTTTAAACCTCTTAGTTCGGGCCTGCTCTTGGAACATATTTTGCAGCTCAGAAATGATCTCAAAAGACGTCTCCTATTCAAAGAAAGTCTTTTGAAAATTGGGAGATATTGTGTCCAACGTGATGCATTTGAAATCCTGATTGGCACTTTGCCATCGGTTTAGGGTAGCCTGAGTCACTTCCTCATTAGGAGCATCGGGCATTTCCTCATCAAGGACATATTCTTTTGCTCTTGCATGAGAACAATTCGCAAATTTCTTTGCCAATCAAGAAAATTTGGCCCACTCAACTTCTCCTAATGAAAACTGGTTGTTTGAGTTACTTGAAGACATGATTCTACAATTGAAAGAATTTTAATGAAAAACCATTTATGATACTTAAATAATATTGAATTTTAATTCATGCATATTTCAAACTTATTTAACGTCTTATTTACACATAAAATTGTCCCTATTTTGTGAAAATAAGTCGATTCCAAGATCCAAGGAAACAAAGAGTGGCTAGGCATGCTTTGGCTTGTCTTAGCACTCAATCTCCCAAGGTAAGCAACGCTTTTATAATGGCTCCAAGCCACACTTGGTTGAATAAATTGATGCATCTAATGCTCTCTCAACAATTTATTCACTTTGCCACGACATGTTAGGACTCCATCACTCATATCGTTGAGTACAATCAAAACCAACTTGCATACCCGGTATGCCTTATGAGTCTAGGGAGTAATAGTGATGTCTCGCTTTGGCGTAGCCTATCACTACTCTCAATAGGTCAATAAGTGCTGTTTTGGAATGGCAATTTCACTCAATGTTTTAGGGACCTTGGGTTTCTATGTTGGTTGATTTAAGTGAACTTAATTAATCATCACAACATTCGAAATCCTAAACATGCATCTAAGATATAATTCAAATATAAATGATCATAAATATGTAAAGCATAAGCATTTTGGTGCATATTTGGCAACTAGCATGACCCCTTGAATTCTTCAAGTCTTCAAAAGGTCTTCTTTTGCAAATTCATGGCTTCGTCTTCCAAGAACCTCCGTCTTTAAGACTTGACCAAAATTATGCAACTACTAGTATCTACGATTAGGACTAATTTAAATATTAAGGTGAAAAAATGCTCAACGGTACGCATACCGTATTTAGATTTACAAAAATACATCACGGATTGCAGTCCATATTTTCTATCCTAATCGGGGCCCACTAGTTGTCATATTATAAAACCTGTGAGAGAATATACATTCCATTCATCCATTCACTATTTGTGAATGGCCCATGCATTTTACAACGATAAAACACGTAACAATGCATAAACACGCGATAACTAGTAACTAATCTAGGTGGTTAATCTAATTAACACGCCTAATTAAAACTAGTCAAAGTTGTTTTAACCGATTATGTAAATAAGCGCAATTAATATTTGAAGCACCCACTAAATTCTGCATCCAACTCAATTAATCCAATTAATTAAGCCGGTAAAACCCAATTATTTGCCAAAATAGAATTTTTGCAAATGTCGCTCATAAAACCGAGGCATAGCCTCCAAAATTTTAATTAAAATAAAATAATTAAAACGACAAATTAAGAAAAAATTACGTAGTCCAAAATTTCCAAGTGCCTAGCACTAAGACATGGAGTGCTCACAACTCGCACTACCGAATAATGCTCAAGGAACGTGGGAGAGGGTCACGATGTCGTTAGGCGTTACACCGCCCACGTCAGCGAACTTTCACACACCAAGTCGTGGCCCATTATGGCCATGTTGCACGAGCTCATTGCACCACATTGCTTCGCAAGGAATGTCTATGCATATTACCCTTAATTATGTACCAAGCTACACACTAAAAACACGCTCAAAGCAAGCTTAATGCAAACACCATATACGGCTCACCCATGGCTAGGGCTGGCAAAAATTGACCCGACCCGAACCCGACCTGAAAATAGCGGGTAAGGGTTGATGTTTTCGATCCGAAAACTTAAAAGGGTTGACACGAACACGACATGAAATTTAAATGGGTTAGGTTAAGGTTGGATCTTCCAACCCGAAAATGATCCACCTAACCCGAAAAAAAAATGAAGAAAACTTATTGAAGTCAGCCCAAGCCCACATTTAAGTCCTAATAAAACTAAAACCCTAAAATATTCTCATATGCTCATTCCTTTCAGCCGCAAGAGCTATCTTTCTCCCTAATATTTCATTTTCCCCTCATCTTTTATCTCTCTTCAACTCAAGAATTCAAAACTCAAGAATTCAAACCCTAAAGACTTAAAATCGTTTCCCTTTCCACACCTTCCTCTTTTTCAAAAACATAATAGTTCAAGAGTTCAACCTTCATCAATCACCCACGGAGCAGTTTAATTATGAAAGAATGAGCAGTACGGTGTCGGCGGCACTACTAATGATAGCAAGGGGCTGGACATTTACAAGAACACATTATAATTAATGCTAAGGATATGATGTGATGGATCAGATGATGTATGCTATTTTCATGTCTATGAGTCAATGACCCTTTATAATTATTCGTTCAACACACTTTTTTTGTTTGTAATTGTTAATTAGAATTGTCAGTTTATTACTTTGTTAGACTATGTTGTTTATTTTGGTTTTAATTGAAGCACTGATCCTATGAACTCCGTGTGTGAAAAAAATCAGGGAGTTTGCTATATAGCAAGTTATTGTGAAAAAAAAAATCGGGTTAATCAGGTCATATTCGGGTTGGCCCGAACCCGAAAATATCAGGTTCAACCTGAAAAGTTAAATGGATCAGGTTCGGGTTGAGGGGTAGCTGACCCGAAATCAGCTGACCCGAACACGAACCCGACCCGACCTGATCCGTTTGCCAGCCCTACTGGCCATGGCAAGCCACAAGGCCGTACAGACGGTGCGCGCACAGCACCTAGATGTTGCCGCACCTTGTTGTTGCCTTGGCTGCCATGGTGTGCCAAGGTGTGCACACAGCAGCTCCTCCCTAGCACACAGCAGCTCCTCCCTAGCACACAGCAGCACCAAGTCGAGGCACCTGAGCAGCCTCGCCAGCCCCATGGCTGCGTGAGCAGGCCGGATGGCCGAGAGCATGCTCGGGGCTTCTACGGCCTTGATTTTGGTGCTCATGCCTCGAGAAAAATCCCGATTTTATGTGACATATTTAATCAATTCTAAATTAATTTTAAAATCAATTAATTTTGAGGAAAAATGAAAATATAACAAGTCCAATTTAAATAAATGGCAAATTCGTAAAAAAAAAAACCTCTTAAATGCACCATTTTGTGAAAAAAAAACCCTTTTAAAAGCTTTATCGTTAAAAAAAACCCGAAATTAAAAAAAAAATTGTTTAAAGAAACCTAGTATCACTAATTAGCTTAATTAACCTCTAATCTCTTCTAATTACTCTCTAACTCTTACTTAACTATAAAATTGAAAAAAAAAAAACACCACCGCCACTAACCACCAGCTACCACCCTCCGCCCTTTCCCCTTCCCTTAGCAGCAGTCCCCTCCCCCAACTCAGCCGCCACCTTAAACCCTCTACCTCCGGTGACCCACCTACACGTCCGACCAACCCCTTTCCGAAACCCTAAACCCGACACCTAAAGCTAAAAAAAGCAAATCAACCCCATCAATGGCGGACTGGCGGTTTCCGATCTTCGGCGCCATATTTTCAAGCGTTTATTGCTTGCTTAGTTTCCTCACTCGTTTTATCTTTTTCAAAATTGAATGATTGTAAATGGTTGAATGTTGATAGTGGTTGAATGTTGATAGTGGTTGAAGAAGGGGAAAAAAGTGAAGTAGAAGAGGGAGAGAGAAAACACAATCCCTCCCCCTGTCGAGGTCGAGGTCGAGGTAGATGTTCGTTGGCGGTGGTATTTCTGGAATTTTGGTTGAGTGGGTGTGGCTGGGGTGGTTTTTGCGGCTGAGGTGGTAGGTAGGAAGATTGTCGGGGTTAGGGTTTGAGAGGGGGTTGATCGTAGGTAGGGGTCAGGCCGTTTGGAGGTGGTTTCGTGGCTACGGTGGTAAGTGGGAAAGGGAAGGGGGTCGACGACGGTGGAGTTGGGTCACCGCCTCAACGGTGGTGGGAGCGACAGCTAGGGGAAGGGGGGAGAAAGGAAGGTGGCTGCCTGGCTGGGTTGGTGGTTAGAGTGGTGGTGGTTGTTATTTTTATTTAATTTATAACTTAATCTAATTATTAAATAGTTAAGTGAGTTTTAGAGAGTAATTATAAGATATTAGAGGTTAATTAAGTTAATTAGTGATACTAGGTTTCTTTGAACAAAAATATTTTAACTTCGGGTTATTTTTAACAATAAAGCTTTTAAAAGGTTTTTTTCGCAAAATGATGCATCTAAAAGGTTTTTTTTTTTTTGATAAATTTGCCTAAATAAATTCATCCAAGTGCATAAAACCAAAAATTGGTTTAACTTGGTGCAACAAAAATAAGAGGGCAATTACTCACTATTAATTTAAATAATTTAAAGGAAAATTTATAAAAAATAATCCCAACTTTCATCAATTTTCATAGAATAATCTCAACTTTGGATTATACTGGAATAATCCGAACTTTGGGGGTAGTTCTTTTTCTTCAATCCCAAATACTGGTTACCGGTTCAATGGGTTTTTTTTTTTAAATAAAATGACACGTGTCGTACAACAATTGGATACAAAAAATTAAAAAAAAAAAAAATTACCCAGCCTGCGAAAACCCCAACCACCCTGAGAACAACTCCGGCAACCCGTCACCACCATAGCCCAGCCACCCAGTTGCCGAACCTTCGTCCCTCCCCCACCACTAGACTCGCCGCTCCGGCGCTTCCCCTTAGCCACAGTCCCCTCCCCGAATCCCCACGCAACCACCTATAAAAACCCTTGAAAACTTCCATCCAATTCGCTTTGAGGGTGTTTCGACGGTGTTTTGAATGGTTGGAGGGGGTTTTCGATGATGAGGAGGTGGTTATTGGGGGTTTTCGGGAGTGGGGGAGGGGTTTTGAGGGTGTTTCGAATGGATGGAGGGGGTTTAAAGAGATTTCCGGTTATGGAGGGCCGAAAACCAAATCGGGAAAGGAGGGGATTGGGGGTGGAGGTGGGTCACGACACCGGCACCTGGGGTTTGGGGTGAATGAGGCGCACGGTTGGGGCAGGGGAAGGAAGAGGTTGATGCGGTCGACGGTGGCAGGTGGTGGTGGTGGTGGTTACGGGGGTCAGGAAGGGGGGATAAGGGTTTGCTGGTTTTTTAATTTTTCTTTTTTTGGACCAATTGCAATTTGACACGTGGCATATAACCTGTAATATCAGGTCATTGACTTTGGTTGATCGGTTTAGGATTGAAGAAAAAGAACTACCCCTAAAGTTCGGATTATTCCAGTATAATCCAAAGTTGGGATTATTCTATGAAAATTGATGAAAGTTGGGATTATTTTTTCTAATTTTTCCTAATTTAAATTAATCTTGAGATTTTGACAAAATAAAAGGGAGTTGAAAAAATGAACATTCAATAAAGATTCCAACTTTAATACTTGTGAATCCTTGAAAAATTAAATCTTCCAATATGAAAAATAAACAAATTTCTATCACAAGTTTCAAACATTATGATTCTAATCAACTTAAAATGATTAAATAAAAAAAGTCCAACAAAAATTCATGGAATTTAGGAACTCAAAGTTTCAATCACTTAACATAATTAAAAATTGAATCTTTAGTACTTAGAAGCCTCAAAGAACAAAGATTTCACACTTAATGCAATTATTTTGCAATTATGTGAAAAATAAAACCAAGCTTTCAAACACAAATTACTACCAAGTAATCATGCCTAAACTAGTTTAAAATTGCATATAAATTAAGGATGGAACCAATTACATAACCACCATATATATATGCAATTAATTATCAAGGTTAGAAAGACTTAAAATTTTTCGTTATAATGAAAAATCCCTCGAAAAGTGCATTTCTGGTCGTTTTTTGGCTAAAAACAGAGGTCTTAGAGGAAAAACCATTTCCAGAACGTCTTTTCAACCCAAAATTCACTATTTTTGGGTCGAAATCTGGGTTCGGGAGCTGAAGTCAGCTCTAATATGGGATTAAAATAAATAAACCGAGCTAGTAATCTAATTAACAACTTAAAACCAGAAAAATTAAGCCATAAAAACACCTTGTTAAATAATATGATTTTAAAAATAAACGAGCGAGGCTCCGATACCACTGTTGGGGTTTGGTGATTCCGACTCACCGTGGAAACAAACCCAAAAAAAAAAAGACTGCACTCGCAATAAATAAAACCATAAACATAATTAACTTAATGACAAGATTAAGATAATAATTATACCTTTGACGCGTGCTTCGCCCGACCTCGAGGGGCTCTTACTTCGAAAACTAGCCTTAAAATTACGACAACCTCCAACAGAAGTCCACCCACAACTCAAACACCGACTAGGGTCCAATTCCTTGGAGTTAGCAAGGCCCGACCTAAACCCGAGTAATTGAGTTCAAAGGTTTTCACGATGGTGATGCCTTTTTCAACTCTTAAGTTCAAAGGTTTTCACAATAGTGATGCCTTTTCCAACTCTTACTCAAGTGCTTTTCCTAATACCCCAAGTTGGGTATTTATAGGGAAATGCAAGAGTGTGAAAATCTCTCCCATCAATGTGGGAGAATTTGATTTTCCCATTTTATTTTAAAGCTAAAGTAAAATTAATAACCAAACTAATAATAAATACACAAGTGGCAAGCTCATAAGGAAGAGTAGGTGAGGACCATTTGGAGGAGGGGGGGGGGGTGGACCAAACTTGCCCCCCACTCTTACTCCCATAACCGGCCACCTCCCCCTTTAGCCTTCCAATTAGCTTCGGCCACGGTGCAGCTGTGAGGCCTCGGCCCAGCTCTTCTCGCACCTAAAATGCGGGTTGCTGGCTGCCTCGGCCTAGCAAGCCACGCACCAAGTGTGCGGGCTGCTAGCTGTCGTATGCTAGCACAGCCACGCACACTAGTGCGGGCTGCTAGCTGCGGTATGCTAGCCTAGCCCCGCACTTGGTGCGGGCTGCTAGCATTTGTCGCGCCCTTAGCACTCGGTTTTTCGATTCTAGGGGTATTTTGGTCATTGTTAATTTATTATTATTTTCACGTCTCGTCTTTTTACTATTTTTGACTCGACTTTCGACGCTCAATTCCGACACTCCAAGCTCGAATTTCCGACGTCTAAATATTAATTACTCGGTCGACTTATTAATTAATTCGTCGCTTTGGCTCGTTAGTTGCTTGGGTGTGACCCGAAGAGTTCAGTCAAGATTAAGCTGTAATATTAATTATGCATTAATATTACTGATCGGCAGCGGCCTCCACCCATGCATTCCGATCACTTGACCTCACTGAAAAATTAGCTTTTTAATAATTTTGAACCCCCTATCGGAATAATACACTTGTTCGAAAGACACCATTCCTTTCATTTTCATTTCATTATGTTCTTTGTGCCATGAACTTTTTTCTTGCATCTTAACATTTGGTCAACAAGATCTCGTCAACAGGCTTCCCTACTAAGGAAATTACTTTGCACAACAAACTTGTAGCTTCACTAAGTCAACTGGGAGGTTATTTCTTATACTATCTTTAGACATCAAGTGATGGAGTACTTTCCCCTCACCTGACTGGATGCAATTTGTTTATCCAGATGAATATGATTCGATCATAGTTTGTCTCGGTTATTTAGACTTAATTTTCTGTTGAAAGATTAGTTTTCTTGTTCATGTTATAATTATTCGCATATAGCTTAATAAAACAATATACTCCCTCTGTCCCCAAAATATCGACCCATTTGGGTTGATTTTGCGGGTATTAAGAAAGTTAAATAATAAGAAATAAAATTATATTGGAAAGATAAATTTACATGGGGTATATAAAAAATTAGAGAGAGAAAGTATTAAAAATACATGAAAAAACAAAATTTTATATGGGGAAACTAATTTTGCACAAATATTATTGTAAATTGTTAGGTATTTCAATGCAAATGGATCGATCATCTTGGAGCTAGAATTAGGTCAAAAGGGTCGAAGTTTTGGGGACGAAGGGAATAACACATTTCTATATATCTACTTAAATTTTACGTACTGGTTATTGTTATTACATTCCTAAATTTTAAATTAATAATTTTTTTGTTCAATTTTTAATTGTTTTGTTGAAAGTATAGTTTATTTTGTTGTAATGTATGTTGTGGGTGAAGTCAAGTTACGGGGAATTATTTGGAGTACGTGTTATGTTAGTTAAATTGTAACAGGTTTTAACACATTTGACAAAGGGTCGTTCAGTATGGTATACTACCAAGCTTGTTGTATTCGAATCAAATATTTATTAAAAAAATATACATTTATTTTTAACTGGCGTAATCTAATGCTAGTTACTAATAGATTTTTTTTTAAAACAAAAAATACTATTTGTAATTGGCGTTAGGCTATATCAGTTACAAATAATAACCTTTTCGTAACCAGCGTAACCTAACGCTAGTTACGAATAGTATGTTTTCTGGCTTGGAAAATAGAATAGTACTAACTGGCGTTAGTTTAGGCCAGTTACGAATAGTACATTATTAGTAACTAACAATATCCAGTTACAAATAGTTTTCACTAGTTGTAACGATGGCATTCGCAACCAACAAAGCCAGTTACAAAAATTAAATTTCGCCAGTTACAAATAGCATTTTTTCTACTAGTGTTTAAATGATGGACGATTAATGACCACTTGAGATTAGTGTATGTGTAGTTTGATTTATAGCACTGTTTCTTGTGCTACAAGGACATAATTGTCATAAATAATTTGCACATGTATAAGTTTAGAACCATGATCGACTTATGAGAATACTTTAAGAGATTTAAAAATCGTCATAAGTATACTTCTCATTATGGCAATCAGAACCTCTTTCCTCGACCATGAGTATTGTCAGTTCTCTTGTTTGAGTACTAGTTCGTTTTGATGTTAGTCAAAAGTCTTTCGTACATGGAGATTATAACGGCAACACTCGAGCGGCTAGGTCCTCTTAGTAAGAGAAGATGACAGTACAAGACTTGGAATGTCGTCCCCCTATCATCTATAGGGAAATGTCTTAGTTGTTTACAAGGCCTCTCAAAAAGCGAGACTGTAAAATGCATGGTCGTACTGGGATGGATTTTAGAAATCATCGTTTATTAACGGTCAAACTCGGATTTCGAGAAACACTTCGGGACGTAATAAGGATGACCAATAATCTTACCTTATAGTTCATGAAGAGACATTAAGTGACACAGGAAATAGGCTATACACAAACTGCACTTGTCCGGAAGGACAAGTGGGAGATTGATAAGATTGGTGTCCTTCGAATAAGTGTATTATTCCGATAAAGGGTTCAGAATTATTAAAAAGCTAATTATTCAGTGAGGTCAAGTGATCGGAATGCCTAGTTGGAGGCCGCTTCCGATCAGTAATATTAATCCATAATTAATTTTACAGCTTGATCTTGACTGAACCCTTTGGGAGTTCGGGTCACACCCAAGCAACTAACGAGCCGACACGACAAATTAATTCGGAGGAATTAATTAGTGGCTCGAGTATTAAATATTTAGAACTCTAAAATTGAGCTAGGAGCGTCGAAACCGAGCGTCACAAGTCGAGTCGAATTAATAAAAGACGAGACGGTAAAATCAAACTAATTAATCAACAATTACCAAAATACCCCTAGCATCGGAATGCCCCGAGAAAACCGAGTGCTAGGGGCAATTAGTGCTAGCATGTGCACCGCACCTAGGCAATGGTGCTTGGTGCACATGGCTAGCATGCACCAGCCACGCACAAGGTAGCAGCAGCCCGCAAGTGCGTGTGTGGGTTGCTACGCATGTGCGGGCTAGGTGCAAGGCCAGCATTGCTGGCGCGCCAAGCTAGCAGCGCCTAGCATCTAGCAACTAGCAATATGCTAGCGTGCTAGCACTATGCATGCATGCCTTGGCCAGCAACCAACAAGCATGTGTGGCTTGCTGGGCCAAGGCAGAAGCCATCCTACATCACAGCATGATCAGGCCCAGCCTATCACAAGGTCGCCAGCTGGGCGCGCCTTGGTGCCCAAGGCTGGGCACCACGTGGTGGCTTGTGAGAGCAGCCGATTTTGGGGAAGCTTGGGGAAGAAGGCAATGGTCCCCCTCCCCTTGTGGTCCTCACCTAACCTCTCCTTGTGTAATTGTCACTTGTTGGTTAATTAGTTGTTTGTTATTTTCTTTTATTTTTTATTTAAAAATAAAAAGGGAAAATTCATTTTACCAACTCTCCCACATCGATGGCAGAGTGAAATTTTCTTAAAACATTCTCTATAAATACCCACCTTGGGATTTAGAGAAAGTCACTTGAGTAGGAACTCAATAAGGCATCTCCACTTGAGAGAAAACCTTTTATTTCATATAGTACTCGAGTAGTGTTTTGGTCCGACTTGGCTAAACTCCAACTAAGAGACTGGTCGAGGTCGAGTTGCGGGTGGATACTGTAGGAGGTCTCTGCGCTTGCAAGACTTGGCTTTGAAGTAAGAGCTCCGAGTGACAGCGAAGCACGTGGGAAGGGTAAGATTGTCTTTTCTCTCTTTCTTGTTATTTATGTCGTTTAAGTTATATTAATTGTGAGCGGGTCATGGGGTCGGGTTTTGTTCCGCGGTGAGTTGGACTCATCGAAACACAACGAATTAATTAATAAGTTTATTTGATGATTAAGTGTTGTAGCATTATACTGTAATAATTTAATAGAATCTGACGCTTAGAGGGTCTCAATCTAAAAAAAATTAAATTTTTTTACAAAATTAGCGGTATTTGGTGTATTACTTACAAACCTTAAGAGTACACTGTGCATTTAAAAGTTTTTAGGGGTACACAGTGGATTTTTTTGAAACCTCGGGAGTACACGGAACAATTTCCTTAAGAAGCAGACATTATAAATATTAGAAGGTAGTAAATTTTCCAAAACCAAAACCGATGATGAATAACCTTTCACCGCCATTATTGGTCGGTTTGAGTATTTAATCTTGGAGTGCTTAAATCCATATTTCCATTTCATAAACCAACCCAATTCCTAGTTGATTTCCCCAAACCATAAATTAATTTCCTTTTTTCATGCCTTTAAACCTAGAATAATTCATTTCGCGTCCCTTAAAATCATTCATTCCGTGTTCCTTTTCATAGAAACGTCTAGACCAGTTTATTTTGGTCTATAATCTGGGTCAAATGATTGAATATTTAGATAGTTCTTGAAATTAAAGATCTTTCCAACGATATATTATAAGCCCAAATCCGAGTTATAACGAATAAGTTATGGTCAGAATACTAAACTGAGCCCAAACCAAACCTAAGCCCACCTTACCTATGACCCAATGATCATGTGGAGGGTCCAAAGGATTTAATCCCATTCCTAAACCAATTAGGATTAATTAGAAGCTCCTATAAGTTTCTAAAAGATCTTAATTATCCTTTTGAAAAGATAAGATTAAAGAGTTTGAAATTGAAAAAAACTCCTCTTTTTGAAAATCCTAATTCTATCTGAATTGAAAGACGTTCAAAGATAGTCAGATATTATTTTCGTGCCTCATAGTTTTATCTAAATCTTAAATGTTTGGATAGCTCTTGAAATTATCTATTATATATTATAATATTAATTCCGAGTTATAACGGAAAAGATATGAATGAAATACCAAACTCTATCCAAAACTGACACCGTCCCACTATTTCGGCCATATCTTTTATTATACAAAATATTTTAATCTGATTCTAATTGGGTTAGAAAGTATAATTCAATAGCTTTCCAACAACATATTATTTATCTTATTCCAATTTCTAAATCAAAAGATATGATAAAAACAAAAACCGCAAAAATTGATGTCTATCACAAGAGTTTTATTCCGATTTGAATTCTTATCTTTTCTTAAGTCTTCGACCCTTCTCTTTTCATTATAAATAGAGGTCATATCACCCCTTTTTCAATCATCAACAAGATTGATCACAAAATCATCCACTTCTCCCTCTTTAGCCTAAACACTAGCCTCCTTATTCTTCCATAATACTTCCCTAAGCACTCCAAGGAGTCCATAATTGACCCGAGGTTCCGTCCTTAAACCAAAGTGTGAAAGGTATAATTAACTGAGGGTTTGGACCAAAAACACTTCACTTTTATTTAATTTAATTGTTTCCATTAGATTTATATTTTTATTGAAGCTACTAACAGTTTATTCATGATGTAGCAATTCAGGGAAACGCGGAAAGTGAGTAATTAATTCACTTAATTACTCTTATTATTAATATTGCTAGTATCATGATTAAGTTTATTTATATTTGATTTGATTAACGATATTGTTGTTAAATTGCTTCCAATATTAATGTTAATTCTACTATATTTTATGATCATCATATTGCATGTTTAAAGGGAATATGTAATTGAAAATCACGCCTACAACTGTCATCCCTCCTCAATCTCGTTCCTCATGTAAACCTTTCCCTATAGCTTGTCATGTTGAATATAATCATTTTTCTATGAGACACGGATGATTTTGGCAACGATCACTAAGGGAAAGGATCCGTCTTCATTCAAAGAGGCAGTTAAAGACGTCGATTTTGCGTAAGGCTTTACAAGATGAGATTTACGCTCTAGAGCGTAATGGCACATGGACAGTTGAGGATCTTCCTCCCGAAAAACAGGCGATGGGTAGTGGTTGGGTGTATAAAATCAAGTACACCAAGTCGAAGGTGGAACGTCTCAAGGCTCGTTTGGTTTTTCATGGCAATCGACAGGTTGCTTGTGTTGATTATAATGAGACGTTTTCTCCTATTGCAAAGATGGGTAAGGTATGTCTTCTTCTAGTTGTTGTTGTATCTTTGAATTGGGAGTTACATCAGATGGATGTTCATAATGCATTTCTTCATGGTGATTTGGATGAAGAAGTGTATATGCAGTTTCCTTTAGGGTACGGTACTTCAACACTAGGAAAAGTTTGTAGGTTGTGTAAGTCTTTATATGGCTTGAAACAATCCTCAAGGTAGTGGTTTTCGAAGCTGTCTGGTGCACTGCGAGGTTTTGGGTTTAAAAATTCAAATACTGATTACTCTCTGTGTTTAGCTATGTACAAGGCAGTGTCTCTTTGCATATGTTCTTGTATATGTCGATGATTTGATTATTGCAAGCTCCTCTCATGATGCCATTGTTTGGTTTAAGGCTTATTTGTGCAAATGCTTCTATATGAAGGATTTGGGGTTGCTTAAGTTTTTTTTTTTTTTTTTTTTAAAAAAAAAGTATTTCTGAGGCATTGAGGTTGCTCGTGGTCCGGAGGGTATCTTCCTTTTTCAACAGAAGTACGCTTTGAATATTTTGACTGAGGCAGGTATGTTGGGTTGCAAAGCCATTGATACTCCGATGGAACAGAATCATCGACTTGCATATGCTTTTGGTAAGCAGTTTGCTCATCCGGATCAGTCTTGTCAGTTGGTTGGACGATTGGTGTATTTGTCAACCACTCGACCGGAGTTGAGTTATTTGGTTCATGTTTTGGCTCATATTTTAAGTGATCCGCAGGTTTCTCATTGGGATGCAGATATTCATGTCTTATGCTACCTTAAGGGTAATCCGGGACAAGGCATCTTGTTTTGAACTATGAAGCATTTATGATTGACGGCGTTTTGTGATAGTGATTGAACGACTTATCGATTGACTCATCGTTCTTTGACAGGTTATCTTGTGTTTTTAGGTCACTCGTCAGTTTCTTGGAAGACTAAGAAACTGAAGGATTTATGTCTTCGCCATGTGCAATTACTAGATATATAAATGGATCAAATTATGGAGATAATTAAGTTCGGACATTTGGGTCGTCGTTTTATCATAGCTAGAGGTACTAACGATCTTTGGACTAGTAAATAGCCCAAAGCCCAATTAGACGGATCCTATAAGGTCACACAAAGGGTCTAAATCGAGCACGAGAGGACGAGGCCCATGATGGGCCTTATCCCCTATAGTGACCGGCCATATGGAGAGGATTGGAGGGTTTTGGGCTTCCTAACCTAGTCCAATTATAATGTGATTATATATAGACTAGTTGCCTAGGGTTTACATACATTGCAATTCAGTGATTAGTTTGATCAAACTCTAATTAGCAAACACGAGACCAAGCCCTCTAAAACTCCTCTTTCTCTCTCTCACGGCTCTCTTTCCTCCCTCGGCGCCTCTCAAGGTGGTTCGTGGTGGTCGTTTAGTCCATTAAAGGTGGTGATCGTGGTTTTCCTTAATCACTCGACCAATCTAGTATTGGTGGACGGCTCGTTCGAAGCTTGTGGACTAAGTAGAGGAGCAACGCTTGGGGCTCTATTCTCTCCCTGATTTGTCAATTAATTGTTTCGTGGAACTCACGCTTCAAATGTATGATTATATGTCTTGTGTGTTATGCATGTGATCTTAGGATTAGGTGCTTGATTGAATATGATTCATGATTTTTCGCTTTATAGTACCTATAAAATCCTACAGAAACAACCTACCGTATCTCGCTATTTGGCCGATGTCGAATATCGTTCTGCTACTTGTGAATTTAAGTGGTTGAAGGCATTGTTGCTACCATAGTCAGTCAGCCTCACATATTGCTAAAAATCCAGTGTTTCATGATCGTACGAAGCATGTTGAGGTATATTGTCATTTTGTTCATGATGAGTTGTTCAAGGGTAATATTTCTACCTCCTATGTTTCTACGAATCATCAATTGGAAGATATTCTTACGAAGGCTCTTGGACGACAACAATTTGGTTTTCTATTACGCAAGTTGGACATTCGTGATTTGCAAACTCCAACTTGAGGGGAAGTATTAAAAGTTGATTGGTTTTATATATGTTAATATGGTATATTTGTCAAATTTATCATCATTAGTGGATCCACATAGTAACAAGGGGTAGCATGTGCTACCCCCAGAATTTTGGTATAAAGTTTTCAAACTGATATTTAAATGATTAACATTGTTTCAGTGGTAAAAGGAGAACATGTTCAGGTTTTGGTTGCGGCAAGGTCATGGGTTCGAACTCCACTTCCCTATATTTTTTAATTATCTTTTTTTTTTCTTTTTAAAGCACTTTAACCTATTCTCCTTACTCTTTCTAAGTACTATGTATATGTGTATAAGCACAACACTGATAAGATTAAAAGTAATTTAAAATTCTCCATTACTCTTATTAATAAAGATTTTGTTTCATTTTCACAAATTATTTATGATGTATGGAGTAAATTATGAACTTTAATGATAAGTTAGATACAAATTGTCTGTAAACAAAAAAAAAGTGCGAGTACAAATTACTAGTATTAATTTTTTATAATACAATAATTAATTAGATACTTCAATAAATTCTCATTCAAATCTATGCATATCCAAAATTACATTGTCAATTAATAAGGAGCACAACAATGTACTACAAACATTGCATCGCATCAACAAAATCACTCGTTTTATTGATTTGCGAATTATTTTTGTGGGAATTTTTCAATATGAATCCCTAAAATAAAGTCCGGTGGTTATAATTTCGGTTTTAACTTTCTTAAACAACTACGCACTAGTGCACTACCCCTGATTGGAAATCCTGGATCCACCTGTTTATCATGTTAGGAGTTTTAGGCAAGTTATGTATATATATGTATGTATGTATGTATGTATGTATGTATGTATGTATGTATGTATGTATACTCCGTGTATGTGTGTGTGTGTGTGTATATATATATATATATATATATATATATATATATATATGGGAGGGATCCGGTGAGAATTTATACTTATATGAGAACTGATGTATAATTTAGAACACGTGAGTAAAAATTTAGAACATGCGACTCAAGTTAAATTTAGAACATATGGCTAATAATTTTGAACATGTGTGTGAGCAATAATTTAGAACATCTGATTCAAAAATTAGAACATGTGCGTAAAAATTTAAAAAATTTGCTTAATGAAATTTAGAACCTATGATTAAAATTTAGAACATCTAATTTAAAATTTAGAACATGTGAATAAAAAAAATTTAGAACACTTGGTATAAAATATAGAAAATGGGAGTAAAAATATTGAACATATAAGTAAAAATATAGAACATGTGAGTAAAAATTGGAACATATGCTTCCGAATTTAGAACACATAACTAAAAATCTTAGAACACACGCACGTTTTAAAATTTAGAACATGTAAGTTAAAATTTCGGAATAAGTCATTCAAAATTTATAACATCTAACTTAACTAATTTATGGTTTAGAACATGTGAGTACTAATTTAGAACATCTGATTTAATTTAGAACACCTGGGAAAAAGTTTAGAACATCAAATTTAAAATTTAGAACATACGAGTAAAAATTTAGAACATAAAGAGTGTTCTCACATAAGAAAAATTCTCACATAAGAAAAATTCTCACCTATATATAGGGATGTCAATGGGGCGGGTCGGGGCGGACCCATCCCCACCTAAAATTTTCATCCCCATCCCCGCGGCGGGTCCAAAATTCATCCCCATCCCCGCCCCAGTGGGTACAATTCAAAAACCATCCCCTCCCCACCCCCCACTTGGATATTCATTCCCACTTAATCCCCACCTAAGACCCGTCTAATCCTTAGCTAAGTCCCACCTCCCAATACACAATCCAACATATTTAATACTACGTATAAATTACAACAAATAAAATTATTATTAATATTACACACTTTTTTTAGTTATAAAATTAGTGTATTACAAATTATTATATCTACTATTTTATTTTACATTTTTTTTTATATATAAAATAGTATAAAAGTATATAATTTTGTTTTATAAAATATATAAATGTGGGTGTGAGGTGGGGATAAGGCGGGTACGTAGTGGGACGGGTGGAGCGGGGCGGGTACCATGTAAAATCCACCCCGCCCCATCACCCATGGCGGGTATAATTTTTATCCCCATCCCCGCCCCACCACCCACCAAACCAAGATCCATCCCCGCCCCACTAACATCCCTATATATATATATATATATATATATATATATATATATATATATATATATATATATATATATATATATATATATATCGTGAGAATTTTTCTTATGTGAGAACACTCTTTATGTTCTAAATTTTTACTCGTATATTGTAAATTTTAAATATGATGTTATAAACTTTTTCTTAGGTGTTTTAAATTAAATCAAATGTTCTAATTTAGTATTCACATGTTCTAAACCATAAATTAGTTAAGTTTGATGTCATAAATTTTAAATAACTTATTCCAAAATTTTAATTTATATGTTCTAAATTTTAAAACGTGTGTTCTTAAGATATTTAATTATATGTTCCAGATTTTAAAGCGTATGTTCTATTTTTTTACATGTATGTTCTAAATTCTTTGCTCACACTTTCTATATTTTATATCAGTTTGTTCTAAATTTTTATTCACATGTTCATAATCTTAAATCAGATGTTCTAAATTTAACTCATATGTTTAAAATTTCATAAAGCAAATTTTATAAATTTTTAATCACTTGTTCTAATTCTTAAATAAGATGTTCTAAATATATTACTCACAAAAATGTTCTAAATTATTACTCATATGTTCAGAATTTTAATTTGAGTCACATGTTCTAAATTTTTACTCACATGTTCTAAATTTTAAATCAGATCTCATATAAGTATGAATTCTCACATATGAACTTATTCTCACCGGATCCCTCCTCTATATTATATATATATATATATATATATATATATATATATATATATATATATATATATATATATATATATATATATATATATATATATATATATATATATATATATATATATATATATATATATATATATATATATATATACTCCGTATATTTGTTTCGAATATCAATATACATTGGCAAAGTTGTTCTCCAATCTCTCTTGACTTTAACAATAAAATCTATCTATCTATCTATATATCTATCTATATATCTATATATTATACTAAAAGACAAGCGCCTCAATGTGAGGATGACAAATGTCACTCTCTCATTGGCTTATCTTATGTATAAAATATATCTATATAATTATTGTTTACATATTCAAGCATAGTTATTTTTGTTAAACTTCAAACAATAAAAGCAAGTTTCTATACATGCATAAGATTTTCATGATTTCCTAACATAAATATTGATTTAATTTTTTATAATAAATATATACTTTCCAATACTACAAATAATCCATAAAATCTTTCCAATCTTTATTTATAGTTAAGTTAAAGAATAATAACTAATTTGAAGCAATATGATTAAAGTGGCATAATTAAGAAAATAAATATTTCGTATTTTGAAAGGCTAATATTTTTTTTTTTATGAAAATTAAATAAAATCGATAATATTTATTTTGACGTCAATTATGAAATCAATACAAACATTTTAAAAAAAATCAGATGTACAATAAAATATTGTGCACCTATTATAAAAGCTACCCTGTAATGAATGAAAGTGATTTATGCTTTATTGATAAAAGTTACCCAGAATAGTCTACAAGTTATCCTAAATTCAATTCAAGTAATCGGATGAATACAAAAGTTTTTGATAAAGATACAAAATAGTGTAAAAATTACTTTTATTGTTTGTTGTACTCCTTGACAAATACTGAATGCTGAGCCGAAATGTTGTCTTGGAAAAAAATACATAATCTTGAACATAAATTTAATTTTAATCGGCCTTTCATTTTCTATACAATGTTTTTTACAATGACCTTTTGTTTTTCTTGCATAAAAAAAAAAAAAAAAAAAAAAAAAAAAAAAAAAAAAAAAAAAAAAAACTAAACCAATAACCAATCTAAACAAGAAGAATAAAAGTTAAATTGAATTAGACATTTGACGGAAAAGGGATAGATATAAAATGTATTATGACTATTACTCATGTTTTAAATTGTAATATTCGTATTAACAATGCTATTACTTATGAATTTTTTTTAGAAAAACTAACATTTTGATTTAAAAATCGTGCATTGCTCATGTACTATACTAGATATACAACAATCATGTGCAATAATTTATGTTGTTTTATACATAATAATACTTTTAACTATAATAGTATGTGTATATAATATAATATTTTTTATAATATAAAAAAGTATATGTATATAATATAATATTTTATAACACGTGTCCTCCATATCAAGTGTAGTCTTAATCACCACTACACCAATTGGTTGTTGGTGTAGTGGTGATTGAGACTACACTTGGTAGGGATGCTCCCCTGCAACAACAATCGGAAGGGGAGTGGAACCTAATAACCTAGAACTGATCCTCAAATCTGGATTAGCCCAAAGGGTGAACCGGATAGAACACCCAAAACTCAATGCATATATGACGGGAATTAACTTATCCTTTATCTATCTTATACAAAACTCCAAAGTCTAATTTTTTTTTTCAAAATATGATAATAACATCCATTTGTAAATTTTTGTTAATATGAAAGATATAAACCTATCAAAATGTATATATAGTTAAATTGTTTAATAACTTATATCGAATGCGTAGTTTTATTAAAATTATTTACATGTAATCATTATATGTGTTGGATGTTGTGTAGCTATGCAATGTCCAAAACTTTAGTTGAGCGACTTTGATTTAGTGATTGTACGGTAAAAAGATATTGACTTCAATCTTGAAACCTAATAGTCTAATAAATTCTAAATAGAAAAATTAAAACAAAAGGAAATGAAAATAGTAAATGTCTTTAAATATTGAAATAAACATAACCTTTTAAATCAATTTAGCGAATTCAAGAGACAATTTTAAGGCATTTAAAATTAAATGGTGGAAAATATATGTAAAAAGAACATTTTTAGATATATAAATGTCCATGCACTATTATAAGAGTTTTGTTAACCTTTTTATAATTAAGTTAGGGATAAATCTTAGTAATACATACTCCGTATATTTTGTTTATATAAAACTATTAGTATCCATACCTATATACAAAGTAAAGTAAATGACTTTAAATATTGAAATAAACATAACCTTTTAAATCAATTTAGCGAATTCAAGAGACAATTTTAAGGCATTTAAAATTAAATGGGGGAAAATATATGTAAAAAGAACATTTTTAGATATATAAATGTCCATGCACTATTATAAGAGTTTTGTTAACCTTTTTATAATTAAGTTAGGGATAAATCTTAGTAATATATACTCCGTATATTTTATTTATATAAAACTATCAGTATCCATACCTATATACAAAGTATTTGTGTCGTATACTATATTTAATCAGCTGTTGGTTATATATATGACTATTATATAATATATAGTTTTTGACACAATGCTTAACTTAGGAAAATATATGTTCTGGTAGGTCAAATATAAGGTTATTATTGTGTCTATAGATTTAATGAGTGCGACGGGTAAATAAAACATGTATATATATATTAGATTGATTGTAGCTACTGATGCGGATGGTATGATAAGAAAATTTTAGTTTTTTCTCAACGGGAGATATAAATAAATTAGTCCACTTCTTATATAGCTATGTGGAGTATTATTCAATTATTTTTCAATTAATAAAATTACATTATAAAAAATTAAAAAAAATTCAAATAAAATAAAATACTATTCAAATAACGTTCCTTTAATTTTTTTTTATTGACCATTAGTACAAGTCCTTTAATAGTAAATGAATTACCTTTGTTTTTATTTTTAATTTTTTCTACGAGTTTAATAATTTGATTTATAAACTGTGCATCGCACGGCACTATGCTAGTACACTATTAATATGCAATTGGATGTTTATGAAAAGGGCTCCTTGTAAAAATAGATGGTGTAATAACTACTCAACATTCCTAGTCATTTTTTGTTCCATATAAACAAAGGCTAATAATATTGCCTTGTTTTGTTATAATTATAATGACGTTATACACTTAACACTTGTTTTGAAATAGTCACCTAAATTTCATCATCCATACATAGAGAGGTTAGGTGGTAGCATCTAATGGTTTACATGCTGCCATTAGTTCAGTTTGTTACATACATATAGCACTTATAACTTACATTGCATATTTGCACATCATTATATTTGGACATTTGGTTACGTAGACGTCACATAAACTTGTTAATACTTAATAGAACATAGACTACTATTTACGGATTGTAGATTACTTCATTTTAGGCAAAACCCCAGGGCACAACTCGCATTGAAGACTGCAAATGCACACTTTAGTTAACAAACCAAGACCCTTGCTTTCCTAAACGCAACCTGCAAGCTCTCCTTGCATGCACTGTGACATGGTTTTTGTTATCTGAAGTAACTTGTCTCGTTTAGTATCATTCTCCACCTCGCAACACCATAGTTCATATTCCAAAACATCCAACATGCCTCCAACACAAGGAGAATTCTTCTGCAGTGAATTCAACCGTTCATTAGAAGCCATATAGGCTTTCCCAGCCTCACAAAATGCATGAAATATATCCTTAAAACGAGCTTCTCCATTCTTATCGTGGTCTAGAAGTTTTACGGAGATATCATTGTGGATATCTTGCTCCATACAAGAAAGAGCAGCTACTTGTGGTATGTATTTAGTTAGTAACAGATGCAAGAGCCCATTATCATCAAGCTGCAAGCAATCCAGACCAGCAATAGTGTAACATTCCATCATCCCATTCTTGTGATTCTTGGAACCCACAGACTCCAACAGTGTGATGAGTTCATTTAGAGAGAATTTCGATAACTTCTCAGAGGCCTGTAAGACAGCATCTGTCACAAAACGGTCTTCATTGCGCCCATCTTTCATCAGCAATGTCTGTTTAGCTAAAGGGAGAACCTCATCTGATTTAAAACCGCCTTTTGAGGGTGTTTTGTCTTCGGGCATAAGTGGATTAAAGTCAGAAAACGTTCAAGTGCTGAAACAATGACACGAGGACACAGAAATCGAAATTGGCATGACTCTTTGACATGATATGGTATTTGATGACCAATATTGAAGTAGCATAGACGTATTTATAGAAAGATTTGGCTATTTGGCAGCAGAAATTGAGAACAAACGAACATAGCAAAATTAAAAAGCTGGTGCTTCCACGTCCACAGAATGAATCAAAACATACATACTTTACCTGGTGAAAATTGATTTTCAGCTGGTACTATAGTTGTGGGAACAGCTGCTTCGACATTGTTCACCAGAGTGTCACCCACATTCAGATTGTTTTTAACAGCATGAAGAGCGTCAGAAGATCTTAGTGACATCCTGTGTACTATAACAGATGACCCACCCACTCCATTCTCCATCTGTCCTTGAACCTCTTCAGAGGAAAAATCAAGGGCACGCCTTGCCAAGGATCGGTTTATCACATCATCAATTTGCATTATGGCTTCAGGACTGAAGACATTCGATTCTTGATCTTCCTCCATCAGTTGCCTAAAGTTACAAGCTCCATATCCCTGCAACATTATCAATTATTCATGATCATCTTGGAATGCATCTCAAACACCAGCAAGCCAAATTTTCAATGTGACAGAACTCAGGTTCTGCAGGGGAGGGGGGCACTTTACAATCAATTTCTGACCAAACCTGCCTTGATTCATTATGTAATAACTAATAAGCAATATATACCCATAAATGTGAAATAAAATACAATGAACTACACAAAAAGAAAAGGATAATGCAAGACTTTAATAAATATTTGATATATTAAGGGACTATTTATCAGAAAAAGCATACTGCACCAAATATCATTACGCCTGAATTGATCAAATTGACACATTGATCAGTCAAATCAACAAATACCATGATGACAAATTACAGCATAAATCTGAAAATGAACACAACGAAGACATCAAATAAAGTATAGATTAGCTAATGTTTACCAGAAAATAAAGGAAACAACCACATATTTAGAGCTGTAGTAAACAGTAGAAGTGTAGATTTGCCTCTTGTCGATATATAAAGAAGGGTTGAAGAATAGGAAAACTAAGATTATGGTACCAGCCAAACAGATTACACTCTTGTCGATAGGGACCGTCAGAAAGACACATAGCCTAAGAAAGACTCTACTCGATCTCATGGAATCACATATGATATACATCATCAATACCTGGTTTTCCCAAGACTGCGGACCAAAGATTAAATATATTAAAGTTGAATTTACATTCTTAAGCAAATTAAGAGCCTCCTTATTCCCAACAAGTTTCTAAGTGGAATTGAATCTTCAGGGATATGGTATGGCTGTGAGTGTTTGATCAGACATACTACCTTTCATCAGCTTCTTAACTTTGCACTAACTAAATCAGCTTCTAAAATCTCATATGAATTGAACTATGGAATGGTAAACACCTAAAATAATTAGACAATTATACATTTGGGATTAATGAGGAAAGGCAAGGTCGTCTTATAGATTAAACGCAAAGATATTATGCTCTAAAACTATAGATTTATACTTTTTACTTTATCTGATCCGTTGGTTAGACACTCTTGACGGTCCAAAGCATGAAAGTTTCATGATCCTAAATTTTACTACTAGAAAGATGCATGTGTCAGACAAATATGACTAACATTTTAGGATGTTGAGGCTGGAGGAGAAGATGAGGTTAGAGACTTGGACTTTTCAACTTTTAAGAGGTATATGTTCTTTACTGTAATAGGCTGTCTGAAATAACTCCAAAATGATTACCCTAATAGTTATTTGAAGAAAAAAACAAAACAGCTTCAAGAGAAAGCGTCACTAAAGAGATCTATTAGAGAGTGGCCGGAAATTGCAATTTGAAATGACAATACAGCTCAATTGATACAGAACTTCCTTTTCAGCTCCAATAGCAAGGTTCATGCAGTCATAAGCCAACTGAATTGTTTAATACTTTAAATATATGTTGGTGAGTATGAGCGCACACACATACAAAAGGGTGCATTATTGTTCAGCTTAAAATAAAAACAAGTTTCAGGACAACAAAAAGTTTCAATGTATATTGCTTGAACTCTTCATTTCACGTTAATGTTGATCCTCAACAGTGACATGGTCATGAACACTCAGACATTTAACTTTTAGACCTAAATCATGGAACATTTCACATAGATAACTGAGTTGGACACTAAGACATATACCTATGTCTAATGAGAGTATCAAAGTCAATTGATAAGTATTTGATATGAATTTTGATGGATATAACCTTCAATCGCAATTGAAAGGTTTGGAATCTTGAGTCTCGGTCAAGAAACGCTAAGCAACACGAGCTTAAAACCTAAACTAGGCCAAGAATACACAAGCACAAGCTTACGTAAAACTTTATAAATTTCAAATCAATCAATTATACTTTTCGTTAAACACCATCACGTATTTATAAGCTAAATAATTAGCCTAAAAATCGGTAAAACAAATTCTAATCTAACTAGGAAACTAACTCTAACTTGTAAAGATAATATTTTGCAAATATGATCTTTAAAGTTAAGCTTATCTTATACTAACCGAATTAAACTAACAAAAATATCCTAATAAATTCGGTCATCTTATAATAAACTAAAAATAACAATAAAAATAATTATAATAACAATATTGATGCCTTGGAACCGCATCATACTCCCCCTCTTGAAAAAAACTTGTCCCAAGTTTTAGCAAATCATGGAACCAAGATATCATCCAAATTAATCGAACATGAGCTAAAAGAATATGTCTCCATCCAACCACGTCATGCTTATATTTTACACCAATGAATGCACCACAAACTTCAATTGAATGCTCCAAAATTTTAATTGATGACACACCTTTGTCAATGCAATCAATATAATGGAAATAATACGTGAAAATATTTGTATCCCAATTATCACCATAAAAGGAAGTTGTAGAAATTTGACTTTTTGCTACCAACTTAGATAGTTCAAATGTAACCTCCTCGTCAACAAAACTAGACAAATATACACTTTTGTGCTCCATAATTTCTTTTTCTTCTACTAGTTGTTCATGAGATTGCTCTAAAATTGGATTTGTAAGATTATCACTCGGTAAAGATACAATCTTTTCCTCGTATATAGCCTCAACAATTGGTTGCTCTAGTGTCTCTTTCTCATAAGACATATCTTGTACACCACATCTCACGTCACGAATTTGAAAACGAGCATCAATTCTATCCAAACATTCATTCATTTTCTTGATTTCCATCATAAATGCTTCAAACCAACTTTTATTTTCCATGTTTATGTGGATGAGAAAACACACAAAACCAGTCCAGAAATTGATCGAAAGTACGAGGACCAAAACCCAATGAAAACACCTCGAAAAATTCTGAAATTTTGTATACTGCTAGCCCTATCTGTCTAAAATACTCGACCAAAAATTCAGAAAAAAATTCCCAGCCAAGAAATCGCAGTTTATTTTTTTCTTAACAATGGCAGATTAATTTGATTTTTGACCAGGTGTAAAGAACGAACCCAGTTTAATAGCTATGCTTCTCGAAAAATTCTCAAATTTTGCAGGTGAAAACTAGACAAAAAATTAACCAATTTGAAAAAAAGAATCACCTCAAAATCTTTAGAAACGAAGGAGAACCAAGTCGATCAGTATGACATTCGAAACTGAGTTTTTTGACACAAATTGTCAAACTCGACCCTCGTCAAACAGCAGTCACACCAATTTGATATGAATTTTGATGGATATAACCTTCAATCGCAGTTGAAAGGTTTGGAATCTTGAGTCTCGGTCAAGAAACGCTAAGCAACACGAGCTTAAAACCTAAACTAGGCCAAGAATACACAAGCACAAGCTTACGTAAAACTTTATAAATTTCAAATCAATCAATCATACTTTTCGTTAAACACCATCACGTATTTATAAGCTAAATAATTAGCCTAAAAATCGGTAAAACAAATTCTAATCTAACTAGGAAACTAACTCTAACTTGTAAAGATAATATTTTGCAAATATGATCTTTAAAGTTAAGCTTATCTTATACTAACTGAATTAAACTAACAAAAATATCCTAATAAATTCGGTCATCTTATAATAAACTAAAAATAACAATAAAAATAATTATAATAACAATATTGATGCCTTGTAACCGCATCATACAGTGAGTTGTAAATTTCCAAGAAGTTCAGATTAGTTAAAATAAAGGGTACCTAAGTTCTATTCACAAATAATAGATGCTCAAGAAAGTTTTAAGCCCAGTTTGCTAATGGCTTACTTAAATAAGTACAAATTTAGCCTATCAATTATAATTTTAGAAGGAAAAATCCAACCCCACTCTCAACCCTAACTAAAACAAGAAAAAGGAGGAAGCATGGATATTACTCCCTCTAACCACTAGTAATAAATAAAAATATATGAGTATTTAGTAAAAAAAATATAAAATTGATCTTATGTGTGTCATTGTGTGTATATAAAACACACCCATTAATATAACAACATTTTACTTGCTAAAATTTGTATTTATGCTTTCCACTTTGAAAATTATGTCTCACAAAAACATTTCAAATAAGAACAAAAAAAAGTAGTAAAAAATATAAGGGAAAGAGGGAGGTAAGAGTGAAAAATTAATACCCTTCCTTCACTTCTTATTTTATTTAAAAAAAAAAAATTTAGGCAATAAATAAAATCAATGATTCATAATCACTAACAAAATTAGAAAAAGGTAACTATCTTGTCAAAGTAACAAAATTATAAGGATAGTGAAGCAAAATTACAATGTGTTAAATTATTCTGAAACATAGAGTTAAAAAAAAAAAATTTAAAATGGTGCAAGAAAAGGCATTATACTACGTAAAAGAAATATTTCCACAAATTGTAAATGGACCCCATCTATGCTATTAATTATTAAACACTTGTAAAAGTCAAATTAATAAATAATGCCCAACCGTCCAAGGCCAAAACTTAAATAATAAAAGGATGATAAATATATACGAAGTATATGGAACATAGAAAGAAAAACAAGTCATACCACAGAGACAATGAGGTGGGTCAAGCAATACACTTTATTCATACTTTTGGCAAAAGATTAATTTTTTCAACAATCAGCTAAACTAAGAAAATGTGTGCAACTTAACTAAGTTCACTTGATATACTCCGTATTAAGAGTAACCCATATAAGACCAAAAGAATACCAACTCAATCTTAATTCTCAAACAAAAATTAAATTCGATTTCACAATACTTATACTCGTACTCCCTTTGTTTGAATTTATTATTATTTTATTAGTCCCATTATTAGTTCAAATTACAATATCGACGTGATTGAATATCAGGCGTAGCACTAGCAAGGCGGTAATTGCAAACAAATGGAGTATTGAATTTCTTTTGGTCCCCAGCTTCCACATAGACCATAGAAGGAGAAATATTGGAAATCTGCCTCATTCTAGAGGAGATCAAACATTCGGACTAGGCCAAGCCTTAACATCATATTTTGCGTCCAAATTCGCAAAGAAGTAGCGGACCTATAGGCTATAGGGCTAAAATGGGATTTTCTGGCCGGATTCGGGTTTTGAAAAATGATTACTATATTATTTTAATGATATATAATATGATTGGTTCATATTTTTCACGTTATAAAATAGTTACAATTAAGGTCTGTTCTGTTCACCTTATTTTCATTTATTTCAGGTGTAATAAGTTCAGATAAGTTCAAATCATGTTTAAAAAGTTATGATAAGGGTTACCTAAGTACAAATTATAACTAAAATAAGTTTAATAAGTTCAGATAAGTAAAAATCAGGTGAACAACACACACCCTTAGTCTTATAATATCTACAATGTAAATGTAAATGTAAATTTTGAAAATTTTAATCCTACATAAAATAATATTATTTGAGAAACTATAAAATAAGAATAAAAATTACATAAATGACACCAAAAATTTGATAAATCAAAAAAATATTGATAATACTATTTAATATCATTAATAAAGTGGTTGGAAATAATTATGTCACTAATGAACTATATAATCATTAAATCATACCAATTAGCTGTTAATGTAGTGGAGATTAGGACTAGACTTGGTAAAGAGGACTTGTATTCGGGCGATTGAAACCTAACCACCTAGAATTGACCCGAATCCGGATTCGCCCACAGCGTGAACCGGGTAGAACACCAAAAAAAATATATAATCATTAAAACATTTTGGTAATCATATTTCAAACGACTACTGTAAAATTTTAATTTAACTAAAGATGTGTTTTTACTTTTTAGAATGTTCCGAAACGCGCCTTTTTTTGGGCTGAGCTAGCAGGCTGGGCCCAATCACCCTCTACCTCATCTAACAAAGAGACAATAAACGGTACAACTTGACTTCTATATCAATCTCATAAATAATAACCAAAAAAAAAATCCAAACATAGCAATCAATTCAAATAAAAAGGGAAACCTTAAACCATACTTTATAAACAAACAAGATGATCCAAACTAATCAACAATAATTATACTTTGCACATTTTTAGAAAGAACAATAAAGAACACAAATTGCTAACCTTTTTTATAGGGCAGATAAAATAAGTTTGCCCATTTTCTTTTAGAACAGCACAAACTCCGGCCCCACACCCACAAGTCGGGTACGGTTTGGGTTGAACTTCCAGGATCTCTTCTCTTTTTAATCTATCACACCATTTAAAATGCTCGCAATGATACTCCTACATTATTATAATAATTACTTCATAATTAGTTAATCAAACAAAAATACTGTAGTACAGTACATAATACCATCTCAAACCAACAAAATACAAATTAGAATACTAACAAATTTTCCGGGGCAACAATAGTATTTGCGATCCGGATTAACCGAGCTATGGGAGACCCGAATTTCGCACAACCCGGCACCGCAGAGGCAGTGGGTGGATGGAAAATCGAAGGTAGAAGTTGGATGAAAAACAGGGCTCCGATTGTTAAGTGGGCTCCGGTTTTTAAATGGGCTTTGACCCGTTTGAGGGCAGTCTTTGACCCAATGACCTGGTTTTGAACACCGGTAACAGTTACCGTTGGTGGTTTGGTTGGGTGATTGTTTCGGCGGTTGTTGAAGGGATTGATGCATTTTTTGAAAATTTTAGTTTTTTGTTAAGAAAGTTGGGATTTTAAAGGTTTTGCACGTTGGGTGAATTGGTGAAAATAAAAATGGTTTTATAAGCTAAGAATTCCCTCCAGAAAAAATATTTTTTAAAAAAAAATTGGAATTGAATGTAAGAAGTGAAGTTGTAGACCCACTAGACCTGTAGTAGTGAGAATCTTAGAGAAAGATATGTTTTGAAATTAAAGAAACAGGAATCAGAAAAAAGATCCAAGTTGAGATACTAAAACTTACTCAAAGTCAAAGAGCACAGTGTAAGTATTCGACAGACTACAAACGCTACTCCTATTACTCGCTCCGTCCCTTTCCTTGGGGTGGGGTGAGATGATGGTCACTCCTACCGACTTCAGTCTCATCACAGGACTGGAGTTTAGTTCCGTGCCATTGCCGTTCGACACTGGGATCGACGTCTTTTCCCCTAAGGTCAAGGAGCTGTTGGGTCCGATTGCTATTCGGGCTCGAGCTGAGGTTGAGTCGACTCTATTCAGTGCTAGGGGGATTTGCCGCTCGACTCTAGCAGCGACTTTGGACGATTGTGCGACTACCCGAGAGCAGCGGGTGCGCATCTTTGCACTCATCTTGCTGTCAGGGACGTTCTCCCCTGACAAGGGTAGTAGGGCGTTGCTTTACTACCTTCCTACCGTTCGCAATCTTCACCAGATTAAAACTTATGAATGGGCCAGCTTGGCCTATGCTGATTTCATTCGAGCGCTAAGGGACTCGTGTCGACATCGATCCTTTGGGTCGAATGTTGCTTTGTCCAGCTTTTGGAGGGTCGTAGAGGTAAACCTTATTTCCTATAAAGTTCAGCTCTACATTTTAGTTAGCATTTGCTGATAACTTTAG
This sequence comes from Chenopodium album, assembly GCF_948465745.1. Taxonomy (NCBI): domain Eukaryota; kingdom Viridiplantae; phylum Streptophyta; class Magnoliopsida; order Caryophyllales; family Amaranthaceae; genus Chenopodium; species Chenopodium album. The sequence continues at coordinate 26,394,310 of NC_137834.1, forward strand.
CTTCTTGTAGATCTGGTTCTACGAGTACTTCCCCTCAGCTGCACCAGAGAGACCGTCGCCGCGTAGGTTTCCTGTTAGTGCTTCCTGGGGCAACCGCCGTGTGGGGATGTACACTGCATATGTCCGAGATTGGATCATCTCGGTATGATTCTTTTCTTATTTGACATTTTGTGATGCCTTAGATAGATTCTCGTCTGACTGACGCTCTTTGCAGGAGCCTGAGGTGCAGTACCGACCGTGGGTCGACCTGGCAGTCCTTGGGTTAGCCGCGCAGTGTTCTGCCGAGCGTCGCTATTTCTTAGGGACCTATGGAGCGACTGCATATCTTGGGGATAGGATTGTTATTCAGCATTCCTTGGATACTTTTGTCGTTCCTGCTCCTCCACCACGTCACATGTTTAACGCCACGAGGTTGGTGAGCATGTCTGAGGGAGCTGGTACCCCTTGGCAATCTTACACGATCCCTGGGCGATGCTATGCGGAGGAGCTACTACCGTTGTTAGCTCCAATTCCTGTACCTGCTGAGGATGTGGCGGTACGATTTTTCAGCTTTTACCTTTCGTTAAGTAGCCCCCAAGTAATGTTTTACTGATTTTGTTTTCCCTTGTCAAGACGATGCTGCTGAGTTCGTGCCACCCCGTATGTCCATCCATTATCAGGGTACATATGGGCCGATTGAGGAGATGATTCCTCCGGCTCCCGAGGACGAGCGCTTCGTGGAGCGGTCGATTCCTCGCCACCAGACTCCGTTAAGCTTGTTTATTTGCAAATTTTGTCCATATACGTTATGGATGTTTACTGACTTATTTCGTTGACAGTTCTCACGCGAGGTGGTTTCGGCGATGGCACGATGCATAGATGCCTTCCGGAGCCAGCTTGTCCGGATGAGGAACATGGCTACCTGCCGTCGAGACGACGCTGTTTAGGAGGTAGTCTTCCCTTCATATGTTTTGCATTACCGCTTTGATTTTGCCTGTTTCTGATTTTAATTTCTTTTGCAGGGTTAGCCCATTCCTTCTCGTACCCGCATGAGACCTGAGGTGCGGAGGGACCTGGCGAGGTCTAGCTCGAGACGTCGCCGCACTACTTCGGGAGGTAGGGGTGGTCGTTTTGAGGCTGCTCGTACCGAGGCAGTAGAGGGCTCGGGTTCTTCTTCTGAGGGTGCACATGCTGCGCCGGTTGGCCAGGGAGAGGCTACCTCGGCTCTTAGAGGTGGTGGGATGTACGAGGTTGGCTCGTCATCGCAGCAGCCTCCGCAGCCTCAGCCTCAGGTTGATCTCGGGTGGACGGGTCCTACGTTGAGCTTTCCTCCTCCCGCGGAGATTGGAGCTGATGCTGGAACTAGAGCCAGAGCTGGTGGAGTGGTTACTCCTCGTACAGTGGAGTTTTATGCGATGATGGGTTTACGTCCCCCGGCGCCGTAGTTTGTTCCTGTGTTTTTTTTATTATTTATTTTGACTTTGTATAGAACTTTGCCTTTTAGTTAGACTTATTTTTTAGACATATTTGTATATACATACTATTATGAGTTTATTTTATTTATCAACCTTCAAAGGATGTGAAGAAAAATCAGAGCAAAACTGATGTGAAGAGTCGTCTAGGTGACGAAGTGATTCCTGTTAAGGAACGCTTAGGTGAAAGAGTTGAATTCAAAACACCTTCAATGCCTAGGAAGAAGAGTACTGCAAAAGATAAGGGAAAAAGGAAAGCTGACACCACAGAAAAGAAAGCTTGGGTAGAAAAGAAGCATGGAGTCCTAGCTGAAGGGGAAACTATCTACTCCAAGATTGAATGTAGATCATCTAGAGGATGCCTACTAGCTAAGGTTATGGATGAGGAGGAAGAAGCAGACAAAAATTGGAAAAGGGCTAAGAAAGAGAAAGAAGATTAAGAGCATTGCTTAATTTCCAATTATTAGACTTAGTTTATTTTTTTTATTTAAAGTTAATTTATTCAAGCCTTAATTAAATTCCATCAATAATGTAATTTATTTTATTAATGAAATTCCAGCTTTTTAATTAAATTATTTACTTTAATTTTTTTTTTTTATTAAAGCAATGAAAACCGAAAAATTAATTTTCCAGAAATTTTTCGAGTATGGAAGTTGAAAATTTTCCGAAAACACCGAAATATTCCCAGACTTGTAATTGTAAATTGGCGCCACACTTTTGCGACTGGCGCCGGCTGCGGCAGTCTGGCGTCAGGCGATGGTTGCCATCGTCTGGCGCTAACGGTCATCGGCTGGCGCCATAATTTTTTCTGTGACGCCGATGTTCCGTCGATCTTCTGTCGAATTTTTAATTAATTCTGGGATGCGAGATCTTTTAAAAATAAAGTGGCTGCACCCGTAAAGGGTTGCTTACGTATCCTTTCTTAAGGAATAAGGCCGAACGTAGCTCTCTTGAGTATCCTACTCAAGTAATTATGGGTAGTATTTCTTAAGTTGGTCAAGATTTGTCATGTTCGAGAACTCATTGCCATCCATATCAGTTAATTTTGCTGCACCTCCTGACAGGATTGTTTTGACAATGTAGGGTCCAGACAAGTTAGGTCTAAATTTTCCCCTTGGATCTAAAACATTTTTCCTTAATGCTTTTGACACCAAGTCTCCTACTTTGATGTTTCTTGTCTTGACCTTCTTATTAAAATGCCTAGCCATACGAGTTTGGTAACACTGAGTGTGATGTAGAGCTTCTAGTCGTTTTTCATCGAGTAGAATTAATTCTTCATATCTTGCCCTAGTCCATTCAACTTCATCGAGTTTGCTCTCTAACGCGATGCGTAGAGATGGAATCTCTAGTTCGACAGGTTGTACGACATCCATTCCGTAAACCATGGAAAATGGCGTATTTCTTGTTGATGTGCGAATTGACGTACGATAACCCCACAATGCGAAGTGAAGTTTGTCAGGCCAATCCTTATAATTTTCCGTCATTTTCTCGATGATAGTCTTTAGATTTTTATTAGCTGCCTCGACTGCTCCATTTTCTTGAGGCCTATAAGGGGAATAATGATGATGTTGAATGCCATATTTTTGTAGCAATTCTTCACATTCGGCTTGAAAGTGAGTTCCATTGTCACTTATCATTTCATGTGAGACTCCGTATCGACAAATAATATTTCTTTCGATAAAGAGTGCTACATGTTTTGCAGTGAGTTTAGCGTATGATTGCGCTTCGACCCACTTTGTGAAGTAATCAATTGCTACTAGGATATACTCGTGGCCTCCTGTTCCTGTGGGAGTGATTTTGCCGATGATATCAATTCCCCATGTAGAGAATGACCATGGTGATGTGTAGGTGTAGAGCAAGGATGGAGGAACATGTTGTAAATTGGCATAGATTTGGCACTTAGGGCATCTTTTTACGTATTGATGGCAATCCCTATTCATTGTAGTTTAATAGTATCCTTCTCGCATTATCTTTTGAACTAACATTTTGCCATTTATGTGAGTGCCATAAATTCCTTCGTGGACTATCCTCATTGCTCTTTGGGTATCCTTTTTCTACACATAAGAGAGCTTGACCCTTAGGTACCCTTTTATGTAGCTCGTTGTCTATGAGTATATATTGGGAAGCCAAGAGTCTTAAGGCTCGTTTTGCTCGTTTGCCAGCATGGGGAGGGTATTCTCCTTCGGTGACATAATTGAGTATATCCGTGTACCACGGTTCTTCTTCTTCTTCGTCTTGGACTACTTCATCATCTTCTATAGCCTGGATGTATGTTGGTTTATGCCTTTTTTCTATAGTTAGAGGCATTTGCTCGATTTCCGTGGGAATCCTAACCATTGAGGCTAGTCTTGCCAAGGCATCAGCAAATTGATTTTATTCTCTAGGTAGATATGTGTATTCTACCTTCTCTAACTGATTAGTAAGAGTTTCCAGATAGGTTTGGTAAGGGGCTAGACTTTCGCTCCTTACTTTCAACCTTTTGGATATTTGATTGATGATTAATGAAGAGTCTCCGAATATCCGTAACTTTTTTACTCCCAATGCCAAAGCTGTTTCAAGGCCTACCACGCATGCTTCATATTCAGCAGCTTGTTGGTAACGTCGAAGTCAAGATTTATGGAGATTGGGACATGCTCTTCTTTAGGTGACACTAGTAATACTCAAACGCCACATCCCTTTTGGTTTGAGGCTCCGTCGAAGTATAAAGTCCAAGTATCATCTTCAGTGACCATCAAGTCTTCATCTGGAAATTCATTGTCTTGTATCGGCGTCGAGTCTTCTATTGGAAAGTCCGCTAGAAAGTCTGACACCACAGATCCTTTGATAGCTTTTTGCGGCATAAACCTTACATCAAATTGGGCTAAATTGACTATCCATCTCGATATGCGTCCATTGAGTGTAGATTTCTCGAATAGATACTTGAGTGGATCTAATCGGGAGACTACAAAGACGGTATGCACTAGCATGTAATGTCTTAACTTGGTTGTGGCCCACACCAAGGCGAGGCACAACTTTTCAAGTGGTGTATAACGTGCTTCATATTCGAGCATTTTCTTGCTTAGATAGTAGATCGCATTTTCTTTGCCTTCTAGTTCTTGTGCTAGCATAGCTCCCATTGTCTCTTTGGTAACTGTTAAGTACAACCTAAGAGGTATTCCGGGAAGTGTCGGTGCTAATACGGGAGGATTTGTGAGATAGGATTTGATCTTTTCAAAGGCTTTTTGACATTTGTCATCCCATATTACTGATACATTCTTCTTAAGTTTCTTAAAGATTGGTTGACATATCGTTGTCAATTTTGATATGAACCTACTTATGTATTGCAACCGGCCAATAAATCCTCGATTCTGCTTCTCGGTTTTGGGCGGTGGCATTGACATGATTGCTTTGATCTTTGTTGGGTCTATCTCTATTCCTCTAGAGCTTATGACATAACCCAAAAGCTTGCCTGAGGTGACTCCAAAAGCACACTTAGATGGGTTCAACCTCATATTGTATTTTCTTAGCCTTTCGAAAAATTTCCTTAAGGCTACTTGATGGCCTGGGCGGTCTTTTGATTTCACAATCATGTCGTCGACATATACTTCGACTTCTTTATGCATCATGTCATGGAGTAAGGCAGTTGCTGCACATTGGTAAGTGGCACCCGCATTTTTCAATCCGAATGGCATTACCGTGTAGCAGTAAGTGCCCCATGGTGTTATGAAGGTTGTTTTCTCCATATCTTCTTTAGCCATGAGAATCAGATTATAACCTGCATACCCGTCCATGAACGAGAGAAGTGCGTGATTTGCCGTGTTATCTACCAAAATATCGATGTGTGGTAAAGGGAAGTCGTCCTTTGGACTTGCCTTATCTAGATCTCGATAGTCGACACACATTCTTACCCTTCCATTTTTTTCGGAACTGGGACGACGTTGGCGACCCATTCAGGGTATTTAGATACCTTGATGAAACCTGCAGTTATTTGTTTTTGGACTTCATCTTTTATTTTAAGAGCTACGTCGGGTTTCATTCGACGTAACTTTTGTTTTACATGTTTCATTCCTGGAATTAGTGGTATAGTGTGTTGAGCTATTTCTCTATTAATGCCTGGCATATCTTCGTATGACCAAGAAAATACATCGATAAATTCTTTAAGTAAGTTAATTAAATCGGTTCTTTCTTGTTCATTAAGTGTTAGACCGATTTTAACTTCTCTTTTATTGGTTGAATCATTTGAGATATCAACCATTTCAGTTTCTTCAATTACCGGTGTTTTCTTTTCGAGTGTTTCCATTGCTTTAATAAGTTCTTTGTCTTTTTCATTGTTAGTTAAGGAATGCTTGTCATCTTGGGTTAGAGAAGAACACAAGAAATAAGGACAAGAAGATATATTATTGTACTCTGAGATCATTACATCAAAGAGTGATATGTCCTCAGGGACTTGATCACTAACTATTCTAGGAGAAGAGATCAAAGGGGAAGGTGCTACTACTAAAGACCTAGATGACTCTATATAGGGAGAGACTCCGACTCAGATTCTGACTCAAACGACTCTTCAAACATCGGTCCTTGCCCTGTCGTGATGGATATCTTTCTTCCACTTGGAGTAGTCACTTTGACGGTCTTGCGCCACCCATGTAGTGATCCTTCCGCTGGAGTGATTAGCTTCGAGGGATCGAAGCTTTCGCTTTGTAGGACTGTTTGAATGAGCGAGGAGTTATCCTCTTTGTAAACTGGCTCATCCTTTTCTCGCCCAAATAATAATCCCATGACGTTAAAGTCAAAGCATGGGGGTGCTTTCTCCTTATGGACAGGAGTTGGGATTTCATCTGTGAAATAACAATCCAAGAAGATTTCAAATCCCGGTTGCCTTATGCCGTTTACGACAAATGGTTTGAGAAATTCATGGCATGGATAGTTCTCTCCTTCTTTTATGAATTAACCATTAAGTGTAAGAGGGTACTGATCCATTGGGATTGCTTTCTTTTGAATGCGAGCGTCCCTACGTGCCTTTGATTTTTCCTGGGCTCGCTTAAGATCTTTTCGAGTCGGTTCGAAACCAAGTCTAAAAGTATCTAATTTAGGGAGGCTAGGTGATTCCAGCGATTTTGCTATTCCTTTCTTTTTTCCTAGGGTCATCCCAGGGAAGTGTCCTTGTTTCTTTAGAATAGCATTTACAATCATGTTGGAATGGGGGTCATGGTAAAGAGGGGTCCTTTCATCCTCCTGGATTAAGGAAACCTCTTCGTTAAAGCCCCATAAATCTTCATCATCCTCATCGTGCTCCACATTAATTATTGGATTTTCTATAGACTTGATTCTCATAGGTGAAGCATCGATGGTGATAGGAATTCCCCCAACTATGGCTTTTACTTGTTAGTGGAGAGATGAGGGGATGAACTTTAGGTCATGAAGCCAAGGGCGTCCCAACAGTAGATTAAATGAAGCTTTAATGTCTACTACTTTGAAAGTAGTATCATGTTCTATTGCTCCCGCCGTTGTATTCATGGTAATTTTACTAAGAGCTTGACGACTTGTGTTATCGTAGGCCCTTATTCCTTGTGTTGACGGGGTTAAATCTTCATCCCTTATACCTAACATCCTCGCAGTTCTAAGTGGACAGACATTAATGGCTGATCCATTGTCTATAAGAGTCATAGGGACGTTCATTCTCTTGCAAACTACTGTGAGGTTTAATGCCTTATAGTGTTTGTCACCTTCTGGAGGTAAATCCTTGTCAGAAAAGGTGATCAAATTGATGGGACTAGGTAGATCACTCATGAGGAAGTTAGCCAACCCCTCAGGAGTGGTGTCAGAATCTGTCCCTATTTTGTCCAAGGCATTCATTACAGCCAACCTATGTTCTCGGGATGTCGCCAAAACTTTCCATACGTTTATTTCAACTTTTGTCTTTTTGAACTGTTTGACGATATCATTATCTTCAATGATAGGTATGGGAACTTGCTGTGTGGTTGGCATGGGTTGTATTGAAACGGGAGGTTGCATTCTCCCGGATCTTGTGAGGACGTCTATTGATGAATCTTCTTCAACCCAAAAGTCGTCCATGGCGTATGACACCGAAGGTGGAGGTCCTACCATGTCATTTAAGTAGACGTTTTCTTCATCAATGTCCCAAACTCCATTGATACTTGCATCCTCTTCTTGTGGAACTTGGACAAGCTTCTTTTCATCAATCATTTTCTGAATTAAATCCTTAAATTTAAAACAGTTTTCGATAGTGCGACCCCCTGATTGATGATATTGACAGTAATATCTATCTGTCCTTTTCAATGATTCGAATGGTCTCGGTTCGAGAGGTTTGATCTCGCCACTCTCGGAGAGCATTTCAAACATTTGTTTATATGGGATCCCAATTGGAGTATAGAGTCTATTACTCTTCTTGGGTTTTTAAGTGACTTGTAAAGGAAAACGCTTTGCCTCATAAGTCGTTCTCAAGGGTGTGAATTCTCTGTTAGGTTCCTCTTTCGGGAGTGGAATCTCGTCATATTTCTTTTGAAGTTCCTTTATAGCCTTGAGAGTTTCATGTAGCAAATGTGACCCTTCCATCATAGACAGTGTGAGCGATTATATGTCTTCTTTACTTGCTGGTTCTGGAAGGTTATCCATGGTGTCGAAAAAGATCTCCTCCTCTTCCTCGATGGCATGGATTTCATTAATAGGTTTGATGAGAGACGAGGGGTCGACCTCGTTTTCTTCATCAAATATAGCCAAGGAATGAGCGAGAGGCGCATTATCAATACTTGGCTTCTTACTGGCAGGGGCAATGGTAGCTTGTTGTTGTCGATTAAGTCTTGGATAGCTTCTTTAACCTTTCAACAGTTTTCGGTGAGATGGCCCCTACCTTGGTGATACTTGCAATGTGCATTGGGGTTCCAGTTAGCCGACCTCTTCTTGACTGGTGGGTCCCCAAATAGTCCAATGGGAGTTATAAGACCTTTTGCATTTAATCGATCAAATGCGGTGTCATAACTCATGCCAATAGGAGTAAAGTTCCTCCTAAATGGTTTCTTTTGTCCTTGATTATTCATAGCAAGGACTTCACCTAGGTTAAAAGTGCTAACGTTGTTTGAGTGGGTGGTTTTGGAAGAAGAAGGATTGTCGTTCTTCTTTCCTTTCCAGCCACTGTTAGAGTTATTGTTGGCAGCTTTTAACTTAGCCAAGTCTTCTTCAATATTAATTCCAATGTCGTAGACAGCCTTGAAGGTATGGAGATTATTTTGATACTTGAGATGCTTGGAGTATTTTTCTTGAAGGTTTTTAATGAATAACCTTACAAACTCTTTTTCACTTGGTACCTCAATCATCTTAGCTGAGGTTTCTCTCCATTTGTTAAAGAAGGAGGTGAAGCCTTCGTTCTCCTTCTGCTTGAGGATTTCAAGTTCCCTATGGTCAGTCTCAACTTGAATGTTGCACTTGTATCTATCAACGAATGCGTTTGCTATGGACTCCTAGGTGGAGGTCTTTTCTTTCTCGAGAGAAAAGAACCATTGTTGGCAAACGGTCTCGAGAGATAGTGAGAACAGAGAGGGGAACACCTTCTTGTCGATACCCTTAATACTCATTATTGTCTCGAAGGCTCTTAAATGAAAATAAGGGTTATCGGTTGCTTTGAATTTCGGCATGTCGTTGGCATTGAACTTCTGCGGAAGAAGATCTTTGTCCACTGAGACCCCTTGTGAACTAATCCCTTGAAACTTGTAGTCGCTAGATAGCTTGCTTAGACTCTCTTGCATGAGGTCCATCTGTTGTTGCTTCACGGGATCATCAATCTTAAGTGTTAGGAGCTTCAGTGCCTCAGTCACGGTAACCAGTTGGTTCCTAAGCTCATTGACTTCTTCTTGTGTTGCCACTACTGTCCTAGATTTCCTCTTACGAGCAATGGGTTTGTCGAAAAGTTGGACTTGTACGAAAAGGTTGTCTTTGATTAACCGTCCTTCCTTTCTTGACCACGCGCTGTAATTTAAACCATTTTGCGTTTTAATTATTTGACTCAAATCGACTTGACTTTACGGTTTTAAAGAGGAAAAAATTAAAAAATTGGTGCATACTTTGGCAAAAATAATGTATATATTTTTTAAGAACCAAATATGGTGTTTAAATTGGAGGATTGATATCCGACTTACCCCCCTAAAAAAAATAAAGGAAAACAAACGCGCATACAAGACTCTCTTAGACATGGTCAAAGTGTGTGTATTGGTGTGTGCGTTGAGTGTAAGTGACATGTTTGGACTCTTGTGTAAGACCATGGGACTTAGTGCCTAGACTCAATTAAAGACTTAACAAAGTATTATTGACAGTAAAATTTAACCGAATTAACTAGTAAACTGGTTAATTAGACATAAGGTGATGACTCGATCAATTATCCGAATTGTCGTCAAAACGACAGAACTGGCGCCTCTCTTTGCAGTGTAGCGCCAGACGACAGAGCTGTCGCCAGGCGCCACACTCCACAGAGTGGCGCTACAGTTCAGACTTTGGCGCCATTACTGGAGCTTCAATATGAGACTGTTTTCAGTGTTATTAATCAATAGGGGTATGCCTAAAGTCGTACAAGGTCAATTAAAATATTAGACTTTATTTACTCAAATTAATTAATTAAATAATTAATTAGGCAAAGTTCTTTTAGTCATTAATTTATTTAATCTCAGCACAAGTCAAAAAACGATTAAGAAAACATAGTATATGCATAACAAAAAATGCACAATTAGTCAAGTAGGCACGATATGATGCAATGAGTTTGCAACCAAACCATGGCTCTAGTTCTCTAAAGTTCGGGATATGGGTTAGTCAATAGAGGGTCCATGGTTAATTGTCCGAATGCACCGCGCGGAAGCCTAACCGTAAAGGGTTGGCGCGAGTGGATGAGACACCGCGAGTTTTAGAAAAAAACTCGCTTCCATGGTTTGGTGAATTCAACAATCTCGGAAGTACCCTTTGTTGCTCAGAGCGTTCAATCAGGTAGATGGAGGATGAATTCCCAGAGGGTTATGTCCATATGTAGAACACATATGGGTTTCAGAAAAGTGAGAAAAACTCAATCAGGAAGTAGGATCGAGTGAACAATGCTAAAAACTGGTCGAAATTAGAACGCATATTTTTGGCCCGGTATAAGAGAATTTGGCGCCAGCAAACAGAGATTGGCGCCGGATTTTGGCTGTAGCGCCTAGCGACAGAACTGTCGTCTGGCGCTATAGTTAAATTTCTGGCGCTAATATTCTGTTCGCTGACGCTAATTCCTACATGCCTCAGCAGCTTTCTGTGCTCGATAAAATTTTCCAGTTTTCGCGCAGTGTTATTTCGGTCCTAGTTGTGAAAGATATTCCTCAAATTTCCTACGTGTAAAATCCTATGTTTTAACTCATTACGAATGGTCTTTTTAATGAGATCTTTTTTATGCATATGACAATAATGTTAATCAAAATTACGCACATGTAATACTTAGAACGTTTCGAGTCTCATCCACTCATTCTAAATCATTGCCGAAATAAATTCAGGAATTAAAATAGAAATCCTCCCCAGCGGAGTCGCCAAAAATTGTAGGGAATATTTCAAGCGTTAATCCCTAGCTTGAACCCCACTGTGATCATACACTAAAGTACGGTGGCGTCCAAAGGGAAAGAAGATAGAGCAAAGGAGTCGCCAACAAGTTTTTTTAGGAACTTGTAAACCGTTCACGAGGTGAAGGTTACACCCCTTAACGATCGAAGAGATCGTCAACTCCATAAGGTCTTGAACCAAATAGGGTTCGGGGATGAAGGTACAAATCCAACCTAAAAGAGATTGAACCTACCCTAATAATAGGTCTCTACTTTATTTAGATCGTCTTCATGTGCGCTTTCTGACTAACATGCAATCAATAGGATTACCCTAAACCTGTTTATCTATGTTGGTTGAATATTAATGCACAAATAAGACTATTATTGGCGATCACTTGAATTATAATCAAATTAACCCTAAACAAGATTATTAATTACCTTATTAAGCGTGATTACAAGTACCAATTCCCTTTAAACATGCATAAAGGCGTGATCAAGCAATAACAATAAAAATCAAGCAACATATTAACAATCATAAATAATTATAATAATAATAATAATAATAATAATAATAATAATAATAATAATAATAATAATAATAATAATAATAATAATAATAATAATAATAATAATAATAATAATAATAATAATAATAATAATAATAATAATAATTACAATCATAATAATTAAAATAATAATCATGTTAAAGCACAATAATAGTAGCAAGATCCTAGACATGATACTAACAAGATTAATAACAAACCCTAGCATGTTACTAAACAATAAAAATCAAATCTTTAACCCTAACATGATACTAACAATTACAAATTTTAGGAAGAAAATAAAAGGCATTATAGAAATCATAATTGATATTAAAGTTACCCTAGACATGATACTAGGATTATCATAATAACAACTTAAGCATGAACTCTATATAATAACATCGATAAAAACCATTAAATCACTTACTTGGATGCCTCGTGCCTCTTTCTAATAACAAAATACACACGTTACTAACTTCAAGGAAAATAAAACAAACAATTAAATTAAATAATTGAAAGAGAGATTTGGGACCAAACCCTCAAATTAAACCTTTCACGTCTAGGGCGAAGGCAACTTCGAATATGGTTAGGTGTATCTAAGTCTAATGAGTGCGGAATTTTTATATTTGAGAGAAGGCTAGTTTAGAAAAGAGAGAGAGAGAAAGAGTAATCAAGAAAATCTTGATGAGAGTTGGTGAGTGAAAACGAGGTTTTTAGGAAGCTATTTATAGAGAAAATCATCCAAAAAGATAAAACATCAAAACAGAGTTCTGACGCGCAAAACCAGGGTAGCGCCAACGCTGACGTTAGCTCCAGACGCTAAGGCTCGTGCCAGGCGCAAAGCGTAGCGTCAGGCGCTACAGCTGGCGTTTGGCGCTTACTAATAAATTGACGCGTTTTCTTAAAATCAGAACGAAATTGCCGTACAGGAGGATAAAATCGTATTTTACTCAAAAAGTTCTTTTATTCTGATTAAAACTCTAAAAAAGTCAACAAAAGTCAATTTATCAATGCTAATTGAGTTAGGAATGAAAAGAAACTTCTAGAAGAATCTAGAAGACTAAAACCTTTCCTAATTGCATTAGGAATGATAAATTCATATTAGGCCCTCCTCTAGATCATTGGGCCGCATATGAGGCTCAAACCGGGCCCAGTTCTGTAATTGGCCATAACTTCCTCAATATTCATCGGAATTGGGCTTATAATATATCGTTAGAAAGCTCTTTTCAAGCCCCATCCAACTACACCACTATTGGACCCATATCATGGACCAACCAAATTGGATTGGTTGTTTTCTTTTAATAGGTTTTTAAAAACAGAGAGAAGAGAAAAAAAATTAAAACTATCCGCAACACTAAACTTTCCACACTTTCACTTCATTCGATTATGATTCGACGTGAAAGGCACTCATCACTGGGTTTGGTTTTGGGGAGACACAAATGGGTGTCTACAGTGGCAAAAGGTTATAGACAAGTTCATGGTATTGATTACGATGAAACCTTTTCACCAGTCGCAATGCTTAAATCCATTCGGATCCTCCTAGCGATTGCTGCATATTATCACTATGAAATATGGCAGATGGACGACAAAACCGCCTTCCTAAATGGTATTTTGGAAGAAATAGTGTATATGACACAGCCTGAAGGTTTTTTCGACCAAAACAATGCTGGGAAGGTTTGTAAGCTTAAGAAGTCCATTTATGGACTAAAGCAAGCTAGCAGAAGTTGGAATCTGCGATTCGATGAAGCCATCGGGAAGTTTAGTTTTATCAAGAATCTAGATGAATCTTGTGTTTACAAGAAGGTCAGTGGGAGTGACATCGCCTTCTTAGTCTTATATGTTGATGACATACTGCTCATTGGAAACATCATTCCATTGTTTGAGTCTGTAAAGGCATGGCTTGGAAAATGCTTCTCAATGAAAGACTTAGGAGAGGCTCAGTACATACTAGGCATCAAGATCTATAGGGATAGATCAAAATGGATGATTGGATTGAGTCAAAGTACTTATATTGATAAGGTACTTGCTCGATTTAGCATGGAGGAGGCCAAGAGAGGTCACCTGCTAATGTCACATGGCATAACCCTGAGCAAGAAGCAGTGTCCACGGACACCTGATGAGCGGGAAAGAATGAATCTGATTCCATATGCTTCGCTTATTGGATCGATCATGTATGCCATGATATGTAGTAGGCAAGATGTATCGTATGCCTTGAGTGCTACAGGCCGTTACCAATCAGATCCAGGAGAAGCCCATTAGACTACGACCAAGAATATCCTAAAGTACCTGAAAAGGAACAAGGATAAATTCCTGGTGTATGGTGGTTAAGAGGAATTAGTTGTTGAAGGTTATACCGACGCAAGCTTCTAGACAGACAGAGACGATTTCAAATCACAATCTGGATATGTGTTCTGTCTAAATGGAGGAGCGTTCAGTTGGAAGAGTGCCAAGCAGAGTACAACTGCAGATTCTACAACTGAATCCGAGTACTTAGCAGCTGCTGAAGCGGCTAAGGAGGCTGTTTGGATTCGTAAGTTCATTGGTGAACTTGATGTTGTACCCTCCATAAAGGGTCCAATAGCCCTCTATTGTGACAACAATAGAGCTATTGCTCAGGCCAGAGAACCAAGGGAACATTAGAAAGTCAAACATGTCAAACGACAGTTTCACATGATTTGAGAATGGAAATCAGAAGGTGAAATAAAAATTTGCAAAGTTAGAACGAATGACAATGTAGCCGATCCACTTATTAAACCTTTGCCTCAAGTGAATTTACAACAAGCACGTTGAGGCAATGAGAATCAGGCATGTAGGAGATTGGCTTTGATTTCCTTGTTTAGTGTTTTAGTTAAATTTTGAACATTTAATGTAAGACACTAAGAAAAATCATTTAAATTTTGGAGTAATATAAATTTCATGCAATATTTTATCACTCCGTTTTCTATTTAATTGTTGTTTAGGATTAAATAATGAGTCCATTCGATTCTTGGAATATTCAAAATAGGGTATCAAGACCAGTCTTGGTAAGGAAACACCTATTAAGTGAACGTTGAATATTATAATAAAAAGTTGTCCCTAATCGAGGTCATTTAAACGATGGACGATTAATGACCAATTGAGATTAGTGTGTAGTCTGATTTATAGAACCGTTTCTTGTGCTACAAGGACATGATATTCATAAATCATTTGCACAGGTATTGGTTTAGAACCATACTGGATCGACCTATGAGAATACTTTAAGAGATTAAAAATCGTCATAAGTATACTTCTCATTATGGCTATTGAAACCTGTTTCCTCGACCATGAGTATTGTGAGTTCTCTTGTTTGAGTACTAGTCCGCTTTGATGTTATCAAACGTTTACCTTAATAGGGGATTATAACGGCAACACTCGGGCGGCTAGGTCCTCTCAGTAAGAGGAGATACATTACAAGACTGGGAATGTCCCCCTAATAAAATAGGGAAGATGTCTTTGTTGCATACAAGGCCTCTCGTAGAGCGAGACTGTAAAAATGCATGGCCGTGCTCGGATGGATTTTAGAAATCATCTGTTTATTGACAGTCGGACTTGGAATCGAGAAACACTTCGGGACGTAATAAGGATGGCGAAATATTCTTACCTTATCATGAAGAGACATTAAGTGACATAGGAAAAAAGTTGTACACTAAATGCGCACTTGTCCGAAATCTAATATATTCAGTAAGAACAAGTGATCGGAATGCTTGGGTGGAGGCCGCGTCCGATCAGTAATATTAATGCATAATTAATATTACAGCTTAATCTTGACTGAACCCTTCGGGTCACACCCAAGCAACTAACGAACCGAAGTGACTACTTAATTATGAATTAATTAATAAGTCAACCGAGTAATTAATATTTAGACGTCGGGAATTCGAGCTTAGAGCGTCGAAACCGAACGTCGGATGTCGAGTCGAAAAATAGTAAAAGACAAGACATGAAAATAATAATAAATCAAAAAGACTAAAATACCCCAAGCATCAGAATGCCCCGAGCAAACCGAGTGCTAGGGGCATTTTATATAGCATGGTGGATAGCATGCGCACCAAGCCGAGCCTAGGCTGGATGGTGTGTGCTAGCGCACCAATGCTAGCATCGCAAGGCTAGCCGCGCCAATGCTGGGCCAAGGCGCGCAAGGATCAGTAGCCCGCACCTTTGATGCGTGGCTCGCTGGCTGAGAGCACGAGCAGCCCGCACAAGTTGCTGGGCTTGCTGGCTAGCAGCGCTAGCAGCCCGAACGCTTGTGCTGAGCCTGCTGGCAGCCGCGCATGGCAGCCCACCTTGGGTGCCTTAGTGCCCTAGTGTGGTGCCATGTGGCGCAATTTTAGTGGAGCTTAAGGAGGTGTGTTGGCCGGTTTTTGGAGAGGAAGTGGGGAGCAAGTTTGGTCCCCCCCTCCTCCAAATGGTCCTCACCTAACCTCTCTCATGAGCTTGCCACTTGTTGATTTGTTACTAGTTTGATAATTAATTTTATTTTAGCTTTAAAATAAAATGGAAAAATCAAATTCTCCCACATTGATGGAGAGCTTTTTCACTCTCTTATTTTCCCTATAAATACCCAAGTTGGGGTATTGGGAAAATCACTTGAGTGAAAGTTGAAAAAGGCATCACCATCGTGAAAACCTTTGAACTCATTTAATCACTCGGGTTTTAGGTCGGGCCTTGCTAACTCCAAGGCATTGGACCATTTTTCGGTGGTCGGGTTATGGGTGGACTATCGTAGGAGGCCGTCATATTTTCGAGGCTTGCTTTCGAAGTAAGAGCCCTTTCCGTTTGGGCGAAGCACGCTCCAAAGGTAATTATCTTGTCTTAATCTGATCATTAATTTATTTATGTTTTATGGTTTTATTAATTGCAAGTGGTTCTTTGGGTTGGGATCGTTTCCACGGTAAGTTGGACTTACCAAACCCCAACAGCCAGATGACGTGGCACGGTTCCTGGTGCAGTGACACGGAAGTTTACATCGTGTCACGGTGCTATTTTTGAAGCTTTATCGCGTGAAAATCCACCGTGGCACAGTGCCTTGTGCCTTGTGTCGTGACACGGTACCTGCTGCCGTGACATGGTATTTCTCACCGTGTCACGGTACTTTTTAAATGTAATTTCCGCGTTTTCCCATACCGTGACACGGTGTACTGTACCGTGTCATGAAATTTTCTCGTGTCTTTTCCGTGTAAACCAATCACGCGTTTTCATTTCCCGTTAGTCAAATATGTCCCGCGTCACTCTAATTTTCCCCGCGTCACGAGATTTTCCCCCGTCTGACGGTGCCTGGCACCGTGTCGCGGTGTTAATTTTTAGGGTTTTTTTTTTTTTTTTATCTTTTTATGGTTCCATGTGTTCCCTCTGCTCATTTTCCCTATAAATAAGACCCTCTTTTCTGCAGTTCGGGGCATCAAATCCTTCTCTCTTCCTCTCTATTACACCAAAAATCATTCTCATCTCTCTCTCTCATAATATAAGCCTTAAACCTATAATCCTAATTACACCATTCATCCCTTAAGTACTCCAAGGAGTCCATACTTAATCTGAGGTTCTGTCCTTAAACCTAGGCTTGAATGGTACAAATAACTGAGGCTTTGGACCAAATCAAATCTAAATTTATTTAATTTAATTTTCATTTGATTTATATTTTTTATTGAAGTTACTAACAATTTATTCATGATGTAGCAATTTAAAGAAATGCGTGATACGTGTCGTTTCCCGTATAAAATTAATTAATAATTTACCTTAACTTAAACCTCAAAAATATTAACAACTAGTAAAAAGGGTAAGTAAGGGTCGAACCCACGAGGAGATTGGTTAACTCTATAAACTCAAAATTAAACTCGAAACGTAAACTATATACATAAAAGAGTACTATTCACACTATGTACATGAAATTTGGGGGGGTTTAAATGATAATAGTCAACTAATACTACTATGAAAAATAGAATCTAAACTACTATATACAATTGACGACATACTTAACCAACTCCATTCATAACTTTACTTGAATTAACTTATTGGAAATTATAACTAACCGGCCTCGCACGATTAATCAACTTAATTACTAGACTAACTGTAGAGACTTTAGTAACAAAGACTCCCTATCTCCCTTATTTGAAACCAATTGCGAACTAAGCCAAAATCGACTCTAAACCAATCTAATTAACACAAATATGTTGCAACTTGCATGAATTAGTCTTGGCAGCATTAATATCTAGGAGACCTCATTAGCCCTAACTAATCTAATCACTTAAATGTCGGATTAGTTAGATTGAAATTGCTTTCTAATTTAAACCAAACCGTAATCGCAGACTCGATTTAAAATTAGGGACTACTCTCCTATACGATTCAAACTAAGTCGAATCATATAGATAGCAATAATTTACAACTAACAACATGAAAGATAACAATCAATATCGAATTGCAAATTTATTAATCAAGAACAAGCAAATTTCAAATACCCATTAAATCAAAAAACGTAGTACTATCAAGATTCAATTATAATACCAATAAACCAATAAAAGTATCTCATCAAATTAGGAAAGAACATCAAATAAATCAGTAATATGGAACAATTAAGTTAAGAAGAAGACTTATGAAATATACTCCCAAGAACACCCGAATAAACCCGGCTTCGACCCCGCGATTCACCTTCGTTCTCGTACTACCTTGGATGCGAGACTAAGCTCCCCTCCAATGGCTATCTTTTCTTCACCAATTGCCCACTTACGACTCACTCGAACAATCTCACTCTTTGTATAATTGTTGGCTAAGTTGTGTGTTTTGCAGAAATAATTGGGGATTTTTATAGATCAAGAACGACCTAAATTTTCTGGGATTGAAGAGATAAATTTGTGAACAAAGATAGAGATTCATCTTCCTTTATCTTGCCTTGAATTTCGGATAGAAATTATCAGTATTGATGAAGATGAATCTTGAATATTTGTGGGCTTGGATTAGTTCATTGTTTTTCACGCCACTTCCTTCCTTCTTATCTTTTTTTTTTTCTTTTTCTTGCTTTCTTTTCATTTGGTTGCACGTGATCTTCAGTGGTGACACAAGTGGGCTTCTTGAAGCTATTTTGCATTCTCCAATTCAAGTCCACCTTATTATTTCCCTTTGACTTCCTACCAAAAACACACAACATAATATTAAGTATCACTTATTATCTAATAGTTATAAAATAAAATACTAACATAAAATAAGAACTATAAATATTAAAGTGATTAATTTCATAAAATAATTAATAGAAAACGACTATAAGACTAATACTAGGGACTAAATATACAGTATATTATGCACTTATCAAATTCCCCCACACTTAGTCTTTGATCGCCCTCGAACAAACTAAATAAAACTAACCTATAAAAGCAATAGACCTAACTCACTGTCGTAGGAATCGTGGTTACACTTAGCATGTGCAACCAGTCCTCTAACGTGAGAACACACCCACAAAGTCTTTTCATCTGGAATCTTTGAATCAATCAGCAAACATAACTAACATAAGCATTTAAACACTCACCAGCATGCATGGACCATATATTTGACATTTATACAAATTTCAACACCCTCAATGTCCGACATCGTATCATTTTCGTTTCTCACCTTTATTTTAGATATTTGATTAGATGTCTCTGATCATTAGAACTTTTATTAAAAGAACAAGGAAAAATGAAGGTGGGAACTATGTTTGGGCTTGTAATGGTATAGGTGGAGACTAGTAGAGCACA
This sequence comes from Chenopodium album, assembly GCF_948465745.1. NCBI lineage: Eukaryota > Viridiplantae > Streptophyta > Magnoliopsida > Caryophyllales > Amaranthaceae > Chenopodium > Chenopodium album. The sequence goes on from NC_137834.1 coordinate 26,413,581, forward strand.
TTAATACGTAGTACACTTGTATCACACATCTCCAACATACTTTTTTTTTTTTTTACTTAGTCTCAGGACTCTTAATGTTTTGTCTCTGTCAAACAGTTCTTGTAGCGAGTGTTCAACCAGTGACTCCCGGTCCAATTGGCCCAAGGCACTAGGTTTTAAGATACCCCTACGGATCTACTTACTCGAACTGTTTAAGCATGAGATAAAAACATCACACGTACATAACTGGGTTTTGAACCATCCTTTTTTTTTTTTTTTTTTTTTTTTTAAAAAAAAATTTTGTTAAACCCAGACATTGGTACGCAGAGCCTTCAAATCTGAAACTTTTCATTAGAAAACCACCAAATAATGACACCCACCATTCCACTTTACATCACAATTTAACAATATGCTCTACTTATCCCAAAAGGTGTTTCAATGGTTTTCTGGACAGAGACACATTTAATTGGTGAGTTTATATGATAAGAAACTTAAGCTCAAATTGGCTCAATATTGGATGATGTAAGTGGTAGGCTTTGAGACATGATAAAATTATTAATGAGAAACAAAAACTTTTACTAATCATATCAAAGAGGGGTTTAATCTATCTTTCATGTCTGTAATCCACAGCATGCAATAAATAAGAGACATTTTTTTTTTTATTTATTTGCTGATTAACCCAAAGTTCCTTCATTTATTCATGAAACTAGAAATAACAAACTTATTATTCGACAGCACCTCCTCTAAATTAAAAGCAATCCACTAAAAAATGAGCTATTTTTTACAGCCAAATATCCATTCAAATAGCATTCTCTCCACAACAACCAAATCAATTTCAAATATTCAATCCCCCCCCCGCACTTAAACTTTTCATTGTCCTCGATGAAAACAAAAGGAAAGAAAGCACGTACAAAAGGAAAGAAAGGGAAGGAGAAACTTAGCTGGTCATGTGAGCTGTTTCAATGCTGTGGATCAGCCCCAAGTTTGTGTTATGTTCTGGAAGATTTGCAAACTTTAAACTTTGAAGTACGGTGAAGCATCAAGCAGGTCATTTGTCTTATCAAAGAGTGAAATGTCCTGTCTAACCCTTTGTATTTGTTTGTTCAATCTGCCAGAGCAACATGGGGTAAGGCTGGTGCTAATTTCAAAACAAAAAGAACTCACAAAAACATGAACTATTAAAGAAAGGAAGAAAGTGCAGAAAAATAATCTTGGGTTGCCTCCCAAGAAGCGCCTTTAGTTTATGTCGTTGGCTCGACATTCTTCCCTTCATGCTTGTTCAAAGAATAAGTCTTCAATCATGGTCACATAAGCTTGGTCATAGAATGGTTTTAACCTGTGACCATTAACCTTGAAAACTTTGTTAGTATTAAAATCCTTGATTTCTACTGCACCACGAGGAAAAACATTAGTAACAGTAAAGGGGCCAAGCCATCTAGTTTGCAATTTTCCTGGAAATAATTTCAACCGAGCATTAAAAAGAAGAACTTTTTGCCCAACCTGAAATGATTTCCTAGCTATGTTCTTATCATGGAAGGCTTTGGTTTTGTCTTTATAGATTTTGGCATTTTCATATGCCTCTAACCTCAATTCTTCCAGTTCAAGCAACTGTAATTTCCTTTCTTTTCCAGCAAGGTCGTAGTCTAAATTACATTGCTTTACTGCCCAAAAGGACTTATGCTCAATTTCCACAGGCAAGTGACATGCTTTACCAAAAACAAGTCTAAATGGAGACATATCTAAAGGAGTTTTATATGCAGTTCTATATGCCCACAATGCATCACCTAATCGAAGACTCCAATCTTTCCTATTAGGATTAACCATTTTCTCAAGAATTGATTTTATTTCCCTGTTAGAAACCTCAGCCTGCCCATTGGTTTGAGGATGGTATGCAGTAGCAAGTCAATGGGTTACATGATATTTTTCCAAAAGAGCACCAAAGGTTTTGTTGCAAAAATGAGTCCCTCTATCACTTATGATGGCCTTAGGCATGCCAAATCTATTAAAAATATGAATCTTAACAAACTTAACAACAGTTTTAGCATCATCAGTTATCACAGCCTTTGCCTCTACCCATTTAGATACATAATCGACAGCAAGAATAATGTAAACTTTACCAAAAGAAGAAGGAAAGGGGCCCATAAAATCTATACCCCACACATCAAATATTTCACAAATAAGGATACTAGATTGAGGCATTTCATTTCTTTTAGACAAATTTCCAGTCTTTTGGCAACGTTCACAAGATTTACAAAACAAATATGCATCTTTGTAAATAGTAGGCCAATATAATCCACATTCAAGTACCTTATGAGCAGTCCTCTGAGGACCAAAATGTCCTCCACTTTCAAAATTATGACAAAAAGTAAGAATAGAGGCATATTCAGGTTTGTCTACACATCTTCTAATCATTTGGTCAGAACATGATTTCCATAAATATGGATCATCCCACATATAATATTTAGAATCAGATATAATCTTATTCTTTTGAGCTTTAGTGAGTGTAGGGGGAAATGTTCCAGCCACTAGATAGTTAACAATATCAGCATACCAAGGAGTGTCAACACTATATAAATATGCAAGCTGCTCATCAGGAAAAAATTCAGTTATTAAAGGCCAATCCTCTCTGGGTACAAGTCTACTTAGATGGTCGGCAACTGGGTTTTCAACACCTTTTCTATCTCTAATTTCCACGTTAAATTCCTGTAATAGAAGCATCCACCTAAGCAATTTAGGTGTTGAATGACTTTTCTTTAACAAATATTTAAGAGCTGCATGATCAGAATAAACAATCACACGAGTGCCAAGTAAGTAGGGCCTAAACTTCTCTAAAGCAAAAACAACAGCATACATCTCTTTTTCAGTGACAGTGTAATTGCATTGAGCATAATCTAGTGATTTAGAAGCATAATGGATCACATAAGACTCTTTATCCTTCTTTTGCGCTAAAACTGCTCCTACAGCCTTATTACTAGCATCACACATAATTTCAAAAGGCAAAGACCAATCAGGGGGTCTAATCACAGGAGCACTTGTCAATTTGTCTTTTAAATCATCAAAAGCTTTCTTGCATTCATCATTAAAGTCAAAAACAACATCTTTAGCAAGCAATGCACATAAAGGTGAAGCAATCTTGGAGAAATTTTTGATAAAGCGTCTATAAAAGCCAGCATGTCCTAAAAATGATCTAACATCACGAACACATGTAGGATAAGGTAAAGAAGTAATGACATCAATTTTAGCTTTATCAACCTCTAAACCCTTAGCACTAACAATATGACCAAGAACTACACCTTGTTCAACCATAAAATGACATTTTTCAAAATTCAAAACAAGGTTAGTTTCAACACATCTTTTCAAAACTTGAGATAAAGCATGAAGACATCTATCAAACGAATCACCAAACACAGTAAAATCATCCATAAACACTTCCATATCTTGTTGAATCAAATCAGAAAATATACTCATCATGCATCTTTGAAAAGTTCTAGGAGCATTGCATAAACCAAAAGGCATTCTTCTAAAAGCAAATGTACCAAAAGGACAAGTAAAAGTGGTTTTATCTTGATCTTCAGGGGCAATGGGTACTTGTGTGTAACCTGAATAACCATCTAGAAAACAGAAATAAGATTGTCCAGCAAGTTTTTCTAACATCTGATCAATAAATGGAAGGGGAATATGATCTTTTCTAGTAGCTTGATTAAGTTTCCTATAGTCGATACAAACTCTCCATCCATTAGAAACTCTAGTAGGGACAAGCTCTCCTTCATTATTTTCTACAACAGTTATTCCACTCTTTTTAGGTACCACATGAATTGGACTTACCCATTGGGAATCAGAAATAGGGTAAATCACTCCTGCATCTAACCACTTTAGAATTTCCTTTTTAACTACTTCCATCATTGAAGGATTCAATCTACGTTGAGCCTCTCTAGTTGGTTTAGCATCTTTTTCAAGAAAAATTTTATGCATGCACATAGCGGGGCTAATGCCTTTTATGTCAGCTAAAGTCCATCCTAAGGCTTCCTTATGATTTTTAAGCAAATTCAATAACCTAGTCTCTTGAGATTGATTTAAAGAACTTGAAATAATCACAGGTAGAGTCTCATTATCACCCAAATAGACATACTTCAGATTAGAGGGAAGGGGTTTCAATTCTAATTCAGGTGCCTTAACAATAGAAGGAATCAATTTAGGCACAACAGAGGGTAAAGATTTTTTGCATCCATTAGAAACATCAGATTCAATCACATCAGACGATGCTACAAAAGAATCAACCAATTCTGTTTTTTCAATATCACCAAAAACACCATTTTCAAACAAATTTTCACACCACTCATCAAAGACATCCTGAGCCATCCAATCACATGCATCAAAAGAATCTATAGAACTAACATTATTGACATCATTAGGGTATTTCATAGCATCAAATATGTTGAATTTTATCAGTTCTCCATCAAATTCCATTGTCAAATTACCTTCATGAACATCAATTTTAGTCTTGGAAGTCTTTAGAAAAGGACGTCCCAACAACAAAGGAACGCTATCAGATTTATCACCCATATCAAGCACATAAAAATCAGCAGGAAAAACTAATTCATTCACTTGAACAAGCACATCTTCTAAAACTCCCATGGGAAATGCATTAGATCTATCAGCTAGTTGGATAACCACATTAGTCTTAGACAAAGGACCAACATTCAAAGTATCATATACAAACTTAGGCATGACATTGATTGAAGCACCTAAATCTAGCATGCATCTTTCAAAAATAGAGTTACCAATTTTACATGGAATAGAAAACATGCCGGGATCCTTACATTTAGGGGGAAGTTTCTTTTGAATTACTGCTGAAATATTTTCCCCCATACTTACCTTCTCAGAAGGGCGAAATTGTCTCTTATTAGTACAGAGTTCCTTAAGAAACTTTGCATAGCGTGGTACCTGCTTAATAGCATCAAGAAGAGGAATATTAACTTCAATTTTCCTAAAAGTCTCTAGAATTTCATTGTCCATAGCTTCTTTCCTAGACTTAGAAAAACGAGAGGGGAAAGGGGGAACATCTTTAAAACGAGAAACATCAAAATTCACATCAGAATTACTCTTCCCTGCAGGTTCTTTCTCGCTCTCTTTATCATGTTTTTCCTTACTCTCACTATCTACATCTTTAGGTCTGACTTCTACTTCTTTCTCTACTGCTCTTTTCTTCATTCTAGGTTCTGCTAACTCTTTACCACTCCTAAGTGTTACAGCTTTAGCATGTTCATTTGGATTGGCAAGTGTTTGAGAAGGAAGTCTATTCGAGAGTTGAGATTCCAAATTACTGAGAGTATTGCTTATTTGACCTATCTGAGTGTCTATGTGATGTAAGTGAATGTCAGTTTTCTTTTGATATTCAACACCTTGATCATGAACCTGTCCTATTTGGTTTGCTAACTGTTTCACCAAATCTTCTAATGAAGGGCTAGCAGGTTTAGGTGATGGGTTTTGTTGACCAAGTTGCTTAAATTGATTAAACTGTTGAAATTGTGGTCTATTTCCATACCTTAGATTAGGGTGGTCTTTCCAACCTTCATTATAAGTATGTGAGAAAGGATCATACTTCCTATTTTGTTGACTAGAAAAACCCCCTAATGCATTAACATCTTCACTCTGTAAAGTTGGACATTCATCAGTAGCATGAGAAAAATCAGAACAAACACCACAAACTCTAGATTTAGACTCATTACTAGCAATTTTAGAAACAAGAGTAGTTAAAGTAGCAATTTGTTGAGAATTTTCTTGCAATTGATTCTGAATACCACTTATATCAATTTCATTTACTCTTTTAACATCATTTCTAGTGCTAAACTGCTGTGTATTCTGAGCCATATTAGAGATTAATTTTCTAGCTTCAGTAGGGGTTTTATCAACTAATGCACCCCCACTAGATGCATCTATCATACCTCTATCATTAGGTAACAAACCCTCATAAAAGTATTGAATTAACAATTGATCACTTATTTGGTGTTGTGGACAAGATGAACAAAGCCTATTAAAACGTTGCCAGTACTCATATAAAGACTCATTATTATTCTGTCTAATTCCACAAATTTCCTTCCTAATAGAACCTATACGACTTGCAGGAAAGAATCTTTCAAGAAAAACTTTTTCCAACTCCGCCCAAGAATTAATGGAACTAGATGGAATTTGCTCATATAACCACTCTTTAGCAGGATCTTGCAAAGAAAAAGGAAAAGCATGCAATCTAATATGTTCCTGTTCTATTCCTTCGGGATTCATAGAAGAACATACAACTTTAAACTCTTTTAAATGTCTATAAGGATTCTCACCTGCGTTCCCATAGAATTTAGGGAGAAGATTAAGGAAACCTGAGTTCAGTTTGAGGGGATTCTCTAGTTCTGGAAAAACAATGCAGAGAGGATCTTCTCCTGTTTTAGGGGCTCCCAGTTCTTTCAATGTCTGTTCTGCCATATTGCTATATTTGATCGGCAATGGATCTTCTAATTCAAGTGCTGGTTCAGCATTGAAAATATGCAGAAGCTCCTCTGGTTTTGCTCCGTTTATAAAGTCTATGTACGCTCTTATGCGCTGAAGTCTTGCTTCTTTATCGTACGCGTACATGCACCTATATAGAAAACAGAAATTAATGAGAGATGAGTTTGTGTTATTAGTGCATAAACGTAGGTTTCTGGTCAGAACTAAAATATAGGCAAAATAAAAAGCTGATATCAGATATTCAGATCAAACAAGACATATTTGATTACAAATAATTATGACATTAAGTATGCTGAATTTTAGCAGCATCAGGCAAGCTAAGAAATGATATGAACCTGACCACGATATTATGCAATCTTATGAAATTACCGGCTGTCATGTGCAGATTCTCCAACTAATTTCGCTCAAATTTTACTCAAGTAGATATAAATCAGTTTAGCATTTCAACAAAACTTTAGCAAAGTGGTCTTTCTGAAATTACAATCACTAATGCATTTGTCAAAATTCAACATATAAGGCTTGCTAATTATCAGAAATATCTGGTCAGTTTTTTTTTTTTTTTTTTTTTTTTTTTTTTTTTTTTAACTAAGCAAGAATAATAGCTTTAGCAATTCTGAAGTAATGAGATCAGGAATTCAGACAAGAAATTTTAAAAATCATGCATGTGACAGAAATTATAATACATATTCGGTTACAAATCAGCAATTCAGCATCTGAGTTGACCTTAAAATAGAATGTGTAAGAAACAAGGTCTTAATTCTAATATTTTCCAATACTCATTAATTTTGGAGGCAGAGATCTCAGGTGAGTCACGCAGTAGGTACCGAACTATATGGTGTGCAACTCAGGAAATTACTATCATAAAATAAGGGGATTCTTGCACTCTCACTTGAATTCAATATTTATTTTATGAGGCCACATGATTTTCAAAGTGCATAATAATAATCCGACCAAACAAGATGCAGCAAGAATAAGGATACTAGCATAACCAATAACTTTGTATAATTTTACTCTTTCTCATAAGTAGAAAACTAAATGGCAATATTAGTCCTTCTAGAGTTCAATTTCCTCACTGATAATAAGCCCAAATCATGCAAAAAGTTGTTAGCAAACATGATATGAACTTGTCAATATGCACACTATTATGTGAGTTAATTTAGATAAAGCTTGCAAAAACTTATCCAATAAACAAGCAATATTCAGATGATACGAATTACCACAAGTTAAGCCAGATTTGAAAATAAACTCATTCTAATGATAAGTGTACCAACCACTTTATATTGTTGCAATCAACTAGCTTGATAATTCATATTCTCTTATGGTAAACATGTTAATTAGTACTCCAGCCCTACTATACCCTAGCATACCTCAATCAATTAGAACCATACTAACCAGACACCTTTAGCTATTTATTTCAGATTAAAAAAAACTATTAAAATCAAGCAATAGTTAAGCTAGTGGCATGCACGTGATCAGTTAACCATATTTCATACATACTATACTACTTGATAAGGACTTTCACTCATACCTCAAACACTAATTAGATTTACCAAGCTCATTACAATAATTCATTATCCATTAGCATAAGTGATCGAACTGGGATATATCCTAAACTATAAAAGCAAAAATCAGAAGTATAGTTGGCCACTACTTACTCTGCACAAATACATAAATACTGAATAGTAGTTAAACCATGAATTTAGAGAATATTAAAAACAATCTCCCCGGCAACGGCGCCAAAATTTGATACGTGTCGTTTCCCGTATAAAATTAATTAATAATTTACCTTAACTTAAACCTCAAAAATATTAACAACTAGTAAAAAGGGTAAGTAAGGGTCGAACCCACGAGGAGATTGGTTAACTCTATAAACTCAAAATTAAACTCGAAACGTAAACTATATACATAAAAGAGTACTATTCACACTATGTACATGGAATTTGGGGGGGTTTAAATGATAATAGTCAACTAATACTACTATGAAAAATAGAATCTAAACTACTATATACAATTGACGACATACTTAACCAACTCCATTCATAACTTTACTTGAATTAACTTATTGGAAATTATAACTAACCGGCCTCGCACGATTAATCAACTTAATTACTAGACTAACTGTAGAGACTTTAGTAACAAAGACTCCCTATCTCCCTTATTTGAAACCAATTGCGAACTAAGCCAAAATCGACTCTAAACCAATCTAATTAACACAAATATGTTGCAACTTGCATGAATTAGTCTTGGCAGCATTAATATCTAGGAGACCTCATTAGCCCTAACTAATCTAATCACTTAAATGTCGGATTAGTTAGATTGAAATTGCTTTCTAATTTAAACCAAACCGTAATCGCAGACTCGATTTAAAATTAGGGACTACTCTCCTATACGATTCAAACTAAGTCGAATCATATAGATAGCAATAATTTACAACTAACAACATGAAAGATAACAATCAATATCGAATTGCAAATTTATTAATCAAGAACAAGCAAATTTCAAATACCCATTAAATCAAAAAACGTAGTACTATCAAGATTCAATTATAATACCAATAAACCAATAAAAGTATCTCATCAAATTAGGAAAGAACATCAAATAAATCAGTAATATGGAACAATTAAGTTAAGAAGAAGACTTATGAAATATACTCCCAAGAACACCCGAATAAACCCGGCTTCGACCCCGCGATTCACCTTCGTTCTCGTACTACCTTGGATGCGAGACTAAGCTCCCCTCCAATGGCTATCTTTTCTTCACCAATTGCCCACTTACGACTCACTCGAACAATCTCGCTCTTTGTATAATTGTTGGCTAAGTTGTGTGTTTTGCAGAAATAATTGGGGATTTTTATAGATCAAGAACGACCTAAATTTTCTGGGATTGAAGAGATAAATTTGTGAACAAAGATAGAGATTCATCTTCCTTTATCTTGCCTTGAATTTCGGATAGAAATTATCAGTATTGATGAAGATGAATCTTGAATATTTGTGGGCTTGGATTAGTTCATTGTTTTTCACGCCACTTCCTTCCTTCTTATCTTTTTTTTTTCTTTTTCTTGCTTTCTTTTCATTTGGTTGCACGTGATCTTCAGTGGTGACACAAGTGGGCTTCTTGAAGCTATTTTGCATTCTCCAATTCAAGTCCACCTTATTATTTCCCTTTGACTTCCTACCAAAAACACACAACATAATATTAAGTATCACTTATTATCAAATAGTTATAAAATAAAATACTAACATAAAATAAGAACTATAAATATTAAAGTGATTAATTTCATAAAATAATTAATAGAAAACGACTATAAGACTAATACTAGGGACTAAATATACAGTATATTATGCACTTATCAATGCGCAGAATGAATCACTTTTCACAATAAGAATTGAGTAGAGGCCAATACGGGCGAATGTGACTCCATGACTCACTTCGTACCATCATCCCCGATCCTCCTTTCGTGGTTCCGAACCATATGGAGTTAGTAATCTCATGGATTATGAATGGGGTGTAACCTTCATGGGTCAATCGTTGTTGCCTTTCGTTGTCCCTTAATCGTGGTTGCCTTAAATGATCCGTGAACGGTTTACAAGTTCCTTAAAAAACTTGTTCGCGGCTCCCTACTTTCCTTGTCCCTAATCGTATTATGTCAATTCTCACTTCCTATGAGTGCCAAGCATATTCAACATGCTTTAACGTAGGCGCACTTCGAACAACGCCTACAATTTGGCGACTTCATTGTGGAGGATTCTTGGTTATTTATTGATTTGAGTGATCGGTATTTGATTAAGATGAGTGGATGAGAGTCGAAAGATTTTTGAAAATACTCCTGTGATTAAAATGGCATTTTTACATATGCATAGACGATTTAACGTCGTATTTCAGGTCTGTCCCGTAGGAAAAATTGGATAACCTGGTCGTGAATAAAGAAAATAGGGGCACCAGTCAGATTTCCTTACTGCCGCGCCACGGCAGAGCTTGCCGTGTCACAACGCAGGGAACCGTGAAGCGGTGTGTAGCACCGTGACACGGAGAATTCTGCCATGTCGCGGCAGTCTTGAAATCCTTCTAGTGGCCTTATTTCTCTTCTCACAGTTAGCTTCCTTTGACTTTTCTGAAAAAACGTGTGTGTTCTATATACGTCTTAGCCCCGGGGGATTTAAGCTCTATCGACCCAAAAACTCTCATGGCAATAAGGGTTCATCCGAGTTTTTAAATCCACCCAAACCATGGAGTCGAGTTCGATTTCATCACGAACTTGTGGAGCCGCCCGTTGGCATACACCCTCAAGGGAGGCTGCCTTACTAACGCGTCCAAACTCTTAACCATGGAACCCTTTTGACACCAAATAAAACCTTACCATAGTGGAACATATAACTGGACCTTAGGTTGCGAACTCCTCTTTGCATCATTGTGCCTACGTGTCCTATGTGTGTATATTTGGTCGTTTTGATCCTAACCTTAACGATATTTCTTTGTCTATGGTGGATTATTTTATGACTAACAATTGCCAATGGACCGTACTCACTTAGTAATTAGCACAAACTCTAAAATTGACAAAAAAAAATAAAAAAATAATAAAAAAATAAAAACAGGAACTGATTACTGTGACACGGCAAAAAAGCCGCGTCACGGCAATCAGTACCGTGTCACGGCGGCCTGTACCGCGCCACGGTGCAGGTTTTCCGTGACACGACAGTTGCGCCGTGACACGGTGCCCAAGTTTAAGTCCAGTCACCCCCTATTTTGGTCTTCCGTGCTAATTTTGGTCCACGTGTCAGTCATTTTGGTTACTGTTCACGTGTCTAGCCATACGATCATACCACGAGTCTTATAACATCACTTAATCACTCACGAGTCAAATAAAGTCCATACACTTTCTTTATGTTTCGACTCGAGTCGTGCACCATGTCGTTTATGATCGTATACTAGGTTCATGCACCTTTTTTTTTCGTCATAATAAAAAAAAAATGAGTGGAGTTTATTCTCACCTGTTTTCAAATGTCTATTTTTTCCTTCCTTTCCTATCTTGAGCAATGAGTCAAACAATTAAGTGAATTGTTTTATTTCACAGTACTTGGTCAAGGAGCAGGGGTAGATTGATACGGTTTGAGTCATTACTGCAACAATCTCTTAAATCCAAGAGGCGTTCAAAGAGAACTTTGCCATATCCACATTACTTATCACATTTCAATGGCCACTAAGAAAGATATTGAGAACATCAACAAATCCATCGAGGCATTGTCTTCCATGATGGAAACCCTTACAATTGGGGTTACTACCATGGAACAAATCAAGGTCACTGTTTCCACCCTTGACAAATCGAAGGAACAAATGAGTAAGATTTATGACGATTTCACTTATGTGGAAAAGCCTCCCGCTCCTTTGGATGTGAAAGACAGGCTCCTTGAAAAGTTCTCCACTATTGATATTCCAAAGTTCAAGCCTACTGATAATCCAATATTCCATTTGAAGGCATTCTCTGCAACCATGGCTCTCAAGGGATTTGACGTAACACTCTTCCCTACGGTGTTCCATCTCTTCTTAGAACATGCTTGCCAGCAATGGTTTTATTCCCTAGATGCCAAGCGTACTGCGACTTGGCAAGATGTCACAGACAATTTCATGAATTGTTACAAGTGTAACATTCAAACTAAAACTTCTGAACGTGAACTCTCCATTCTCAAACAAAAAGAGAATGAAGGCTTCACCGCTTATCTGAACAGGTGGAGAGAGACAACTTCACTCTTGGTAGATCTTCTTAAAGAAAGAGAGATGGTTCGCCTCTTTATTCAAAATCTGACTCACAAATATAGGGAACAAATCTGACTCACAAAAAAAAAAAATTCAAAAAAAAATGTTGAAAATAAACTTGTAAAATTCAAAATTTTCAAATTCACAATTACACATCTTGGGGATTCGCTTGGGTCTTCATCCTTTTACCCCTTTCTTCCTTAAACCATTAGCTTAACCACATTACAACCCTTGAAAGACCTCTTTGAGGTGTACATACACTTGTACAAAGTTCGGCTAGAGCTACGTTTGGCCGGATTCCTAACGGATACGTAGGCAACCTCAAATCGAGGTGAGGCCACATTCATATTCACATTTATATTCATATGTATGCTTGATCGAGTTAAATAATATCTAATGCTTATCCCTATCCATCTAGAGCTAGACTTGGGGGCTTGAACCCACATCATTTAGCCTACCCATCCTAAAGAGTCATCATCTTTGACTCTTCTCACATATATTTCCATCATCATAACCTTTGCAGCCAGCCTTAGTATCACATTCACACACTTCACTCACACATCCATATCCATATCATCCTTCCCTTTAAGAACCCTTTACCATGGAATCTTATTTCAACATTGTGCATGCTTCATCATCTTTCAAGACAACATTCATTAAAAGAAACATTGTAAACTTGCTTAGCTTCCTAACCTGAGCAATGTTCATTGTTTCATGCATCGCATAATGTGCTGAGCAACATTTATATATCAATTATTTGTAATCATACAAAGCATATCGTTCTTAGCTCCTTGACCTAAGCAACGTTCAATATGCAATAATCACTTCATCTATATACGTGCTTAGCTTTCAGACTTAAGTGACGTTCAAGATCGTTTCTTTACACCATATATGATGCTTAGATCCATGACCTAAGTTCATTCATCTATCCTGTCACATGATGTAATTTTCCTTAGCCTCCTGGCCTAAGAACATGCATCATGCATAAATTATTTTCAAGACAAGAAATTCAATCCATACGATTCATTTTGTCTTGCTCAAGGAGGAAGTTCAAAACTTCTTCCCTTTTTCATTATTTTCTTTTGGGGAAGTTCAAAAACTTTTTCATAATTTTTATCAAGGGAAGTTCGAAAACAAAACTTCATTTTTCATGTCTTTCTTTTTCGGGAGAAAGTCAGCACCTTCCGCTCGTTTCATAACCAAAATGACGGAAAATAGCTTTTGCATTTTCTGTTGCTTATGTTTGCACACACACATCATATACACACACAACCAAAAGTTATACACATTTCATGTCATGTCAAGTCAAGCTTGGTCAAGTCAATTGGTCAAGTCAATCATAGTCTATACGAGTCCCTTGGCAAATTTTTTTTGCATGTCTCAATTACAGCCCACGTCCGGGGACAAGCGAACCATCTAAAGCCCACGTTCGGGGATAAGCGGACCATTTACAGCCCACGTTCGGGGACAATCGAACCACCATCATTTCATGGTGCAAGGTTCTCGATACATAGAGACTTGCAATCTCATAATTAGACAAGTTTTTCCTCAAGCATTAAAAATTGTCGGTCGTTGTCATCTCTTAAAGCGAAGAAGTCAGTGATTACATCATATGTCGACTTTCCTCAAGCATGGAAAGTCTCTCAACCGGTGGGTTTCTTCAAGCATAGAAAATTGCCAAAATCATCTGTCGACTTTCCTCAAGCATGGAAAGTATTATCCGGTGGATATCTTCAAGCATAGAAAACCACCAAATTCATCTGTCGACTTTCCTCAAGCATGGAAAGTATCATCCGGTAGATTTCTTCAAGCATAGAAAGCTACCAAGCTCATTTGTCGACTTTCCTCAGGCATGGAAAGTATCTCAACGAAACGTCATCCGGTAGATTCCTTCAAGCATTGGAAGCTACCAAACTCATTTGTCACCAATACATTGGTGTCAGATAAGCATTCTATCCCCTTACTCTTTTATATGTGGAACTAAAATTTTTCTACAAGTATCGGTGTATACAGAGTGATTTAGGATCGCAGAAAGTCTTAAATAATTCTCCGTCCCTATCGACTACTTTGACTATCGTTTTTGAAACTGACATTTCTACAAACTCAATCAAATTGGGGGCTTCTTTAGACACCTAAAAATGTCTCCCCAAAACCAAACCCGATAATGAACAATCTTTTACCGCCATTATTGGTCGGGTTGAATATTTAATCTTTGAAGTGCTTAAATCCATGTTCTATTCAATACATTTCATATACCAATTCATTTCCTAGCTCATTTCCCTAAATCATAACTTGTTTTCCTCTTTTCGTGTCCACATCGCAAAACCAAGAGAAACTGATTTTTTGGCCTAATAATTTTGATCCAATTATTATTTGGTATGATAGGAATTGAAATAAGCTTTCCAACCATATATCATAAGCCAAATTCTGATTTAAAACGAAGAAGACATGAGCCAAACACTAAACTCGGCCCAAAACAAAAACCCTTCTACTAAAACGTCCATATCTTAAAATATACAAATTATTTTGACCTGATTCAAATTGGGTTGGAAAGAAGACTTGATAATATTTCCAATGATATATTATATGCCTTATTTCAAGTCACGAATCAAAAGTTATGATGATTTTAAAAATGGGTAAACAACTGAAATTACCGCGCACAATATAAAAGCACCGTGTCACGGCACCTGATGACATGGCACGGTGCCTGGTGACATGACACGGTAGTTTACATCTTGTCACGATGCTATTTTTGAATCTTTTTCGCGTCTAAATCCCCCGTGGCACAGTGCCTGGTGCCGTGACACGGTATTTCTCACCGTGTCACGGTGCTTTTTCACTGTAATTTCCGCGTTTTACCATACCGTGACATGGTGTACTGTACCGTGCCATGGTGGACACTACCGTTTTACGGTATGAGTGCCGTGTTACGGAATTTTCTCGTGTCTTTTCCGCGTAAACCCTTCACGCGTTTTCACTTCCCGTAGGTCAAATATGTCCCGCGTCACTCTAATTTTCCCCGCGTCATGGCATTTTTCCTAGTCTGATGGTGCCTGGCACCGTGTCACGGTGTTCTATGCCGTTTCGCGGTGTTAATTTTTAGGTTTTTTTTATCTTTTTAGGGTTCCGTTAGTTCCCTCTGCTCATTTTCCCTATAAATAAGACCCTCATTTTTGCAGTTCAGGGCATCAAATCCTTCTCTCTTGCTCTCTTTTACATAAAAAATAATTCTCTTCTCTCTCTCTCATATTCTAAGACTTAAACCTATATACGTAATTACACCATTCTTCCCTTAAGTACTCCAAGGAGTCCATACTTAACTTGAGGTTCCGTCCTTAAACCCAGGCGTTAAAGGTACAAATAACTGAGGGTTCGGACCAAATAAAATCTACATTAATTTAATTTAATTTTCATTTAATTTATATTTTTTATTGAAGTTACTAACAATTTATTCATGATGTAGCAATTTAAAGGAACGCGCAGAATGAATCACTTTTCACAATAAGAATCGAGTAGAGGCCAATACAGGAGAATGTGACTCCATGACTCACTTCGTACCATCATCCCTGATCCTCCTTTCATGGTTCAGAACCATATGGAGTTAGTAATCTCATGGATTATGAATGGGGTGTAACCTTCACGGGTCAATTGTTGTTGCCTTTCGTTGTCCCTTAATCGTGGCTGCCTTAAATGATCCGTGAACGATTTACAAGTTCCTTAAAAAACTTGTTGGCGGCTCCCTACTTTCCTTGTCCCTAATCGTATTATGTCAATTCTCACTTCCTATGAGTGCCAAGCATATTCAACATGCTTTAACGTAGGCGCACTTCAAACGACGCCTACAGGTTAGATCAAGCTTTTTTTTTTTTATAACATAGATCAAGCTTTTATACTTCTTAATAAATTTATGATTAATAATCACTTGCTTTTTACAATAATCAAGTGACTATATCTGATTATACTTCTTAATAATCACTTGCTTTTTACAATAATCAAGTGACTAGATTGTTCGATAGATTTACGATGAAATAAGGTAAGATTCTCCCATGATTATACAAATTACTACTTGAGAGCAAGATTTATTTCAATGGCATCATATTAATGGAACTATTTTACTCGGGAGAGGCATCATCACACACACAATAGTACGATAAAAGAAAGTGATAATTCTTGAAAAATTGAGAGAATAATTGGGGAAAATTTGAGGAAGATTTTTATTATGATGTAATAATCAGATTACAATCTAAGGAGAGTATATATAAAAAGATTACAGTAGAATCTAGAAGCTACTATAAAATATCTCTAACAACCTCTAAATATCTCATAATAGAATTAGAGAGTATGCTATAACAAACTCATTACATGACTTATGCGTGAGCTGCTGACTGTGCACACTCTGCTGACGTGGATAAGTGCCTTGGCTGAGTAGCTTCAATACCCCCCCCCCTCAAGGTGGGAGCTAATGAAATCACTCCCAGCTTGGACAACAAGAATTGTAACTTAGCTGAAGGAACAATCTTTATAAACAAATCTGCAAGCTGCTCATCTGGGGGAAGATATGCAAGCTTAATCAGACTCTCCTAAACCTTGTCACGAGTGAAGTGACAGTCGATTTCTATGTGTTTTTTGCGTTAATGGAACACAAGATTTTGAGCTATATGCAGAGCAGATTGGTTCTCACAATACAATGTTACAGGCTTCAAATTTGTGACTCCAATTTCCTCAAGTAAATGCACCAACCATGTCACTTCTGATGCAGCATTAAACATGGCACGATATTCAGCTTCAGAGGAAGATTTAGACACCAGAGTTTGTTTCTTGGACTTCTAGGCCACAGGAGAATTACCAAGCAACAGAACATAGCCTGTGACAGATTTTCTGGTGTCAACACATCTACCCCAATCAAATAGTCTGTGAAATCCTGAAGCTTCAAGTCATTTGACCCCCTTAACAAAATTCCTTGCCCTTCAGTATTAGCAACATAGCTAATAGTATGAAGAGAAATTCTCAATGGTAACCCCCAACTTGTGTAACACTGAAATGGTAACCCCCCCCCTCCCCCTTTTTTTATTATTATACAAAATGACCCCAATTAAGAATTTATTTTCTCTTATAACCTTATTTTACTAAATGGTTGATTTTAAAAAAAAACATAAAAAAAATAATAAAAACAAAAAACAAAACCACCAACCACCAACCACCCACACCACCACCTCTAAATCTGCCAGCCACCGTCACAACTCCCCCCTTCACTACCAACGTCGTCCCATTTTTCCTTGCCGGCGCCGAAGCTTTTCCTCCCTTCGACGACATTGCTATCCCAGCCCCACAAAGCTCCCTCTTTCTCCTCCCACCGCAACTCCCCTATCTTTCTACTCCGCCTAGATTGAACCCAAACCACTGTGGTTAGGGTTTTGACTGAGGTGCAGCGGCTTGTGTAAGGGTTTCAAACCACCACCACCTTTGTCGAAACCCTAAACTGATGGTTTGGGTTGTAGAATTGGGTTCGGTTTGGGCGGAGGTGAACGAGAGGAAGGTATGGCGAGTGGGTTGAGGGTCGAAGGAGAGAGAGAGGGGGAGGGTCTTGAGTCTGGTAGGGGTGTCGGGTTATGGTGAGGGGCTGGTGACAGTGACTGGGTGAGGGTGAGATGGAGGCATAGGTGGCGCTGGCGGCGACTAGGAGAGGGTGATGGTGGTTGGTGAAGGTGGGTGGGTGGTTTAATTTTTTGTTTGGCTTTTATTTTTATTTTTTACAATAAATCTAATCATGGTTTAGTTTTTAAACCATATAAAACTTATTAATGTCATAACTAGGATTAATTTTTTAATGAGGGTCATGATGTATAATTAGAAAAAAAAAAGGGGTTACCATTTCAATATTACACAAGTTGAGGGTTACTGTTGAGAATTTCCCTAGTAAGAATAAGTGCCTGTAGATGACTAGTCATGGGACTTTGCATGAACTGACTAAGACCTTGGACAACAAAACATAAATCAGGTCTAGTATGTGTAAGGAAATTGAGTTTTCCTACAAAAGATCTGTATTGTTGAGGATCAACTAACAAATCACCAGTAGATTCTTGTAGTTTGCGATGTATAGGCAAAGGAGTGACTGCTCTAGGACTTAGATCAAAGTCTTAATCATGTAGCAGTTCTTTAGTGAACTTCTTTTGACTGAGTATAACACCATCCTCAGAATAACCAACTTCAATCCCCAAAAAATAATTCAGCCTACCAAGATCTTTATGCTGAACTGTTGATGCAGAGCCGACTTAAGGGATTACATAGCTGATTCATCTGTGCCAGTGAAGATAATGTCATCAACATAAACAGCTGCTAAACAAAGCAAATCCCCTGATCTTTTAACAAACAAACTCTAATCATTTTTGGATTGCTCAAATCCCATATCCTTCAAAGATGCAACCATTTTCTCAAACCATTGTCTGGATGCTTGTTTCAGACCATAAATGGACTTGATCAGTTTACAAGCCTTGTTATCTGGATTAGGAAAACCTTCAGGCACCCTCATGTAAACTTCTTCTTTGAGATCAACATGCAGAAAAGCATTATTGACATCTAGTTGATGCATAGGCCACTGCTTGCTTGCTGCTACTGCTATTATACTTCTCACAGTATTCATCTTTACCACTGGACTTAAAGTCTCCTCATAGTCTATCCCATACTTTTGAGTAAAGCCCTTTGCAACCAAACGAGCTTTACACCTTTCTAACTCCCATTAGCTTTAAGCTTCACCTTATACACCCATTTACAACCTATGGGCTTCTTCCCCTTTGGCAAATCTACAAGTTTCCAAGTATTGTTTGCCAACAAAGCATTGATTTCTTTTTCCATGGCATCTACCCATATAGGATCAAGAGATGCCTGAGAAAAATTGAAGGGCTCAGAGATGTCACAAGAACTCAGAAAACACTTATAATCACTAGGAAAAGCATCATAAGTAACTAGATTACACTAATGCTGACTGCTAGAATCTACTGAGCCAACTGTATGACATTGATAGAAGTCATATTTGGATGGAAATTTGTGATGTCTATTTGATTTTCTGATAGGATTAGAAGGTGGAGTAAGAGGAAGAGTAATTGGAAGTGAATCAAGAGTTGAAGTGTTTGACATATCAGAAGAAGAAGAAGGAGAAGAAGAAGAAGAAGAAGAAGAAGAAGAAGAAGAAGAAGAAGAAGAAGAAGAAGAAAGATGTGTGTCATGAATAGGGAAAACTAAATCATAGAAGGGAGGATCATCAGAAATAACAGAAGAAGTGACTATAGGTAGGTATAGTAGTAGATAAAATTGAAGTGGGATGATTCTTCTTATAGAAAAGATGATAAGGGAAGTGCTTTTCATGAAATTGAACATTCCTTGTGACTTTAACATTGTGTGAACTCAAATCATACAACTTATATCCCTTTTGACTCACTAAATATCCCAAAAACACACAAGGAAGTGCCCTCTCATCTAACTTTGTCCTGTTTACTCTAGAAGTGGTTGCAAAACAAAGACACCGAAAAACTCTCAAATGAGAAATATTAGGAAAAAAACCATGCAACCTCTGAAAAGGAATGTCATTGTTGATAGAAGTGAGAGACATTCTATTTAACACGTACATTGCACCTAAAAACTCTGTCTCCCCAGAACTTATCAGGAACTCTAGCGTGAATATATAATGCCCTAGCAGTTTCCAATATATATATGTGTTTCCTTTTCACAACCCCATTCTATAGAGGAGTATGGTAGGGAATATTTTAAGCCATCCCACACTTGAGCCCCACTAGCATGGTGGCGTCCAAAGGAAAGGAAGCTAGAGCAAAAGAGTCGCCAACAAGTTTTAGGAACTTGTAAACCGTTCACAAGGTGAAGGTTACACCACTTAATGATCTAGGAGATTGGTAACTCCAATAGGTCTGGAACTATGACTGGATGTTCGGGGATGAAGGTACAAATCCAATCTAAAAGAGACTGAACCTGCTCTAATAATATGCTTCTACTTTATTTTTCTCGTATTCATGTGCGCTTTTTAACTAACATGCAATAAATAGGTTAACCCTAAACCTGTTTATCTATGTTGGTTGAATATTAATACACAAACAAATCTATTATTGGCGATCACTTGAATTATAATCAAATTATCCTAAACAAGATTATTAATTATCTTATTAAGCGTGATTACAAGTACTAATTCCCTTTAAACATGCATAAAAGGCGTGATCAAGCAATAACAATAAATATATATCAAGCAACATAATAATCATAATCATAATAATAATTATAATTAAAATAATCATAATCATGTTAAAGCATAATATTAATAGCAGGATCCTAGGCATGATACTAACAAGATTAATAACAAACCCTAGCATGTGACTAAACATCAAAGATCAATTAACCTTAACATGACACTAACATGATATTAGGAAAGAAATAGGAAGCATCATCATAATAATACTTGACATTAGAAATATTAATTAACCCTAAACATGATACTAGGAAGATCAAAACACCCTAACATGATACTAGGAATCAATAAAATAATATAAGCATGATTTCTGTATCAAAATATCAATAAAGTAATTAAATTACTTGGATGCCTCGTATCTTTTTCTAATAAAAAAAAATACACACGTTAGGAACTTCAAGGAAAATATAAATAAAAATAATTAAATTAAATAATTGAAATAGGGATTTGGTACCAAACCCTCATAAATATTCAACCTTTCACGTCTAGGGCAAAGACAACTTCAAATTTGGTAGGTGTGTCTAGAACTAATGTATGAGGAATTGTGAGAGAGGGAAGGTTTAGAAAAAGAATAGAGAGAGAAGGAAAGCTTCAAGCTTTTAGAGAGAGAAAGAGAGAGAAGATGATGATTGTGAATGATTAAAAACGGGGAGATACGACCCCTATTTATAGAAAAAATAGCACGGAAATTGAAAGAAAAGAGTTCGAGTCCTATTTGGAATAAAAGACCTCCTATCGCCAACAACAGGAGTCAGCGCCGGACGACAAGCTCGTCGCTAGGCAACATACCTATCGTTTGGCGTTGGGATAACTTTTTTGCTGATTTTGTTTTTATCGTATCTTTTAATCCAGAAGTTCAAATAAATCATATAATATATAGTTGGAAAGATCTTGAAGTCTACTTTCCAACCCAATTAGAATCAGATTAAAATATTATGTAGATAAAAATATATGGCCGAAATAGTGGAAGGGTGTAAGTTTTGGATAAAGTTTCGTATTCCATTCATATCTTTTTCGTTATAGCTCGGAATTAATATTATAATATATCATTCGAAAGATAATTTCAAGATCTATCCAACCATATAAGATTTGGATGAATATCATGAGGCAAAAAAATAATATCTGACTGTCTTTGAACATCTTTAAATTCGAATAGAATTAGGATTTAAAAAAAAAAGGAAAGTTTTATTCAATTTCAAACTCTTTGATTTTATCTTTTCAAAAAGGATAATAAAGATCTTTTATAAACTCATAGAAGTTTCTAATAAATCCTAATTAGTATTAATAGGATTAAACCTTTGGACCCTTCACATAATCATTGGGTCGTAGGTAAAATCCGGTTTGGGCCCAATTTAGTATTTTGGCCATAACTTCCTCATTATTCATCGGAATTGGGCTTATAATATATCGTTGGAAAGGTCTTTTCAAACCCCAGGCCATCAAACTACACTATTATTGGTCCCATATCATTGACCAAACTAGACTGTAATGCACGTTTTTCATGAATAGGGTAAGAAAAGAAATATTTTCAAAAAAAGAAAGAAGAGATATTTTAATAAAAACATCCTCATCACTAGACTTTTCACACTTTCCCTTTGTTCGATAACAAATGACATGAAAGGTATTCATCATTGGGTTTGGTTTTGGGGAGACACATTTTGGTGTCTACAAGTATCACTACAACTAGTTTGGTGGATAATACCAAATCTATTAAACAAGGCTTTCATATCTCCCTCACAAAGATCTTGAGCATTATCAGACCTAACAACTTAAGCTTGGAATTGAACAGAGTAGAAATCATAACAATGAAATTTTACATAATTTCAACTGCTTCTGTTTTATTTCTCATCTAATGCATGAAGGATTTATGTCTTCGTTGTGTGCAATTACTAGATATATAAATGGAACAAATTATAGAGATAATTAAGTTCAAACATTTGGGTAGTCGTTTTATCATAGCTAGAGGTACTAACGATATTTGGACTAGTAAAATTGCCCAAAGCCCAATTGGACGGATCTTATAAGGTCACACAAAGGGTCTAGATCGGGCACAAGAGGACAAGGCCCATGATGGGCCTCATCCTCTAGTATGGCCGGCTACATGGAGTGGATTGAAGGGTTTTGGGCTTCCTAACCCTAGTCTAATTATAATGTGATTATAAATAGACTAGGTGCCTAGGGTTTGTAAGTAACTTGAATTCAGTTGATTAGTAAGATCAAACACTCAAATTAGCAAACACGAGACCAACCCCTCTCAAAATCTCCTCTCTCTCACGACACTCTCTCTCCTCCTCGGCTCTAGTGTGGTGGTTCGTGGTGGTCGGCTTAGTCCATTAAAGGTGGTGATCGTGGTTCTCCTCAATCACTTGTCCAATCTAGTATTGGTGGACGGCTCATTCGAAACTTGTGGACTAAGTAGAGGAGCAACGCTTGGGGATCTATTCTCTCCCTGATTTGTCAATCAAATTGCTACGTGGAATTCACGCTTCAAAGGTATGATTATGTGTCTTGTGTGTTATGCATGTGATCTTGGGATTAGGTACTTGATTGAATGTGAGTCATGATTTTCCGTTGCATAGTACTACAATAAACTCCTACAGTGGTATCAGTTAGCCTCTTGCATAAACGCGCTTGATCATAATAATACGATTATTTGATGTCCATGTTAATTTTATAATCAATTAAGAGGGAGGAATTAATTTAATTATGGTTCATTTGTTATATTTAATGTGATTAAACTTTTAAAATTGATTAAATGTGATTTAATTATGCTCAAAGTAGCCATGAAGAGGACCGAATTAAGCCCTAGAGTTTTCAAAATTTTCGAACCCTAGAACCCTAGTTTCGGATTTTCGAAAACCTTAACCCTAATTTTAAATTATTTCGAAAATTCCTAACCCTAAAATGTGATTTTTGTGCTTGATTTTGATTTAATTTGATTTGTTTTATGTTTCATAATTTTAATCGGATTGATTTATGCATAAAAATGTTTTGTGTATGATCATCGGTTTAATTATAAGAGTTAAGATTAAATTGAGATTAATTTTATGATGAACCTAATTTTAAAATTGAATGTTGATTTAATTTTAATTTTTGACTGATTTAATTTAATTTTAATTTAATTTTAAATGCGATTAAATTAAAAACCAAAAACAAAATTATTTTATGTCGGCAACCATGGCTAGGTAGCACAGCTACAGCGGCTTCCAACTTGGTGGTCAGTCTAGAGGGAGGGTAGGAGGTCCGAGGTGGCTATGGGCAGCAGCATGCAAGCGTTGCACGGCTGCTACCACAGCAGCTAGTGATGCTGCACACTGCTGCCCTTGCGGCTAGCCTACCACGGTGGCCGGGTGGTGGTGTACGGTTCTTTAAGTAAAAAAAATATCTTTTTTTGAATGATCACAGTGGGGCTCAACTGTGGGATTCTTGAAATAATCCCTACAGGTTGACACGTGGTTAGGCTAAAGGTTTGAAGAAGAAGGGGATAAAGGCTCAAGACCCTAGATAAACCCCCAAGGTGTGCAACCTTGCTTTTGAATCTTTGTATTATTATGCTTGAGGTTTCTCACTTTAATCCTCTTTCTGTTATATTTTTGCTCTCTTTTTTTTTTTTTGCTTTTGTATTTTTCATATTTGAACCTTTTTTTGCTAAGTGTGGGTGTAGACACCCATTTGTGTTTCCCCAAAACCAAACCCAGTGATGATTGCCTTTCATGTCGAATCACAATCGAATGAAGTGAAAGTGCTTGTGGAAAGTCCAGTGTTGCAAATAGTTTTAATTTCTTTTCTCTTCTCTCTGTTTTTGAAAACTTATTTTAAGAAAACAGTCAATCCATTTTGGTTGGTCCATGATATGGGTCCAATAGTTGTGTAGTTGGATAGGGCTTGACAAGAGCTTTCCAACGATATATTATAAGCCCAATTCCGATGAATATTGAGGAAGTTATGGCCAAATTACTGAACTGGGCCCGGTTTTAGCCTCATATGCGGCCCAATGATCTAGAGGAGGGCCTAATATGGATTTTTCATTCCTAATTTAATTAGCATAGATAAATTGACTTTTATTGACTTTTCGGAGTTTTAATTAAAATCAAAGAGCATTTTTGAAGAAAAATACGATTTTATCCTCCTGTACGGCAATTTCTATCTGATTTTAAGAAAACGCGTCAATTTCCTAGTCAGCGCCAAACGCCAGCTGTAGCCTGACGCTACGCTTGGCGCCTAGCGCTAGCCTTGGCATCTGGCGCCAAGGTCAGCGTTTGGCGCTTATTCCTGTTTTACGCGTCAGAATTCTGTTTTTGATATTTTATCTTTTTGGCTGATTTTTTTTATAAATAACGTCGTAAAAACTCCGTTTTCATTCACCTACAATCATTTACAATCTACCAATTCTCTCTCTCTCTTTTCTAAACTAGCCTTCTCTCAAATATAAAAATTCCGCATTCATTAGATTTATAAACACCTAGCCATATTCGAAGTTGCTGCCTTCGCCCTAGACGTGAAAGGTTTTAATTTCTGACGGTTTGGTCCCAAATCTCTTTTTCAATTATTAATTTAATTGTTTTGTTGTTTATATTTTCCTGGAAGTTACTAACGTGTGTATTTTGTTATTAGAAAGAGGTACGAGGCATCAAAGTAAGTCCTTTAATGGTTTTTATTGATGTTATGATATAGAGTTCATGCTTAGGTTGTTTTTATGATATTTCTAGTATCATGTCTAGGGTAAATTTAATATTAAGTATGATTGTTATGATGCCTTTTATGTTCTTTCCTAATATTCATGTTAGTATCATGTTAGGGCTAAAGCTTTGATTTTTATTGTTTAGTGACATGCTAGGATTTGTTATTAATCTTGTTAGTATCATGCCTAGGATCTTGCTAGTATTATGCTTTAACGGTGATATGATTATGATAAATATGATTATGATTATTATGATAATTATAATTGTTATGATGATTATTATGTTGCTTGATTATTTATTGTTATTGCTTAATCACGCCTTTTATGCATGTTTAAAGGCAATTAGTACTTGTAATAACACTAAATAAGATAGTTAATAATCTTGTTTAAGTGTTAATTTGATTATAATTCAAGTGATTGCCAATAATAAATTTATTTGTGCATTAATATTCAACCAACATAGATAAACAGGTTTAGGGTTAAACTTATTGATTGCATGTTAGTTAGAAAGCGCACATGAATACGATCAGAATAAAGTAGAGGCCTATTATTAGGGCAGGTTTAATCTCTTTTAGGTTGTATTTGTACCTTCATCCCCGAACTACCAGTCATGGTTCCAGACCTATTGGAGTTAACGATCTCTTGGATCGTTAATTAAGGGGTGTAACCTTCACCTCGTGAACGGTTTACAAATTCCTAAAACTTGTTGGCGACTCTTTTGCTCTATCTTCTTTCCCTTTGGACGCCTCCGTACTTTAGTGTATGATCACAGTGGGGTTCAAGCTAGGGGTAATGCTTGAAATATTCCCTACAGTTTTTGGCGACTCCACTGGGGAGGATTTCTATTTTAATTCCTGAAATTTATTTCGGCAATGATTTAGAATGAGTGGATGAGACTCGAAAAGTTCTAAGTATTTCATGTGCGTAATTTTGATTAACATTATTGTCATATGCATAAAAAAAGATCTCATTGGAAAGACCATCCGTAATGAGTTAAAAACATAGGATTTTTACACGTAAGAAATTCGCGGTGTCCCATCCACTCGCGCCAACCCTTCACGGTTAGGCTTCCACGCGGTGCATCCGGACAATTAACCATGGACCCTCTATTGACTAACCCATATCTCGAACTTTAGAGAACTAGAGCCATGGTTAGGTTGCAAACTCATTGCATCATGTTGTGACTACTTGACTACTTGCGCAAACTAATTGATAAAAAAAGGAATTTTTCTAATTAATTAATTAATTAGAGCTAAAAAATATGTCTAAAATCGAGTCATAGTCCCTTTAAGTCAACCCGGATTTTTATTCCCGTATACTGCACAAGCCTCATTTTGTTTTGGTCATATCCGGAGTTCTAGGAAGAAATACGAGTTGTACAACCTATGGATCTTTAGCCCCGAGTTGTTGCTTTAATTTGGCGTTGGTTTCATCCCAATTAGAGTTACAGATCAAAAGTTATGACTAAAATACCACAGCCTATCCAGTTTAATGCATATACGTGAGATCTTAACTTAGTCTTTGTTCGAGTCTAGTCACATGGTCATGACACGAGTCTTAACATATCACCTACATTCACTAGTCTTAGTACACACTTTGAGTATATATCACCACGACCATGTCTTAGGTTCATGCATGAGTTCGTTTTTTCTGTCATTTGAGTTTGGGGTACATTCTATTCCTAATTTTTTCATATCTCTCCATCTACATGCTTTCTCCATATCACTACCCTCATTTTTCTACCTTCTTCTATCCATTGCATGTAGAATAAAGTTTGAGTCAAACAATTAACAATGAATATCCCCAAATTCCTTTTCCACAGTACTTGGTCGAGGAGAGAAGGGCGATTAATCAAGGATAACCTCTTTATTCAAGTCTTACTTTTTGATAAACTGATTCGTCAAAAGAGGAAGGCTAAAAAGATAATGGCAACTCAAGAGGAAGTTAATGAACTTAGGAGTCAATTGACTGACGTGACTGAGGTGTTAAAGGCTTTAACCCTCAAAATTGATGACCTTGTGAAGCAACAACAAATGAACCTCATGCAAGAAAGTTTGAGCAAGCTATCTAGTGACTATAAATTTCAGGGCATTAGTTCACAAGGGGTCTTGGTGGATAAAGAACTTCTTCCGCATAAGTGCAATGCCAATAACATCCCAAAATTCAAGGCAACTGACAACCCTTATTTTCATCTAAGAGCTTTAGAAACAATAATGAGCATTACGGGTATTGATAAGAAAGTGTTTCCCTTTATATTTTCTCTATCTCCTGAAACCGTTTGCCAACAATGGTTCTTCTCCCTTGACAAAGAGAAAACCTCTACCTGGAAATCGATAGTAAATGCTTTCATTGATAGATACAAGTGCAATATTCAAGTTGAAACCGATTATAGACAACTTGAGATGTTAAGACAAAAAGAGAATGAAGGCTTTACTTCTTTCTTTAATAAATGGAGGGAAACTTCCGCTAAGATGATTGAGGTGCCCACTGAAAAAGAATCTGTGAGGATGTTTATTAAGAATCTCCAAGAGAAGTATTCGAAGCATTTAAAATATCAACACAATCGGAATACTTTCAAGGCCGTTTATGACATCGGAATTGAAATCGAAGATGACCTCGCAAAACAAAAAGCTACTAACAATAGTAACCACAGTGGCTGGAAAGGAAAGAAGAACGACAATCCTTCTTCTTCCGAATACGCCCACTCTAGTAATAATGTTAGTACCTTTGACCATAATGGTGTCTTAGCCATGGACAATCATGGATCTAAAAGGAAACCCAGGAGAGAGTTCACACCCATTGGAATGACCTATGATGCTGCTTTCGATCGTCTCTATGATCGAGGATTAATCAAACCTATTGGCCCTACCGAGGATCCAACGCCAGAAAATCGATCTTCGAGATGGAATCCCAAATCTTATTGCAAGTACCATCAAGGACACGGTCATACTACTGACAAATGCTACAGGTTTCAAAATCTCATTCAAGATCTCATAGAGGCAAACAAGATCCCATTGCCTCTAGCTAGCGAGAAGACTGGATGATGTCGGAGCAAACGACACAAGACAAGAGGCGAACTTCAACGACAAGATTTCTTGACCTCTTTTTCTATTTCTTTTTCAATTTTTTCCTTTCCCCAATAAGTCCAGCATAGGCACCTTTCTCTTCCCTTAGATTATTTTTGTATATTCTTTCTTTTCCCTTAGATTAATTTTGTAGGATCATTATTTATTTTCCTTTAATAAAATGAGCATTTATTTTCTTGCATATGATCATTTCATTACATTGCAAAAAAAAAAAAAAAAAAAAAAAAAAAAAAAAAAAAACATTGTCGAATTAAGCACAAGGTATACCAATGATTTGAGGCACCCCTTGTAGCCACATCATATTGCCTTTAACCCTTCTAATTTACAATCCTTTCTTCATAAACCACTTTGAGCCTTGTCTAACAATAAACCTTTCATTTTTCAACCCATATCTACCTAACCTTGGGATCGGACAGTGTGCAACTTATGCAATTCTAAAAAAGGCTTGAGTGAATTAAAAAGATTAAAATAGAAAAAATAAGCAAAATAAATAAATAAATAAAATTTTACAAAAGGGCAAGTGTTCCAATGTCTTTGATATGAACTCGTCTCAGATTGCGTCTCTTATCGAGTGCTCGATACCGTGCCTGAGAAACATGAATGCCAAGTGAGTGATAGACCGCATGATCGGGATTGCCCACACTTATAAAAATAAAATAGATGCTAAAGCAAAAGAGAAAAGAGAGCTAAAAAAGAGTTAAAATCCTCAAGCATAAAAATATAAATATTCCAAAAGCAAAGTTGCACACCTTGGGGGCTTATCTAGGGTCTTGAGCCTTTTATCCCCTTCTTCTTCAACCTTTAGCCTAACCACGTTACAACCCTTAAAAAGACCTTTTTGAGGTATACACACACTTGTGCGAGGTTCGGCTAGAGATACGTTCGACCTGATTCCTAACGGATACGTAGGCAACCTCACATCGAGGTGCGACCGTAATAAACATGCACTCATATTCACATTCACACACCATGATCATATCAAGGGATCTCCTATGCTCATCCCTATTTACTTAGAGCTAGACTTGGGGGCTTGATCCTTACATCATTAGCTTACCAGCCTAAGAGTCACCATCATTTGACTCTTTTCAATATATTTTTCACACACTTAGCCCTTGCGGCCTAACCTTAGTGTCACTATCACACACCGCACAGATACATGACCAAATATACCTTCCCTTAGGAACTCTTTGTCATGAAATCTTAAACGCTGAAGCATGCATTGTCATGTCAAAATCGCTCATCAATCATAATCATCATTGCATCGAAGTATGAAGTACTTAGCCTCCGCGCCTAAGTTACCTAAATACTTTCATTATCGATTCAATTAGGATAGTTTAATATGTTACAATCCTTGTACTGTGAGAGATAACATTAACGGATTAAGCTCATTCAACATACATCTTCAAAAAAAACTTCACTTCGATTCTTTTTCGTGTCTTTCTTTTTCGGGAGAAAGACGGTACCCTCCACAAAAATGACGAAAATTTTTGGTTTTTTTTTTGCGTTTTCGAGTCGCACGATCACATTACAATGCACACACGATTCATGTACACATTGATTCATGTCGTGTCATATCACCTTGATTTGAGTCTAACACATGTGTCAAACACTTTGAGTCGAGTCAACCTCGAGTCGATCACAGCGGGTCAAGTTTATACCTTGAGTCATGTCAAGTTAATGAGTCAAGCAACAATAAAGCTTAGTTCAACCCTAAAGAAATATAAGAAAAGTCCTATAGTCAAAGATGTAAATGTAGGTGCATCCCAGCAAGCGAGGACATTCCCGGATTTTTTTCGAAAAAACCGCGAATATGATACAGGAGATTCCTCCAAGATAAGAGGAGTTACATAGATAAGTAAATTAGAGATGAAGAGCTTTAATTTACAAAAGATTTGAGCGGATTTGGTTGAAAGGGAACGACCAAGTTCAAAGTTCAAAGTTCGAAGCGAAACCGAGCAACAACGGCAGCAAGAGCAAAATAGGGAAGACCTGACTCCAGCACCAGACAACAACATCTGGCGTTTAGCAACAGATTTCAGCGCCTGGCACTAGATCTCAGCGTCTGGCGACAGAGCCAATTCTTGGCGCTAGCGATATTTCAGCAGCGACAGAGCTCGAAGCCTCTCAGAACGGTTATTTCGACTTCATACAGCAATTTCGGGTTCCTTGGTACGCCAGTTAGCCCCTATAAGCAAATTGACATGATAAGTAGTCGGCTCGATTACAATCGTAGTAAGTGATTGACCTGACAAAAAATTGTCTCACTTAGCTTAAGCGCCTAAAACACTGGCTCATTACAAGCACCAACGTATTGGTTTAAAAGCAAGCACTTAAACGACAATATTTCCAAATACGGATTGTCGCGCATTCTTCTTAAACGACAATATTTCCAAATATGGATTGTTGCGCATTCTTCTTAAACGACAATTTTTCCAAAAATTGGATTGTCATCCCCAACTGACAATATTTCCAAAAATGGATTGTCGTGCATTTTCTTCAAACGACAATTTTTCCAAGATTGGATTGTCATCTCTGGCAAAGTTTCCAAGTGTGGATTGTTGTGCTCCTTCTCTGTTTGGCAATTTTTTCCAAGTTCGGATTTTCATCGCTGGCAAGTTTTCCGAGATTGGATTGTCATACACCCAGTTCCTTATGGAAAAATTTCCCAAAGGATTGATGTAGGACTCTATTCATCATAAATTTCGGCAAAGGTTCCTCAACGTGGATTGTTATTCATTTCATTAAGTGGAAAATTTTCCCGAAGTGGATTGTCGCTCGACTCTTTTTTGAAAATGTTCCAAGACGCGGATTGTCAATTGTGGCAATATTTTCCTAAAAGGATTGTCGCATAGCGTTGGCAAATTTCCAAGGTGGATTGCTTTTAAGAATTATATTCCAAGATGTGGATTGTCGATCGTAGCAAAGTTCTTATGACAGATTGTTACTAAGCATTGGCAACTTTTCCCAAAAATTGGATTTTGGCAAATTTTCCGAGATACGGATTGTCGCTTCGTCGTGGCAACATTTCCAAGGATGGATTGTTACGAAACACTGACAACTTTCCCTAAATCGGATTGTCATACATCATACAAAAGTTGTGTTGGCAACTATTCCCAAAGAAAAGAGGATTGTCATCACAATAAAAGCACCGACATACTGGTTCACAAGAAGCAAAGCGCCGACGTAATGGCATAGCATCATTAAGGATCAACAAGCAGTGATCTTTTTGAAGACTATCACAGCGGAAATTGGAGGCAGTTACAGATGTAGCAGTCTTCAGGCGGTATTCTCTAGCTTGCGGAAGATCGTCACAACAAATCGGTTACCTATAGAGACGTGTGCTCGACGGTGCAAGATACGCGTTTCTTAACTCTTTTTTCTGTTTAACTAACGCTAGTTTGCAGATATCGGCGTTACAAGAGTTGTTTAGGATCGCAGAACGTTCTGAATCATTCTCCTTCCCTATCGATACTTTGACTTTTGTTTTCGAAACTTGCGTTTCTCCAAACTCAATCAAAGTGGTGGCTTCTGTAGACACCCATTTGTGTCTCCCAAAAACCAAACCCAGTGATGAGTGCCTTTCATGTCGAATCATAATCGAATGAAGTGAGAGTATGGAAAGTCCAGTGTTGCGAATAGGTTTAATTTCTTTTCTCTTCTCTCTGTTTTTGAAAACTTATTTTAAGAAAACAGCCAATCCAGTTTGGTTGGTCCATGATATGGGTCCAATAGTAGTGTAGTTGGATAGGGCTTGACAAGAGCTTTCCAACGATATATTATAAGCCCAATTCCGATGAATATTGAGGAACTTATGGCCAAATTACTGAACTGGGCCCGGTTTGAGCCTTATATGCGGCCCAATGTTCTAGAGGAGGGCCTAATATGGATTTTTCATTCCTAATTTAATTAGCATTGATAAATTGACTTTTGTTGACTTTTCAGAGTTTTAATTAAAATCAAAGAGCATTTTTGAGGAAAAATACGATTTTATCCTCCTGTACGGCAATTTCTATTTGATTTTAAGAAAACGCGTCAAATTCCTAGTCAGTGCCAAACGCCAGCTGTAGCGCCTGACGCTACGCTTGGCGCGTGGCTCTAGCCTTGGCGTCTAGCGCCAAGGTCAGCGTTTGGCGCTAATTCCTGTTTTACGCGTCAGAACTCTGTTTTCATTCACCTACAATCATCTACAATCTACCAATTCTCTCTCTCTATTTTCTAAACTAGCCTTCTCTCAAATATAAAAATTCCGCATTCATTAGATTTAGAAACACCTAGCTATATTCGAAGTTGCCTTCGCCCTAGACGTGAAAGGTTTTAATTTCTTAGGTTTTGGTCCCAAATCTCTTTTTCAATTATTTAATTTAATTTTTTTGTTGTTTATATTTTCCTAGAAGTTACTAACGTGTGTATTTTGTTATTAGAAAGAGGTACGAGGCATCAAAGTAAGTACTTTAATGGTTTTTATTGATGTTATGATATAGAGTTCATGCTTAGGTTGTTTTTATGATATTCCTAGTATAATGTCTAGGGTAAATTTAATATTAAGTATGATTGTTATGATGCCTTTTATGTTCTTTCCTAATATTCATGTTAGTATCATGTTAGGGCTAATAAAGCTTTGATTTTTATTGTTTAGTGACATTCTAGGGTTTGCTATTAATCTTGTTACTATCATGCCTAGGATCTTGCTAGTATTTTGCTTTAACGGTGATATGATTATGATAAATATGATTATGATTATTATGATAATTATAATTGTTATGATGATTATTATGTTACTTGATTATTTATTGTTATTGCTTGATCACGCCTTTTATGCATGTTTAAAGGGAATTAGTACTTGTAATCACGCTTAATAAGATAATTAATAATCTTGTTTAAGGGTTAATTTGATTATAATTCAAGTGATTACCAATAATAGATTTTTTGTGCATTAATATTCAACCAACATAGATAAACAGGTTTAGGGTTAAACCTATTGATTGCATGTTAGTCAGAAAGCGCACAGGAATACGATCAGAATAAAGTAGAGGCCTATTATTAGGGCAGTTTCAATCTCTTTTAAGTTGGATTTGTACCTTCATCCCCGAACTACCAGTCATGGTTCCAGACCTATTGGAGTTAACGATCTCTTGGATCGTTAAGGGGTGTAACCTTCACCTCGTGAACGGTTTACAAGTTCCTAAAACTTGTTGGCGACTCTTTTGCTCTATCTTCTTTTCCTTTGGACGCCACCGTACTTTAGTGTATGATCACAGTGGGGTTCAAGCTAGGGGTAATTCTTGAAATATTCCCTACAGTGGGAAATCCCGAACATGTGGTCTATCACTCACTTGAAATTCATGTTTCTCATGCACGGTACCGAACACTCGATAAGAGACGCAATCTGAGACGTGTTCATATCAAAGACATGTTTATATTAAAGACATTGGAACACTTTCTCTTTTGTACACTTTTATTACTATTTTTTTTTTTTTTTTTTTTTGAGATCTAGGTAAAATCACTAAAGCTTTTATATTTAGTATTTGCATAAGTTGCACACCATCCCTTCCAAAGGTTAGGTAGATATGGGTTAAAGAAAGAAAGGTCTATCGTTAGGCGAGGCTCAAAGTGGTTTGACAAGAAATGATTGTATATTTGAAAGGTGAAAGGTGATATGATAGGCTACAAGGGGTGCCTCGAATTATTAGTATACCTTGTGCTTAATTCGACATGGTTTTTTTTTTTTTAGAATGCAATGCAATGATCATATGCAAGAAAATAAATGCTTATTTTATTTAAAAAGTGAAGGGTAGAAATACAACTCTAAATAATAAATCTAATGAGGATGAAGGGTGCCTATGCTAGAATTATTGGGGAAAGGAGGAAAAAACTAGAAAAAAGAGGTCACAAAATCTTATCGTTGAAGTCCGCCTCGTGTCTTGTGCTCTATTATCATTACCTTTTTTTTTTGGGTCAATCACATGACTTAAACTCGATTCAACATGCATGGATGAGGAAATATTATAGAGTAATGAGAGGAATGATATGTATAGAGAAAGCGTGTAGAGAGTGGAAAGACAATGTAGATGGAGAAATATGGAAAAATTAGGAATAGAGTGGACCCCCAAACTCAAATGACGGAAAGAACGACTCATGCATGAACCTAAGACATGGTCATAGTGACATATTGTAGACACCCATTTGTATCTCCCCAAAACCAAATCCAGTGATGAATACCTTTTGCGTCAAATCATAATCGAATAATGTGAAAAAAGTCTAATGTTGCGATTAGTTTTTATAAAAATCTTTCTTTCTGTTTTTGAAAACCTGCTCTATTTTATGATAATAGCCAGTCTAGTACAGTTTGGTCCATGACAAAGGTCCAATAATGGATTATTTGGATGGGGCTCGAAAAGAGTTTTCAAATGATATATTATAAGCGCAATTCCGATGAATAATGAGGAAGTTACGACAAAAATACTAAACTCAGCCCAGTTTGGTTCTTACATATGGCCCAATGATCTGGAGGAGTGCCTGTAATTAATTATCATTCCTCAATATATTAGGATCGATTATAGTCTTCTAGAATACTCTAGAAGGTTCTCTTAAATCCTAATGGAGTTAGGATTGATAATTATGTTTCAAAGAGTTTGAAATTGAATAAAACTACTCCTTTTGAGAATCCTTGTTTTGTACGAAATGGAAAGTGTTCAGATATTATTTTCGTAACTCATAATCTTTATCCAAATTTTATATGTTTGGATAGATCTTGAGATTATCTTTCCAAAGATATATTATAATATTAATTCTGAGCTATAACGAAAAAGATATGAAAGGAATACGAAACTCTATATAAAACTGACATTCTTTCACTAATTCGGCCATATCTTTTTATCTACAAAGGTTTTTAATCTGATTCTAATTGGGTTAAAAAATTATACTTCAAGATCTTTCCAACGACATTTGTATGACTTATTTGAACTTCTGGATCAAAAGATATGATAAAAACAAAATCCGTAAAATATTGTCTTAACACCGCCAGACGACAAGTTCGTCGCCTGGCGACAGGATGAGTTTTATTCCGATACGAAATCTAACTCTTTTCTATCGGTTTTTGGACTATTTTCTTATAAATTGGGTCCCTGGACCTCCGTTTTCAATCATCAACTCTCATCAAGAATTTCTTGATTCTCTTTCTCTTTCTATCTCTCTCTCTCTCTCTCTTTCTAAACCAACCCTTTTACAAACACAATTCCGCATTCAATAGATCTAGACACACCTAGCCAAGTTCGAAGTTGCCTTCGCCCAAAATGTGAAAGGTTGATAATTTCTGAGGGTTTGGTCCAAAATCCAGTTTAAACTTTTTAACTTTTTCTTTCAATTATTTAATTTAATTGTTTAATTATTTTTTTTCCTTGAAGTTACTAACTGTAGACACCCAAATGTGTCTCCCCAAAACCAAACCCAGTGATGAGTACCTTTCACGTCGAATCATAATCGAATGAAGCGAAAGTGTGGAAAGTCTAGTGTTGCGGATAATTTTAATTTCTTTTCTCTTCTCTCTGTTTTTGAAAACCTATTTTAAGAAAACAGCGAATCCAGTTTGGTTAGTCCATGATATGGGTCCAATAGTAGTGTAGTTGGATGGGGCTTGACAAGAGCTTTCAAACGATATATTATAAGCCCAATTCTGATAAATATTGAGGAAGTTATGACCAACTTACCAAACTGGGCCCGGTTTGAGCCTTATGTGCGGCCTAATGATCTAGGGGAGGGCCTAATATGATTTATCATTTCTAATGCAATTAGGAATGGTTTTAGTCTTCTAGATTCTTCTAGAAGGTTCTTTTCATTCCTAATTCAATTAGCATTGATAAATTGACTTTTGTTGAATTTTCAGAGTTTTAATCAAAATCAAATAGCATTTTCGAGGAAATTATATGATTTTATCCATCAGTACGGCAAACTTATCTGATTTTCGAAAACGCGTTAAAACTAGGCTTGGCGCCTGACCCTGGGCATTGGCGCCTGGAACCAGGCCTGGCACCTGGCGCTAGTGTTGGTGCCTGGCGCCAGTTAGCCAAGGCTTGCGCCAGCTCTATTTTTTATGCGTAAGACTCAGTTTTGTTTATTTTATCTTTTTGGCTGATTTTCTCTATTAATAACGTATTGAAAACTCCGTTTTCATTCACCAATTCTCACGATTATTCACCGACAATCAGTTTTCTAATTCTCTCATCATCAATTTTCTCTCTTTCTTTCTAAACTTTGCTTTTACATACAAAATCCCGCATTCACAAGATCTACAAACACCTAGCCATATTCGAAGTTGCCTTCGCCCTAGACGTGAAAGGTTTAATTTCTGAGGGTTTAGTCCCAAATCTCTCTTTCAATTATTTAATTTAATTGTTTGTTTATTATTTTCCTTGAAGTTACTAACGCGTGTATTTTGTTATTAGAAAGAGGTACGGGGCATCAAAGTAAGTACTTTAATGGTTTTAATTGATATTATGATGTAGAGATCATGTTTACATTATTATTATGATATTCCTAGTATCATGTTTAGGGAAAAGGTTATAATATCAAATACGCTTATTATTATTGTTATGATGCCCTTTATTCTCTTGCTAATATTTATGATTGTTAGTATCATGTTAGGGTTAAAGATTTTATTTTTATTGCTTAGTGACATGCTAGGGTTTGTTATTAATCTTGTTAGTATCATGCCTAAGATCTTGCGATTATTATGCTTTAATATTAACATGAACATGATTATGATTATAATTGTTATGATTTATGATGATTATGAATATTATTATTATAATTTTATGATTATGATTATTATTATTATGATTTTTATTATGATGATATTATTATTTTGATGATTATTATTATTATGTTGCTTGATGATATTTATTATTATTGCTTGATCACACCTTTTATGCATGTTTAAAGGGAATTTGTACTTGTAATCACGCTTAATAAGATATTAATAATCTTGTTAGGGTTAATTTGATTATAATTTCAAGTGATTGCCAATAATAGATTTATTTGTGCATTAAATTCAACCAACATAGATTAAACAGGTTTAGGGTTAATCCTATTGCTTGCATGTTAATTAGAAAGCGCACATGAATACGATCAGAATAAAGTAGAGGCCTATTATTAGGGCAGGTTCAATCTCTTTTATGTTGGATTTGTACCTTCATCCCCGAACCCTTATTTGGTTCTAGACCTTATGGAGTTGACGATCTCTTGGATCGTTAAGGGGTGTAACCTTCACCTCGTGAACGGTTTACAAGTTCCTTAAAAAACTTGTTGGCGACTCTTTTGCTCTATCTTCTCCCCTTTTGGACGCCACCGTACTTTAGTGTATGATCACAGTGGGGTTCAATCTAGGGGGTTAATGCTTGAATCTATTCCCTACAGTTTTTGGCGACTTCACTAGGGAGGATTTCTATTTTAATTCCTGAATTTGTTTCGGCAATGATTTAGAATGAGTGGATGAGACTCGAAACGTTCTAAGTATTTCATGTGCGTAATTTTGATTAACATTATTGTCATATGCATAATAAATATCTCATTGGAAAGACCATCCGTAATGATTTAAAAACATAGGATTTTACACGTAGGAAATTTGAGAAATATCTTTCACAACTAGGACTAAAATAACACCGCGCGAAACTGGAAAATTTTATCGAGCACAGAAAGCTGCTAAGGCATGTGGGAAGTAGCGTCAGGGGCCAGAGCTTGGCGCCAGCATTTTAGTCATAGCGCCAGACGCTAGTATTGGCGCCAGGCGCTACAGTTAAAAGCTGGCGCAAGTCTCTGAATGCTGGCGCCAATTTCCCCCAATACCGAGCCAGAAATATGCGTTCTAATTTCGACCGGTTTTTCGTATTGTTTGCTCGATTCTACTTCCTGATTGAATTTTTTATCACTTTTCTAAAACCCATATGTGTTCTACATATGGACATAACCCTCTGGGAATTCATGCTCCATCTACCCGATTGAACGCTCCGTGCAACAAAGGGTACATCCGAGATGTTGAATTCACCAAACCATGGAAGCGAGTTTTTTCTAAAACTCGCGGTGTCCCATCCACTCGCGCCAACCCTTCACGGTTAGGCTTCCGCGCGGTGCATCCGGAGAATTAACCATGGACCCTCTATTGACTAAACCATATCCCGAACTTTAGAGAACTAGAGCCATGGTTAGGTTGCAAACTCATTGCATCATATTGTGCCTACTTGACTAATTGTGCATTATTTGTTGTGCATACTCTATGTGATTTTTCCTAACCGTTTGTTTGACTTGTGTTAAGACTAAATAAACTGATTAATGACTAAAGGACTTTGTTTAATTAATTAATTAATTAATTTGAGCTAATAAATAAATATAAAATCGAGTCATAGTTCCTTTAAGTCAACCCGTATTTTTATTCCTGTATACTGCACAAACATCAACTTGTTTTGGTCATATCTGGAGTTCTAGGAAGAACTACGAGTTGTAGAGCATATGGATCTGTAGCCCCGAGTTTTATCTTTAATTTAGAGTTGGTTTCATCCAAATCAGAGACACAGATAAAAAGTTATGACTAAAATACCACAGTCTGTCCAGTTTAATGCATATAC
The DNA here is from genome assembly GCF_948465745.1 of Chenopodium album. NCBI lineage: Eukaryota > Viridiplantae > Streptophyta > Magnoliopsida > Caryophyllales > Amaranthaceae > Chenopodium > Chenopodium album. Next base: position 26,452,443 of record NC_137834.1, read on the forward strand.
GTGAAGTCTTTACTTAGTCTTTGCTTGAGTCTAATCACATAGTCTAGCCACATGGTCATGACACGAGTCTTAACATGCCACCTACACTCACTAGTCTTAGCACACACTTTGAGTACACATCACCATGACCATGTCTTAGGTTCATGCATGAGTCGGTCTTTTCCGTCATTTAAATTGGGGGGGTATATTCTATTCCTAATTCTTCATATCCCTCCACCTCCATTATTCTTCTTCACATTATATTCCATCTTTCTTCACTTCCTCCATCCATTGCATGTTGAATAAAGTTTGAGTCAAATAATTAACAATAAATATCCCCAATTTCCCTTTCCACAGTACTTGGTTGAGGAGAGAAGGGCGATTAATCAAGGACAACCTCTTTGTTCAAGTCTCACTCTTTGATAAACCGATTCGTCAAAAGAGGAAGGATAAGAAGATAATGGCAACTCAAGAGGAAGTTAATGAACTTAGGAGTCAATTGACTAACGTGACTGAGACACTGAAGCTACTCACATTCAAGATCGATGATTCCGTGAAGCAACAACAAATGAGTCTCATGCAAGAGGGTCTAAGCAAGCTATCTAGCGACTATAAATTTCAGGACATGAGTTCACAAGGGGTCTCGCTGGACAAGGAACTTCTTCCACATAAGTTCAACGCCACTGACATCCCTAAATTCAAGGCAACAGATAATCCTTATTTTCATCTAAGAGCCTTCGAAACTATAATGAACATTAAGGGTATCGATAAGAAGGTTTTCCCCTCTCTGTTCTCACTATCTCTTGAAATCGTTTGCCAACAATGGTACTTCTCCCTTGACAAGAAGAAAACCACTACCTGGGAATAGATAGTAAACGCTTTCATCGATAGGTACAAGTGCAATATCCAAGTTGAAACCGACCATAGACAACTTGAGATGCTAAGACAAAAAGAGAATGAAGGTTTTACTTCTTTCTTTAATAAATGGAGAGAAACTTCCGCCAAGATGATTGAGGTCCCCACCAAAAAGGAATTTGTGAGGATGTTTATCAAGAATCTCCAAGAAAAGTATTTAAAGCACTTAAAATATCAACACAACTTGAATACTTTCAAGGCCGTTTATGACATCGGAATTGAAATCGAAGACGAACTCGCAAAGCAAAAAGCTACTAACAATAGTAACCACGGTGGCTAGAAAGGAAAGAAGAACGACAATCCTTCTTCTTCCGAAAACGCCCACTCTAGTAACAATGTTAGTACCTTTGATCTCAGTGAAGTTTTAACCATAGATAACCAAGGATCTAAGAAGCAACTAAGGAAAGACTTCACCCCCATTGGGATGAGCTACGATACTGCCTTCGATCGACTCCATGCCAAAGGAATCATTACTCCCATTGTACCTATTCAAGATCCCCCACTTAAGAAAAGATTGCCTAGTTGGAATCCAAACGAACACTGCAAGTACCACCAAGGTAGGGGTCATGCTACTGAGAGCTGTTGGAAGCTAAAGGAGGATATCCAACATTTGATTGATAATAACAAGCTTCCCATACCTCCAGTTTACAAGAAGAGCGAGTGATGATAAAGGAAACAACACAAGACAAGAGGCGAGCTTCAACGACAAGATTTTGTGACCTCTTTTTTTTTTTTCTATTTCTTTTTTTATTTACCCATTCCCCAATAAGTCTAGAATAGGCACCTTTTTTATTCTCTTTAGATTTATTTTGTAGGATCATTATATATTTTCTTTTAATAAAAATGAGCATTTATTTCCTTACATATGATCATTTCATTATATTGCATTAAAAAAAAAACATAAATACATAAATAAAAAAACAACGTCGAATTAAACACAAGGTATACCAATGATTTAAGGCAACCCTTGTAGCCACATCATTTTTCCTTTCACCTTTCAAATATGCAATCCTTTCTTCATAAGCCACTTTGAGCCTCGTCTAACGATAGACCTTTCTTTTTTCAACCTACATCTATCTATCCTTGGGATGGGATGGTGTGCAACTTTTGCAATTCTAAAGAAAGCTTGAGCAAATTCAAAAGATTAAAATAGCAAAAATAGCAAAAAATAAATAAAAGTGTACAAAAGGGCAAGTGTTCCAATGTCTTTGATATGAAAATATCTTCTATATGAACACGTCTCAGATTGCGTCTTTTATCGAGTGCTCGGTACCGTGCCTGAGAAACATGAATGCCAAGTGAGTGATAGACCGCATGATCGAGATTGCTCACACTTATAAAAATGAAATAAATGCTAAGGCAAAAGAAAGAGCTAAAAAAAGAGTAGAAAACCTCAAGCATGAAAATACAAATATTCAAAAGCAAGGTTGCACACCTTGGGGGCTTATCTAGGGTCTTGAGCCTTTATCCCTTTTTTCTATAACCTTTAGCCTAACCACGTTACAACCCTTAAAAGACCTTTTTGAGGTATACACACACTTGTGCGAGGTTTGGCTAGACTACGTTCGGCCTGATTCCTAACGGATACGTAGGAAACATCACATCGAGGTGCGGCCGTAATAAACATGCATTCATATTCACATTCACACACTTACACCATGATCATATCAAGGGATTTCCTATTCTCATCCCTTTTCACTTAGAGCTAGACTTGGGGGCTTGATCCCTACATCATTAGCTTACCTAGCATAAGAGTCACCATTATTTGACTCTTCTAATAATAATATTCTTTCCACACACTTAGCCCTTGCGTCTTAGCTTTAGTGTCACTTTCACACACTGCACAGATACATGACAAAATATATTTCCCTTAGGAACCCTTTGTCATGAAATCTCAACGCTGAAGCATGCCTTGTCATATCAAAATCGCTCATTAATCATAATCATCGTTGCATCACAAAGTATGAAGTACTTAGCCTCCATGCCTAAGTTACCCAAATACTTTCATCATGGAGTCAACATTTGAGATAGCCTAGGATGGGTTAATCCTTGCACCTTGAGAGATAGTATTAAACAACATTTGACTAAGCTCATTCAACATGCACCTTCAAAAACTTCGATTCTTTTTTTCGCGTCTTTCTTTTACGGGAGAAAGTCGGTACCCTCCACATTGCTTTTTTGCATTTTTGAGTCGCACAAATCGTAATACAATGCACACACGGGTCACGAGTCACACGTGTCGTTTCACTTTGAGTCGAGTCAACCTCGAGTCAATCACAGCGAGTCAAGTTTATGCCTTGAGTCGTGTCAAGTCGATGAGTCAAGCAATGCTAAACCTTAGGTCAACCCTAAGATAATTAAAGAGATTAGCAAAGTTCTATAGTAAAAAATAAATACAGGTGCAGTAGAATAGGGAAGACCCTACTCTAATTCCGGGCGCCAGAGATATCTCAGCAGCGACTGAGCTCGAAGCCTCTCAGAAAGGTGATTTCGACCTCATACAGCAATTTCGGGTTCCTTGGTACGCCAGTTAGCCCCTATAAGCAATTTGACATGATTGAGTAGTCGATTTGATTACAACCGCAAATAGGTGATCGACCTGATGAAAGATCGTCTCACTTAGCTTAAAGCGCCTAAGCATTGGCTCAAAAGCAGAAAAGGCACCGACGTATAGGTTCAAAGCAACGAAAGCGCCGACGTACAGGCATAGCGGAAGCAAAGTTTGAGCGAGCTTTAAAGATCGACAAGTGTTGGTCTTCGGTAATTTTCTTCGGAATATTATCGCAACGACTGAGGATGACTTCAAGTAAAGTTATTTTCGACAGCGTTCAATAAGATTGTGGAAGTTGTCACTAAAGATTTGAGAAGATAGCACGAGATGGGCGGTCTTCGACAGCGTTCACTAAGATTGTTGAAGTTGTAACTAAAGATTTGAGAAGATTGCACGAGATGGGCGGTCTTCGACGGCATTCGCTAAGGTTGTGGAGGTTGTCACCCAAGATTTGAGAAGATAGCACGAGATGGGCGGTCTTCGACGGAATTCGCTAAGATTGTGGAGGTTATCACCCAAGATTTGAGAAGATAGCACGAGATGGGCGGTCTTTGACGGCGTTCGCTAAGATTGTGGAGGTTGTCACCAAGATATGAGAAGGGCGGTTCATGATGAGGCGGTCTTCGACGACTTTTGCTATGATTGGAAAGGTTGTCACTATGATTCAAGAAAAGGCTCAAGATGTAGCAACATTGATCGACGGCGTTCCCTAGATTGCGGAAGATCGTCAGAACAAACAGTAAGATGGCGTTCCCTAGATTGTGGAGGGTTGTCACAAACCACTGAGGATTGTTTCAAGAGAAGCAATCTTCGATAGTATTCCCTTGGACGTAGAATATTATCAATGCGGATGAGGATTGTTTCAAGAGAGATAATCTTCGATAGTATTCCCTTGGACGTGGAATATTATCATAGCGGAGGAGGATCGTTTCAGGCAAAGCAATCTTCTATATTGGAAGCAGTTACAGGCGTAGCGGTTTTCAAGCGGGATGACGTTCTCTAGCTTGCAAGAGGTCATCAAAACAAGGATACAACAACAATCGGTTACTTTCAGAGACGTGTGCTCGACGGTGCAAGATACGCGTTTCTTAACTCTTTTATCTGTTTAAATAATGCTAGTTTTGCAGGTATCGGCGTTACAAGAGTGATTTAGGATCGCAGAACGTTCTGAATCATTCTCCGTCCCTATCGCTACTTTGACTTTCGTTTTTCGAAACTTGCGTTTCTCCAAACTCAGTCAAAGTGGGGGCTTCTGTAGACACCCAAATGTGTCTCCCCAAAACCAAACCCAATGATGAGTACCTTTCACGTCAAATCATAATTGAATGAAGCGAAAGTGTGGAAAGTCTAGTGTTGCGGATAGTTTTAATTTTTTTTCTCTTCTCTCTGTTTTTGAAAACCTATTTTAAGAAAACAGCCAATCCAGTTTGGTTGGTCCATGATATGGGTCCAATAGTAGTGTAGTTGGATGGGGTTGACAAGATCTTTCCAACGATATATTATAAGCCCAATTCCGATAAATATTGAGGAAGTTATGGTCAATTTACCAAACTGGGCCTGGTTTGAGCCTTATGTGCAACCCAATGATCTAGGGGAGGGCCTGATATGATTTATCATTCCTAATGAAATTAAGATTGGTTTTAGTCTTCTAGATTCTTCTAGAAGGTTCTTTTCATTCCTAATTCAATTAGCATTGATAAATTGACTTTTGTTGAATTTTCAGAGTTTTAATCAAAATCAAATAGCATTTTCGAGGAAATTATATGATTTTATCCTCCAGTACGGCAAACTTATCTGATTTTCGAAAACGCGTTAAAACTAGGCTTGGCGTCTGACCCCAGGCATTGGCGCCTGGAACCAGGCCTGGCGCTAGTGTTGGTGCCTGGCGCCAGTTAGCAAGGGCTTGCGCCAGCTCTGTTTTTATGCGTCAGAATCTGTTTGTTTATTTTATCTTTTTGGCTGATTTTCTCTATAAATAACGTATTGAAAACTCCGTTTTCATTCACCAATTCTCACGATTATTCACCGACAATCAGTTTTCTAATTCTCTCATCATCAATTTTCTCTCTTTCTTTCTAAACTTTGCTTTTACATACAAAATTCCGCATCCACAAGATCTAGAAACACCTAGACATATTCGAAGTTGCATTCGCCCTAGACGTGAAAGGTTTAATTTCTGAGGGTTTGGTCCCAAATCTCTCTTTCAATTATTTAATTTAATTGTTTGTTTATTTTTTTTCTTTGATGTTTCTAACGCGTGTATTTTGTTGTTAGAAAGAGGTACGAGACATCAAAGTAAGTACTTTAATGGTTTTAATTGATATTATGATGTAGAGATCATGTTTACATTGTTATTATGATATTCCTAGTATCATGTTTAGGTAAAAGGTTATAATATCAAATATGTTTATTATGATTGTTATGATGCCTTTTATTCTCTTCCTAATATTTATGATTATTAGTATCATGTTAGGGTTAAAGATTTGATTTTTATTGTTTAGTGACATGCTAGGGTTTGTTATTAATCTTGTTAGTATCATGCCTAGGATCTTGCTATTATTATGCTTTAATATTAACATGAACATGATTATGATTATAATTGTTATGATTTATGATGATTATGAATATTATTATTAAAATTTTATGATTATGATTATTATTATTATGATTTTTATTATGATGATATTATTATTTTGATGATTATTATTACTATGTTGCTTGATGATATTTGTTATTATTGCTTGATCACACCTTTTATGCATGTTTAAAGGGAATTTGTACTTGTAATCACGCTTAATAAGATATTAATAATCTTGTTAAGGTTAATTTGATTATAATTTCAAGTGATCGCCAATAATAGATTTATTTGTGCATTAAATTCAATCAACATAGATTAAACAGGTTTAGGGTTAATCCTATTGCTTGCATGTTAATTAGAAAGCGCACATGAATACGATCAGAATAAAGTAGAGGCCTATTATTAGGGCATGTTCAGTCTCTTTTAGGTTGGATTTGTACCTTCATCCCCGAACCCTTATTTGGTTCTAGACCTTATGGAGTTGACGATCTCTTGGATCGTTAAGGGGTGTAACCTTCACCTTGTGAACGGTTTACAAGTTCCTTAAAAAACTTGTTGGCGACTCTTTTGCTCTATCTTCTTCCCTTTTGGACGCCACCGTACTTTAGTGTATGATCACAGTGGGGTTCAAGCTATGGGGTTAATGCTTGAATCTATTCCATACACTAACGTGTGTATTTTGTTATTAGAAAGAGATATGGGGATCCAAGTAAGTAATTTAATTGTTTTATTGATATTTTGATATAGAAATCATGTTAGGATTATATTTTTTTTGATTCCTAATATCATGTTAGGATGTTTTATTACTTCCTAGTATCATGTTTAGGGTTACTTAATATTTCTAATATCAATTATGATTTCTATGATGCTTCCTATTTCTTTCCTAATATCATGCTAGTATCATGTTAGGGCTAAAGCTTAACATTTGATGTTTAGTGACATGTTGGGGTTTGTTATTAATCTTGTTAGTATAATGCCTAGGATCTTGCTAATATTATGCTTTAACATGATTATTTTAATTATGATTATTATGATTGTTATTTTGATTATAATCATAATTATGATTGTTATTATGTTGCTTGATGCTTATTATTATTTTTTTTGCTTGATCACAACTTTGCATTTGCTTGACGATCTCATGGATCATTAAGGGGTGTAAAACCTTTACCCTGTGAACGGTTTACAAGTTCCTAAAACTTGTTGGCGACTCTTTTACTCTAGCTTCTTTCCCTTTGGACGCCATCATTCTTAAGTGTATGATCACAGTGGTTCAAGTTTGGGATAATGCTTGAAATATTCCCTACAGTTTTTTAGCGACTTCACTGGGGAGGATTTCTATTTTAATTCCTAAAATTTATTTTGGCAATGATTTAGAATGAGCGGATGAGATTCAAAAAGTTCTAAGTATTTCATGTGCGTAATTTTGATTGACATTATTGGAATAAGCATAAAAAAGGTTCTCATTGGAAAGACCATCCGTAATGAGTCAAAAACATAGGATTTTTACACGTAGGAAATTTGAGAAATATCTTTCACAACTAGAATTGAAATAATACTGCGGAAACAGGAAAACTCTAAGAACACACAAAGCAACTAGCGTCTAGAAAACAGAGCCTGTCGCCAATGATATGGCTCTGTCGCCTGGTGACAACATTTTTGTTTTGCGACAGGGCTATATCCTGGCGACAGACTCTGCTGTCTCGCGCCGTTTTCTTCCAATACCGAGCAAGAACTCTGCCTTCTTGTTTTGACTGGTTCTAGAACTATTGGCTCGATTCTATGTCCGGATTGAGTTTTTCTCTCTTTTTTGAAACCCATATGTGTTCTACATGTGGCCATAACCCTCTGGGAATTCATGTTCCTTCTACCCAATCGAACGCTTCAGGCAACTAAGGGTACATCCGAGAATGTTGAATTCACCAAACCATGGAAGCGAGTTTAACTCGCGGGGTCCCATCCACACGCGCCAACCATTCCAAAGGTAAGGCTTCCGCGCGGTGCATCTGAACTCATAACCATGGACCCTCTTTGACTAACCCATATCTTGAACTTTAGAGAACTAGAGCCATGGTTAGGTTGCAAACTCATTGCATCATGTTGTAACTATTTGACTACTTGTGCATTATTTGCTTGTGCATACTTACATGTGATTAAACTAATAATTTGGTTTGACTTGTAATTATGAATATGCTTAAATAAATTAACCAATGACTAAAGGACTTTGCTTAATTAATTAGTTAATTAATTTGGCTAATAAATATGTCTAAAATCGAGTCATAATTCATTTGAGTCAACCCGGATTTTATTCCTGTATACTGCACAAATGTCAAATTGTTTTTGTCATATCCGGAGTTCTAGAAAGAGTTACGAGTCGTACATTTTAAAGATTTGTAGCCCCGAGTTTTATCTTTAATTTGGCGTTGGTTTTGTCCCAATCAGAGTCACAGATAAAACGTTATGACTAAAATACTACAACCTGTCCAGTTTAATGCACATACATGAGGTCTTAACATAGTCTTTGTTCGAGTCTAGTCACATAGTCTAGTCACATGGTCATGACACAAGTGTTAACATGTCACCTAAACTCACTAGACTTAGCACACACTATTTACATACTCTTTGTGCACTATGACCATGTCTGAGGTTCATGCATGAGTCGTCCTTTCCGTCATTTGAGTTGGGGGTCCACTTTATTCCTAAATTCTTCCACATCTCTCCATCTACATCGTCTTTCCACTCTCTACACGCTTTCTTCATACATATCATTCCCCTCATTACTCTATAATCTTTTCTCATCCATGCATGTTGAATCGAGTTTGAGTCATGTGATTGAAAAAAAAAGAAAAAGAAAAAAAAAGGTAATGATGATAGAGCATAAGACATGAGGCGAGCTTCAACGACAAGATTTCGTCACCTCTTTTTCTTTTTATTTTTCTTTTTTTCATTTTTCATTTCCCCAATAAGTCTAGCAATAGGAACCTTTTATTTTCCTTAGATTTTTTATTTTTTATGTTTCTTTTCTCCCTTTAATAAAATGAGAATTTGTTTCCTTGCATATGATCATTGCATTGCATTGCCCAAAAAAAAAATCCATTTCGAACAAAGCCATGTTATACTTTTCACCCTCCAAATATACAATCTTTTCTTCATAAACCACTTTGAGCCTCGTCTAACAATAGACCTTTCTTTCTTCAACCCACATCTACCTAACCTTGAGATGGGATGGTGTGTAACTTATGTAATTTTCAAAGAACAAAAGCTTGAGTGAATCAAAAGATTAAAATATCAAAAACAATAAAAGTGTACGAAAGGGCAAGCGTTCCAATGTCTTTGACATGAACATGTCTTTGATATGAACACATCTCAGATTGCGTCTCTTATCGAGTGCTTGGTACCGTGCCTGAGAAACATGAATTCCAAGTGAGTAATAGACCGCATGATTGGGATTGCCCACACTTATGGAAAATATTCAAATATGAAATATGCAAAAGCAAAAAAGAGAGCAAAATGTAAATAAAAGAGAGTTTAAAAGTGAGAAAAACTCAAGCATAAAAATACAAGGATTCAAATGCAAAGTTGCACACTTTGGGGGTTTATCTAGGGGCTTGCACCTTTATCCCTTTTATAAACTTTACCCTAACCATGTTACAACCCTTAAAAGACCTCACATCGAGGTGTGGCCGTAATAAAAATGCATTCATATTTGCGTTCATAATTGATCATATCAAGGAATTTCCTATGCTCATCCCTATCCATCTAGAGCTAGAATTGGGGGCTTAATCCCTACATTATTAGCCTACCCAGCCTAAGAGTCACCACCATTTGACTCTTTTCAATAAATTTTTCCACACACTTAGCCTTTGCAGCCTAGCTTTAGTGTCACTTTCACACACATCACAGATGCATGACCAAATAGTCCTTCCCTTAGGAACCCTTTATCATGAAATCTTAACACAATGTTGAAGCATACTTTGTCATAACAAAATCACTCATCATTGCATCACAAAGTATGAAGTGCTTAGCCTCTGTGCCTAAATTACCCAAATCCTGTCATCATTTAGTCAACAATTGAGATAGCCTAAGCTAGGATGAATTAATCCTTGCACCTTGAGAGATAGTATCAAACAACATTTGACTAAGCTCGTTCAACACTCACTTCAATCCTTTTTCACATCTTTCTTTTTCGGGAGAAAGTAGGTACCCTCCACAAAAAATGACAGAAATTTTTGCTAATTTTTGCTTTTTTCCATTATTCGAGTCGCACGATCACACTATAATGCACACACGAGTCATGAACGTTGAGTCATGTCGTGTCATATCATCTTGAATTAAGTCTAACACATGTGTCAAGGATTTTGAGTCGAGTCATGACAAATCATATGTGTTAAAGACACATTAAGTATTAATTGAGCCTTAGGTCAACCCTAAGATAACTAAAAATATGAGCAAAGTCCTATAGTCCAAAATATAAACGCAGGTACATCCTAGCAAGCAAGAACATTCCCATATTTTTTCGAAAAATTGTGAACATGACACATGAGATTCTTCCAAGATGAGAGGAGTTTGAGTAAAATTGCATGGAACAGTAAATTAGAGATGAAGAGCTTTAATTTACAAAAGATTTGAGCGGATTTGGTTGAAAGGAAACGACCAAGTTCAAAGTTCGGAGCAAAATTGAGCAACGAAATGCAGTAGCAAAAGTAAAATAAGGAAGACCCAACTCTAGAGCCAGATGACAAGGCTGTCGCCTGGCGACAGAAGCAAAGCGCGGCGACAGATGGTTCCAGCGAGCTGGTGCGGCAACAGAATGTGTGACCCCCATATTAGATTATGCGAACCTAGTGCAGCAATTTCCGAGTTCCTTGGTACGCCAGTTAGTCCCTATAAGAAATTTGAAATGATTAAGTAGTCGGCTTGATTACAATCGCAATAAGTGATAGACTTGACAAAAGATCGTCTCACTTAGCTTGAAGCGCATAAGCATTGGCTTATCGCAAGCACCAAAGTATTGGTTCACAAAGAATTCCTTGGATGGGAGATTTCCACAAATCAATTTGAAGCCTTTAAGAATCTTAGATATGGTTCTTGAGAAGGATTTTCCAAAGATGGAAGGGTCGATTTGAAGATTCAAGATGAAGAAGTCTTCAACAGGGGGAATTTAAGATTAAAGGGTCTCTCGTCAAGATTTGAGAAGATAGCACGAGATGGGCGGTCTTCAACGGCATTCGCTAAGATCGTGGAGGCTGTCATCAAGATTGGAGAAGATAGCACAAGATGGGCGGTCTTCGACGGCATTTGCTAAGATTGCGGAGGTTGTCACCAAGATTTGAGAAGATAGCACGAGATGGGCGCTCTTTGACGACATTCGCTAAGATTGTGGAGGTTGTCACCAAGATTTGAGAAGATAGCACGATATGGGTGGTCTTCGACATCAATTTCTAATATTGTGGAGGTTGTCACCAAGATTTGAGAAGATAGCACGAGATGGGCAGTCTTCGACGGCATTCGCTAAGATTGTGGAGGTTGTCACCAAGATTTATGAAGAGCGGTTTGTGATGAGGCGATCTTCGATGGCTTTTGCTATGATTGGGAAGGTTGTCACTATGATTCAAGAAAAAAGCTCGAGATGTAGCAGCAACGATGGACGACGTTCCCTAGAATGTGGAGAGTTGTCACAAAACTGAAGATGGCTACAAGCAGAGTTATTTTTAACGATGTTCCCTAGGATGTGGAAGATTGTCAAAAAACTGGAGATGGATACAAGCAGAGATATCTTGGATCGTGTTCCCTAAGATGTAGAAGATGGTCACAAGCAGCAGAGGATGACTACAAGAAGAGTCATCTTCGATGAAATAGGAGGCAGCTACAAGCAGAGCAGTCTTCAACAAATGCAGTAAATCGGTTACTCTAGAGACGTGTGCTCGACGGTGCAAGATACGCATTTCTTAACTCTTTTATCTATTTAACTAACGCTAGTTTGCAGGTATCAACGTTACAAGAATGATATAGGATCGTAGAACGTTATGAATCATTCTCCGTCCCTATCGCTACTTTGACTTTTGTTTTTGAAACATAAGTTTCTCCAAACTCAGTCAAAGTGGGGGCTTCTATAGACACCCATTTGTGTCTCCCCAAAACCAAACCCATTGATGATTACCTTTCACGTCGAATCATAATCGAATGAAGTGAAAAAAGTCTAATGTTGCGGATAGTTTTTATAAAAATCTTTCTTCTGTTTTCGAAAACCTACTCTATTTTATGAAAATAGCCATTGCAATTCAGTTTGGTCTATGAAAAGGGTCCAATAATGGTGTAGTTTGATGGGGCTTGAAAAGAGCTTTCCAACGAAATATTATAATCCCGATTCCGGACTATTTTCGTATAAATAGACTCCCTGGACATCCGTTTTCAATCATCAACTCTCATCAAGAATTTCTTAATTCTCTCTCTCTCTCTCTCTCTCTCTTTCTCTCTCTCTCTTTTTCTAAACCAACCCTTTTACAAACAAAATTCTGCATTCACAAGATCTAGACACACCTAGCAAATTTCGAAGTTGCCTTCGCTCTAGACGTTAAAGGTTGATAATTTCTGAGGGTTTGGTCCCAAATCTAGTTTAAACTTTTTAACTCTTTCATTCAATTATTTAATTTAATTGTTTGATTATTATTTTTCCTTGAAATTACTAACGTGTGTATTTTGTTATTAGAAATAGGTACAAGGCATCCAAGAAGGTAATATAATTGTTTTATTGATATTTTGATAAAGAAATCATTTTAGGATTATATTTTTTGATTCCTAGTATCATGTTAAGATGTTTTATTGCTTCCTAGTATCATGTTTAGGGTTAATTAATATTTCTAATATCAATTATGATTTTTATGATGCTTCCTATTTTTTTTCCTAATATCATGCTAGTATCATGTTAGGGCTAAAGCTTTAATCTTTGATGTTTAGTAACATGCTAGGGTTTGTTATTAATCTTGTTAGTATCATGCCTAGGATCTTGCTAATATTATGCTTTAACATGATTATTTTAATTATGATTATTATGATTGTTATTTTGATTATAATCAAAATTATGATTGTTATTATGTTGCTTGATACTTATTATTATTTTTATTGCTTGATCACACTTTTATGCATGTTTAAAGGGAATTTGTACTTGTAATCACGCTTAATAAGAAATTAAGAATCTTGTTTAGGCTTAATTTGATTGTAATTAAAGTGATCGCCTTTAATAGATTTATTTGTGCATTAAATATTCAACCAATATAGATAAACAGGTTTAGGATAAACCTATTGATTGCATGTTAATCAGAAAACGCACATGAATACGAGTAGAATAAAATAGAGGCCTATTATTACGGCATGTTCAGTCTCTTTTAGATTGGATTTGTACCTTCATCCCCGAACTTCCAGTCATGGTTCCAGACCTATTAGAGTTTATGATCTCATGGATCATTAAGGGGTGTAACCTTCACCCTGTGAACGGTTTACAAGTTCCTAAAATTTGTTGGCGACTCTTTTACTCTAGCTTCCTTCCTTTTGGATGCCACCATGCTTAAGTGTATGATCACAGTGGGGTTCAAGTTTGGGATAGTGCTTGAAATATTCCCTACACATATACACAAAGTGTGTGCTAAGACTAGTGAGTGTAAGTGATATCTTCAAGACTCGTGTCATGACCATGTGACTAGACTATGTGACTAGACTCAAACAAAGACTAAATTAAGACCTCACGCATGTACACTAAACTGGACATGATGTAGTATTTTAGTCATAACTTTTTATCTGTGACTCTGAATTAGACTAAACCAACGCCAAATGAAAGATGAAACTCAGGGCTACAGCTTTATAGGTTTTACAACTCGTAACTCTTCCTAGAACTCTGGCTATAACCAAAACAAGTTCACATTTGTACAGTATACGGGAATAAAAATCTAGGTTGACTCAAAGGAACTATGACTCGATTTTAGACATATTTATTAGCTCAAATTAATTAATCAATTAATTAAGCAAAGTCCTTTAATCCTTGGTTAGTTTTTTTAAGCATATTCATAATTACAAGTCAAACCAAACGGTTACTTTAATCACATGTAGGTTATGCACAAGCAAAGAATGCACAAGTAGTCAAGTAAGCACAATATGATGCAATGAGTTTGTAACCTAACCATGGCTCTAGCTCTCTAAAGTTCAATGATAAGGGTTAGTCAAACAGGGTCCATGGTTATGAGTCCAGATGCACCGCATGGAAGCCTTACCTTTGGAAGGGTTGGTGCGTGTCTATAAGACCCTGCGAGTTAAAATTGCTTCCACGGTTTAGTGAATTCAACAAACTCGGATATATCCTTCGTTGCCATAAGCGTTCGATTGGGTAGATGAAGCGTGAATCCTCAGAGGGTTAAGGCAATATGTAGAACACATATTGGTTCATAAAAGAGGGAAAAACTCAATCAGGTTGTAAAACCGAGCAAACAGTAGTAGAAATGGTCGAAACAAGAAGGTAGATTTCTGGCTCTGTATTGGAAGAACTCGGCGCGCAACTACAGTGCCTGTTGCCAAACTAAGACTCTGTGAGCATACGACAGTGCTTGTCACTAGGCGACAGAGACATCGCATTTCGATGGCACTCTTCTCTCAACGTCAGTTCCTACATGCCTCAGCAGCTTTCTATTCTTGAATTTTCCAGTTTTTCGCAGCGTTATTTCAATTCTAGTTGTGAAAGATATTTTCCTAATTTCCTACGTGTAAAAATCCTATGTTTTTTACGAATTACGGATGGTCTTTCCAATGCGGACATTTTTTATGCTTATGCCAATATTGTTAATCAAAATTACGCATATGAGTACTTAGAACGTTTCGAGTCTCATCCACTCATTCTAAATTATTGCCAAAAAAATTTTTAGGAATTAAAATAAAAATCCTCCCCAATGGAGTCGCCAAAAAAATGTACGGAATATTTCAAGCATCCCACACTTGAGCCCCATTGTGATCATACACTTAAGCGTAGTGGCGTCTAAAGGGAAGGAAGCTAGAGTAAAAGAGTCCCCAACAAGTTTTAGGAACTTGTAAACTGTTCACAGGGTGAAGGTTACACCCCTTCACGATCCATAAGATCACTAACTTCATAGTGGTCTTGAACCATGACTGGATATTCAGGGATGAAGGTACAAATCCAACCTAAAAGAGATTAAACTTGCCCTAAAAATAGGACTCTACTTTATTCTTCTCGTATTCGTGTGTGCTTTCTGAGTAATATACAAACAATAGGTTAACCCTAAACCTGTTTATCTATATTGCTTGAATATTAATGCACAAACAAAACTATTATTGGCGATCACTTGAATTATAATTATATTAGCCTAAACAAGATTATTAATTATCTTATTAAGCGTGATTACAAGTACAAATTTCCTTTACTCATGCATAAAAGGCGTGATTAAGAAATAACAATAAAATATATAATAACCAAAGAAACATAACAATCACAGTCATCATCATCATAATAATATTATCAATAAAACATAATAATATTAGCAAGATCCTAGGTATGATACTAACAAGATTAATAACAAACCCCAGCATGTCACTAAACAATAAAGATCAAAGCTTTATCTCTTACATGATACTAACATGAAAAGAATAGGATGCATCATATAAACATACATGATATTAGAAATTTTAGTTATTACCCTAAACATGATACTAGGAAGCAATAAAACATCCTAACATGATACTAGGAATCAAAATAATCTAAGCATGATTTTTATGTCCAAAGAATAATTAATGTAATTAAATTACTTACTTGGATACCTCGTATCTCTTTCTAATAACGAAATACACGCCTAAGTAAATTAAAGGAAAATAATAAATAAAACAATCAAATTAAATAATTGAAATAGAGATTTGGGACCAAACCCTCATAAATTATCAACCTTTCACGACTAGGGCGAACGCAACTTCGAACTTGGCTAGGTGTGTCTAGAACTTGGGAATGTGGAATATTGTATATTATAGAAAGGTGTAGGAGGGCTTAGAAAGAGGGAGAAATAGTAAGTTTCTAAGCTTTTAGAGAGAAGAGAATAGAATTAGATGATTGTTGATGATTGTGAATGAATAAAAACGAGGGTCTAAGACCTTATTTATAGAAAAATAGTTTTGAAACGATATAAAAGCGTCAGAATTCAAATCAGAATAAAATTCGCTTCTGTTGCAAAGCTGTCGCGCGCGACAGACTATTGCCGTGCGATGAACCTGTCGTTTAGCGATGAGACAGTTTTTTGCGGATTTTATTTTTATCATATCTTTTGATCCAAAAGTCCAAAAAAGTTATATAATATGTCGTTGGTAAGCTCTTCAAGTCTACTTTCCAATCCAATTAGAATCTAAATAAAAAAAAAATCATTTGTAGATAAAAAGATATGCCGAAATAGTGGAAGGGTGTTAGTTTTGGATAACGTTTCGTATACTTTTCATATCTTTTTCTATATAGCTCGAAATAAATATTATAATATATCATTGGAAAGATAATTTTAAGATATATACAACCATATAAGATTTGGATAAAAAATATGATGCACAAAAATGATATCTGACCATATTCCATTTCGCACAAAACAAGGACTCTCAAAAGGAGAAGTTTTATTCAATTTCGAATTCTTTGATCGTATCTTTTTTAAATAACTTTAATTAAGATCTTTTGAAACTTATAGAATCTTATAATAAATCTTAATTAGTTAAGGAATAGGATTAAACCTTTAAACCTTCCTGTAGGCGTCGTTCGAAGTGTGCCTACGTTAAAGCATTTGTGAATATGCTTGGCACTCATAGGAAGTGGGAATTGACATAAGACGATAAGGGACACGATTAGGGACAAGGAAAGTAGGGAGCCGCCAACAAGTTTTTAAGGAACTTGTAAACCGTTCACGGATCATTTAAGGCAACCACGAATAAAGGGACAACGATAGGAAACAACGACGATTGACCCGTGAAGGTTACACCCCATTCATAATCCATGAGATTACTAACTCCATATGGTTCGGAACCACGAAAGGAGGATCTGGGATGATGGTACGAAGTGAGTCATGGAGTCACATTCGCCCGTATTGGCCTCTACTCGATTCTTATAGTGAAAAGTGATTCATGCAATCTCAAAGGAATACAAACAAACATTCAATTTGCTCCAAACTATTATTAAGCTAAATTGGTTGAATATTAATGCAACATATAATTCTAAAATATTAGTGATCACTTGATTAAACAACAGATTAAAAAGGAACCTAAGCCGGTCATCCAAATTATCTTATTAGGCGTGATTTTCAATTACATATTCTCTTTAAACATGCAATACGGTGATCAATAATAACAATAGAATAAACATTAATATTTGAAGCAATTAACAATAGAATAAACATTAATATCATTAGTCAAATAAAATATAAAATAACCTAATCATGATGCTAACAATATTAAAATAAAATAAGAGTAATTACATTAATTAATTACTCACATTCCACGAGTTCCTTTAAATTGCTACATCATGAATAAACTGTTAGTAACTTCAATAAAAATATAAAGAAAATTAAAACAATTAAATTAAATAAAGATTAGATTTTATTTAGTCCAAACCCTCAATCAATTATACCTTTCACGCCTTGGTTAATGTATAGAAATTTAGGTATTGTATGGACTCCTTGGAGTGTTTAAAGGAAGGAATAGTGAAAGAATGAGGAGGCTAGTGTTTAGGCTAAAGAGGGAGAAGAGAATTATTTTGTGATCAAGCTTGTTGATGATTGAAAAAGGGGTGATATGACCTCTATTTATGGGAAAAAAGAGGGTCGAAGAATCAAGAAAAGATCGAGTTCGAATCGGATTAAAACTCTTACGATAGACAGCAGTTTTGCGGTTTTTGTTTTTATCATATCTTTTGATCCAGAAATCGGAATAAGATAAATAAGATAAATAAGATATCGTTGGAAAGATCTTGAAATCTACTTTCTAATACAATTAAAATCAGATTAAAATGTTTTATAGAATAAAAGATATGGCCGAAATAGTGAGACGGTGTCAGTTTTGGATAGAGTTTGACATTTTATTCATATCTTTTCCGTTATAGCTCGGAATTGATATTATAATATATCATTGGAAAGATAATTTCAAGCGCTATCCAACCATATAAAATTTGGATAATAAATATGTTCCAAGAAAATAATATCTGTCTATATTTGAACGTCTTTCAATTCGAATAAAATTAGGGCTTTCAAAAAGAAAAGTTTTATTCAATTTCAAATTCTTTAATCTTATCTTTTCAAAAAGGATAATTAAGATCTTTTAGAAACTTATAGAAGCTTCTAATTAATCCTAATTGGTTTAGGAATGGGATTAAATAATTTGGACCCTCCACATGATCATTGGGTTGTAGGCAAGGTTGGTTTAGGTTCGGTTTGGGCTCAGTTTAATATTTTGGCCATAACTCATTCGTTACAACTCGGATTTGGGCTTATAATATATCGTTGGAAAGATCTTTTAAAGCCCCGTCCAAATATTTAATCATTGGACCCAGATTATGGACCAAAATAAACTGGATTAAACTTTTTTATAAAAGGACACGAAATGAATGATTTTAAAGGACACGAAATGAATTATTTTGGGTTTAAAGGCACGAAAAGAGGAAAATAAGTTATATTTTGGGAAAATGGGCTAGGAATTAGGTTGGTTTATGAAATGAAAATATGGATTTGAATATGGATTTAAGCACTCCAAAGATTAAATACTAAACCCGACCAATAATGGCGGTGAAAGGTCATTCATCATCGGGTTTGGTTTTAGGGAGACATTTTTAGGTGTCTACACTTCCACATGATCATTGGGCCGTAGGTAAAATCCAGTTTGGGCCCAGTTTAGTATTTAGGCCATAACTTCCTCATTATTCATCAGAATTAGGTTTATAATATATCGTTAGAAAGGTCTATTCAAGCCCTATCCAACTACACTATTATTGGACCCTGATCATGGAACATACAAAATTGGACTGGTTGTTTTCCATTAATAGAATAAGAAAAGAAATATTTTCAAAAATAGAAAGAAGTATTTTTATTAAAACAACCGTATCACAAGACTTTTCACATTTCACCTCGTTCGATAATCAAATGAAGTGAAGGATATTCATCACTGGGTTTGGTTTTTGGGGAGACACAATTAGGTGTCTACAAACATGTAACAATATTAATAGAGAAATTAACAACTCAAAGCAAATAATAACAGAAATTAAAGAGTTACAGATAGAGGAAAGAGATTACAAATTATAGGGAATATTTCAAGCATTACCCCAAACTTGAACCCCACTGTGATCATACACTTAAGCATGGTGGCGTCCAAAGGTAAAGAAACAAGAGAAAAAGAATCGCCAACAAGTTTTAGGAACTTGTAAACCGTTCACATGGTGAAGGTTACACCCCTTAACAATCCAGGAGATCGTTAACTCCAATAGGTATGGAACCATGACTGGAAGTTCGGGGATGAAAGTACAAATCCAATCTAAAAGAGAAAGAACATGCCCTAATAATAGGCCTCTACTTTATTCTTCTCGTATTCATGTGCGCTTTCTGACTAACATGCAATCATTAGGTTTACCCTAAACCTATTTAATATATGTTGGTTGAATATTAATGCACAAATAAAACTATTATTAGCGATCACTTGAATTATAATAAAATTAACCCTAAACAAGATTATTAATTATCTTATTAAGCGTGATTAGAAATACAAATTCCCTTTAAACATGCATAAAAGGTGTGATCAAGAAATAACAATAATAAACATCAAGCAGCATAATAATCATAATAATTATAATTAAAATAATCATGTTAAAGTATAATAATAATAGTAAGATCCTAAGCATGATACTAACAAGATTAATAACAAACCCTAGCATGTCCCTAAGCAATAAAGATCAAAGATTTAGCCATAACATGATACTAACATGATATTAGGAAAGAATATAAGAAGCATCATAGAAATCATAATTGATATTAGAAACTTAATTAATCCTAAACATGATACTAGGAAGCAATAAAACATCCTAATATGATACTAGGAATCAAAATAACAATCTAAGCATGAGTTCTAATCAATATCAATAAAGCAATTAAAGTACTTACTTCGATGCCTCGTACCTCTTTCTAATAACAA
Source organism: Chenopodium album (assembly GCF_948465745.1). NCBI lineage: Eukaryota > Viridiplantae > Streptophyta > Magnoliopsida > Caryophyllales > Amaranthaceae > Chenopodium > Chenopodium album. The sequence goes on from NC_137834.1 coordinate 26,472,656, forward strand.
AATACACGCGTTAGTAACTTCAAGGAAAAGTAAAAAAATAAAAGACAATTAAATTAAATAATTAAAATAGAGATTTGGGACCAAACCCTCAGAAATATCAAACCTTTCACGTCTAAGGCAAAGACAACTTCAAACTTGGCTAGGTATGTCTAGTGCTAATGTATGAGGAATTTTTTTTGCAAAAGGATAGTCTAGAAAGAGGGAGAGAGAGAATAAGCTTTAGTTTAGAGAGAGAGAAGAGAATTAGAGAATTCTGGTTAAGAGTTGATGATTAAAAACAGAGGTCCAGGGACCCTATTTATAATAAAATAGTCCGTAATTGATAATACAAATAAGAGTTCGAAAAGGAATAAAACACGCCTATGTCGCCAACAACAGGACCTGTCGCCAGGCGATAGGGTCTGTCGCTAGGCGACATACCTGTTGTTTGGTGATTTAAGACAGTTTTTGCGGATTTTGTTTTTATCATATCTTTTGATCCAAAAGTCCAAAAAAGTCATAAATTATGTCGTTGGAAAGCTCTTGAAGTCTACTTTCGAACCCAATTAAAATCAGATTAAAATCTTTTGTAGAAAAAACATATAGCCGAAATAGTGGAAGGGTGTCAGTTTTTTATAGAGATTCGTATCTCATTCATATATTTTTAGTTATAGCTTGAAATTAATATTATAATATATCATTGGAAATATAATTTCAAGATCTATCCAACCTTATAAGATTTTGATAAAGATTATTAGGAACAAAAATAATATCTGAATATATTCCATTTCTTACAAAACAAGGATTCTCAAAAGGAGTAGTTTTATTCAATTTCAAATTCTTTGAAACATAATTATCAATCCTAACTCCATTAGCATTTTAAAGAGAACCTTCTAGAGTATTCTAGAAGACTATAATAAGTCCTTATAGCTTTAGGAATGATAATTAATAATAGGCCTTCCTCTAGATCATTGGGTCGTATGTAAGAACCAAGTCAGGCCCAGTTTAGTATTTTGGCCATAACTTCCTAATTATTCATCAGAATTGGGCTTATAATATATCGTTCGAAAGTTCTTTTCGAGCCCTATCCAACTACATTATTATTGGACCTTTATCACGTACCAAAACAAACTAGAATGCACGTTATTCATTAATAGGGTAAAAAAAGAAATATTTTCAAAATCAGAAAGAAGAGATATTTAAATAAAAAACATCCTCATCACTAGACTTTCCACACTTTCTCTTTGTTTGATAATCAAATGACATGAAAGGTATTCATAACAGGGTTTGGTTGCGGGGAGACACATTTGCGTGTCTACAGAAGCCCCCACTTTGACTGAGTTTGGAGAAACTTATGTTTCGAAAACAAAAGTCAAAGTATCGATAATGACGACAAATAATTTAAAACGTTCTGCGATCCTAAATCATTCTTGTAACGCCGATTCCTGCAAACTAGCGTTAGTTAAAACAGATAAAAGAGTTGAGAAGCGTATCTTGCACCGTCGAACACACGTCTCTGGAGGTAACTGATTTTTCTATTTACTATTGTGACAACCTTCCACAAGCTAGGGAACGCCATCTTGTTGTTTTGATGTTCACTCTTCTCTGAATAATTGAGCTTTTTTGATATGTCCACGCGTTTCTAAACAAAGAGCTTTTTTGTTCTGTTTGACGATCTTCCTCAAGCTAGGGGATACCGCCTAAAGACTGTGATAAACTTCTGAAAGCCAGAGAATACTATGAAAGATTGCTTCGCCCGAAATGATCTTCTACAGCCTTATGACCATCTTCCGCAAGCCAGGGAACATGATCGAAAATTGCTCCGCTTGAAGCCATCCTCAGTTGTTGCAATATTATTTCGAAGAAAATTACAGAAAGACCACTGCTTGTTGATCCTTAATGCTGCTTAAATTTTGCTGTTGATGTTTTGGGTGATGACAATCCTCTTTTCTAACAGTTGTCAACACAACTCTTGTATGATGTATGACAATTTGATTTAGGGAAAGTTGTCAATGTCACGTAACAATCCATCCTTGGAAATGTTGCTACGATGAAGCGGCAATCCGTATCTCGGAAAATTTGCCAAAATCCAATTTTGGGAAAAGTTACCAATGCTTCGTAACAATCTGTCATAAGAACTTTGCTACGATCGACAATCCACATCTTGGAATATAACTCTTGAAAGCAATCCACCTTGGAAATTTGGCAATGTTATGTGACAATCCTTTTAGGAAAATATTGCCACTATTGACAATCCACGTCTTGAAACATTTGCAAAAAAGAGTTCACCGACAATCTACATCGGGAACATTTGCCACTTAATGAAATAAATGACAATCCACGTTGAGGAATCTTTGCCGATATTTAAGATGAATAGAGACCTATAACAATCCTTTGGGAAATTTTGCCATAGGGAATTGGGTGTATGACAATCCGATCTCGGAAATATTGCCAAGGATAACAATCCGAACATGGAAAAAATTGCCAAACAGAGAAGGCGTACGATAATCCATGCTTGGAAACTTTATTAGAGATGACAATCCAATCTTGGAAAAATTGTCGTTGAAGAAGATGCGCGACAATCCACATTCAGAAATATTGTCAATTGGGGATAGGGATGGCAATTTAATCCGAGTTCGATTCGAATCCAATCCGATCCGAAGGAAAAAATCCGATTTGAATCCGTTTAAAATTAGTCCGAATCCGAATTCGATAAAATAAATCTGAATCCGAATAGGAGGTGGATCGGACTTGGACCCTACGCAAAGTCCGACAGAGTCCGATCCGAGTCCAAATCCGAGAGTATAAGCATATTCTCTATAACTTGGGACAATTATTTGCTTGTTTTGTAGAAAAATTTTGTTATGTAACTTAGTTTATAAATTAAATATGTTATGTTTATACTTTAATTGGTATGACAATACAAGCAATTATAGGTATATGACATTACAAAAAATAAAAATTAATAAAAATATTCAGATCATTTCGGAGGTCCGTATAAACGGACTGGATTCGGATTCGGACTCGGATTTTTTCGGATTCGGACTCGGATTCGGATCCAAGTCCAGGGTCCGTTTACTAAACGGGTCGGATTCAGATTTAGCCACATCCGAACCAAATCCGATCCGTTGCCATTCCTAATTGGGGATGACAATCCAATCTTGGATAAATTGTCGTATAAGTGCTTGGTTTTGAACTAATGCCTTGGTGCTTGTAATGAGCCAATGCTTAGGCGCTTAAGCTAAGTGAGTCGATTGTCGTCAGGTCAATCATTTACTGCTGTTGTAATCGAGCCGACTACTAATCATGTCAATTTGCTTATAGGGGAACACTGGCGTACCAAGGAACCCGAAATTGTTGTATGAGGTCCGCATAATCCAATATGGGACCACGCATCTTGTCGTTGCACCGACGCTTGCTGGAAGACTCTGTCGCCGCGTTCTCGCTCTGTCGCTAAGCGACAGCCTTGTTGTCTGACACTGGAGTCAGGTTTTCATTCGCGGCTTTTCGAAAAAAATCTGGGAATGTTCTTAATCACTGGAATGTACCTACATTTATATTTTAGACTATAGGACTTTGCTTATCTTTCTTTAGGGTTGACCTAAAGCTTAGTGTTGCTTGACTCATTGACTTGACATGACTCAAGGTATAAACTTGAATTAATGATGATTCACTTCGTGTGACTCGTGTGTGCATAGTGTTGACTCATGTATATGACTCTAAATGCATAAAAACAAAAATTTTTGTCATTTTTGTGGAGGTTACCGACTTTCTCCTGAAAAAGAAAGACGTGAAAAAAGAAAGAAGCGAAGCTTTTGAAGGTGCATGTTGAATGGGCTTAATCCATTAACGTTGTCTCTCATAGTACAAGGATTGAAACATCTTGACTATCCTAGTTGACTTGATAATGAAAGTATTTAGGTGACTTAGGCACGGAGGCTAAGTACTTAATACTTTGATGCAATGACGATTGATGTTGATATGACAAGGCATGTTTCAGCGTTATGCCAAGACTTCATGACAAAGGGTTCCTAAGGGAAGTATATTTGGTCATGTATCTGTGTAGTGTGTGAAAGTGACACTAAAGTTAGGCCACAAGGGATAAGTCTGTGGAAAAATATATTGAAAAGAGTCAATTAATGGTGACTCTTAGGCTAGGTAGGCTAATGATGTAGGGATCAAGCCCCCAAGTTTAGCTCTAAATGAATAAGAATGAGCATTGAAACTTCCTAGATATGATCAATTATGAACGTAAATATGAATGCATTTTTATTACGGCCACACCTCGATGTGAGGTAGCCTACGTATCCGTTAGGATTCAGGCCAAACGTAGCTCTAGCCGAACCTCGCACAAGTGTGTGTATACCTCAAAGAGGTATTTTAAGGGTTGTAACGTGGTTAGGCTAAAGGTTGAAGAAGAAAGGGATAAAGGCTCAAGACCCTAGATAAGCCCCCAAGGTGTGCAACCTTGCTTTTGAATCTTTGTATTATTATGCTTGAGGTTTCTCACTTTTAAATTCTCTTTTATATTTTTCTCTCTTTTTTTTGCTTTAGTATTTATTTTATTTTTATAAGTGTGGGCAATCCCGATCATGCGGTTTATCACTCACTTGCCATTCTTGTTTCTCAGGCACGGTACCGAGCACTTGTAGGGAATATTTCAAGCATTACCCCAAACTTAAACCCCACTGTGATCATACACTTACGCATGGTGGCGTCCAAAGGGAAGGAAGCTAGAGCAAAAGAGTCGCCAACAAGTTTTAGGAACTTGTAAACCGTTCACAGGGCACTACTACAAAAATAGCCAAAGAGACCCAAAATAAGAGAACGGTTAAGTGCATAACAGGTCTCTTATAGAGGAGAGACCGATTATCTTGAATGACAGGTCTCTCGAAATATCAAAGCGACCAGTCATTTAAGAAAATAGGTATCTTGGGGTTTTTTAAAAAAGTCGAGGAATATGGAGAGACCCGTCATTTTAGATGATAGGTCTCGAGTAATATCCAAGAAACCGGTCAAGTAACATAACCGGTCTCAAGTAATATCCAAGAAACCGGCCAATTAACAAAACCAGTCTCTTGGATGTTGTTTTTGAAAATGTGAGAAATTTGATTCACCCGCATATATTTAGGCAGCCATAATTAAGCCCATTAAGTACCAAACCCTAGAACATACTTTCTTTTCTCACTATCGTTCTCCGCCACTTTACACTCTCAACTCATTTCATTTCATCTTTCTTTCTCTCTCTTCTACCTCCTCTCACCATCTCAATTTGTTTTCCTCTTGCTCGATCATTTTTTCTGGTTTCTAGGGCGAGTCTCACACATAAAATTTCATCCTTTACTTCTTTCTCAATCTCAAGAAGTTATCTTCCCTCTATCATTTCAAATTTTCAAGATCTATTTCAAGGTGAGTTTTGTTTTATTTTTCGTTATTAAGTGTTGATCTTCATTTTTTTCAGTTTTTCTTTTAATGAAAAATCTGAATTTATTATAATAATGCTATTTAACATCCTTTTTATTGTTAAAACAATAATTTGTCTGATTTTTAGTTTAGCCGATAGTAGATTGTTTGTTTGCTTGTTAATGTTTTCGTTTCAAAAATTATTTTCGCCAATTTATTATGATATTTTTGTTTAAAAACAACTTTCATAGTCAGATCTACTATTTTTTCGTTATTATTGCTTACTTCTTTCATATGAAATCAGATCTAGTAATTTTTGTCTTTATTAATTTCGCATTTGATTTTCTATTTTTGTTTCCATTTCCAATTTCGAATTCAGCGCTTTAGGTTTAAGTTATGGTATTTTTTAAAAAATTCCTTTGAGATTTTCATGACGAATTGTTCTGTAACTTATCTTCGATTTTTTTTTTTTTTTTTTTTTTTTTTTTTTTTTTTTTTTTTTTTTTGCTTTGGTTGTGTTCAATATCATTTTAAACGAATTTTACTTTGGATTCTCGTAATTCATTAGTTAAATTGAACAATTTCTCATTTTTTTTATTGTAAACGAATTTTAGTTTGTTATTTTCTTTTTCAATTTGTTCATTGTTATGATTTATTTTCTGGATAATAATATTAGCTTTTATTTTTATTTTTATTTTTTGGCATGTCTATATATTTGGTTGTAGGTACCGATCTTTCAAGTTTAAATAGAAGAAATCTGTAATTAAAGATCTGGGTAGTTTATAGTCGTCATTTATAGAATTTTATTTCGATTTATGTATTGAAATTTATAATTACTATGTACGTAATATTTGAGGTGTATGAAATGCAAGAATATTTTTTTAAATTTCTTATTAAATAATTATGTAAAAAAAATAAAAATAAAAATAAAAAACACTTCTTATTAAATAATGGAAAAAATTAATAAAATTAAAAAGTTATTATTAATGAATTGTAATTATAAAAAAAATAAATATATTTAAAATGAGACCAAAGAGACCTGTTAAGCTAAAAAGAGGTCTCACTTTTCTCAAAAACGAGACTGCTTAATTAAGATATGCGGTCCCAGTTTTCTGAAAACAGAGACTGCTTTTCTTAAAAAGGCAGTCTCAATTTCCTTAAAAATTGAGACCGCTTATGTTTAAGAGGCGGTCTTAGCTTTCACATTCTAGAGACTGCCTCTAATAAAGCAGTCTCTTTATCAAAGAGACCGATGCGCTAGTGACCGCCTCTAAGGCAGTCTCTTTGCCTAATTTGGACGGGTCTCTTAGGCCAATTTTGTAGTAGTGGGGTGAGGGTTACACCCCTTAACGATCCAGGAGATCGTCAATTCCAATAGGTCTGGAACCATGACTGGAAGTTCGGGGATGAAGGGACAAATCCAACCTAAAAGAGATTGAACCTGCCCTAATAATAGGCTTCTACTTTATTCTTCTCATATTCATGTGTGCTTTCTGACTAACATGCAATCATTAGTTTTACCCTAAACTTGTTTATCTATGTTGGTTGAATATTAATGCACAAATAAAACTATTATTGACGATCACTTGAATTATAATCCAATTAACCCTAAAAAAGATTATTATTTATCTTATTAAGCGTGATTATTATAAGAACAAATTCCCTTTAAACATGCATAAAAGGTGTGATCAAGCAATAACAATAAATATATATCAAGAAACATAATAATAATCATAAATATAATAAGTTATAACAATTAAAAATCGTAATCATGTTAAAGCATAATATTAATGGCAAGATCCTAGACATGATACTAACAAGATTAATAACAAATCCTACCATGTCACTAAACATTAAAGATCAAAGCTTTAGCCCTAACATGATACTAACATGCTATTAGGAAAGAAGATAGGAAGTGTAGACACCCATTTGTGTCTCCCCAAAACCAAATCCAGTGATGAGTACCTTTCACGTCGAATCATAATCGAATGAAGCGAAAGTGTGGAAAGTTTAGTGTTGCGGATAGTTTTAATTTCTTTTCTCTTCTTTCTATTTTTGAAAACTTATTTTAAGAAAAAAGCCAATCCAGTTTGGTTGGTCCATGATATGGGTCCAATAGTAGTGTATTTGGATAGGGCTTGACAAGATCTTTCCAACGATATATTATAAGCCCAATTCCGATGAATATTGAGGAAGTTATGGTCAATTTACTAAACTGGGCCCGGTTTGAGCCTTATATGCGGCCCAATGATCTAGGGGAGGGCCTAATATGATTTATCATTCCTAATGCAATTAGGAATGGTTTTAGTCTTCTAGATTCTTCTAGAAGGTTCTTTTCATTCCTAATTCAATTAGCATTGATAAATTTACTTTTGTTGACTTTTCAGAGTTTTAATTAAAATCAAAGAGCATTTTTGAGGAAAATACGATTTTATCCTCCTGTACGGCAATTTTTATCTGATTTTAGAAAACGCGTGAATTTCTGAAATCAGCGCCAAACGCCAACTGTAGCGCCTGGCGCCAGCTTTGGCGCCTGGCGCTAGTGTTGGCGCCTGGCGCCAACAGCCAGCGTTGGCGCTGGTTCTGTTTTCTGTGCGCCAATGCTCTGTTTTTGATATTTTATCTTTTTGGCTGATTTTCTCTATAAATAACCTCGTAAAAACTCCGTTTTCATTCATCAACAACCAGTTTTCAATTATAATCACCTACAACCTGTTTTCATTCGCAATCGTCAATTCTCGCATTCTCTTCTAATCCCCGTCTTTTTTCTTTATCTAAACATGCTTTTTTCATTCAAAATTCCGCATTCATTAGATCTAGAAACACCTAGCCATATTCGAAGTTGCCTTCGCCCTAGACGTGAAAGGTTTAATTTCTGAGGGTTTGGTCTCAAATCTCTAATTTAATTATTTAATTTAATTCTTTGATTTTATTATTTTCCTTGAAGTTACTAATGTGTGTATTTTGTTATTAGAAAGAGGTACGAGACATCCAAGTAAGTACTTTAATGGTTTTTATTGATGTTATTATGTAGAAATCATGCTTAGATTGTTATTTTGATTCCTAGTATTATGTCTAGGGTAACTTTAATACCAAGTATGATTAAAAGTATGATGCCTTTTATGTTCTTCCTAATATTTATGATCGTTAGTATCATTTTAGGGTTAAAGCTTTGATTTTTATTGTTTAGTGACATATTAGGGTTTGATATTAATCTTGCTAGTATCTTGCTATTATTATGCTTTTATGCCTAGGATCTTGCTATTATTATGCTTTAACATTATTATTATGATTATAATTATTATGATTTTGATTATTATTATGTTGCTTGATATTATTTATTTTTATTGCTTGATCACGCCTTTTATGCATGTTTAAAGGGAATTTGTACTTGTAATCACGCTTAATAAGATAATTAATAATCTTGTTTAGGGTTAATGTGATTAAAATTCAAGTGATCGCCAATAATAGATTTATTTGTGCATTAATATTCAACCAACATAGATAAACAGGTTTAGGGTTAATCCTATTGATTGCATGTTAGTCAAAATGCGCACATGAATACGATCAGAATAAAGTAGAGGCCTATTATTAGGGCAGGTTCAATCTCTTTTAGGTTGGATTTGTACCTTCATTCCCGAACCCTTATTTGGTTCTAGACCTTATGGAGTTGACGATATCTTGGATCGTTAAGGGGTGTAACCTTCACCCTTTAAACGGTTTACAAGTTCCTAAAACTTGTTGGCGACTCTTTTGCTCTATCTTCTTCCCTTTTGGACGCCACCGTACTTTAGTGTATGATCACAGTGGGGTTCAAGCTAGTGGGATTAAAGCTTGAAATCTATTCCCTACAGTTTTTAGCGACTCCACTGGGGAGGATTTCTATTTTAATTCCTGAATTTGTTTCGGCAATGATTTAGAATGAGTGGATGAGACTCGAAAAGTTCTAAGTATTTCATGTGCGTAATTTTGATTAACATTATTGTCATATGCATAAAAAATATCTCATTGGAAAGACCATCCGTAATGAGTTAAAAACATAGGATTTTACACGTAAGAAATTTGAGAAATATATTTCACAACTAGGACTGAAATAACACCGCGCGGAACTGGAAAATTTTATCGAGCACAGAAAGCTGCTGAGGCATGTGGGAAGTAGCGTCAGGGGCTAGAGCTTGGCGCCGGCATTTTAGTTGTAGCGCCAGACGCCATTATTGGCGCCAGGCGCTACAGTTAAAAGCTGGCGCCAGTCTCTGATTGCTGGCGCCAATTTCCCACAATACCGAGCCAGAAATATATTTCGATCGGTTTTTCGTATTGTTTGCTCGATCCTACTTCCTGATTGATTTTTTTCTCACTTTTTTAAAACCCATATGTTTTCTACATATGGACTTAACCCTCTGGGAATTCATGCTCCATCTACCTGATTGAACGCTCCGTGCAACAAAGGGTACATCCGAGATGTTGAATTCACCAAACCATGGAAGCGAGTTTTTTCTAAAGCTCGCGGTGTCCCATCCACTCGCGCCAACCCTTCACGGTTAGGCTTCCGCGCGGTGCATCCGAACAATTAACCATGGACCCTCTATTGACTAAACCATATCCCGAACTTTAGAGAATTAGAGCCATGGTTAGGTTGCAAGCTCATTGCATCATATTGTGCCTACTTGACTAATTGTGCATTATTTGTTGTGCATATATATTATGATTTCTCTTAACCGTTTGTTTGACTTGTGTTAAGACTAAATAAACTGATTAATGACTAAAGGAATTTGTTTAATTAATTAATTAATTAATTTGAGCTAATAAATAAGTATAAAATCGAGTCATAGTTCCTTTAAGTCCCCCCGAATTTTTATTTCCGTATACTGCACAAATGTCAACTTTTTTTGGTCATATCCAGAGTTCTATAAGAACTACGAGTCGTACAACCTATGGATCTGTAGCCCCGAGTTTTATCTTTAATTTGGCATTGGTTTCATCCAAATCAGAGTCACAGATAAAAAGTAATGACTAAAATAACACAGTCTGTCCAGTTTAATGAATATACGTGAAGTCTTAACTTAGTCTTTGCTTGAGTCTAGTCACATAATCTAGCCACATGGTCATGACACGAGTCTTAACGTACCAATTACACTCACTAGTCTTAGCACACATCACCATGACCATGTCTTAGGTCCATGCATGAGTTGGTCGTTCCGTCATTTGAGTTGGGGAGTACATTCTACTCCTAATTCTTCATATCCCTCCACCTCCATCATTCTTCTTTCACATTCTATTTCAATCTTTCTTCACTTCCTCCATCCATTGCATGTTGAATAAAGTTTGAGTCAAATAATTAACAATAAATATCCCCAAATTCCTTTTCCACAGTACTTGGTCGAGGAGAGAAGGGCGATTAATCAAGGACAACCTCTTTGTTCAAGTTTCACTTTTCGATAAACCGATTCGTCAAAAGAGGAAGGCTAAAAGGATAATGGCAACTCAAGAAGAAGTCAATGAGCTTAGGAACCAACTAGTTACCATGACTGAAACACTGAAGCTTCTCACCCTCAAGGTCGATAATCCCGTGAAGCAACAACAAATGAACCTCATGCAAGAAAGTTTGAGGAAGCTATCTAGTGACTATAAATTTCAGGGCATGAGTTCATAAGGGGTCTCGCTGGACAAAGAACTTCTTCCGCATAAGTTCAACGCCACTGGCATCCCAAAATTCAAGGCAACATATAACCCTTACTTCCATCTAAGAGCTTTCGAAACCATAATGAACATTAAGGGTATCTGATTTGGGTATTTTTACCAGGCCAAGTGGCCCAATCAGAAAAACGCCACGTGTCCTCAGTAAAGGTGCCATTTGGACATATGAGATAATGACACGTTGAGGGCGGACATTCTTCTTCCCTAAACAGACTGATGATCTAGCATGGACCATTCAAGCGGCGACGCGTGGCACCCAAAAGATGCCCAGAGGCCTTTTGGGCTCAGTGACACGTGTCACTCAGGCATTGCCCCTGGATTGGCGGGCTTTAAGGGCCCAAACCTTGAGGCGCCGTTTTGCGGCATGACCTAATTCCTAGGTCACCAGATCCTAGGAGGGCACACTTTTCAAAAGGACCCAATAAATAGGGACATTCTTACATTTATGACGGACAGAGAATATACACGCAATACGAGACAATACGTCACTTACTACAGAGTTGTCATTTTCAAAGAACAGACAACACTTTACCCGAGCTTGGAATCTGAGTGGATAACTTTACTTCCGCACGTTTTATTACCGAACGCTTTCTAACTTAATCTTCGGAGGCGGACCACCGACCATCCGGCGGTCCGTTTGCTTTGCAGGTACAGGCGTCCTTTGCTGAATCCAGTCTCAGTGTTGTAACTCTCCCAAGGGACAAAAACCCCCAAAACATTTGGCGCCGTCTGTGGGGAGAGTACCTCTGAAATGGCTTCACAAGCACCTGTACCGAATCCAGAGGCCAATCGGCCTCCAGAAGACATAGTGGTCCAGACGGACCATGACTCAGGTGACGACGCTGACGTCGAAACCTATGTGGATCCAAATGGATCCCTCATCTCTAAACGCATCCGCAGTAAGGAAAAGCGGGAGCGTCACCCCGACCAGGCAGGGCCAAGCAAAACTGCTGGTCAGCCAAAGAAGTTCTCGGGGCGGCCGGGTGATCCTTCCCAGGCGGCAGGATCGACTCCCGTCACTCGAGTTGAACTAATGAGACTCCTGGGCAGTCTCAGGGGTGATATCAAACAACTCGCCTCAAAGAAGTCGCCTACTCCTAGAAAGGAGCAGTCGGCCAAGAAGCCAGCCCAAGCTGGCAAACAGAAGTCGGTCAGGGACCATCAGTCGACTCCTCATCCTGCCCCTACGGAGAAGGCCTGACCCCAATTTGACCTTACCCGGCTCTGTTTCCCAGAAACGGGCACAAGAAAAGCCATCCGGCACATACAACCGGATGGTAGCAAGAAAACATTCTCTGATGCTCGGCAATACATTGAGCAGAAGAGGACCCAGCTATCAGAGTCGGCCTCAACGTCGACCTATCATGATAGCTTTCGAAATACCTCTATGAGGTGTTCCCAGTATGTACATGAGACTCCAGCAAGCAGCCCGTGGGTTCAGTCTGGTCCTCATATGATTCAGTCGGCCTAGTACATGGCACAACCATTGTACCAGGCGCCGTTTTTACCTTACATGCAGCCTGCCCTCTTTGGAGGATAGGCGGCATACGGCTATCAGCCGATGGACTGGCAGCTTAGGCTGCAACACCTTGGGGATCAACCCTCTGCTTTCTCCAGGGAAATAACTGAAGCCGTACAGCCGGCTAAAGTTAAAAATGTTCTGGTTGGAGCCTATGACGGGACCTCCAACCCTGAAGACCACCTGCTAGCATACACCCACCTCATGTATCTACAGGGGTTGGATGATGCCGCATGGTGTCGGTGCTTTCCAGCCACCCTGAAGGGCATAGCCCAGCTGTGGTTTGGCAATCTGCCGGCTGGTTGCATAAATAGCTTCAAGACGCTTGCGTTCTTGTTTGCTTCAAACTTCTCTATGAACATCCTTGCCAAAAAGACAAGTCTTGACTTGGGCAATGTACAGCAGGGAGATAGAGAAGGCTTGCGTTCCTATGTCAGGCAGTTCAATCTGGTCCGAATCCAGATTCATGGGCTGTCTGATGAGGTCGCTTTCACAGACTTCTTTAAGGGTCTGAAGGGCGGGTCTACTTTTAAGTACGAACTCGTCCGCAAACAAATCTTTACTCTACAAGGAGCCTTGCGAGAGGCGGAAGCCTATATACAGGCGACCGAACTCTGCTCCTCCAATAAGCAGTCGGACCATAAGAAGTCCGATCGGCAGAAAGAGAGTCGGCCTGCTCAGCCGGCTCCTAAGCCAGAAGAGAGCAAAAAGAAAAAACAAGTCTGGGCCATTTATAACTCTGATCAACCGGCCCAGAAGAAGAAAAAGAGTGGAAACCGTACGTCCCAAGGTATGAATTCCACAAGGACTGCTGCTCCATCTTCTTGGAAATTAAGGATCGGCTGACTTTTGAACAGCCGACTCCTATAAAAGGTTCCACTGAAAATCGGAACAAGAGCAAGCATTGCCATTTCCATGAGGATGTTGGCCGTGACACGAACGACTGCTTCAGTCTCAAGAGGGAGCTCGACCGTCTGGCCGACAAAGGACAGCTGAAGTCCTATGTGAAGTCCAAAGTGACTTCAAAGGCAAATCAAGGGCAGTCCAAGAAAAAAACTCCCCAGCCTGCTGTGAGTGCCGAAACTGATGAAGAACCGGTATACACCATAGCAGGCGGCTTTGCCGGTGGTGGCCCGACCATTCGGGGCACCAAGGACCATCTGAGGAATATGGTAAACTCTGTTGAAGAAGGGGATGTGGCAGGCACATCCGCCTTCCCTAAAGTTGTCATCACCGAGCAGGACAGAGGCAAAGTCCGTCGGCCGCATGATGACCCTATTGTCATTGAATGCAAGGTCGCCAACCAGCTGGTTGGTCGAATTCTGATTGACATAGGAAGCTCCTCTGACCTCATCAGTCTAAAATGCTTATCCAATCTCAAGTACAAACCAGATAGCATGATGGAGGTCTCCTACACCCTTGTTGGGTTTGGGGGAGGACTTGTGCACCCAGTCAGACGCATTGACTTACCTGTCCGCCTGGGAAGCAGGGGAGACGGTCTGCACATGACCATCCGTTTCCGAGTGGTTGAAGAGCTCATAACTTACAACCTCATCTTTGGCCGTCCCACTCTTAATGAGTGTAAGGCCGTCATTATCCCTGCACTCATGCTACTTAAGTATGAGAAGGATGATGGAATAGTCGGTTCCCTTAATGGGGGCCAAAAGACGGCTCGAGAGTGTTCTCTCGGACGTCAAGCCCGCGGCCGTAGCATCCGGTCGGGGCAAGCAAACAATCGACCTCGACGATGTCGAGGAAGAACAGTCGGCCCCACCAGCCGGAAAGAAAAGAAAGACTGATCAGCTGGTGGTGGTCAAAAAAGAAAAACAATAGCAATCACTGACCGGGGAACGGTCGGATGATCTCCGTCCCCAGCCTGCTGGTGAACACATCGATATCCCTCTAGACGACAGCCGTCCAGAACGGACGGTTAAGGTGGGGACGGTTGCATTTGCAAAGATGAGTGAAAGCCTTCACCAGCTACTCAGAGAATTCAAAGACATCTTTGCCTTTAAAGTGGAGGAGATGTCAGGCACTAGCCCGGATCTCGCTGTCCACAAACTCGTCGTGGATCCTAAAAAGAAGCCCATCCGACGAAAGAAAAGAAACCACGGCGAGGAAAGAAGTCAGGCGGCAGCCGCCGAAGTAAAAAAGCTGCTTGATGCCAAGTTGATTCGGCCGTGCAATTTCCCTGAGTGGGTAGCTAACGTTGTGTTAGTAAAAAAGCCGAATAGAACTTGGCGGATGTGTGTTGACTACACAGACCTCAACAAGGCATGTCCAAAGGATAGTTATCCATTGCCTAAGATCGACAGTCTGGTCGACTCAACAGCCGGACATGCCTTGATGAGTTTTATGGACGCCTATTCAGGTTTCCATCAGATTCCCCTGTGGAAAAAAGATCAAGAAAAGACGACATTCGTCACTGATCAGGGGTTGTTCTGTTATACGGTGATGCCGTTTGGTTTGAAGAATGCGCTTGCTACTTTCCAACGAATGATTAATACGGTTTTCATTAATCAAATCGGACGGAATGTAGAGGCGTACATTGATGACATGATAGTCAAATCCAAACAGCAGGCGGATCATCTTGCTGATCTTTTAGAAACATTCGCCACACTCAGGCGGCACAAGGTCATGCTAAACCCAAAAAAGTGTGTCTTTGGTGTTGAGTCTGGGAAGTTTCTCGGATTTTTGATTGACCAAAGGGGAATAGAGGCCAACCCTGAGAAAATACAGGCGGTTATCGACATGAAGTCGCCCCGTACTGTGAAGGAAGTGCAAAAACTAACAGGTTGTCTGGCGGCCTTGGGGAGATTCCTCAGTCGGTCAGGCGACAAGTGTCTCTACTTCTTCCAGGCAATCAAAAAGAAGACCAACTTTGAATGGGGGGATGATGCAGAGGCGGCCTTTCAAAAGCTGAAAACTCATTTGCAATCTTTGCCAAGGCTTGTCAGCCCTTTGCCCAAAGAGAAGCTCTTCATGTAATTCGCCGTCTCTGATCATGCCCTCAGTGCCGTTCTCTTAGCTGAAAGAGACGGCATCCAGCTCTCGGTGTATTTCATTAGCCATGTTCTGAGAAACGCGGAGCTTCGGTACCCCATGGTTGAAAAATTCGGCCTTGCCCTTTACATGGCCATCAAGAAGCTAAAACCCTACTTCCTGGCGCATGCGGTGGAAGTCTATACTGACCAACCGAGCAAACGGCCACTCACAACCTTGGAGTCTTCTGGACGAATGCTTAAATGGGCTATCGAAATGCAAGGATTAGAAATCACTTACGAACCAAGGAAGGCAATAAAGGGGCAAGCATTCGCCGACTTTATTGTCTAAATGACAAGGCCGGTTGTGCCGGACAATACAGACCAGGTTTGGAAAGTGTATGTGGATGGGAGCTCCACTGTGAACGGCTGTGGTGCAGGGATTATCTGTTAATCTCCTGAGGGAGATAAGTACGAATACGCACTACGGTTCAAGTTCCAGGTCTCTAACAATGAGGCCGAGTATGAGGCCCTGCTGGCCGGCATTCGGTACTGCAAGGTGGCAGGGGCAAGGAAAATAGCCGCCTGCTCTGATTCTCAATTAGTCGTACTCCAGGTTAATGGGACGTACGAGGCCACTCATCCGGCCATGATAAAATATTTGCAGGCGGTCAAAAGTGAAGTTGGTACACTTGAGGAGTTTCAGTTAACTCAGGTGCCCAGGTCTTCAAATAATCAGGCGGATGCTCTGTCAAAACTAGCGTCATCCGCCTCTTGTGAAACGCCTCGGTCAGTCTTCTGGGAGGTCATGGAAAAGAGAAGTATATCTAATGAAGACCCCATTGGAATTCTCGGGCGAAGCTCTACCTGGATGGACAACATCTGGGCTTATCTTGCAGACGGCACACTCCCTGACTCACCTCAGGAGGCGGCTGCTCTGAAAAAGAAAGCGGCAAACTTCGAGCTGAGACAAGGAGAACTCTTCAAAACTGGTTTCTTGAAACCCCTATTGAAGTGTGTTACCCCAGAAAAGGGGAGAGAGGTTCTCGAAGATTTGCATGCGGGTTTCTGCGCCTCCCATATAGGCGGCAGGTGTTTAGCTGCCAAGGTTAGGCGGCTCTACTTCTAGCCAACTCTGGAGTTGGACGCTATGGAAATGGTAAAAAAATGTGACAAGTGTCAAAAGTTTGGCAAGCTTATCCATCGTCCGGCCACAGACCTGACGACCATCCACAACCCAATTCCCTTTGCCAAATGAGGCATGGACATACTTGGGCCTTACACCACGGCCCCAGGCGGCAAGCGCTACATATTGGTAGCTGTGGATTACTTTACCAAGTGGGTAGAGGCGGAGGCGGTCAAAAACATCAAGACTAAAGACGTTATTTCCTTCATCTAGAGGAATATTATCACTCGCTTCGGGGTGACCATGTCTATGGTTTTTTACAATGGTCCTCAATTTGAGACGCCTCAACTCAAGACTTGGCTGGGAGAACAAGGGGTCTCAAGCATCTTTGCATCAGTCGGCCGGCCCCAAGCAAACGGCCAGGTTGAAGCCTTCAACAAGTTAATCTCAGACGGGATTAAAAAGAAAATTGAACGGGCTGGTGGTCTTTGGGCGGATGAATTACCACACGTCCTCTGGTCAATCAGAACGACCGCTAAAGGGGCGACTGGAGAAACCCCGTTCCTCATGGTGTATGGTGCAGAAGTTGTCCTACCCATCGAACACTATGAGCCGACTCTTCGAGTCATGTTATATGACGAAGAAGCTAACTGGGAGGCCATGCGGCTGGCATTGGACTCACTTCCAGAGCGCAGGGGCAATGCCGCCTTGCGCCATGAGATTTACCGTCTGAGAATGACACAGGCTTACAACAAGAGAGTACACAAGCGTCCTCTCAAAGTGGGGGACTTTGTGCTACGAAAAATGGAGGCAATCGGTAGGGCGAATGAGCAGGGAAAGTTAACCCCAAATTGGGAAGGCCCTTACTGAATATATGAGGAAGTAAGAGACGGCACCTACCGCCTGGAAGAACCAGACGGCAGGAAGCTGCCCAGGACTTGGAATGTAGACAACTTTAAAAAGTACTACTTCTAAGTACGAATGTAAATACCTCAAATTTTGTCATTTAAAAGTTTGTTTAATGAGAATATGCCTTCATTTCCAGCTTGTCTTTTCTTATTATTAGTGGCGCCTGTACAAAATACAGACGGCCAATGCATTTGGATAGCGTCTGTCCCAACAGCAAACATCCCAATCCCTCTGAAGAAGCCGACTGCTTTAAAGCAGTCGTTTCTACGAAACTCCTTAAATTTACGCCAACACTTAAAAGAATATTTTCTTAAATCTTTAAAAGGCCTAAGGCCAGATAAAATCATTTTAATGGCCGGATATTAGGAAAAACACATAGAGGCCGAATGGTCATAGTCTGCTCCAACATGAGTATGACCGTCTGCTCCAACATGAGTCAGATAACCGACGACGTCCATTCAGGCGAATTCGTCGAGGAGAAGCATCACCCATTTGGGTGGCACATTGCTCTACAAATACACCAAGCGGCCCTACCGAATGCTAAGGCAGCATTCGCAGTCGTTTGGTTTAATCGAAAGTGAAATCTTAAAGGCCAGAATTTTCTAACTGTTCTAGCACAGTCGGAAAAGGGTCGTTGTTTCATAAGTAGAGGCTATTAAGGCATTACGCCGGATGCGCCTGTTTTTGCTCTAGTGCAAGACAGGCGGAAAAATTTACTGATTTACAAGACAACTAATGAGGCCCTTGGCCAGATACGCCTGTTTTTGCCCAAACGCAGGACAGGCGGACTATTACTTACCAAGAAAACGAGCTAAAATACTTAGCAGATTAAAAAAGAGACTTGTGGGTCGAATGCGCCTGTTCTTTGCTCTTGGGGCAAGACATGCGGATTATTCTAAAGTAAAATTAAGACTAAGATAAAACTTAGCATCTAATCTCGTCAAGGCTTTAGGCTGGTAGCGCCTGCTTTTAGTTCTTGGAACAAAACAGGTGAGGGATTTCTTTTTAGCAAATTTGCTAAGTCAAAAATCTTGTATTTCGTTTGAGCCAATGGCCGAATGAAAACAATTATTCGTTAGCTCCGGATGGCCGTCTGTCGCGTGGTTTGGGGCGATCACCATAGTGATTGATTGACTTAGAAACCATGTATACTCTTCTAAGTATCAATAATTTCTAAGTCAATCAATCCACACAACCGAAACCACTCGACATCCGTCCAGGGGCAAGAACATTCGCATGTTATACATGTTATAATACTTGGCCAAAAAACATGCAACTAAAAAATTTTAAAGAACAACAATATGAATAACTTCAGCCAAACGGCCGAATGAATTTAGATTAAAAAATCCAATCATCACCAGACGATTGGATAAGATTGTTTGCTGGCCACGCCAGAAAAATTGTCAAATTACCCGACCCCTCGGTCGGTAAAGATACATGGATACTCGGCACGCAGGCCGGAAGATGAAATGAATGGCCATTCGGCCGCAGAAATAACTACCAAAAAGCTTTAAGGGGCAGAGGGATTATCAGCATTGGCAGCCGCATTATCAGTTGCCGGCTGCCCTTCATTTACATCATTCTCCTCTTCCCCGTCTTCATCCCCGGAGGAGCTTGAAGAGGAGTCGGCCTCTTCACCATCAGCATCCTCCTCTACAGCCTGGCGAAGGAGTTCAACATTGAAATCCTCGTTTGCCTGATCAAACTTAGATTTCCAGATGCCAAAATCAGAACCCGGCTGTACCGCCTCCCATGTTGCCCGCATGATGGATTCGTAGTCTTCCATCATTTGTTTGACAAGGGCTTGTTTCTCCTCCTCGGCCCGGGACTGGAACTTATCCTTTAGCTGCTGCTCCTGGTTTGCCAAGCGCCCCTCCAGGCGGCCAACCCGCTCCTTGGCCCTCTCTGCCTCTTTCTTGGCCTCTTGAAGAGGCTCATGCTTTTCCTTAAGGCCTTTAACTTCGGCCTTAAGGTCATTGATTTTGGAGCGGGCCGACTCCAGGTCCTTCTTTACCTGCAGGTTGGCGTCCGCCTGGGAATACATAATATCAAGGGTCAGAAGCTCATTCTGAGCAATTTCAAATTGAGCTCGGTCTAAGGCGGACTCGGCTCGAGCTTTAGCTGCTGTTACCTCTTTCGATTTTTCTTGGATTGGTCGTCTTAGCCCCTGGAAGCGCAGCATGGCCTGGAAATAAGAAAGAGTCGGATGGTCAAAACCAGTCGGATATGTGCTGAATATTGAGGAAAATTTGGCTAACTTTTTACCTCGTAGAGATTCCCCAAGATGGCATCCAAGTTAAGGGTGCCGACTCCTCTTACGGACGCCTTGTCCTCTGGATGAAGCGCCCGTAGCATCTCCTTGGCTATCTGGACGACGGTCGGCCTTTGCACAGGAGCTGCAAATTTATATGTTAGTCAAGTTCCAAGAAACAATATTAAGTATCGAAATTCAATAAAGATGCGGCTCATACCGTCCGGCTGAGCCTCCTCCTCCTTCTCCTTCCCATGACGCCTCTTCTCTCGTGCTGAGCCGACAGCAGTGCTGGGTTGCTTAAAGCCACCCTTTGATGTCTGAGTGGCATCCGGTTTGCTGACCTCCCTGTTAGCTTCGAGATTAGAGCCGTCCCCTTTCTTTGGCATGTGAGCGATGTGCTTCTGGTTCTTGCCGGATGCACTCAAATCACCCGCCCCTGTTTTTTGAATTTTGGGTTGTGATTGCTTAGAGGGAGAAGGCCTGGTGGAAATGCTCTGCATGAACAAAAAGAAAGGCGTCAGAAAAGCAGGCGGGCAAAATTTAACCTCTATTGAAAAAATATACCAAGTATCATAAACAGCTACCTTGGGAGTCCCGGCTGCTTTCTGCTCGTCACTCGCCCTGTTGAGGACGTTGGTGCGGTACTTAGCTGCGGAGACGGCAGCCGGCTTCTTTGTTGTCGAGAGCTTTTCCATTGCTTTGTCTGCACCAAAAAGAAGGAGTTAGGCTTTATAGACGCACACGGAAAACAATTTAAAGTTTGCTTAAAAACAGACGGCTGACTACCACAAGCGGCCAAGAACACCCCATCTTCTAGCCACTTGTAAAGGGGAATGTAGCTCTGGGGGACGACTATTTTCTCCCCATGCTCGTCTGTCCGAACGAACACTTTAAACGGACCCCGGTCAAAAAGTTCCTCCTGGGCCTGCCTAGGGAGAGGGGGCAAGGCACTCTTGCCAGCCAGGAGGGGCGGATCCTTGTTCCACCGATTGTATTTTTGGTTCAGTCGGCTTTCAGAGGAATGGACAATGTAGAACTTTGTTCTCCAGTCCTTCCATTTGTTCTCTTTGCCGACTGCCATCATGTACCCCTTGCAGGTGGACAAGGTGTACCAGCCTTCGCCGCCCTTGGCAGGCGCTCGACTGAGATAGTGCATGTGGGCGAATGCCTCAAAGCTGGGATCCACCTCCAGCATTTCACATGCGAAAACGTACCCGATGATATTTATCCATGAGTTCGGGACAAGTTTCCAGATACCCAGTTGGTATCCGTCCAGTATCCTCTCCACGACCGGATGGAGAGGGAAGCGTAAACCAGCCTGAAGGACCGCCTCGTAGCAGCCGAAGGCTTTGTCCTTATAACTGGCCAGGGAGGGCCAAGTTATAGTATCCTCCTTGTTGGGGACGGACAAGGAAAAGCCATGCCCCATTACAGTCTTGCGCCTGAAATTGGCAAGACCGGATGTCATGGAGGTCCGCTTGCTTTGCGGAACATGGTGATAGTAGGGGGCGCGCTCCAAGCGCCTGGAAGCACTCGGCTCCGCCCAGCCTTCCCCTTTTTCTACTGACAAGGACTCCCTTGCAGTATCTATTTTTGCTCGGACCTCCTCTGACTTGACAGAGGCACTATCAAATTCCCCCAAGCTAAACCTTTGCTCGTCCTCAAGCAAAGCTAAGGCAAAAGAGAACAAGATGGAATTATTTAAAGCAAAAGAAACAAAATAGAAACAAAGAGAAAGAATGTACACTAACTCACTGTCGTAGGAATCACGGATGCATTTAGCGTATGCATCAAGCCCTTTAAACCCCTATGTCGCCAAAGAGGACGAGTAAGCTCTCGTGAGGGTTTCCTAAGAGGTTTAACCCACAACACTTGGCAACACATAACATTCAAGGCAAAAGTGAAATAAAAAAATTCGAGTTTTGATATTTCAAACCAAGAACAAACAATGGGCTAAATGCACAAGAATACAATCCTTTCTAGACATTAAAGGTAGCCAAGCAAAATAATAGCTAAGGGTGATGCACACATAAAACATGCAAAGGGTAGAGAACTTAGAGGGACTTACACTCCTCCTTATTTCCAACCAAACTCCCGCATCCTCACTAGTTTTGCTTCCACTTTTAAGGTGATATCTCGAGATTCCTCGAAGGAATCGGAAGAAATAATCAATGAAAAACATTTAGGCTACCCGACATCTTGGCATTGATAGCTCGCTCAATAGGCTTGGCTTGATTACCCTTCATCGGTAGTAACTAAACCTTACTAAGGTCAAAAGGTCTTAAAAGGGTTGAAACGTTTAGGCTAGGGTAAAGGGTGTGGAAATAAATTTTGAAATTGGTGGTAAACTTAGAAGTGAAGCAAGGTTGATCATTCCTCAATTCAATTTCAATAAACTACCAACTTTCAAATAAAAAATTCTAGCAACTCCTCCCCCAAGCTTATTCTTTTTCAACCAAACAACAAATATTTTTGTATTTTCTCAATATTTTCTTCTTTTTTTTTCATTTCTTTTTATTCTTTGCTCTCGCCTCTTTTAACTTTGAGCGGCTTTTTCTTTCATTTCCTTTATTTTCTTCTCATTTACTCAAACCATTCAACATAACAAATATAAACACAAGTACCAAAATTTGAGTTTTTCACTTCTTTTTCATTCTTTTTCTCACTTTCATTAACCAAAAATACAAATCAAGTCCCGAGAATGCTTCACAAAAACTAATAAAGGTGAAAATAAAGCAAAGGTCCATTGGTTTGTAATGTGGTTATGCCAAAGAAGGGAAAATGGCTCAAATTGGGTTACTAAATGAGCAAATGCAAAAGAAAAATAAAAGAATAGAAAATAATAAAACAAAACAAAAATCCTAATTGCCTTCGTCTTCCCCTAGGTTGGTTCGGTCTCGATCTTGGGTAGATTAAGCCAAATTCTCGATATAAGCTAGCAATGCCAAGGATCCAAACGCCACACATGCAAGAAATGTAGAAGGCTAGAACAAAATAGACACATCCTCACAAAAATGACGGTAGTGGAGTAGCAAAAATCACCTTTAAAGCTTCAACTAGCTAGAGAGCGACAACCATCTTACCACAAACCAAGTGAGCTAAGGTCTCATAGCCCTTAAGTTCTACTACCTTGGCAATGTTATATGTGTGAACCAACCTCGACATTCGAGTGCACGAAAACCTCTAACAACTAGCAAAGAGGGTATTCTAGGTGCTAAAGCCCAATTATGTCCAAGTTTAAAACAAAACATTTTGAAACTTGCCTTGAAGGCCATGGAAAGACACTATACAGACAAATATTCACAAAACCAACAATACTCAAGAATGCATATACAATTGTGCAAGATGAAAGCATGATCAATCAAAGCTACAAATACCAAAAGTCAACTCAATAAGGCGCTCATGGCCATCCAAACATAGAAAACCAATCTCAATAATAGACTTTGGCAAGTATGAGAGAAATAAATCAAGAAATCATGAGACTATGTATTAAGAAACCACCAAGAGATATAGATAACCCCCCCAAGCTAGCGAATAGCTACTCCCCCAAGCTAGAATGGAGCATTGTCCTCAATGCTCAAAATAAAGGCACAAAGGGCGGGTGGGAGGGGAAGAAAGAAAACACATTCACACAACAAATCATATTCATTCGATCCAAATGCAATTAAGAAAGCAAATCCAAGATGAGGGAAGAAGGAAAGAGTAAACCAAATGTGAGGTGGGTGTTGAAACCCGCAATTGAGCACATTGTCCACAATTTCATCTAATTCCTCTTCTTTGTTGCTTTTCCAAATGCAAGCAATCATTGGTGTGCTTCTTCTCAAGGAGCTCAATCCAAAATCCTTGCACATGAGTATATGCATCGAGTACCTATACACATAGACAAGAGAGTAAAAAAAAATGAGAAACACAAAAGAAAGAAAAAGAAAGTAATAAAACACAGGTTACTTCCCGCAAAGGCTTGCTTAACGTCCAAGCATGACCAATCTAGTAAATAACCCGACAAAGAACGCAATAGCTTGTCATATGCACCGGCAAACATATCAAGAAATAGAGCATACGCGATGCTCATATGACAAGCAAACATAAAGTACAAGGAGACTTTATGCTTGAGAGAAGGAAGAAAAGAAAAAGTAAAAGAATCAAAAGAAAAATCAAGAAAATAAGAAGAAAAAGTAGAAGAAGAAAAAGAAAACTCCTCACAAAAATCTTTTTGGTTGGCATTATAAATCTTTTCCTCATCAACAATGAAAGAGTTAGGGGCTTCGAAAGCATGAATAGGAAGAGGATCCCTAAGAGGTTCTTTGAGAAAAGAAGGGAGGAACAAAGGATAGTAGGAGATATGGTTAAACCTTTGGGAAAAAGGTGTATGAGAAAGGCAAAAAGGGGTAGCTAATCCCTCATCACAAGATCTCACATCACTAATGAGGGAATGAAAATCAATCATGGAATCCTCAAATGAAGAACCCTCACGTTCTTCATCTCCCTCAAGCTCAAAAACTCCAAATGATTCAATCTCAACCTCCTCTTCACAACCTTGAACAACATCTCCCTTAAATTCCTCAAGGCCTACCATCTCAAAATCTAGAGTGATTGGGAGCATATTTCTTTCAAACTCATCTCTTTCTAATGAAGCCTTATTAATGAACTCACTCATAAGGTTATGGGCTACCGTTTGAAACTCAAGAAATATTTGGGCCATAATCTCAAATGAGTCCAAATCATCATGGATAGACGAGTCAAAAGCTTGCTCATTGGAATCATCTAGGGGACTATGGGGCACACCTTTAGAATTCATGCAAAAATCGGATGCAATATGAGAAAGAGCATGCACTTCATCATCATTAGAATGTACCTCATTACATTGAGCTATAGAGGGAGGGGAGTTGAAATCATGCATTACATGGTCACTATGGGGAGCATCAAGCACATCATGGGAATTCATATTAGACAAATCATGAAAATTAGCATCAACATTAAAAGCATGAGAATCCCGAACATAAGTCTCATGATTGGCCCTCTCCCAATCATAATTATCCCTAGCTAACCATGAATAGAAATCCCAAGCTTCATCCGAAGACATGTCTTGAAATTTACCATTTAACATATAATCAACTACTCCTCTAAAATTCTCATTTAATCCCAAATTGATGATTTCACAATAATCACCCTTGGTTAAACCATTAACACCATCTAGGAAATCCTCAAGTCTATTGAAATACACTCAAAACGGTTCATTATCAAATTGAGGAATAGAAATATAAGCCATTTTTTCTCAAATAAAGCAACACAAATAAAAACCAACAAATCAAAAGAAAATTATAAACAATGGACTAGTCTCAATAAGATAACACAATGGTAATGGAAGCCGTTCCCCGGCAACGGCGCCAATTTGACAAGGGAATAAACGCGTCGTCAATTGTCTATCCCTAGATCAAATACAATTTATACAACCTAAACAAACCTAATACGAGTATAAGGCAAGCATAGGGGTCGAACCACAGAGAACGGATAAACACCACCAAATGTTATCGATAATTAAGCTAGTCCGGAATAGGGGATAAATAAACTAAAGTCTAAAGATGCTAAAACAAGAAATAAAACATTAAGGCACCAAGGGAAATGGGTAGGTGAAGTTGACGCTTGATCATGCAATAACAAAGTAGCAAATCAATGGTAAACTAAACATGCATGAATACCGAAGTAAAGGGTCCAATCTAGCCGCCTTCCGGGGTCAATTGACTTCTCCTAACATAGCCTCTATGTTTCCACATTAGAACCGTATACTAGGAGGTACTATTAAATAACAATCGATAGTAATGAATCTCAACTAAGTCAACTTCCGTTACTTGTTAGTAAAGACTCATATTTGATCAACTAACAATGTGCACTTGCAAGAAAGACCAAAGAATATCAAGCATGCAAAGACTTTAATCACCATTAACATAACCCCAACATTAAAAGCATGAACAATTAGCAACTACACCATCCCCACACCCTTGGCTAGGTGACTACTCACAAATCATGTTGAAAACAATATCAATCATCAAATCAATAAGCATCAACATGATTAATAAGCAAAGAAGAAAAATAAAAGCAAATAAGCAAAAAAAAAAAAAAAAAAAAAGGTAAAGAGAAATAGTAAGAGATTGCTCATTAATTGAAGATGAAGGTCTACAAAGGATTGAACAAGCTCCTTCTTCAAGATCCAAGTTCATTAATGAAGAAAACCACACTCTCTCTCTCTACCAATGAAGACTAATCCTAACCTAACCTAAAACTAATTAGAGAGAAGAATAGATAGTTCTTCCATCTCCAGTTACCCCAAAAAAATGGGTATTTATACTAACTTAATAAAACTAGGAAAAAAATAGAAAAAGAAAAGAAAATAAAATAAATTAAAAGGAAAACTAAAAAAAAAATCAGAAACTAAAAAATAAAAATAAAATAAAAGAAAGAAAATAAGAAAAGGGAAAAGAAAAATAAATAAAAAGAAAAGAAAAAGAAAAATAAAAATGAACCCACCAATCCCCACCAAAAACCATCAGCAACCCATTTCTTCTTCGACCTTAATGGCTGCTCTGATTTTTTTTATCATCATACCACCATCATCAATGGCTCAAAAATCATCATCGACATCTTCATCAACCAGCAATCAATCAAGGCCGTTCAATTTTCATTAAAACTCGCGTGAAAAGCTCGTGAAGTGCTTCGGTCGAACCACGGGTTGGTGCGGCCGAACTACGGGGTTTGTTCGGTCGAACCATGGGTATGTTCGACCACTCCTCTTCGAATAACAAAACCCCCAAAGTCTCTGACTCGACGTTCGGCCGAACACTCATTGGTTTGCTCGAACTTGATTAATTCGCTAATTGTTCAGATTTTTAGGTCGATTGGTTGCTTAATTGGTGGTGGTTGTTGACGGTGGTGCAAGTGCACTGATTGTGGTGGAAGGAGGAGGTGTTGCGAATTGGAGCAGGGGATAGGAATGCGTGGCTGGTTTGGGCAATTGCGGGTTAGTGGTGGTGCGGCTACTGTTACGGCTGGAGGTATGGTTGTTGCGGCAGCTGTGCGGTGGTGTGAGGGGTTGCAGGCTGGTTTGGGTGTTGTGAGGGGCTGCTGTGGTCAGGTGGTGTGAGTGGAAGGAAGAGGTTAATGTTGCTGTTGGTGTTGGTGGTGTTGCGGGGTGAAGGAGGGGAAGAGTGTTGCTTGTGTTGTTGGTGTGTGTGTGGTGGAGGATAAGGTGTGGGGTGTAGGATAATGCTGGCAGCATGGGTCGGCTCAAGTTTTGCGCCTCGAACCTTGGACCTCCGAACACGAATATGACCTTGAAACCCGGGACACCTACAACCAAAAACACGAGGGTATTACTAAGAGATAAAATAAAATAAAATAAAGAAAATGTAAAATAAAGTAAAATAAAATAAGATAAATAACACTAAACTAATAAAAATTAAATAAAACTATACAAGTAAAGAAAGTGAAATAAAATAGACTCAAAACTAATTAAAATAAATGAAAGTAAATTAGAATACTTTCAAGGAAAAATAAAGAACGAAATATAAAAAATCAAAAGCAAATAAAATACGAAAATAAACTAATTCTAATAAAAACTACGAAAAGAACTAAAACACGACAAAATTACCAAAATAAACAAGAAATGTTATTAAGAGAAAACAAGAGAAATAAAGGAAAAATAAGATAAAATAAACGCGAAAATGACTCTAAAAATACTTCCTAAGAGTGACATAAATGTCACTCATCAACTGCCGGCTAGGGCCAGCAGGGTCCTCCCCTAGACTCTCCTCCGACGCCTGTTCTGAAGGCTCGGCCTAGTATTGATTGTCGGCTTCCCGCAGTATAGAATCACTCGGGGGTGCCGCTTGAAGAAGAGGGAGAGTAGTAAGATGGAGTTTGGGGAAGGTCAGAAGAGGGATTTGGGGGGTGCTCAGAAATCTCACTAGCTGGCACCCTAATGGAGCCGTCTGAATTTGGAGTCTCACTGTCCGAATGGTAAAAGGAACCATCCGGCCTATATCTCCTTGTTGTCTTCTTTGTTCGAGCCATCGTGTCCTGCAGATGCACAGACACTGTCGGATTTGGAGATGTACTTAAAGGAAAGTTCTCGAACGAGCATTCGGCACTCCTAGTTCTAGATTCAGCCGTCCCGGTGACCGGCTGATCGCTAACCTAGGTTGTGCCGTGTACGTTTGGGAAACCATTTGAATAAATGAAAAACGCAAGAAAAAATAAAAGAAAAGAGCATGTGGTTACCTTAGAAGAAGGTATTTGAGGCGCCTGGTTGGCTGAAGCAGTCGGCCACAAAAGCCGAGTGTCAGATGCTTGAAAAAAGTCAGGGTCTTTAAGAGTCTTTGAGAGTCAAAAGTCCAGAGATTCTCCAAGATTCGCAAAGGTGTGAAAACAAAAATGAAGTCAAACCTTCCTATTTATAGAAAGGGGAAACCCTAATTTTTCCCCCCAAAAAATCAATTTGAAAATCCGCCCAGTCATGTGAAGACACCTGTCACAGGTGCCACGTGCAATATAATGCACGTGACTCCTGTGAGGGGCAAATGATTTGGGTATTTTTACCCGGCCAAGTGGCCCAATCAGAAAAATGCCACGTGTCCTCAGTAAAGGTGCCATTTGGACCTATGAGATAATGACACGTGGAGGGCGGACATTCTTCTGCCCTAAACAGACTGATGATCCAACAGGGACCATTCAGGCGACGACGCGTGGCACCCAAAAGATGCCCAAAGGCCTTTTGGGCTCAGTGACACGTGCCACTCAGGCATTATCCCTGGATTGGCGGCCTTCAAGGGCCCAAACCATGAGGCGCCGTTTTGCGGCATGACCTAATTCCTAGGTCACCAGATCCTAGGGAGGGCACACTTTCCAAAAGGACCCCATAAATAGGGACATTATTACATTTATGACGGACAGAGAATATACACGCAATACGAGACAATACGTCACTTACTACAGAGTTATCATTTTCAAAGAACAGACAACACTTTACCCGAGCTTGGAATCCGAGCAGATAACTTTACTTCCGCACGTTTTATTACCGAACGCTTTCTAACTTAATCTTCGGAGGCGGACCACCGACCATCCGGCGGTCCGTTTTCTTTGCAGGTACAGGCGTCCTTTGCTGAATCCAGTCTCAGTGTTGTAATTCTCCCAAGGGACAAAAACCCCCGAAACAGTATCGATAAGAAGGTTTTCCCCTCTCTATTCTCATTATCTCTTGAGACCGTTTGCCAATAATGGTTCTTCTCCCTTGACAAGGAGAAAACCTCTACCTGGGAATCGATAGTAAACGCTTCCGTTGATAGGTACAAGTGCAATATCCAAGTTGAAACCGACCATAGAAAACTTGAGATGCTAAGACAAAAAGAGAATGAAGGCTTTACTTCTTTCTTTAATAAATGGAGGGAAACTTCCGCCAAGATGATTGAGGTCCCCACCGAAAAGGAGTCTATGAGGATGTTAATCAAGAATCTCCAAGAGAAGTATTCGAAGCATTTAAAATATCAACACAATTTTCAAGGCCGTTTATGACATCGGAATTAAAATCAAAGATGACCTCGCAAAGCAAAAAGCTACTAACAATAGTAACCACGGTGGCTGGAAAGGAAAGAAGAACGACAATCCTTCTTCTTCCGAAAACGCCCACTCTAGTAACAATGTTAGTACCTTTGATCTCAGTGAAGTTTTAGCCATGGATAACCAAGGATCTAAGAAGCAACTAAGGAAAGACTTCACCCCCATTGGGATGAGCTACGATACTGCCTTCGATCGACTCCATGCCAAAGGACTCATTACTCCCATTGGACCTATTCAAGATCCCGCACCTGAAAATAGATTACCTAGTTGGAATCCAGACGAACGCTGCAAGTACCATCAAGGTAGGGGTCATACTACTGAGAGTTGTTGGAAGCTAAAGGAGGCTATCCAACATTTGATTGATAATAACAAGCTTCCCATGCCTCCAGTTAACAAGAAGAGCGAGTGATGATTAAGGAAACAACACAAGACAAGAGGTGAGCTTCAACGACAAGATTTCATGACCTCTTTTTCTATTTCTTTTTCATTTTTTCCTTTCCCCAATAAGTCTAGCATAGGTACCTTTTTATTCTCCTTATATTAATTTTGTAGATTATTTTCTTTCTTTTCTTTTAATAAAATGAGCATTTATTTTCTTGCATATGATCATTTCATTAATATTGCATTACAACATTTAAAAAAAAAATCCATGTCAAATTAAGCACAAGGTATACCAATGATTTGAGGCACCCCTTGCAGCCACATTATATGTCCTTTCACCCTTCAATTTGCAATCCTTTCTTCATAAATCACTTTGAGCCTCGTCTAACGATAGACCTTTCTTTTTTCAACCTACATATATCTATCCTTGGGATGGGATGGTATTCAGCTTATGCAATTCTAAAGAAAGCTTGAGCAAATTCAAAAGATTAAAATAGCAAAAATAAGCATAAGCAAAGAATAAATAAAAGTGTACAAAAGGGCAAGTGTTCCAATGTCTTTGATGTGAAAATATCTTCGATAAGAACACGTCTCAGATTGCGTCTCTTATCGAGTGCTCGGTACCGTGCCTAAGAAACATGAATGCCAAGTGAGTGATAGACCACATAATCGGGATTGCCCACACTTATAAAAAAAATAGATGCTATTGCAAAAGATAAAAGAGAGCTAAAAAAGAGTAGAAACTCAAGCATAAAAATATAAAGATTCAAAAGCAAGGTTGCACACCTTGGGGGCTTATCTAGGGTCTTGAGCCTTTATCCCCTTCTTCTATAACCTTTAGCCTAACCGCGTTACAACCCTTAAAAGGCCTTTTTGAGGTATACACACTTGTGCGAGGTTCGGCTAGAGATACGTTCGGCCTGATTCCTAACGGATACGTAGGCAACCTCATATCGAGGTGCGGCCGTGATAAACATGCATTCATATTCACATTCACACGCTTACACCATGATCATATCAAGGGATCTCCAATGCTCATCCCTATCCATTTAGAGCTAGACTTGGGGGCTTGATCCCTACATCATTAGCTTACCTAGCCTAAGAGTCACCACCATTTGACTCTTTCAACAAATAATATCTTTCCACACACTTAGCCCTTGCGGCCTAGCTTTAGTGTCACTTTCACACACATCACAGACACATGACCAAATATACTTCCTTTAGGAACCCTTTGTCATGAAATATTAACACAACGCTGAAGCTTGTCATATCAACATCACTCATCAATCATAATCGTCATTGCATCACGAATTGAAGTATGAAGTGCTTAGCCTCCGTGCCTAAGTTACCCAAATACTTTCATCATTGAGTCAACCATTGAGATAGCCTAGGATGGGTTAATCCTTGCACCTTGAGAGATAGTATCAAACAACATTTGACTAAGCTCATTCAACATGCACCTTCACACTTCGATTCTTTTTTCGCGTCTTTCTTTTTCGGGAGAAAGTCAGTACCCTCCACAAAAATGACGGAAAATTTTTTCTTTTTGCATTTTCGAGTCGCACGATCACATTACAAAGCACACACGGGTCATGAATCACACGTGTCTTTTCACTTATAGTCGAGTCAACCTCGAGTCAATCATATCAAGTCAAGTTCATGCCTTGAGTCGTATAAAGTCAATGAGTCAAGCGATGTTAAACCTTAGGTCAACCCTAAGATGGTTAAAGAAGATTAGCAAAGTTCTATAGTCAAAAATAAATACAGGTGCAGCAGAACAGGGAAGACCCTACTCCAATTCCTGGCGCCAGAGATATCTCAGCAGCGACAGAGCTCGAAGCCTCTCAGAAAGGTGATTTCGACCTCATATAACAATTTTGGGTTCCTTGGTACGCCAGTTAGCCCCTATAAGCAATTTGACATGATTAAGTAGTCAATTTGATTACAACCGCAAATAAGTGATCGACCTGACGAAAGATCGTCTCACTTAGCTTAAAGCGGCTAAGAATTGGCTCATCACGGAAGCACCGACATAATGGTTTTAGCGGAAGCAAAGTTCAGGCGAGCTTTAGAGATCGACAAATGTTGGTCTTCGGAAATTTCTTCTTTAGAATATTATCGCAACAAACGTTCAAGTATCGAAGCTCTTTTGTTCAGAGACGCGTGGACATATCACCAAAGATTTGAGAAGATAGCACGAGATGGGCGGTCTTCGACGGCATTCGCTAAGATTGTGGAGGTTGTCACACAAGATTTGAGAAGATAGCACGAGATGGGCGGTCTTCGACGGCATTCGCTAAGATTGTGGAGGTTGTCACCCAAGATTTGAGAAGATAGCACGAGATGGGCGGTCTTCGACGGCATTCGCTAAGATTGTGGAGGTTGTCATCCAAGATTTGAGAACATAGCACGAGATGGGCGGTCTTCGACGGCGGTCGCTAAGATTGTGGAGGTTGTCACCAAGATATGAGAAGAACGGTTCATGATGAGGCGGTCTTCGACGACTTTTGCTATGATTGGAAAGGTTGTCACTATGATTCAAGAAAAGGCTCAAGATGTAGCAACATTGATCGACGGCGTTCCCTAGATTGCGGAAGATCGTCAAAACAAACAGCAAGATGGCGTTCCATAGATGGTGGAAAGTTGTCAAAAAGCAACAGAAGATTGTTTCAAGAGAAATAATCTTCGATAGTATTCCCTTGGATGTGGAATATTATCAATGCGGATGAGGATTGTTTCAAGAGAAGCAATCTTCGATAGTATTACCTTGGATGTGGAATATTATCAAAGCGGAAGAGGATCGTTTTAGGCGAAGCAGTCTTCTATATTGGAAGCAGTTACAGGCGTAGCAGTTTTCAAGTGGGATGGCATTCTCTAGCTTGCAGGAAGTCATCAAAGCAATTGGTTACTTTCAGAAACGTGTGCTCGACGGTGCAAGATACGCGTTTCTTAACTCTTTTATCTGTTTAACAAACGCTAGTTTTGCAGGTATCGACGTTACAAGAGTGATTTAGGATCGCAGAACGTTCTGAATCATTCTCCGTCCCAATCGCTACTTTGACTTTTGTTTTCGAAACTTGTGTTTCTCCAAACTCAGTCAAAGTGGGGGCTTCTGTAGACACCCATTTGTGTCTCCCCAAAACCAAACCCAGTGATGAGTACCTCTCGCGTCGAATCATAATCGAATGAAGTGAAAGTGTGGAAAGTCTGGTGTTGCGGATAGTTTTAATTTCTTTTCTCTTCTCTCTGTTTTTGAAAACTTATTTTAAGAAAACAGCCAATCCAGTTTGGTTGGTCCATGATATGGGTCCAATAATAGTGTAGTTGGATGGGGCTTGATAAGAGCTTTCCAACGATATATTATAAGCCCAATTCCGATGAATATTGAGGAAGTTATGGCCAATTTATCAAACTGTGCCCGGTTTGAGCTTTATGTACGGCCCAACGATCTAGGGGAGGGCCTAATATGATTTTCCATTCCTAATGCAATTAGGAATGGTTTTAGTCTTCTAGATTATTCTAGAAAGTTCTTTTCATTCCTAATTCAATTAGCATTGATAAATTGACTTTTGTTGACTTTTCAGAGTTTTAATTAAAATCAAATAGCATTTTCGAGGAAAATATATGATTTTATCCTCCAGTACGGCAAACTTATCTGATTTTCAAAAACGCGTTAAAATTAGGCTTGGTGCCTGACCCCAGGCTTCGGCGCCTAGAACAAGGCTTGGCGCATGGCGCTAGTGTTGGTGCCTAGCGACAATTAGCTAGGGTTTGCGCCAGATCTGTTTTTTGTGCGTCAGATTCTGTTTTGTTTATTTTATCTTTTTGGCTGATTTTCTCTATAAATAACGTATTAAAAACTCCGTTTTGATTGACCAATTCTCACGAAGTATCATCAACAATCGATTCTCTCTAACTCTCTCTTTTCTTTAAACCTTGCTTTTCACATACAAAATTCCGCATTCACAAGATCTAGAAACACCTAGCCATATTCGAAGTTGCCTTCGCCCTAGACGTGAAAGGTTTAATTTATGAGGGTTTGGTCCCAAATCTCTATTTCAATTATTTAATTTAATTGTTTTGTTTATTATTTGGTACCTTCATCCCCGATCCTTATTTGGTTCTAGACCTTATGGAGTTGACGATCTCTTGGATCGTTAAGGGGTGTAACCTTCACCTCGTGAACGGTTTACAAGTTCCTTAAAAAACTTGTTGGCGACTCTTTTGCTCTATCTTCTTCCCTTTTGGACGCCACCGTACTTTAGTGTATGATCACAGTGGGGTTCAAGCTAGTGGGATTAAAGCTTGAAATCTATTCCCTACTTCGTTCTTCTTTCCTTTCCAGCCACTGTGGTTACTATTGTTAGTAGCTTTTTTCTTTGCGAGGTCATCTTCGATTTCAATACTGATGTCATAGACGGCCTTGAAAGTATTCAAATTATGTTGATATTTTAAATTCTTCGAATACTTCTCTTGGAGATTCTTGATAAACATCCTTACGGATT
Organism: Chenopodium album; assembly: GCF_948465745.1. NCBI lineage: Eukaryota > Viridiplantae > Streptophyta > Magnoliopsida > Caryophyllales > Amaranthaceae > Chenopodium > Chenopodium album. The sequence goes on from NC_137834.1 coordinate 26,507,019, forward strand.
CTTTTTCGGTGGGCACATCAATCATCTTAGCGGAAGTTTCCCTCCCCTTATTAAAGAAAGAAGTAAAGCCTTCATTCTCTTTTTATCTTACCATCTCAAGTTGTCTATAGTCGGTTTCGACTTGAATATTAAACTTATATCTGTCAATGAAAGCGCTTTTTATTCCATCCCAAGTAGAGGTTTTCTCTTTATCAAGAGAAAAGAATCAATGTTGACAAACGGTTTCAAAAGACATTGAGAATAAAGAGTGAAAAATATTCTTATCAATTCCCTTAATGTTCATTATTGTCTCGAATTTCCTTAAGTGGAAGTAGGGATTATCTGTTGCCTTGAACTTAGGGATGTCAGTGGCATTGAACTTCTGCGGAAGAAGCTCCTTGTCCACTGAGAGTCCTTGTGAGCTAATGCCCTGGAATCTATAGTCATTGGATATTTTGCTCGAGCTTTCTTGCATGAGCTCCATTTGTTGTTGTTTAACAGGGTCATTGATTTGGAGGGTTAAATCCTTCAACACCTCAGTCACATCTGCCATTTGCTTCTGAAGCTCATTGACTTCTTCTTGACTTGCCATTATCTTCTTAGCTTTTCTTTTCCGGCCGACTGGTTTATCAAAAAGTTGAACTTGAACGAAAGTGTTGTCCTTGATTAATCGCCCTTCTCTCCTTGACCATGTAATGTGGAAAAGGAAATTAGGGGTAAGTTTTTTATTACTACCTCCGTTTCATTTTTTTGCAACTTTGGAATATTTTATATCTCACAAATAATGGCTAAAGTTGCAAAAAACATGAAACGAAGGTAGTATTTATTTTGACTCAAGCTCTATTTAACATGGAAGAGAATGTGGAAGAGAATGGGAATAGATTGGACCCCCCACTCGAATGACGGAAAACGACTCATGCATGAACCTAAGACATGGTCATGGTGACATATACAAAGTGTGTGCTAAGACTACTGAGTGTAGGTGACATGATAAGACTCGTGTCATGATAATGTGGCTAGACTATGTGACTAGACTGAAGTAAAGACTAAGTTAAGACTTCATGTATATGCATTAAATTGGACAGGCTGTGGTATTTTAGTCATAACCTTTGATCTGTCACTCTGATTGGAATGAAAAGAACGCCAAATTAAAGATAAATCTTGGGGATATAGATACATATTTTGTACGACTCGTAGTTCTTCCTAGAACTCTGGCTATGACCAAAACAAGTTGACGCTTGTGTAGTATACGGGAATAAAAATCCTGGTTGACTTAAAGGAACTATGACTCGATTTAAGGTATATTTTTTTAGCTCAAATTAATTAATTAATTAATTAAGCAAATCCCTTTAGTCATTGTTTAGTTTATTAATACTTATTTACAAACACAAGTCAAACCAAACAGTTAGTTTAGTCACATAATAAGTATGCACAAGTAAGAGATGCACAAGTAGTCAAGTAGTCACAACATGATGCAATGAGTTTGCAACCTAACCATGGCTCTAGTTCTCTAAAGTTCAGGATACGGGTTAGTCAAAGAGGGTCCATGGTTATGAGTCCGGATGCACCGCGCAGAAGCCTTACCTTTGGAAGGGTTGGCGCGTGTGGATGGGACCCCGCGAGTTAAACTCGCTTCCATGGTTTGGTGAATTCAACATTCTTGGATGTACCCTTTGTTGCTCAAAGCGTTCAATCGGGTAGATGGAGCATGAATTCCCAAAGGGTTATGTCCATATGTAGAATACATATGGGTTTCAGAAAAGAGAGAAAAACTCAATCAGGAAGTAGAAGCGAGCCAACAGTGCTAGAACTAGTCGAAACAAGAAGGCGGATTTCTAGCTCGGTATTGAAGAACACGACGCTAGACAACAGAGTCTGTCGCCAGAGAAATAGCTTTGTCGCCAGGAAACAAAGCCATTTTTCAGGCGACAAACGCTTTTTTCTAAACGCTAGTTCCAACATGCCTCGGCAGCTTTCTGTGTTCTTAAATTTTCCAGTTTTCGCAATATTATTTCGATCCTATTTGTGAAAGATATTTCTTAAATTTCCTACGTGTAAAAATCATATTTTTTTTACTCATTACGGATGGTCTTTCAAACGAGAACCTTTTTATGCATATGACAATAATTCTAATCAAAATTACGCACATGAAATAATTAGAACTTTTCGAGTCTCATCTACTCATTCTAAATAATTTCCAAAATAAATTTTTAGGAATTAAAATAGAAATCCTCCCCAGTGGAGTCGCCAAAAATTGTAGGGAATATTTCAAGCATTACCCCAAACTTGAAACCCATTGTGATCATACACTTAAGCATGGTGGCGTCCAAAGGGCAAGAAAAAGAGCAAAAGAGTCGCCAACAAGTTTTAGGAACTTGTAAACCATTCACATGGTGAAGGTTACACCCCTTAACGATCCAGGAGATCGTTAACTCCAATAAGTCTGGAACCATGACTGGAAGTTCGGGGATGAAGGTAAAAATCCAATCTAAAAGAGAAAGAACTTGCCCTAATAATAGGCCTCTACTTTATTTTTCTCGTATTCATGTGCACTTTCTGACTAACATGCAATCATTAGGTTTACCCTAAACATGTTTAATCTATGTTGGTTGAATATTAATGCACAAATATAACTATTATTGGAGATCACTTGAATTATAATCACATTAACCCTAAACAAGATTATTAATTATCTTATTAAGCGTGATTACAAGTACCAATTCCCTTTAAACATGTATAGAAGGTATAATCAAGAAGAAACAATAATAAACATCAAACAACATAATAATCATAATAATTATAATTAAAATAATCATGTTAAAGCATATTAATAATAGCAAGATCCTAAGCATGATACTAACAAGATTAATGACAAACCCTAGCATGTCACTAAGCAATAAAGATCAAAGCTTTAGCCTTAACATGATATTAAGAAAGAAAATAGGAAGCATCATAAAAATCATAATTGATATTAGAAACTTAATTAATCCTAAACATGATACTAGGAAGCAATAAAACATCCCAACATGGTACTAGGAATCAAAATAACAACCTAAGCATGAGTTCTATATCAATATCAATAAATCAATTAAAGTACTTACTTCGATGCCTCGTACCTCTTTCTAATAACAAAATACACGCGTTAGTAACTTCAAGGAAAATTAATAAAATCAAAGACAATTAAATTAAATAATTGAAATAGAGATTTGGGGCCAAACCCTCCAAAATATCAAACCTTTCACGTCTAGGGCAAAGGCAATTTCGAACTTGGCTAGGTGTGTCTAGTGCTAATGTATGAGGAATTTTGTTTGTAAAAGGCTAGGCTAGAAAGAGGGAGAGAGAGAATAAGCTTTAGCTTAGAGAGAGAGAAGAGAATTAGAGAATTCTGGTTAAGAGTTGATAATTAAAAAAGGAAGTCCAAGGACCCTATTTATAATAAAATAGTCCATGATTAATAATACAAATCAGAGTTCGAAAAGGAATAAAACACGCCTCTGTCGCCAACAATAGGACCTGTCGCCAAGACAGTTTTTGCAAATTTTGTTTTTATCATATCTTTTGATCCAGAAGTCCAAATAAGTCATAAAATATGTCGTTGGAAATATCTTGAAGTCTAATTTTCAACCCAATTAAAATCAGATTAAAATATTTTGTAGATAAAAAGATATGGCCGAAATAGAAAAAAGGGTGTCAGTTTTGGATAGAGTTTCGTATCTCATTCATATCTTTTTCGTTATAGCTCGGAATTAATATTATATTATATCATTAGAAAGATAATTTCAAGACCTATTTAACCATATAAGATTTGGATAAATATTATGAGGCACAAAAATAATATCTGAATATATTCCATTTCGTACAAAACAAGGATTCTCAAAATGAGTAGTTTTATTCAATTTCAAACTCTTTGAAACATAATTATAAATCCTAACTACATTAGGATTTAAGAGAACCTTCTAGAGTATTCTAGAAGACTATAATCAATCCTAATAGCTTTAGGAATTATAATTAATAATAGGCCCTCCTCTAGATCATTGGGTTGTATGTAATAACCAAACCGGGCCCTGTTTAGTATTTTGGCCATAACTTCCTCATTATTCATTGGAATTGGGCTTATAATGTATCGTTGGAAAGGTCTTTTTGAGCCCTATCCAACTAAATTATTATCGGACCCTTATCAAGGACCAAACTAAAATAGAATGCACATTTTTCATAAATAGTGTAAGAAAAGAAATATTTTCAAAAACTGAAAGAAGAGATGTTTTAACAAAAACATCCTCATCACTAGACTTTCCACACTTTCGCTTTGTTCGATAATCAAATGACATGAAAAGTATTCATCGCTGGGTTTGGTTGTGGGGAGACACATTTGGGTATCTACACTAATGAAGCTTCAAAGTTGAGGAATTGTTGAAATTATATTAAGAACACAAACTTCAATTGATATACTACAATGATTGAGTTTTAAGATACCTAAGCTAATTAAAGAAAGATTTAAGAAACCAAGGGCCTAAGAAGTCTAAAGGGAAGAAGATCCTTCAAATGGAAGCATAAGGGTAGTATTTATATGTTGGGGTTTGGTGAGTCCGACTCACCGCGGAAACAACCCCGACCCAAGGAACCACTCGCAATTAATAAAACAATAAAGCATAAATAAATAATCACAAGAAAGGAAGAACGAATCTTACCCTCGTAGCGAGATTCGCCCTTACAAAAACGGGCTCTTACTTGAAAGCTTCGAGCACCGCAAGCGCCGTGCCTCCAACGGTATCCACCCACAAAGGACGAACACGACTTTAAGGTCCGCTACCTTGGAGTTAGCAAGGTTCGACCAAAACCCGAGTGTTATTAGAGTTTAAGAGTTTTCCCAAAAATATGGAATGCTCTTTCTAACTCCCACTCAAGCAAAGAATTCTCAAGCCATGCCATGACTATTTATAAGGAAGTATGCCTTGTGAATTTCACTCATCTTTCAATGTGGGACTTTTCACAAAAAGATCCCACATGGAAAGATTGGTGAATTCAACCCTTAGTTAAATAAACAAAGGAACAAGTAACAAGTGTCACATGGTTAGGTGTGGACCACTTTCTCACTTGGTCCCCAAGGCATTTCACATGCAATGTGAACTAACCATGTGTCACCCAACCTTGAGCCCCAAGTTGGGTTCAGTTGGCCCATTTTATTTTGGCCCGTGTCCATGACCCATCAACCCGGGTCCACGGCCATTGCCACATGTGTCGCCACCGTGGCGCGCCGCCACCATGGCGCTGCCACGTGGCACGCTGCCACTAGGTGGCTGCCAATGTGGCGGCTGCCAACGTGGCTGCTGCCACTTGGCGGCTGCCAACGTGGCTGCTGCCACTTGGCGGCTGCCAACGTGGTGGCCACGTGTGCTGCCACATGGCGTTTTGCCATGTGTGCTGCCACGTGGCATGCTCCTATTGGGCATGCATTCCTAGCCTTTTGCGTGGCTAGGATTTTACTTGTTACTTGATGCATTTCCCCGTCTCGCAAAATCCTAAATTTTGGCTCGACATTTGAGATTCTCCGACGCTCGGTTTCGACGCTCCAAGCTCGAATTTCCGACGTCTCAATGTTTAACATTCGGGCGACGAATTAATTTCTTCCGAATTAATTCGTCGAGTAAGTTCGTATATTTTTCTTGGGTGTGACCCGAAGGGTTCAGTCAAGATTAAGCTGTAATATTAATTATATTAATATTACTAATCGGAAGCGGTCTCCACCCAGGCATTCCGGTCACTTGACCTTACTGAATATATTAGCTTTCTAATAATTCTGAACTCGCTATCAGAATAATACACTTGTTCGAAGGATACCATTCCTTTCAATCTCTCACTTGTCCTTCCGGACAAGTGTGCATTTAGTGTATAGCCCTTATCCTATGTCTCTTCATGAACTACAGGGTAAGATTACTAGTCATCTCTGTTACGTCCAGAAGTGTTTCTCGAAATCCGAGTTTGACTGTCAATAAGCAGATGATTTCTAAAATCCATCTGAGCACGGCCATGCATTTTTCACAGTCTCGCTCTTCGAGAGGCCTTGTAAACAACAAGACATGTTCCCTATTGTTAGTAGGGGGACATTTCCAGTCTTGTAATGTAGCTTCTCTTACTAAGAGGACTCACCCGCTTGATATCTGTCTTTATAATCCCCAGTTACGGTAGACGTTTGGCGGATACCAAAGCGGACCAGTACTCAAACAAGAGATCTCCCACTACTCATGGTCAAAGGAAAAGAGTTCCGATAGTAATAATGAGAAAATACTTATGACGATTTTTAAATCTCTTAAAGTATCCTCATAGGTCGATCCAGTATGGCTCTAAACCAATACCTGTGCAAATGATTTATATCCTCATAGCACAAGAAACGGTGCTACAAATCATACTACACACTAATCTCTGATGGTCATCAATCGTCCACAAAATATGACCTTGATTAGGGATAATTTTCGATTAAAATATTCAATGTTCACTTAATAGGTGTTTCTTTATCCAAGCCATTGACTTGATACCCTATTTTGAATATTTATTAAAATCGAATGGACTCATTATTTAATTCTAAACCACAATTAAATAGTTTTGTGGAATATTTAGAAATATTTTATTCCACTATGAAACTTCACAATGTTTCATCTTATGATAAATATTTTTTCCCAAATGTTGTAAGAGTAGTACTCTTCATAAAACATTCATAAAAATCACACTCATATTTAATATGCTTGATTTCTTTCATGCAATTATGAATGTTCTCGTTCACTTATTGCATAGGTTTAGTTATAATTACTTTGCAAACCTTAGCATCTTCATTATCCACCATTTCCATAATAAGATGATAAAATTTTGAGAGTGTTAATGGATTACATGTGATTCAGGATTTATTGTCCAAGCAATGGCTCCCACTCATTTTTATGATTCGAGACCTTCTACTTGACAACCTACAATCATCAACGTTCAACAACGAACTTTTCCATTTAACATCTTTCCTTATTATTGCCTTTAAGGCAACAATATTCTTAACATATATTTTAGTAGACTCCCTGATGATGCCTTGCTTGGGTTTCACTCCATGCGACTCACAACGATTTGGGATACCCTAATCACTTGTGAGCATGGAAATTTTCCTTAAATTCCCGCACATTATACATGGATGCACATCCATGTTACCATTCTCAAGCCACGACACTTCTTGCCTCGTGCTTATAAATGGCTTCCTTGCTAAGGATCTAATCCTTGTTAAGGTTTGTGCTTGCAACATCAAAACTCAAATTATATTTGTTTCCATGCGTCGAGAACTCATCCAACTACTTATCTAAGTTCTTTGGATGTTCTTGACTATAATCTAATGATCTAATACTTAGATTAATGTCGATTGGTATTATATACGTACTTCACATGCTCTAACCATTTAAGTCATCTGACGATTCCATATCATAGCTTTACATGATGGATTTAATTCTAGAATTATTCTCAATTTTATTCCATCCATGTAACATTTAGCTCATACAGTTACACCGAGTCTTGCCAAATTGTTCGCTATATGATGTGGTTGAAAGTCTCCTACTAGAGTCTTTCTCGTTTGACTTAGTACTTAGCCTAGCTTATACATAGGTCAAACATTTACTTAGCTTCATACATATGGGTTGAAAGCCTTTCAAAGTCCTTCATGTTTAACATGGTAATTTCTTTTACTCATTTAAACATTTAATTAAGTCTATACCATAGAACTTAATTCCCAACATGTACTAAGTATCGTCTTTAGCTCGGTCCATTGTCGAAAATACTTTCAAATCTAAACATTTAGCATTTGAAGGTTGTTTCACAATAGAGTTCGTAAACTTCTTGTTGGACCATTACTTTTGCTCCCACTAAACTTCTTGTTCATCAGAATTTCTATGTTTCTCCATAAGTCAATCCTCTTATTAACTTTATGAGAAAACACGTTCCAATTCCTTCATGCAATGCTTCCTTTAATCCTATGACGGATTCCATGTGCTTGCTTTCAAATCTAGCATTATTTAGATTTTCAAAACCCTTAGACTATTCCATAGTCACTTCCAAAATCCTATTTTGGGTAGGCGGTTTTTGTATCTATTTTGCCATATTTCATATGTGCAATTTTGCTAGATCAATCACGAAAAGACTTGAGCATTCCGATTGGTGAATGGGATTTTATTAAAATCAACTCCTTGATATTAATTATATCCTTTACAACCAATATAGCTATGTATGCATATACATTTCCACATTTGTTAGTTTTCTCCTTGAAAACTTATTTGCAATCGATGGGTCTTTCACCTTTCATGCAAATTAATCAAGTTTCAAACATGATTTTCAAACATGGAGTCTATTTCGGATTTTCATGGTCTTTAACCATTATTCGGAATTTGGATTTGTCGTAGCTATCTTACAAGACATTATTCCTTTACTATCTAATAGTAAATAGTATGCTTGTAAGTCTTAGGTTTGTTTCTAACTTAATAGAAAATTTATAGGATTCAATCCAAGCCTTTGGTGAATTCTATACCTATACGGGGCAATTGCATCAAACACTGAGTTTTAAGGCGCTTTCAAAGCCCTTTTATTATGTTGATCTTACTCCAACATTTTTAATGTTTTGTGAGTAATGAATTCTCTTTTAAGGCACTTGTAAAGTCCTTTTGAGTATTCTTGATCAAGCATTCTCATGAAGTCCTTTAAGGTCTTCCGAGATTCTCAGTTCTAGTTTGTTGCTAAGTTCGATGGTCATCGAGTTCATTTGTCTCCCACTTGTCGTTTTGGAAACGTGTTACTTTCTAGAAAGACACTACTTAGAGCAACAAACAATTTTTGTTCTCAATTAGGATGTGGAGGTAATACCCGTAGTCTCACTTGAATGCTTACAAAGAGACATGTATATTGTCTTTGGGTAAAAGTTCGTTGTGAAACAAACAGTTAGCTCCTACTTGAGCTATCTTAGTCTTTATTGAGCCATTCAGCTCCCACTGAGTCACCTAGCTCCCACTGAGCCACTTTGCTCCCACTGAGCTAGTGAACTCCCACTGAGACTAAGAGCCTTAGACATATACTTGAAAAGACTTTTAGAAGTTATTTCTATCCATAACTGAATATGGCGTCCTTTCTTAGCTTCGACACATTGTTTAGTGTAACATTAGTCATTTGTGCAAATCTTTAAGAACTTTATAGGAAGGGTTGTGAACCATCATTGTTCGAGTCATTTTCAAATGACACCGAGGTCTCCATGAAGACACACTATGTTCTTTGTGGAGTTATTTATGAAAATTTCCATTCATAACTTTGAGATAGTCACGCTTGGCTCAAGCAAACATCGCTCGATCTAATCTAGACGTTTTGATATCTTGCCAAGTCGATTCTGTACTTCACTGAACTCTTGAGCTACTCAAGTCAAGTTTGTTCACATTTGATGAATATAGCCATATCCTTTCAAATTCTTTGTGAAACGTTGAAGTAATTGAATCCTCTTTAGCCTTCGGAGTCAACTGTCTATACCAAGAACAATAGCTCTCTGTTTTGTCAGTTTCAACAAGTAAGACTTGCTTGTCTTAGAACGATTCCAAATCGAGCAACTATCAAGAGTCTATCTAATAGAGCCTTTGAGTACGTTCTTGTCGATGTGACATTGCTAAAGATGTTCAGAATGCAAATCAAGCCCATGACTTGAACTTAGTGAGTTTATCTTGTTTAGGGAAATGTTTGTTTATAATCAGGCATTCTTGACCCAATGCTTGGATAACCATGCCATTCAAATAAATCTCGCAACTATTGCTCATTACTTTGAATGTGAGTCTTTCCGTGTGTAAACGGATCAATTGCTGATTATGGGACATAATAACCATTACTTGTTCCAGCCTTTGGCTTAAAAGGTCTTTAAACAAAACATACGACCTTACAACTGATGTAGCTCTTCTTGCTTCATTCTAAGCTTGTAAGTCGATAACTTAGCTTAACTTCAATAGTTTGAGGTCACTATCATAGTGGAACACTCAAGCAGTATCCGATACTTGTGAAGATAATGAATTGCTAAGTTAACTACAATAACATGAACTCATGAGTTGAAATGAAATCTAATTCCTTTTCTTCGTTCCTTCTTTCCTATATTTCTTATCATACAATATCTCATAATCTTACTTTAAGAATCATTTCTTTAAGTACCTTGACTCTTATACTTTATTAGGCATAATCAAGCACCTAGTGCGCCGTAAAACAAAGTTCCATATTTTCCATTATTTCTTACTCGAATTACTACATCAATGAGTCCTACTCAATTATGTATGATACGAAAGGATACGTTGGTTGTCAATCTTGAGATTGCAACTCAATTCCTCATGTTTTATCAAAACTACCTAGTATTTTGAATACATGATGTCCAACCGTCCTTTCGGACTTAGTTATAAAAGTCATTTATGAGAATTGTATTTTAGAAATGCTTTTCCTGTCTTTGAGATCTATTCTCAAGGATTTCCTTTACCAATCATGGAAACAATATTATTTGATTTAAAATACTATAAATATAAGTGCTAAGTATAACAATTTATCAAGAACATAATAATTTTGAAATTTAATAGCATTCATGCAAACTTCAATCTTATTAAACGTCTTATTTACGCATAATAATTGTCCCTATTTGGCGAAAATAAGGCGATTCCAAGATCCGAAGAAACAAAGAGTGGTTAAGCATGCTTTGGCTTGTCTTAAACACTCAATCTTCTAGGGTAAGCATTGCCTTGCTAATGGCTCTAAGCCACTCTTGGTTAGACAATCGTCGCATCTAATGCATCTTTGACGATGTATCTCTTTTGCCACGGTATGTGAGGACTCCTCACTCATACCGATGAGTTAAACCAAAACCACCGTGCACACCCGGTGTGCCTTATGCCCCTTGGAGAAGTGATGGCACCTCGCTTTGGCGTAGCCTACCATCACCATCGTCCGGTTAGTAAGTTTTGTTTTGGAAAGGCAAGTTTGACTCAATATTATTAGGGACCTAGGATTTCTATGTTGGTTGATTTAAGTGAACTTAACTAATCATCGCAACATCAAGAAAACCTAAACATGCATCTAACAAATAATTCTCACACATATATATATAAGCATAAAATATAGAGCGAAATTATAGATGCATATTGGCAACTAGCATGACCCCTTGAATTCTTCAAATCTTCAAAAGGTCTTCATTTGCAATTCAAGGCTTTGTCTTCCAAGATACGCCGTCTTCAAGACTTAACCAAACTATGCAAATTACTAGTGTCTACAACTAGGAATAATCTAAATATTAAAGTACAAAAATACTTAACGGTGCGTAGACCGTATTTAGATTTACAAAAATACATAACGGCACGTAGTCCGTATTCTCTATCCTAGTCGGGTCCCACTAGTTGCCATTTCATAAAACCTGTGAGAGAGAATATACATTCCATTCATCCATTCACTATTTGTGAATGGCCCATGCAATTTACAAAATCAAACAAGTAAAATGCATTTAAACAACGCGCGCACTAGTAACTAATCTAGGTGGTTAATCCGATTAACACGCCTAATTAAAACTAGTCAAAGTTGTTTAACCGATTATGTAATTGACGTCATTAATAATTGAAGCTCCCACTAAATTCCGCATTTCCCTTAATTAATCTAATTAATTAAGTCGGTAGCACCCAAACTTGTCAAAATAAAATTTTGCCAATGCCGCTCAAAACCGAGGCCTAGCCTCCCAAAATTTTAATTAAAATAAACAAAATTAATTAAAATAAATAAAACGGCAAAATAAGCAATATTACGGCTAGTCACCTCACCGCACCAAGCATACGCACACACCCAAAAAACCGCACACACGGCCCACGGCACGCGGCCACATGCTGCTGCCACGGCACGCCCGCGCGTGGCTGCTGCAGCCCGTGTGCTGCTGCCGCGCGTGTGGCCGCACGCAAGGTGGGGCAGCCACATGCGGGCTGCTGTGCAGCCCGGCTCGCCAAGGTGGTTCTTTGCCTCGTTTTGCGTGCCATGGCCTCGGGATTTGATCCCTTTTCGCGAGACAAAATTAATTAATTTTAGAACTAATTTAATGAGCAAAATAAAAAAAATTTAAAACAATTCTAACTTAATAAAATTTTCAAAGTGCAAATAACCAAAATAATTCCAAGAACCATTCTTAATTAAATTGGTTTAGCTTGGTGCAAAATTAAATTGAGGCAATTTCTCACTTTCAATTTAATCAATTTAAATTAAACTTGAGAATTTGACAAAGTAAGGGGAAGTTGGAAAAATATGAACTTTAAAGTTCAAATGAAAATTCCAACATCTAAATTTTGTGAATCCTTGAAATTATATCTTCCAACATGAAGATAACCAAATTTCTATCACAAAAATTGAAACTTTATGTTTCCAATCAACTCAAAATGATTAAAACAACAAAGTTTAACATAAAATAACATGGAATTTAGTGGTTTTTAAAGTTTCAATCACTTATCACAAATAAAGATTGAATCTTTAACACTTAGGAAGCCTCAAAAATAAAATTTTCACACTAAAAAGCAATTAGTTTGCAATTATGTGAAAATAAATCAACCTTTAAGCATCAAATACTAGCAAGTAAGTGTGCTTTAAGGGGACATAAAAATGCAGAAAATAATGCAAATAATCAACCATATAATCAACAATTTATGCCATTAATTTCAAGGTTAGAAAAGACTTAAAATTTTTCGTCAAAAACGAAAAACCCCTCGAAAAAGGCATTTCTGGTCAGAATTTGGCAAAAATCACAGGCCCTTTGAGGATAAAAACCATTCCAGAACACGTTTTCCACCCAAAATTCACTAGTCTTGGGCGAAAATCTGGGTTCTGGGCCAAACTCGACATTAAAAACGGGATTAAAATAAATAAAATCGAGCTACTAATCTAATTAGCAACTTAAACCAGAAAATTAAGCCAAAATAAACCTTGAAAAACATGATTATAAAAATAAACGAGCGGGGCTCCGATACCGCTGTTGGGGTTTGGTGAGTCCGACTCACCGCGGAAACAACCCCGACCCAAGGAACCACTCGCAATTAATAAAACATTAAAGCATAAATAAATAATCACAAGAAAGGAAGAACGAATCTTACCCTCGAAGCGAGCTTCGCCCTTACAAAAACGGGCTCTTACTTGAAAGCTTCGAGCACCGCAAGCGCCGTGCCTCCAACGGTATCCACCCACAAAGGACGAACACGACTTTAAGGTCCGCTACCTTGGAGTTAGCAAGGTCCGACCAAAACCCGAGTGTTATTAGAGTTTAAGAGTTTTCCCAAAAATATGGAATGCTCTTTCTAACTCCCACTCAAGCAAAGAATTTTCAAGCCATGCCATGACTATTTCTAAGGAAGTATGCCTTGTGAATTTCACTCATCTTTCAATGTGGGACTTTTCACAAAAAGATCCCACATGGAAAGATTGGTGAATTCAACCCTTAGTTAAATAAACAAAGGAACAAGTAACAAGTGTCACATGGTTAGGTGTGGACCACTTTCTCACTTGGTCCCCAAGGCATTTCACATGCAATGTGAACTAACCATGTGTCACCCAACCTTGAGCCCCAAGTTGGGTTCGGTTGGCCCATTTTATTTTGGCCCGTGTCCATGACCCATCAACCCGGGTCCACGGCCATTGCCACATGTGTCGCCACCGTGGCGCGCCGCTACCATGGCGCGCCGCCACCGTGGCACGCTGCCACTAGGTGGCTGCAAATGTGGCTGCTGCCACTTGGCGGCTGCCAACGTGGTGGCCACGTGTGCTGCCACATGTGCTGCCACATGGCGTTTTGCCGTGTGTGCTGCCACGTGGCATGCTCCTATTGGGCATGCATTCCTAGCCTTTTGCGTGGCTAGGATTTTACTTGTTACTTGATGCATTTTCCCGTCTCGCCAAATCCTAAATTTTGGCTCGACATTTGAGATTCTCCGACGCTCGGTTTCGACGCTCCAAGCTCGAATTTCCGACGTCTAAATGTTTAACACTCGGGCGACGAATTAATTTCTTCCGAATTAATTCGTCGAGTCAGTTCGTATATTTTGCTTGGGTGTGACCCGAAGGGTTCAGTCAAGATTAAGCTGTAATATTAATTATATTAATATTACTGATCGGAAGCGGCCTCCACCCAGGCATTCTGATCACTTGACCTTACTGAATATATTAGCTTTCTAATAATTCTGAACCCGCTATCAGAATAATACACTTGTTCTAAGGACACCATTCCTTTCATTATACTCTCTAAAATTACATAGAAAAACCCGTCAAGAAAACCAGGTTTGCATGTACGAGTGCCCGTTTCTGGTTGGCTCGCACGCCCGCTCCTAAAAAATGGCCTTGTGTAGGGAATATTTAAAGTCACCAAACTTAAAACCCCATTGTGGTCATGCATTTAAGCATGATGGTTTCCAAAGGGAAGGATGCTAGAGCAAAAGAGTCGCCAAAAAGTTTTAGGAACTTGTAAACCGTCCACGTTGTGAAGGTTACACCCCATTCATGATCACATAGATCGCTAAATCCATAGTGGTCCTGAACCGTGATGGGATATTCGGGGATGATGGTACGAATCCAACCTAAAAGATATTGAACCCGTTTAAATAGGCCTCTACTTTGTTCTTCTCATATTCATGTGTACTTTTCGATCAACATACAATCATTAAATTAATCTTAAACCTGTAGAATCTATGTTAGTTGATTATTAATGCACAAATAAATCTATTATTAGCGATCACTTGAATTAAAATCATGTTAGCCTAATTCAAATTATTAATTATCTTATTAAGCATGATTTCAAGCACAAATTCTCTTTATACCTGCAAGAGAGGGCGTGATCAAGAAATAATAATATTATGAAGCAACATAATAATATTGATAAATTAACTCCACAAATCATCATGATAATAATATATTCTCATCAAATCATAATATTAGCAAGATCCTGGCATGATGCTAACATGATTAATAACAAATCCTAGCATGTCAATACACAATAAAAATCAAAGCTTTATCCTAACATGATATTAGAAATCATACATGATATTAGAATATTACTTAGTTTCTAAAACATGATAGTAGAAAGCAATAAAAGCATCATAACATGATACTAGGAATTAATAAAATAATCTAAACATGATTCCTATATCAAAAGAATAATTAAGTAATTAAATTACTTACTTTGATGCGTTGTACCTCTTTCTATCAGAACAATACACACGTTAGTAAGTTCAAGGAAAATATTGAACTACAAATCTAATCAAAGAATCGAAATAAGGATTTGGGACCAAATTAAACCCTTTGAACTATCAACCTTTCACGTTGAGGTCTAAGGCAACTTCGAGCTTGGTTAGGTGCTTTTAAGTCTCGTAAAGGATGTATGATGTGTTTTTATGAATCGGTGTAGAAAGGCTTAGAAAATGAAGAGAGAGAGACAAGAGATGATGATTGTGGGTGACTTGAAAATGGGGAAAATTGTACCTATTTATGGAGAAAAATGATCAGAAAAGAGTCAGAATTTGACTTGAAGTACAACTGGTTCCATCGCGCGCGACAGGGTTATCGCGACGCAATGGCTCTATCGTATAACGATAAGCCCATCACGGCGCGATAGACGTTGTATGATAAAAATTCGTACAGAATCTGAGTTCCAATTTAATTGGGTTAGCTAGAGTCCGTACTTATGTTTTAGGGAAATTCTCAATGGTAAAACTAAACTTTTTAATTTTCTTAGTGGTAAATTGCAAAAATTCTTATTATCCCTTGTAAAATATAATTTAATATGATTTTTCAATGGTGAACTTAATGAACCAATTTAGTTAATATTTAACCATGATTAACATTTTTTTAAAATAAAAAAATAAAATTCCTAAAATATCCTAACTTAACTCATCATTATCAAGATCATCAATTCATCATCTTCATCCTCAATTCCTCACCTTTCCAACAACCACCGCAAGACACTAAAACCACCCAGCTACATTCTCCACCACCAGATTCACCACCTTAAGCCAACACCGAACAACCACCAGTTCAGCCACCGCAATTAACCACTTGCCTCACCTTGTACGCTACACCACTTCAACCACACCACCAAACCACCTTCGAACCGCCACCAACATCACCTGCCACCAATTCTCACTCCAATAGCCCGCAACACCACCTGCCACCAATCTTCAATCCAATTCCCAACCTCTGTCGCACTTCTTGTTCCGTATAAACCACCATCTTACCCTTTCCCCAAATAAAAATTGAAAAAACCCAAAAAACAAAAACCCAGATTTGAAATACCTCCGTTTCATTCCTCTTCCTCTGCCACATTGCAGATAGAGAAACAAAAACAGAAAAATCAAGGAAGAATTTTTGTGGGTTTTTCATTTTGATCTTCAAAACCAAAAAAAAAAAACTACTAAAAGTAGCCGCCTCTTGCGGTGTCTGGATCATTTAAAGAAGACAAGAGTTCTTCCCGTCGACGCCCTTCTCGACGTCCGAGTCTCGATGCGGATGAGTTCTTAGTGTTTTATTTGAATCGGGGCCCCATCCCTTCCCAAGATCTCGAAAATGGCGTCCCCTCCCTTCTCCCTCCCTTCCCCCACCCTAAAACCGCCCACCAAACCTTAAACCCCACCCAAAAATCACCCTAACGAACGAACATCAAACCTAGAAATCACTTTTAGGGTGGGGATTTCGACCACGAAAGACATACCGTGACAGAGGAGGATGAGGGGCTGGGAAGGCCGGTGATTATAGGTGGTTGCCAGTGTAAGGGGTCGCCGGCGTAAGGGAGGGGCTTTTCGTGGTTGAACGCTTTTGGTAGGAAAACTAGAATTTAATATTAGGGTCAATTTAATCATTAATCTTTAGTTAACTAGGGTTAGGCTTATAATTTTATTAATGTTACCATTGAAAAATTATAACAAATTAAAGTTTACCAAAGATAATAAGAATTTTTGCAATTTACCACTAAAAAAATTAAAAAGTTTAGTGTAACCATTGAGAATTTCCCTATTTTTTTTATTAAATCAGATTTAATCTTTTTATAGCACTTGTTTTATCTGATGTAGAATTCCTTATCTTTTCAAAATAAATAATAGGAAAATTTGTAAATAATAATCCCAACTTTGCTCCATTTTTTTTTAATAATCCCAACTTTGGATTATTCTAGAATAATCCCAACTTTGGGGGTTATTTATTTTCTTCAATCCCAAACCGGTCAACAAAAGTCAATGACTTATTATATCAGGTAAATTGACATGTGTCAAGTCCTGATTGGTCCAAAAAATAAAAAATAAAAATTATTTAAAAAAATAAAAAAAAATCCCATCTCCTCCCCTTTCCTCCAAATGACCACCATAACCCACATCTCTACCGCCCATCCCAACCCCCTCCCTCATCGGCCTGACACCCCTCCCCCACCCCTGGCGCCGCCCATCCCCCACCCCTGGCGCCGCCCCTCCCCATTCTCTCTAAACCACTATTCTTCCACCCCGAAACCCCCTCCCATTTCCCACACAAACACCAAGTAAACCGTTACCACCATCACCATACTACAACAACACCACCAAATTCGAACATCACCAACAACTACTCCATCTCTTTCTTACCGTCAACAACATCATAGCAGCCCGCAAAAGTCCCAACTTTAGCCCATTTCAGAATAATCCAAACTAGTTTTAAATTTTTTTAAAAAAACATTGGAGTTTTGAGGGAAGGGGGTTACGGGAATTGGTGGAGGTGGTTCAACGGGGAAGGGGGAGGGGCTACGGGATAGGAGGAGGGGCGGCTAGCCAGCAGGAGGAGGGGAGTGGGTTTTCTGGTGCGGGAGAGGATTATTAGGGTGGCTAGGGTTCCGGTGGCGGTGGGGCTGGGGTGGTCAGGGAACGGCTGAGGCTGGGGCTGGGGCTAGGGTGGTCAAGGAAGAAGTGGGGCTGAGCTGGGATGGGTTTCTGATTTGTTTATAATTTTTTTTTTGTTTTAGTTTTTTTTGGCTAATTGGCTCTTGACACGTGGCATTTAAAAAAAAAAGAATTTAACTTGTTCAACAGGTAACCGGTAATTGGGATTGAAGAAAATAAACAACCCCCAAAGTTGGGATTATTCCAGAATAATCCGAAGTTGGGATTATTAAAAGAAAATGGAGCAAAGTTGGGATTATTATTTATAAATTTTCCTTTTTCCTAAATAATAAAATCTTTAGAACTCAAAATAACCATCTAGATAATTCTTAAAGACTAAGATAAATATTAATGACTTTAGGAATACAATTATAATTAAAGGACCCTCCACATGATCATTGGGTCCATACATGAAACCCGATTGAGGCCCATTTTAGTATTTTGGTCATAGCTTCCTCGTTATAACTCAAAATTGAATTTATAATATCGTTGGAAAACTCTTTTCGAACCCCATCCAAATACAGAATTATTGGACCCATATTATGAACAAAACTAAACTATATTAGACATTTTACATAAATAGTGTTTAGGGTAAAAATACCCTAGACATGTTGACCAATGAGAGAAGGCCATGTGTCAAGCCCAGGCTGGTCCAAGTGGACCAATAGCAATCTAACACGTGTCCCCATCAGATATCTCCTGAAATTGTGGCCTTCAATTCAAGGGCCCAATTTCTAATAGCGCCGTAAAACGGCTCAACACACTAAAATCTAGGTCAAGTGACCTAGATAGGGGCACACCCTCCAACGACCCTATAAATAGGGAGATATATCCCCATTTTGGGGACACATTCAATCATTTATTACACCTACATTCCCTCACATCAGAGAAACCCCTGATCTCAAAATCCGAGAAGATCCCATTTAATTTTCCGTCCTTTCGTCTCTCTTTTCAAGTTACTAACTTGATCGTCGGAGGCGGAGCTCCAACCACCCGGAGTCTCCGTTGATTTTGCAGGTACAACTCAGCCGGACCAATCTTTGTGACGTAACTCTCCCGATGGACAAAAACACCAAAAACAAATAGGATACGAAATGACTGATTTTCGAAATAATAAATGAATTATTTTTATTAAAACACTTTTTAGAAAATAGAAGAATTCACGAGACTCTTTAACATTTCACCTTGCTCGATAATCAATGACGTGAAAAGTACTCATCACTGGGTTTGAATTTTTGGGAGATAGAATCAGGTATCTACACCTAGGTAGAATGTTGAAGATCAGGGAGGAGTTCCCGCTCCTCCATAGGTGCGCGCTTACTCCTTATAAAGCAAGGGGAGGAAAATTGTGGTGCTTGGATTAGGTGCACCTACTTCTCTCTAACTTATTCGAAGGCAGGTATTCAGCATGAATGAGGAGTGCCCTCTCCTTGGGGGATGCATGCCTGCTCCTATTGTTCATTGGTTTCACTAAAGTTCTTCATTGCCTTGGCTTAATCCTCAATTTGTCTTTACACCTACAAAAACGAGAAAACACACAAGAAGGACAAAAATACTAACAACTACAATTATGTACATTAAGGAGTTAAAAGGGATTAAAGAAAGGGGAAATAACTACAAAATCGTGTTAAAAAGACCATGATAAGTGGACAGATAAAACACTTATCGTTCTCGATGGCAGACCCATCATTGGGGTGGATGGATGCCATT